>NC_045795.1:49418914-50043914 GCF_009873245.2 Balaenoptera musculus
ATTGCATACTCCAAGTCACTGGGGGTCATCTTGTCATTTACATTTTGTAATAACACAGTGTGACAGGTTAGACCAGTGGTTCTTTACTGGGAGAGAGTTCCCCACCCTAGGAGACACTTGGCAGTGTGTGGACACATTTTTTGGTCCCACAACTGGGGGATGGGTGCTACTAGAATCTGGTGGGTATAGGCCAAGGATGCTACCACCAGCCTACAATGAACAGAACAGCCCCAGCGGCAAAGAATTATCCTGTCTGGTATGTCAGTAGTGCCTCAGCTGAGACTTTCAATCAGAGTGATTCAAAGAGGAGAGAATAGTAGCTCAGTTTGCAGATAAAGGGCATTCACCATGAAGGAGCAGATTTTGGAATGGGAGAACGAGATAAGATGGAGTCATTCACTCACTGCTTCATTCATAGCATTGCTATTTATAGAGTGATCACGCTGGAGAGTAATGGTGAGGAAAGCAATTATGAGGAAGTTTCTTTGGAGAAAAGGAGAGAAGATGGAGTAGAGGCAAGGCAAAGGTGCTTGGCTGTCACAGGTGAGCTGGGCCAGAGCTTCGGTGCACCCAGGAGAGAACTGTGCTAGGCTGATCCAAATGCAGGGCCCGATGTGGGGAGAGCGAATGATGTTCCCGGAAGTACCCCAGAGTAGGGACACGAACACGAGTGTGCATGTGTGGACTGGAGAGGCTGAGAAGCTTGCATTGCTTTCGAGTTGCTCTGCTGGCCTGGGAATAGGTTGCTGGCTTTGTTTTTCCAGTAACAGCCTTTTCTGTTTCCAGCAGTCCTATGCACCAGCTCCCCACCCCATGGCTCCTCCCAGCCCCAGCACAAACAGCAGCAGCAACCACAGCAGCAGCAACAGCAGCGGGGAACAGTTGAGTAAAACCAACCTGTACATTCGAGGCCTCCCGCCAGGCACCACTGACCAGGACCTAATCAAGCTGTGCCAACCGTAAGTGCCCCCCCACCCTGCGCCGTTTCCAACCGCATCCTTGCCCACGTGGGCTCGTCCATATGGGGTTGGGTTTTGCACCCAGTGTACCCGGTGAGGAAGACTCTGCTGTAGAAACCGGACTTAAATTTAAGATCTGAGTCCAGCTTATTTTGGGAATGGAGTTTGTTTGCCTTTTGCTTTGAAAGAGAAGGTTCTTGAACAGAGAGACATAGGGATGCTGGCTGATGTGCATGTATTGACCAGGAAGATGAGGAGCAGTCATGGAGTTGGGTCCTCACACCTTGTGGCCGGTGGGTTCTCACACCTTATGGCCGGTGGGTTCTCACACCTTGTGGTTGGTGGGTTCTCACACCTTGTGGCCGGTGGCTTCTCACACCTTGTGGCCGGTGGCTTCTCACACCTTGTGGTTGGTGGGTTCCCACACCTTGTGGCCGGTGGGTTCTCACACCTTGTGGTTGGTGGGTTCCCACACCTTGTGGCTGATAGGTTCTCACACCTGTGGTTGGTGGAATCAATGATGAATCTCATGAAAGAAACTGAGCTCTTTTTTTGGAGAGGTATTAGTGATGGGGATTGCAAAAACTCAGAAGTGGTAGATTTCAGGATGGTCACCTGCTGTGTTGCAAAGCTGTTCTGGTCAGTTCTTGCTTGGTAAATGTAAGTTCAGCCGGAACCAGGTAATTGGAAAATTAGAAGGCTAATCCTTTTGTTTCCTCGAAAACATCTATTTCCAAGTCCAGTGAAGCTATTCCCACCAAAGCCAAGAACCGTACTCACCTAGCTTTATATTTCCCAGGAAATACGGTAGTGATTAAATGCCCTTCCAAACGTTTTCATTCATCTACTATCTACCAACACTTATGTTATTAACTCTCTTATTTCTGTGCAAATCAATTAAACATATTTAAGTTTACCCTCCAAATTAAAGAATAGTGAATAACAAATTAAGAACCATAGGCCTGGATTTTTAGATTGCTGTCTGATTATTTTCAAAGTAATATCAGTGCAGCTATTTGTCACTTGACTGTGCATTAGCTGGGTATTTTTAAGTTGGGGGAAACTATTACTCAGTTTTTCTTTTGCTGTTTTGCAATGCTTTTATAAGAAGGTTGAGAGGATATTTATTTTGTAAATTTTCCAACCTCTAAAATATTGGAAGAGGAAAACAAGGCAGATAGTATTTATTTGCCTTTGTTCTGGTTTTGAAGATTGGGAACAAGTATCAAAACAACAGGAAGTGGCAGATTAAACAAAACACAAATACATAAATAACTATATAATCAGTTGACAAGGCAGTATGTAGACTAGGGTAAGGGCACCCTGCTCGTATCAACTGCCTTGATTTGTGAAAGAGGTAAGACAGAACATTGAAAAATAAATATTTATTTGAAAGCAGTTTAAGAAAAAGAAAGAAAGGTGCCAGTGCTAAGATATACAAATATGTTAGGTTTTGGTCTATAAAATGTTGAGGTTGAGAACTGGAAGGTAAATCACTCAACATTTTTTAATTTTTTTGCTAGTGTTAGAAAATTCTAAACTATTTTGATAAATAAGGGCTTTGAAAATGTGAACGATGACGGACTTTATGTTAGAAGCTTCAGATGAATAATCTCTTGCAATGGATACTGATGTGAAAAAGAAAGCCAGCTATTATCTTTGTGTGTGAATCTTATTCATAAAAAATATTGCTGGGTTTTAAGGAAAGATTCTTTCCCACTGCTCTCTACTACTCAGAGAGCTTGTTGAAACACAGATTTCTGGGCCCCTGAGATTGCGATTTCACTAGGTCTGGGGTGGAGCTGGAGAATGTAAATTTCAGCAGGTTCCCTGGTGTTGTCACGATGCTGCTGGTTTTTTGAGAAACACTTCTTTAAAAAAAAAAAAAAAAAAGGCACAACCTAAAAGTTGAGAATTAGGTTTTATTGGGCAGACTTGCTGAGGGCTTAAGCCTGGGAGGCAGCTTCTCAGACAGCTCTGAGGAACAGATCTGAAGAGGTAAGGGAGGAACCAGGAGATACAGGAGTTTTTGCAACAAAAACCAGGTAGTAGGAACATCAAAAGATTACTGTTAATTAAGGAAAACCAGGCATCTCAAGTTAATGAATTTAGAGTTTTTCTGTGTATGGGCAGATTCAAGAGTCTGGGCTCATTGAAATCATCCCTTGGAGATGCACCTTAACTGTCTAGGGCCAGTATCCTGCTGTATCCTGCTTAACTGTCTAGGGTGGCTGCAGTGGCTGACGGCTTGGTGTCCGCAACCTCCTTTGTTAACTGATGTAACAGGTGACCTTTTTCATCCACATGTCTCTACATTAATATAAAGTCCACTGACTATTCCTAACGCAGAAAGTCTCACTAAATATGTGAAGGTATTTGAGGTGGTGTATTATAACCTGCTCGGCCACCGTGTGATCTTGTGGCAAATCATTTACTGTCTTTGAGCCTCCATCTCCTCGTATAAAAGAGTGGTCTGGGTTTGATTATTTCTAGGTTTCCTGTAGTACCAGTGGTGTACTGCAGCTGCCTCTGACTGAGGCACCAGAGCCAATGGTTAAATATTCAGGAATTCTTGAGTGATTTGTTACAGACTCAGTATCTTGAAATCGGCCATGGTGGGAGTATTTATATCACAGGAATCAGCAAGCCCTATAAATGAGGGCTTTTAAAATTCTATGTAGTTTTGTTTTTTGAGAGCTGGTTTATGACCATACCACTGATGTAGCATTATACTATGAATTTCTGTATCAGTGTCCATTTCTGCAAAGAATATTGCCAGAAATTTATAAATGGAAAGGGTTACCTAAAGTCTGCACTGGCATTTTTAACTCAGGAAAGAGATTTAGTGGCACAAGAACATTATGTTTGAGGGGAAAAAAAGTTTTGTTTGTGTTTCTTCTGTTTATTTGAGAAATTTAAAGAATGCCAAGGGCACAGAGGGTAGTGGTTACTTGTTCATATTAATTTTTGCTGGCTAATAAGATCTGGCCCATGTTATTGTTACTGTAAAAATGTTTGTGGGTTCTTCAGTTATTGAAGTGGTCTGGACCTGAGGTTTATTGCTGAGATTTGCTTTCCGGGAAACTGAGAGAACTAATATGACCGGGCAGCATAATGTAGAGGAAATAACCATGCGCTGAGAGTTTGGGGTTTCACTCCTGGCTGTGCCATCAACTGGGTATGTGGCCCTAGACAAGTGACTTGTCCCCTCTTAATTTTGGTTTTCCCCATGTTTAAAATAATTTGTTTATACATGATAATCTTTTAAATATTTTTTACTTTAAAAGTCTGATAGTTCATTGAGGCCCTCACTAGTTAGCAGTAAAACCTACGCTGGTCACCTTTCACCAATCCCCTTTTACAGTGTTGGCAGGGCCACTGCCTGAGCTGATTCAGCTGCATGAGTATGACCTGAGAGCTGGGGACGCCTTTGTTAGAGACCATTGTAAGTCCTTTGTAAAATCCTGGTTTCCTCTCTTGTAGTGGTGATGTCTTAGAGGGCTCCTTGCTCTTTTAAATTAGCATTCTTCTAAAGATTCAAATCATCTTGCATTCCTATGACTCATCCAACACTTTAAAATAATGTTACCTACAAAACAGATAATATTTGTAGGTTTCAATTATCTTGCCATCAGGATCAATTTTCCATGGTTATTCCTATGAAATTATAAGAACTTTCAGAGTTACTATTCCCTTATATTATAAGAAATGCAATATTTGCTAATATCCATAGTAATAAAATAATAGAAAACAGAGAGATATTAAAAAGGCACAGACATAGCAAATTATCTGGTATTAGAATACAATATCCATATGAATACTAATGAACAGCAAGAAAATGATATTAAAGGAAAGAAATTGCATTATTTCTCAATGTATTATCTGAAAGCAAATTCTTATTAAGGGATTCCATTCACATTTATCATCAAAGCTCCTATGGTTGGATCACAAGTAAAGTCAAGGAAAGAAGGCAAGAGTAAAGAATAGACATGAAGAATGATTTTACTCTATGGCAAATCTCTCTAGTTATACCTATGTTTTGGATGAATACATGGCACTGTGTGTCTTGTAGGAAATACTAGTGTTAAAGACCTCGTAATGTCTTTTTTTTTAATTTAATTTTATTTATTTTTTTAAACAGCAGGTTCTTATTAGTTATCCATTTTATACATATTAGTGTATATCTGTCAATCCCAATCTCCCAATTCATCCCACCACCACCACCTCCCCCCGCCACTTTCCCCCCTTGGTGTCCATACATTTGTCCTCTACATCTGTGTCTCTATTTCTGCCCTGCAAACAAGACCTTGTAATGTCTTTATCTTGAAAAATTTCAAGGAAAATCAAGAAATTTTCACCGAGCACCTATACTGCATGCCAGATAGTGTGCTAAAGATTCAGTGGTGAGTACATTTAGATAAAGGTCTTGCTTTAGCAGAAATTATATTTTGATAGGGAAAATGGAAATCAATGAAATGATCATGTGCTTTGATATAAAATTGAAACTACAAATGCAAAAAAAAGAGAGGAGAATGGAAATAAGAGGATTTGTAACATGGGATGAGACCTTGTTAAGGCAATGGGCAAAGGAATCTCTGAGCTAAGAAATAGGTTTAACTAAATGAGGAAGGAAGGGAAGAGCATTCTAGGCAGAAGGAACTCCATGTGTGCAGAACCAATGGCTGGAGGGAACATGGCAAAGACAAGGGGCTGAGGGAGGGTCAAGTTGTTATAGCAGAGACAGGAGGTGGAGCCTGGGGCAACGTGACCTGGAAACATGGAGGGGGTATGGTGATCCCTTTGTATGTCACATTAGGAGCTTTGTTTCAATGAAGGAAATCATTGAATTGTAACAAACGGGAAGGTGACAGAGTCAGATTTTTGTTTCAAAAAGATAATTCCGACTGCCAAGTAGAAAAGACTGTACGAGATCAAGGAACAGAGCAGGACAGTTGAAGAGCGAGCTGGAAGCAGAATAACTAATGGTCAGAGAAGAGGGTGTGAGAATTAATATTTGTGGTGGGGGAACAATTATGTGTGGTGAAAGATGTCTTTTTTCATATGCATTTATTTTTCTATTAAAAAACAAGGACGTTAGAGACAATTAACCAAACAAACTCCAAAAGAAACAACAAAGTAGCACAAAAGAGGACCCAAGTTAGTTGATTTTTAGTTAATTTCTTTTTCTTACCCTGTCATGAATGGGTCATCAATATACTATTAAATATTTAGCGGCTGCAGTATTTAAAACATGCAAGGCTAATATAGTGAAAACTGAAAATCCAATTGATTATACAATTATATTCATAAGATGGGTTATCAGTTGGAGACTCTGGGTGGAATACTTGAGTTATGCACCATTTATGCATATCTCAAAAGGGGGATATGGAAGTGAGGGAAGATAAATTTAGCTTAATAAAGAGAGAGAGAGAGAGCATTGCAACTTCTTTGGACCAAATAAAATTTTGGTGGTGTAATGATTTTTCACATATTAAGCTCTGTTTCCTCAGAGAAATTGATAACCTCTATTACGTGATTCTAAACATCCCCTTGAAACACACTGAGATTAGTCTTGAAAAGTAAAGGCACGTATTTAACATAATGGACAGAATTTTTAATGGAAAGTAAAATCATTAATGTGTTTATGTTTTCTACATCTACCTTTTATCTAACCATTCTCATAACTTATAAATTTTAATTAATGTAATGCTTTCAGAAAGCCCCAGCCAGATTGCGCTCACTTCCAAGTGATTAATCTGGAATTAAGGCCAGCACCACGCAGGTACAGAGTGAATTGTTCTGTTATACAGTGAATGCGCTGCTGACAAGGCCGCTTTAAGCAGAATAAAGGAAAAACAGGGGAACTCTAGGGTAGGTGCACACATACTTCCAATCATCACCTGAAGACCAGGAAGTCAGCTGCCCCAGCCTTCATTTTTCTGGGTAAATGTTTTCCTCGCTCAGGCTCTTACATCCTAACATCGCTCCCTTTAAAAGGAAGCTGTAAATGTCACTTTAACATTTAACGAGAGAGGAGAAGCTCCCACAGTGAGAAGCCAGGGGAACAAAGTAGGAGTGTTTGTACCCACGCTCATCTCCCCGACTTTGACCCAACCCTGCTGGATGTCTGGTTAGGTGTGGGCTGAACGCAGAATAGTAAGAGGAGACTCAAGTGCCATCCGGGCTCTGAGTGCAGAGTCCATTATACATGGTGTCAGACAGTTTTGACAAATGCACTGACACAATCAAACCTTTTATCAATTTAAAAAGTAACCTTGTCACAGTAATATGTCAAACTGTTCAGATACAACTAAAGGAAAACAAGTCGTCACACACTCCAGAGGAACCGAGTAAATAAGAAAAAAATGTGACTGGAATTTTTGTTGAGTTCTTTCTTCCCATGTCAATGAAGATTTAAAAATTCCCTCTAATAAAACCTGAGGAAATTTATGAGTAGCTTTCACCTGCAAGTCAGGCTCAAATGATGCAGCTGCTTTGGAGGTGTCATGTATCTGTGTGGTGGCAGGTATGAGGAGGAGGTGAATTTGAGGCTCTTTGAACTCTGCCTTTGTGTCGTTTAAATGAGAGAGTGCTTCTAAGGCCCAAATTGGTTGCCTGAATTCAGTGAGTCAGCATAGATGTGATACTTTGTTACACATAATAATTCAGGTTTAAGTACAGTTATATTTGCAAAGTATGTATTAGAAACCACACAGAGTATTTGGTTTGAAATTCATAAATAATTATCATTAATAACACAGTTATATTTATATAGATTATTAACATTTATTGTGCATTATATACCATGTGCTCTGTTGAGTTTTTATATTACCTTATTTAATGCTCAAAACAACTCTACAGAGTGGGAACAAAAATTATTGAATAATAGTTGAGTAAACTGAGTCTCAAACATATTAAGGGGTTTGTCCAAGTCTATACAGCCACCAGGATTCCAAATCCAGCTCTGACTTCAAAGCCCTTATTCATAACCACTAAAACATTCATTTAATGAGAAGGGTAGCATAAGTCCTGAGTTCTCAAATCCATGGCTGTCCAGGAGAATCCTTGAAGAGGTTTAAAAAATACTGATGCCTGGGTCTCACCCCCCAGGGATTCTGATTTATCTAGTATGGGGTCAGCTTAGACACTAAGATTTTTTAAAAGCCTGCTTAGGCAATTCTCTATGTAGCAAAGCTTGAGAATCATTGGAGTAAATAATGCCACACTAACCACAAAACATAAGTGAATCCTCTGTTTTAACTTCCTTACTTTGACTTTTGGAGAATCTAGAAATTTCATAGGACCTAACAATTTTCTTTCAGTTAACCAAGAGACTTAAAAATAAATTCTAGGGACTTCCCTGGTGGCACAGTGGTTAAGAATCCTCTTGCCAATGCAGGAGACATGGGTTTGATCCCTGGTCGAGGAAGATCCCACATGCTGCGGAGCAACTAAGGCTGTGCACCACAGCTACTGATCCTGTGCTCTAGAGCCCACGAGCCACAACTACTGAGCCCGTATGCCACAACTACAGAAGCCTGTGCACCTAGAGCCCGTGCTCTGCAGGGAGAGAAGCCACTGTGATGAGAAGCACGCATGCCACAACAAAGAGTAGCCCCTGCTTGCAGCAACTAGAGAAAGCCTGTGCACAGCAACGAAGACCCAATGCAGCCAAAAATAAATAAATAAAATATAAATAAATTTATATAAAAAATTCTATTAAGATAATTGGAGGATGAGTTGGATTTTGATGACAAAATGGGAGTTTTAAATTAGGCACATGAAAAATCAAGGTCTGGAATAGGTACCTAAAAGTGTTTTAAAGAATATACTCTCCTCATAATTTTCACAAGTCAAAAATTTCTTCAACATTTCAGTTTTTAATAATGTTTGCATTTAATTGATAATTTAGCAATAAATTCTTCCTATTTTTGACTCGTGTTATTAAACTTCTATATATATTTACTTTTTCTTGCTGCCCCATAGTCTGCTAAATGTAAGTCTACTGAATCTTAAAAAGCAATCAGCATGTTCCAGCATTTTGGGGGCATCCTGGAAATTATTGTCCCACTGATTCATTGACTATCCATGCATTATTGTTTTAATTACTTTGGATGAAGAAGATTCTGCTGAATTTTTGAGATTTATTTGAAAATATATTTATTTAAATTGCAGATAGCTGATAATACTTTCTTATTTATTCTACAGATAGAGAAGAGAAAAAACAATGATTAAACCATTGAAAGCACCAGTTCACTTAGGTTACTATGTTGGTGGCAGAACAAAAATGTTGGAGGTGCCAAATCAAGTCTTAGAGGTCTGGGAGAGGTGGAATTCCAGACAGATATTTTGATAGTGCTTGAAAATTTGAGGGACTTGGAATTCAAGGGCAGGACTCTGGCAAGTTCAGATGGCATCTTGGTTTTCAATTTGCTCAATGATCTTCTATTTGCTAAATACAGCTGACTGTTTTTAGTACTTATTTTATTCGATCTCTCTGTTACTTGATCCTGTTGACTTCACCTTTATTCTAGAAACTTACTTTCTCCTTGGCTGGCATACTCCTCCTTCCTGGGTCTCCTCCTAGGATTTTGTCTTCCAGCTTCTCCACTATCTGCCTCTTGAATATTTTGGTGTTTTAAAAGTTTAGACCTCCTCTCTTCTCACTCCATAAACTCTCTGCTCTCCTCTACTTAAATGTCAGCTATTCTGATGATTATTAAATTTATATGTCCAGCCCATGGAGGTATACATTTTTTTAGCCCTAGATCTGTATCTCATTATTCCTTGTAAAATTCCAAATTTGTATCCCAAGAGCTATCAAAGTCATTGCCCAAAAAGGATTACTCCTAGACTTTTCCCTTCTTCAGTGTTCTCTTTCTCTCTGAATGACAGCATCACCCATCTGGTCATGCAAATAAATAATCTTAGGATCACTCCTTTCCCCAACCTAGAACTAGTTTCCAAGGCAAATAGATTTCAACTGCTGGTCTCTTTTGTTTCACTACTGTCATAGTTTATTTACTTATTAATTCCAAAGTATTTATGGAATGTCATCTATGTGCCAAGCATTGCAGATACCTGAAGACCTGGTAGGTCTCTGCATAGAACTTGCATTCTAATAGAGAGAGATAATACAAGAATGAATGAATAAAGAAGAAAACATCAGAATATGCCATGGAAAGGAGGTTGAAAAACCATGAAAAGGAGGTTGTAAGTAATGACAGGGAGGTTACTATGAACTGAGGAACCTCTTTGAGGTGAGATGTCAATTTCAAGAAGCAACCAGGCGTATGATATTCAGGAAGAATGGCATTACAGATGAATGTGGGAGCTTGTACAAAATCCCAAAGGTGGAAATGAGCTCCATGTTTTCAAGTAACATAAAGAAGGTTGGAATTGCAAAAGAATAGTGAATAGGGGAGGTGGGGGCGGTAAAAGGTGAAGTAAAAGAAAGTATACCAGGGCCAAATCAATAGAGTTTTCTAAGTCAGAGCATGGAGATTGGATTTTATCCAAATTTACTTTTATTAGAAAAGTTATTTTGACTACTCTGTAAAGAATAGATTTTAGGGAGTGTGAGAGAAGAAGCAAGTAAATGAGCAAAGATGCCATTGTGGATTCCAGGAAGGAGATGGTGATGGCTTGGATTAGTATTATAATAGTGGAGGAGGTTAGATGGGATGGCTTCACAGTATATTTTGGAGAGAGTTTTGATAGAAGTTACTGATGAATTGGATCTGGCAGGAGGGTTAAGGGAAAGAGAAATTAGGGATAATTCTTAGGTTTTGGCTTTAGTATCCAGGTATAGAGTCACTTAATACAATGGGGAGGATTGTGGAAGGAACAGTTTTGAGTGGAGAGAAATCAAGTGTTCTTCTTAGTTTTGTTATTTTTGAGATGCTATTAGACATCTAAAATGAGATACAAGTTCATAGCTTAATACATGACTAGTTTTCAAAGCAGAGGTTAGAGTAAAAGATACAGAATGCAAGTCCTAAGCATTATAAATAGCATTTAAACACATTGTACTGATAATACTATCATGACTAATATGTGTTAGATATTATTCTAAGTATTTTACATGTTAAGTACTTCATACTTACACAGGTGGTAATTGGCAAGTCCAGGATTTAAAATAAGGAGTGTGGTTTGAATGCCCTCTCTTAACCATGATTCATACATAGGGTGTGCGCAAAGCATGAAAAGAAAAGTGGTCATAAACTCAACATTCTGAGAGGAGGAGAAGCCAAGAAAGGAGTTTATAAAGGAACCAATGAGATAGAGGAAATCAGGAAAGCAAGAGAGTGATATTATAGAAGCTGGGAAAAGACAGTATCTCAAGAAGTCAGAATGATCGAGGGTGTGAAATACTGTTGAAAAGTTAAGAAATGTAGAAGAAAGAGATATAGAGAAGTTACATTTGGTTTTGGCATTGCCAAGGTCATTGGCAAGCTTGACCAGGGCTGTCTTTGTATGGGGTAAAAGCTGAAAGCCATTTGGTGAGCCTTTCTTTAGGGTCATCACTTGACAGTGCTTCCAAGTGAAAATGCCTCTCTCTCCTTTGTGCTTGAACTATGCCTAAATAGTCATTTTCTCCACTGATCTTCTGGTTATTCTCTCTTTATCTTTCTTTATCTCTATCTCTATTTCTGTCTCTTTAACTCTTTCTCATTTTCCCCTTACCTTCTTTCACTATAAGCTTTTGATGTCAGTAGATTTATCTTGCTCATTTTTTCACTCCCGGTGCATAGTACAGTTTCCGGTATTTAAGTGGTAACTGATAAATATTTATTGATTGAATAAAGCCTGAATGCATCAGTGATATAAAAATGATTTTATTGGATTTAATCATAAAACTTGTTTCAGGGTAGACTTTGAGTTTATAATGCGAGATATAAGAAGTAGGGTTTTTTCTTAGTCACTGCATTTAAAGTTGAACTACTGGAAGCAGGAAACAAGGAAGTACCTGGCTTCAGTTAATTGACTGGGGCTTCATATCTGACCGTATTTGCATAGACCAAGGAACAAGAAAAGCTATGTGGCTGACAGGGTCTTGGTGCTCCGGCCGGGTGTCAGGCCTGAGCCTCTGAGGTGGGAGAGGTGAGTTCAGGACATTTGTCCACCAGAGGCCTCCTGGCCCCACATAATATCAAACAGCGAAAACACTACCAGAGATCTCCATCTCAACACTAAGACCCAGCTCCACTCAACAACCAGCAAGCTACAGTGCTGCACACCCTATGCCAAACAACTAGCAAGACAGGAACACAACCCCACCCATTAGCAGAGAGGCTGCCTAAAATCGTAAGTTCACAGACACACCAAAACACACCACCGGACGTGGTCCTGCCCACCAGAAAGACAAGATCCAGTCCCATCCACCAGAACACGGGCACCAGTCCCCTCCACCAGGAAGCCTACACAACCCATTGAACCAACCTTTGGTGCCTGGGAGCAGACACCAAAAACAACAGGAACTACAAACCTGTAGCCTGCGAAAAGGAGACCCCAAACACTGTAAGTTAAGCAAAATGAGAAGACAGAGAAATACACAGCAGATGAAGGAGCAAGTTAAAAACCCACCAGACCAAACAAATGAAGAGGAAATAGGCAATCTACCTGAAAAATAATTCAGAGTAATGATAGTAAAGATGACCCAAAATCTTGGAAATAGAATGGAGAAAATACAAGAAAGGTTTAACAAGGACCTAGAAGAACGAAAGAGCAAACAAACAATGATGAACAACACAATAAATGAAATTAAAAATTCTCTAGAAGGAATCAATAGCAGAATAACTGAGGCAGAAGAACGGATAAGTGACCTGGAAGACAAAATAGTGGAAATAACTACTGCAGAGCAGAATTCTAAAGAAAAGAATGAAAAGAATTGGGGACATCTCAGAGACCTCTGGGACAACGTTAAATGCACCAACATTCAAATTATAGGAGTCCCAGAAAAAAGAAGAGAAAAAGAAAGGGACTGAGAAAATATTTGAAGAGATTATAGTTGAAAACTTCCCTAATATGGGAAAGGGAATAGTCAATCAAGTCCAGGAAGCACAGAAAGTCCCTTACAGGATAAATCCAAGCAGAAACATGCCAAGACACATATTAATCAAACTATCAAAAATTAAATACAAAGAAAAAATATTAAAAGCAGCAAGGGAAAAGCAACAAATAACAAAAAGGGAATCCCCATAAGGTTAACAGCTGATCTTTCAACAGAAACTCTACAAGCCAGAAGGGAGTGGCAGGACATATTTAAAGTGATGAAAGGGAAAAACCTTCATCCAAGATGATGCTACCCAGCAAGGATCTCATTCAGATTTGACAGAGAAATTGAAACCTGTACAGACAAGCAAAAGCTGAAAGAATTCAGTACCACCAAACCAGCTTTACGACAAATGCTAAAGAAACTTCTCTAAGCAGCAAACACAAGAAAAAGAAAACACCTACAATAACAAACCCAAAACAATTAAGATAATGGTAATAGGAACATACATGTCAATAATTACTTTAAATGTAAATGGATTAACTGCTCCAACCAAAAGACATAGACTGGCTGAATGGATACAAAAACAAGACCTGTATATACGCTGTCTACAAGAGACCCACATCAGACCTAGGGACACACATAGACTGAAAGTGAGGGGATGGAAAAACATATTCCATGCAAAAGGAAATCAAAATAAAGCTGGAGTAGCAATTCTCATATCAGACAAAATAAACTTTAACATAAAGAGTATTACAAGAGACAAAGAAGGACACTACATAATGATCAAGGAATCAATCCAAGAAGAAGATATAACAATTGTAAATATTTATGTACCCAACACAGGAGCACCTCAATACATAAGGCAAATGCTAACAGCCATAAAAGGGGAAATCAACAGTAACACAGTCATAGTAGGGGACTTTAACACCCCACTTTCACCAATGGACAGATCATCCAAAGTGAAAATAAATAAGGAAACACAAGCTTTAAATGATACATTAAACAAGATGGACTTAATTGATATTTATAGGACATTCCATCCAAAAACAACAGAATACACTTTCTTCTCAAGTGCTTATGCAACATTCTCCAGGATAGATCATATGATGGGTCACAAATCAAGACTTGGTAAATTTAAGAAAACTGAAATCATATCAGGTATCTTTTCTGACCACAATGCTATGAGACTAGATACCAATTACAGGAAAAAATCTGTAAAAAATGCAAACACATGGAGGCTAAACAATACACTACTAAATAACCAGGAGATCACTGAAGAAATCAAAGAGGAATTCAAAAACTGCCTAGAAAGAAATGACAATGAAAACACGACGACCCAAAACCTATGGGATGCAGCAAAAGCAGTTCTAAGAGGGAAGTTTATAGCAATACAATCCTACCTTAAGAAACAAGAAACATCTCAAATAAACAACCTAACCTTACATCTAAAGCAATTAGAGAAAGAAGAACAAAAAAAGCCCAAAGTTAGCAGAATGAAAGGAATCATAAAGATCAGATCAGAAATAAAAGAAAAAGAAATGAAGGAAACAATAGCAAAGATCAATAAAACTAAAAGCTGGTTCTTTGAAAAGATAAGCAATATTGATAAACCATTAGCCAGACTCATCAAGAGAAAAAGGGAGAAGACTCAATTCAATTGAATTAGAAATGAAAAAGGAGCAGTAACAACTGACACTGCAGAAATATGAAAGATCATGAGAGATTACTACAAGCAACCATATGCCAATAAAATGGACAACCTGGAAGAAATGGACAAATTCTTAGAAATGCACAACCTTTGGAGACTGAACCAGGAAGAAATAGAAAATATAAACAGACCAATGACAAGCACTGAAATTGAAACTGTGATTAAAAATCTTCTAACAAACAAAAGCCCAGGACCATTAGCCTTCAGAGGCGAATTCTGTCAAACATTTAGAGAAGAGTTAACACACTTCCTTCCCAAGCTCTTTCAATATATAGCAGAGTGAGGAACACTCCCAAACTCATTCTACAAGGCAACCATCACCCTTATACGAACACCAAAGATATCACAAAAAACGAAAACTGCAGGCTAATATCACTGATGAACATAGAAGCAAAAATCCTCAACAAAGTACGAGCAAACAGAATCCAACAGCACATTAAAAGGATCATACACCATGATCAAGTGGGGTTTATCCCAGGAATGCAAGGATTCTTCAATATATGCAGATCAATCAATGTGATACACCATATTAACAAATTGAAGGATAAAAACCATATGATAATCTCAGTAGATGCAGAAAAAGCTTTTGACAAAATTCAACAGCCATTTCTGATAAAAAACTCTCCAGAAAGTACGCATAGAGGGAACCTACCTCAACATAAAAAAGGCCATATATGACAAACCCACAGGCAACATCATTCTCAATGGTGAATATCTGAAAACTTTTCCACTAAGATAAGGAACAAGACAAGGTTGCCCACTCTCACCACTATTATTCAACATAGGTTTGGAAGTTTTAGCCACATCAATCAGAGAAGAAAAAGAAATAAAAGGAATCCAAATTGGAAAAGAAGAAGTAAAGCTGTCACTGTTTGCAGATGACATGTTACTATACATAGAGTATCCTAAAGATGCCACCAGAAAACTACTAGAGCTAATCAATGAATCTGATAAAGTTGCAAGATACACAATTAATGCACAGAAGTCTCTTGCATTCCTATACACTAACAATGAAAGATCAGAAATAGAAGTTAAGGAAACAATCCCATTCACCGTTGCAACAGAAAGATTGAAATACCTAGGAATAAACCTACCTAAGGAGGTAAAAGACCTGTACTCAGAAAACTATAAGACACTGATGAAAGAAATCAAAGATGACACAAACAGATGGAGAGATATACCATATTCTTGGATTGGAAGGATCAGTATTGTGAAAATTACTATTCTACCCAAAGCAATCTACAGATTCAGTGCAATCCCTATCAAATTACCAGTGGCATTTTTTACAGAACTAGAACCAAAAATCTTAAAATTTTTATGGAGACTCAAAAGACCCCGAATAGCCAAAGCAATCAGAGGGAGAAAAACTGACCTGGAGGAATCAGGCTCCCTGACTTCAGACTATACTACAAAGCTACAGTAATCAAGACATTATGGTACTGGCACCAAAACAGAAATATAGATCAATGGAACAGGATAGAAAGCCCAGAGATAAACCCACACACATATGGTCACCTTAACTTTGATAAAGAAGGCAAGAACATACAATGTAGAAGACACCCTCTTCAATAAGTGGTGCTGGGCTGGTGAGAATGGCCATCATCAAAAAATCTAGAAACAATAAATGCTGGACAGGGTGTGGAGAAAAGGGAACACTCTTGCACTGTTGGTGGGAATGTAAATGGATACAGCCACTGTGGAGAACAGAATGGAGGTTCCTTAAAAAACTAAAAATAGAACTACCATATGACCCAGCAATCCCACTACTGGGCATATACCCTGAGAAAACCATAATTCAAAAAGAGTCATGTACCAAAATGTTCTTTGCAGCTCTATTTACAATAGCCAGGACATGGAAGCAACCTAAATGTCCATCATCGGATGAATGGATAAAGAAGATGTGGCACATATATACAATGGAATATTACTCAGACATAAAAAGAAACGAAATGGAGTTATTTGTAGTGAGGTGGATGGAGTTAGAGTCTGTCATACAGAGTGAAGTAAGTCAGAAAGAGAAAAACAAATACAGTATGCTAACACATATATATGGAATCTAAGGGATGAAAAAAAAAAAAAAGGTCATGAAGAACCTAGTGGCAGGATGGGAATAAAGACACAGACCTACTAGAGAACGGACTTGAGTATATGGGGAGGGGGAAGGGTAAGATGTGACAAAGTGAGAGAGTAGCATGGACATATATACACTACCAAACGTAAAATAGATAGCTAGTGGGAAGCAACCGCATAGTGCAGGGAGATCAGCTCTGTGCTTTGTGACCGCCTTGGGGGGTGGGATGGGGAGGGTGGGAGGGAGGGAGATGCAGGAGGGAGGAGATGTGGGAACATATGTATATGTATGACTGATTCACTTTGTTATAGAGCAGAAACTAACACACCATTGTAAAGCAATTATACTCCAATAAAGATGTTTAAAAAAAAATTATAATAAGTGGTGCTGGGAAAATTGGACAGCTACATGTAAAAGAATGAAATTAGAACACTCCTTAACACCATACACAAAAATAAACTCAAAATGGATTAAAGACCTAAATGTGAGGCCAGACACTGTAAAACTCTTAGAGGAAAACATAGGCAGAACACTGTATGACATACATCACAGCAAGATCCTTTTTGACCCACCTCCTAGAGAAATGGAAATAAAAATAAACAAATTGGACCTAATGAAACTTAAAAGCTTTTGCACAGCAAAGGAAACCATAAACAAGACGAAATGACAACCCTCAGAATGGGAGAAAATATTTGCAAATGAAGCAACTGATAAAGGATTAATCTCCAAAATTTACAAGCAGCTTATGCAGCTCAATATCAAAAAAACAAACAACCCAATCCAAAAATGGGCAGAAGACCTAAATAGACATTTCTCCAAAGAAGATATACAGATTGCCAACAAACACATGAAAGAATGCTCAACATCACTAATCATTAGAGAAATGCAAATCAAAACTACAATGAGGTATCACCTCACACTGGTCAGAATGGCCATCATCAAAAGATCTAGAAACAATAAATGCTGGAGAGGGTGTGGAGAAAAGGGAACACTCTTGCACTGTTGGTGGGAATGTAAATTGATACAGCCACTATGGAGAATAGTATGGAGGATCCTTAAAAAACTAAAAATAGAACTACCATATGACCCAGCAATCCCACTACTGGGCATATACCCTGAGAAAACCGTAATTCAAAAAGAGTCATGTACCACAATGTTCATTGCAGTACTATTTACAATAGCCAGGACATGGAAGCAACCTAAGTGTCCATCGACAGATGAATGGATAAAGAAGATGTGGCACATATATACAATGGAATATTACTCAGCCATAAAAAGAAATGAAATTGAGTTATTTGTAGTGAAGTGGATGGACCTAGAGACTATCATAAAGAACAAAGTAAGTCAGAAAGAGAAAAACGTATACCATATGCTAACACATATATATGGAATCTAAAAAAAAAAAAAAATCCAATGGTTCTGAAGAACCTAGGGGCAGGACAGGAATAAAGATGCAGACATAGAGAATGGAACTGAGGACACGGGGAGGGGGAAGGGTAAGCTGGGACAAAGTGAGAAAGTGGCATGGACATATATACACTACCAAATGTAAAATAGATAGCTAGTGGGAAGCAGCTGCATGGCACGGGGAGATAAGGTCAGTGCTCTGTGTCCACCTAGTGGGGTGGGATAGGGAGAGTGCGAGGGAGAGACAAGAGGGAGGAGATATGGGGATATATGTATACATATAGCTGATTTGCTTTGTTATACAGCAGCAACTAACAGAACATTGTAAAGCAATTATACTCCAATAAAGATGTTAAAAAATAGAAAAAGCTGTACTACTGGAATGAAAGAAGAAATGTTTTGGATATGAAGTTTTTTTACACTGTAGATCCCAAGGAGATTTCTAGAGGGAAGCCTCAGGATAACCTGAGGCACATGTATGGAAGTAACCAAGTAAGGATCGATACTTTGATTACTCACTCAATATTGCTACTGAGACAGGAAATAACCATTTATTCTGGCCTGAACTATCAGGTCTCAGCTGTCAAACAGATCACAGTGTGCCAACTGACTGCTAGTTCCATAGCTAGTGCAAAGTAATTTGGGCTCATAGAATGGTGTTTGCTGAAAATTTTTGGCTCTGGAATTTTTCTACAGATTGATCTTTGCAACCAGTGACTTCTGAGGCTACCATATTACAGACTATTGATGAAAAAAACACACGAAGCAAATCTGTGTATTTGCCATATTAAAAATCACAGCTTTTAATCTGAAAATTGGCAAGAGTATGATTTGTATACATTATTTAATCACGATTGTGAATGTTATAGTTAAAATTTATTCTTTTTTATTAAATTATAGTTGATTTACAATATTATATTAATTTCAAGCATACAACATAATAATTCATTATTTTTAAAGAGTATACTAAATTTAAAGTTATTATAAAATATTGGCTATATTCCCTATGCTGTACAATATAGCCTTGTATATTACTTATTTTATACATAGTAGTTTGTACCTCTTAACCCTTTGCCCCTCCCTCCATCCCTCTCTCCACTGCTAACCACTAGATTGTTCTCTATACTTGTGAGTCTGCCTTGTTATATTCATTCTGCCTTGTTATATTCATTCATTTTGTTTTTTAGGTTTCACATGTAAGTGAGAACACAGAGTATTTGTCTTTCTCTGTCTATCTTATCTCACTCAGCCTAATATTCTCCCAGTCCATTCCTCTTGTTAAAAATGGCAAAATTTCATTCTTTTTTATGGCTGAGTAATATTCCATTGTGTATATATTACATCTTCCTAATCCATTCATCTGTCGATGGACACTTAGTTGCTTCCATATCTTGGCTATTGCAAATAATGCTCTTATGAACATTGGGGTGCATATGTCTTTCCAAATTAGTGTTTTTGTTTTCTTTTGATATATACCCAGGAGTGAAATTGCTGGTTAATTGGTAGTTCTACTTTTAGTTTTCTGAGGAACCTGCATACTGTTTTCCACAGTGGCTGCACCAATTTGCATTTCTGCCAGCAGTGTACTAGGGTTCCCTTTTCTCCACACCCTTTCCAGCATTTGTTATTTGTGGTGTTTTCGACAATAGCCATTCTGACAGGTGTGAGGTGATATCTCATTGTGGTTTTGATTTACATTTTCATGATGATTATCGATGTTGAGCATCTTCTCATGTGCCAGTGGGCCATCTGTATGTCTTCTTTGGAAAATGTCTATTCAGGTCTTCTGCCCATTTTTTAATCAAATTGTTTGTTTTTTGATATTGAGTCTTGTCTTGTTCCTGATTTTAGAGGAAAAGCTTTTAGCTTTTCATCATTGAGTATGATGTTAGCAGTGAGTTTGTCATAAACTGCCTGTATTATATAGAGATATAGTCCCTCTTTACCAACTTTGATGAGAATTTTCATCATGAATGGATGTTGAATTTTGTCAAAGGCTTTTTCTGTGCCTATTGAGATGTTTATGTGATTTTTGTCCTTCAGTTTGTTAATGTGTTAATACTTGTTGATTGTTATAGAGGGGATAGGTTACAATTTATTCTTAAAAAGAAAATTTTTAAAAAAATTTTGCTTTAGTGTTTATCTGTTATCATATTCATTGTATCTCTAACAATGTGGTGTCTCTTGACAAATGAGGACTTCATTCTATGGTTTAAATATGCGTACATGTGTTTGTGTACATATGTTTGTTGTTTTAGTTTTAAATCAACATTATTTAGGAGTAAAATTAAATATATTCATTTTAAGTGTAGTGTTTGATGAGTTTTGACAAATATATGCACCTATGTAGGCACCACAATAATCAAGATATAAAAAATTTCCATCATTCCTAAGGCTTCTTTTTTTTTTTTTTTTTAATTTTATTTATTTATTTATTTACTTATGGCTGTGTTGGGTCTTCGTTTCTGTACGAGGGCTTCCTCCATTTGCGGCAAGCGGGGGCCACTCTTCATTGCGGTGCGCAGGCCTCTCACTATCGCGGCCTCTCTTGTTGTGGAGCACAGGTTCCAGACGCGCAGGCTCAGTAATTGTGGCTCACGGGCCTAGCTGCTCCGTGGCATGTGGGATCTTCCCGGACCAGGGCTCGAACCCATGTCCCCTGCATTAGCAGGCAGATTCTCAACCGCTGCGCCACCAGGGAAGCCCCCCTAAGGCTTCTTAACAATATAGTCAGTGTGCTAAGAAGTTAGCAATATAAAGCCATCCTACCTAAGAAAGCAAGGGCGTGGCATCAGACCATGAGAGTATCAGAGAATTTTAATCGGTTTTGTGTTCTCATTAATCACTTAGAAGTGGTGTAAGCTTGATAAAGTTATGTAGCCCATCTGAGTATATTAGTGACTGATACATATTAAACCCTAAATAAATTCTAGTTATTGTTATTCACTTATGCAATGGAAAAATCTTTTTTGTCATTTATACATACTAAATTAAGTAGAGCTCACCTGTAATTTTAAGGGTTCTGTATTCAAACAGAGCACATATTTTGGTTTTTGCATTATTCCTGTCTTATTTATCTCTATGTAATCATAAATTCTTGTATTAACTTGTAGTATTTTGTATGATTGTTGCTATCCGTTGTTCAGTGGTACAGTCATGTTATAAACAGTCACAGTATCAGGATAAATACATACAATTTAGGATTGATCTAAAAGATTAAAATTAAAACAGTGCAAAATAAATTTTAAAACACCATAGTGCTTCAGTATGGCATAATGATATGTTTTAACAAATAAAATGGAAGTTTTTGAATCAAATTGATGCCAAGCATCTTAGCTCTTCAATATAATTAAGTGGTTTAAAACATATTTCATAGTCTTAGTCAATGTGTGTATATTGATGATATTATGATCTCACTTAGAGTTTATTTCTGAATCAATAGGTTGAGTTGGTTTTAGCTTGAATTAGTTCTTACCAACTAAATTTTCTTCCAAAGTATATATTTAAAAAGTGTTTCCTCTGCTTCTATTAAACAATGTTATAGAAAGCTCTTTTGTGTTTACTAGAAACTTCTATTTATTGAAACAATTATACTAAATTTAGAATTAGGGAGACAGATCTTAAATAATATCAATTATTGAAATATTCATTGTAACCATATAAATTCAGATGCATTTCAAATATGGTTTAGGTTGAGTTCTTTCTCAGAAAATCCAGAACCTGTGACAGGTCGCCTTTTTCTCTGAACATCATTATGAGGACCACTCTGGTTTCAAGTCTCAATCTAACTTTATCAGCTCTGTGTTCTTGGACAAGTTACACTACCTCTTTGTTCCTCGGTTTCTCTTTCTAAAAAATGGGCACAGTAATGATACCTCCCTTTTGGGGTTGTTAAGAGAATTAAATGAGTTAATACATGAGAAGCACTAAAATAGGGCCTGGTATGGGTATTAACGCTTACAAGAACTTACCAATATAAACTGAAATAAGTTTGATCCTAATCTAAACATTCCTTGTGAAGTGAGTGGTCATGATTTCTAGCTCTGTATTGAGACTGCATATGAGAACATACTACCCCAAGTCCTTTCAGCTCTGGAGCCCTGTAATTCTTCACTTGCAGCCTTTATCTCTGTGAACACAATTGCCTTCATTATTCAGGACACAGGCCTTGGTTGTTGGTAATTATTGCCCTCCATACCAGAGTTTTCAAAGGCACTGTGCCTAACATTGATTTGTTACCTGCAGGATTGAGCCTTGCTGATTCTTGCACAGGAATCTTGGGAAGGCAACCAAGTTTAAGACAAAAAGCTGACCTGTTTCACTGATTCATGCTTCAACATCCCAGGGCAAGGCAGAGACATAATCTCTGGGTGATCTGCGTGTCTCAACACAGAACCAGGGCACGATCACACAGAGAACTCCCTGAGCACTACAATTACCTGCATGCTTTATTGGATATAGGGTCTTTAGGATACTTTCATGACCACAAACCAGAAAAAGGCCATGAGCAGTTCAAGAAAGAACTAGAAATGAGGTTATCAGAGAACTGTAAAAGGCTCCCCCCAGTTTCAAATTTTAAAAGAGTCATCTGGCACTAATAATGAATGACACCTCTGAGAGAGGGAAGGAGGCATATTTCCAGGGAATGCTTTCATGTCAGGATCATTTTGTCTGAGCGGAAAGTGATTTGCTGCGGGCCTTTACATAAATAGTTCCTGGGTCTCTGCCTCTGTATGTGACTCGGTTTGCTTTAATCTAAAGCAAAAAGGTAGTATTTATGAGGTTACAACGTCACGCTAATCCTGTGGACCGTGAATTTGTTCACATTCATTTCATGTTAGAATTCCAATGAAATGAACAACAATGACAGTGAAATTGAGTGCTGTGTACCAGGTGCTGCTGCAAGCACTTTGCAGGTAGAGTTGAGACAGGCTGGGACCTGGGACCCTTTGCTGTAATGCTGCAATGCTTGCACCTGGACAAACCTCTCCTCCAGCAACAAAATACGAAGAAACTATATGGGACTAAAAATAATTGCTTGCATGTGCAGTTGGGGCAAATTATGGACAAAAAGATACAAAAGACCAAAAAACTCAACTGCCACTTCTGAAGAGCCAGGAGCAAAAGCAGGGTACTGAGCATGCCCCCTGCACTTAACACCACCAGAGGGGTGGGCAGACGACCTAAGCTACCCCTCTGGCCCAACCCCTGGACACACCCCTACCCTCACCCCATATAAGGAGCAAGCTTGCCAACCCCCCCAGGGAGTGAGCAAGTAAGGGAACCCGTTGTTTGTTCTTGCTCCCCCCTGCTGCAGCAGGGACCCCAATAAAGCCTTGCCTGAATTTCTTGTCTGGCCTCTAGTCAATTTCTATTGATTGGGGAAAGCCAAGAACCCTGGTCGTTATCAGAATGGTCAGCTCTTTCTGGCTTGTCAAGACTTTCCAGGTTTCAGCATGAAAGACACACATCCTGGGAACCCCCCGATTCCAGGCAAAGTGGACTCTGCTTACAGGTATTATTTCACTTAATTACCAACCTCTTCCATTACCGATGAGCAACTGTTACTCTCTTTTGCCACTAAGGGAACTGAGATCCAGAGAGGTAAAGTCATTTTTTGAAGGTTCTAGAATCACTGACACATCCTACCAGTGGCGGAGTGGGAATTCAAACCCAGACAGTAGAGCTGACTCTCATTCTTCACCTAGGTTTAGGTATTGGAATAAGCACATAAGTTGCTGAAACAGACCCTTTTCACCAAAACTTGGCCTAGAACTTGGGTACTTCAATGCCTGTGGGTGTAGGGAGAGGAAGACAATTATTTCTATGCCATTCTTTGGTGACACCAAACCATATTGCAGACTCAATCTCAGAAATGCCTGTCAATGGGCATGAAGGAAGGACTTTCTGAGCCACCATAGAAAATTGATTAATGACTTGCAAAATTCTGCCAAAACAACACACCTGTACTGTACAATCCTGTAGTGCCTTGCATAGTAACTACTTAAGGAACAGTGTTGAGTGTCTAGTTTGGGGAAAAAAACACTTCAGCAAAATGTGTTTTGTTTACATTAAGGTCCTTTTCCCCTTCTTAAAAAAGCATGAAGAACTCTTTAGACAAATTATGATAAAATATCTGAAAACAGCAAACCGTGTTTCGAATGGAAGTTACTATTTCCTGGATATTATTGTGATATAAATGCCCTTTGATAGAGTTTTATTCCTTCTATCATTCACTACCTATATGAATTGCTAAATGTTCTGAGGAGAGTAGTATAATAGTTCCCAGATCTTCAAATTTAGAAAAGTGATCAAATAATAAAAAAGGGAGACAGGCAATGTGGTATTACCAACTTTTAAATTTATTAAACAATGATGCTAAATAAAACACCTACTACTGGTAAATGATAATTACAAGCATATAGATCTAGTGGCACAAATTGACTATCACTAGCACATTTGTTTTTCAAAATTTCATTTTAATACCAGACGGGCCATCATCTTAGTTTAAGACAAGAAAGTTTATCTCAACATATTACAAAAATAGGTGTTATGTTGGAAAAACAACTTGACTGTGCTGTAGCATCCCAGGCACTTGTTTTGGGTACCAGAGTGTCAGCGTTCAGTGCCACTGTGTTCAGTGCAACATGACACCAACTGCTCCAGAATTCCCTTTTGTACCACAGTCATTGTAGAATTCGAGTTTCACATCCCTGTGTTGACAGAAATGGGAGCAGCGTATTTCATGCTGTTTCACTCAATTGAGAGTTTTCTGGGCAAACAGAGATGCTGAGGAACCACAGCCCCCAAGCCAGCGCCAAGAATGGAAGAAGCTGTGACAGGCTAGCATGGCACATCCCAGGCGGGGGTGGTCTCAGCTCAGGGCGCTTACCCCCCACCCAGAGCTCCCAACTCACCAGGAAGGAGCAGTTGGGGATGGATGTGAAAGGCATAGGTTGGGTCCGGAAAACGTTGTCGAGGATTGTCCACTAGTGTGGTGACTGGGGATTGGGAGACCCGAGTCACTTCCTAGCTCTGCAGCCAAAGAGCTCCATGGCCCTGGCAACTCCCTTTACCCACTAAGCCTCAGGTGCCCCTATAATTGTATGGCCTTCCAGAATCCTTCTGTTATAAAATGCACAGCTGTTTGATTTCCAGTTCTCCGAGATCCCCGCTTTCTGCTAATGAACAGTACGTCCTAAAGCATTAATCAGCCTTGTTCATAGAGGTCATTTTGCAACCTGATGGAACACAGATGCCCTAAGCCTAAACCATGGTGATAAATAGAAAACAAACAAGCAAATCAAATGTCGAGCGAATAAGGAAAGCATGTACTAAATACTGTATGCCAAAAAATAGTGGGGCAGATTGGAAACTTGTGGCTGGTTTTCCAAAGCAAGTACTATGGCCAGAATGTATCAGCACATAACACACACACACACACACACACACACACAGTGTCTGTACGCTTATGAGCACTTTTATATTTGGAGATAATTTCCTTGAGAGCAGGGATGGTTTCTTTTTCCAATCCCCAACATTTAGCTCAGTGACTGCCACATTCCCAGGGCCTAGTCACAATTTGTGGCATGAAATGTTATCTGCTGGGGACTAATTTCCAGGTCCTGTGAATGCTTTTACATCTTACATTCTTATTTTTACTCCTTAGGGCAGAGTGGGAAAAAATGGCTTTCTCCAGAACCAGACTTCACAGAATAATATTTGTTAATATCCCTATGGGTATTAAAACTATAGGACCAACATTTTTATACCTGCAAAATACTGAGTAGGTAGTTGGAAGGATGTAGGTGAGGGTAGAACAAGAAAGAAATTCTTTTTATTTTTTATTTTTATTTTAAATTTTTATTGGAGTAAAATTGATTTACAATGTCGTGTTAGTTTTAAGTGTACAGCAAAGTGAATCAGTTATTACATATGTATATGTATCCATTCTTTTTCAGATTCTTTTCCCATATAGATTATTACAGAATATTGAGTAGAGTTCCCTGTGCTATACAGTCCTTGTTAGCTATCTATTTTATATATAGTAGTGTGTGTTTGTTAATCCCAATCTCCTAAATTATCACTTCCCCCCAAGTTTCCCCTTTAGTAACGATAAGTTTGATTTCAAGATCTGTGAGTCTGTTTCTGTTTTGTAAATAAGTTGATTTGTATCATTTTTTATTAGATTTCACATATAAGTGATATCATATGATATTTGTCTTTCTCTGTCTTACTTCACTTAGTATGATAATCTCTAGGTCCATACATGTTGCTGCAAATGGCATTATTTCATTCATTTTTATGGCTGAGCAATATTCTTATAGGATGTTGTCATAGATACTTTTGAAAATCAGTGCCAGCTCCCCTCTCTGGGCTCTTTAAAATAAAAAGACAGTAAAGGCAAACATTTCATGACATCAGAAGAGAATAAATAGACAAAGGACACCTCCACCAGCTTTTTAGTCACTCTCCATATTGAATATTGAAACAACATTCAATATTACCCACAATGGCCTCAGCTCCCAGCTTATGACGGGTTTTGTTTTGTTTTCTCTGGATTGTCAAGGACATCAGGATTCCTCACTTTTTGAGAAGGCAGACACAGCAGGTTTTGCACAAAAATTCTCTGAGAGGAAGGTTGCTGGCATTTCCATGCTTTTTCCTCCTTGGATGGAAAGTGATTGGCAGCGTGCCAATCTACAGCCTCATTTGAGATGGACTATTAGAACCTGGCTGTTCTTTTCTAGGCAGTTTAGACAAGAAATACACAACTGTCTTTTGTTTTTTGTTTTGGCTGTGTTGGGTCTTCATAGCTGCACACAGGCTTTCTCTAGTTGCGGCGAGCAGGGGCTACTCTTCGTTGCGGTGCGTGGGCTTCTCACTGCAGTGGCTTCTCTTGTTGTGGAGCACGGGCTCTAGGCATGCGGGCTTCAGTAGTTGCAGCACACAGGCTCAGTAGTTGCGGGACATGGGCCTTAGGGCGTGCGAGCTTCAGTAGTTGTGGCGCATGGGCTTAGTTGCTCCACGGCACGTGGGATCTTCCCAAACCTGGGGTCGAACCCGTGTCTCCTGTACTGACAGGCAGATTCTTAACCACTGTGCCACCAGGGAAGTCCCATACACAACTGTTTTTCAGAAAGTTTCTCCTGGAGAGTCTGCAAGCATACCACAGTCAGGCTGTCACACAGGATATGACAATGGCGTGAACAAATCACGGTGTAACTCAAGTGCAAGAGCATCATGTGCTAATCCCCTTTGTTTATCCTGAAAAAGGAAAAAAATTAATTGCATAATGAGTGTTAAGGATATTTTGGGCAAACAAGGACAAATTGGCCCATGAGTCTTTCAGAGGAGATGTTTTCTGGATCCAGATGTGTTCATTATGTTTACAGGATGTCAAGTTATACATGTAGGCGAGACCTCAGACCAATGCGGGGATTTTCCTTTGTAGGGAGCTAATAGCCTTTAACTGCGATGTGTAGAATATTTAGCTCCCTAAGAGGAAGCGTACCTCTTAGTTGAATCTTAACTTATTTCCCTCTCTGTTGCATCTCTCATTTACTGTAACCCTCAGGGGTGTGTGTGTTAGTCCTAAACAGACAAAGCATAGATCTGCTTTCTTGCAATCTGTACCAATGGAAACAAACTCAAATGAGACAGGCCAGTGGCTTATCAGCTGCCTCCTGTTTTTAGAGTCCTGGACATGCCTTTATGATGGACAGCCTCCTAGAGTTTACTCTGTGATCTAGAATCAACCATTTCTGTAAAACTGACATCAAAGTTCAGATTTCTTGAAGCAACTGGAAAAAGGGAGCTCTATGGTTCTAAGTATCAGCATGATGAACAATTAAGTTTTTCTGACACCTAGAATGCCCTTAGCCAGTGTCAGTAACACAACGGATGAGTAAACTTCAAGTGTTGTGCAGAGAATTGAAAGCAGTCTCGGAGAGCCAGAGAGAAGGAACAGTTCCAGCTGTTGAGCCAAAATCATCGTTGATGTCCCACCAAATTATTTGACCTTTGCTTGATTTTCTGGAGGGGATCTAGGTTACAGTTTACAAAAACAGGTAGTAAATATGGGATGAAAAAGAGAGAAACGTACACTGGCACTCTCCTTTTCAAGAAGTTCAAACCAAGGATTTAATATTGAACAGAAGAAATAAAGCTGGGTTCTTAATTAGGGTTCTAAGAAGCCACTAAAATGCATGCAAAATTTTGAAAATAGGCTTGAGTGTACATTATTCTGGGTGAAATTTACATAGCCTGAAAATGTTTAAAAATTGTTAGGCAGTTTAATAGGTTCTTGGATATATAGCAACCCCATACATGTAATCTTGCTGTTAATATGTTTATAGATGGGAAGAAATCTTCATATTCATGCGGGTTCCACTGAAAGCTCTTTGAATTCCTCCTGCTTCTCTTGCTTGCTAAAACAGAAGCCTTGGGACTATGGCAGCTCTTGCAGGTACACCAAATTTAGCTCATCTCACATGTTTTACTTTCAGCCCATTTGGAAGAGAAGTTTTAGTAGGTAGCACTGGCTTTTCAGCCATTTTCTCTGAAATACTTTTACTCCACTTAGTTAGGGAACACTCAGACTTAAAGCTTCCCCAGGAAGTAGATAAGCACTGGGCTGGCTTGCAGACAGGGCAGGTCTCTATATCTCTGGGTTGGCAGAGCCTGGCGAAAATCGTTGAACTGCAGCATTTCCATCACGGTGCCAGCTCGATGGATGGCTAGACGCCAAGACTGCTATTTGGCAACAAGCGACCAGACAAGCAGCTGGTTATTGCAGTGAATCTGAGCAGCATGCATGGGGCCCTGACTCTGGTGCCATACCCTCCAACCCAGTTAACAACTGAACCCTGGAGGCTTTTTCTGACTCCCTTCCCATCTCGTCTTGGGATGGGCTTTGCCCTGGCAAGGGGAGTCTCCAGCAGTTTGCCCCTGCCTGGTCCTGAGCTGGGGCGTCTGGCTGGAGAAGATGCTTACAGACTCCCGAAGGCTGAGGGAACACTGGGCAGCCGGGGCTGGCTCTGCGGGCGGGACTGGCCAGAGCATGATTTCACTAGAGGCTGGCAAGGAGAGGGCAGAGTCAATGTGAGCTGCTGGCATTCCACTCTAGCCAGGGGCAAAGAGGTGACAGCCTGCTGGCATCTGCCTTTGGCCCTGCTAGCATCTATTTTGCGCTGATTTTTGTGAAAAGTGCTAAGACTAAGGGACCTAGTGAGCAAATTTGTCAAGAGGAAGTTTCCAGGAGGAGGAAAGGGAAGAGAAATTAGCCCAGGAGACACAGCCATGATCAAGGCATAGAGTGACATTAGCCATGGGTGAGCAGGATCTTACTAAATTTTCTCTGAGTTACTAAAGTGGAAAAAAAATACCTTATTACTTGGGCTTTTGAACTCCCTCTTTCTGCCAGAACTTCCGGACCTTGAGACTGGTTTGATCTTAAGCTTTTGGAAGGGAGAAAGGACAGCCTTTCAGGAGGCTCCGGCTCCCGGTAGGTGTTTCTCTCCTGGGGTCTGGCACCATCTGTAAGTTTGCTGCAGCTGCTGATGAATTTAAACTGATTGAGCTGGGCTTGGCATATCTGGAAAGCACTCATCCCTCTTTTTTTTTGTTGGGGTGAGAGTGCAGAGAAAGGACTTTGGTAAGACGTTTTTCCCATTGTTCTCTAACCAACACCATTATACTGTTTGGAGCACTGTGCCCTCCATGGTGATTCCCTGGAACTCAGAGAACTATTCAGAATGGTTCAGGATGAAGCCTGACAATTGGAACATAGATATTGGGTAATTCTCAGTATCTTGCAAAGGATGCCTGTGATTTCTCCTGGGGAAAGTTGAAGTATACTACAATGGTTGGAATTACTAAAAATGATGGCACAGAGGACCAAAGACTCCATTGTGTTTAATTTCCGGGATTCCCGCCCCACCACATAGGACAAGTACACACGGGATAATTTCTATGAAACTTGTCTTTTATTCGTAATATTTGATCACTTTCTGGAGCCAGGCATATGACTAGTATGTCTATCACTTTATTTCATTTGTTTACTTTTTTTTTTTGATTTTTCAATTTTATTTATTTTTTTATACAGCAGGTTCTTATTAGTTATCCATTTTATACATATTAGTGTATATATTCAATCCCAATCTCATTTATTTACTTTTTTAATTGAAGTATAGATGATGTACAATGTTGTGTTAATTTCTGCTGTACAGCAAAGTGATTCAGTTATATATGTGTATATATATATATACACATATATATACACACACACATATATATATATATACATTATTTTTCATATTCTTTTTTTGTTAACATCTTTATTCGAGTATAATTGCTTTACAATGGTGTATTAGTTTCTGCTTTATAACAAAGTGAATCAGTTATACATATACATATGTCCCCATATCTCTTTCCTCTTGCGTCTCCCTCCCTCCCAACTTCCTATTCCACCCCTGTAGGTAGTCACAAAGCACCGAGCTGATCTCCCTGTGCTATGTGGCTGCTTCCCACTAGCTATCTATTTTACATTTGGTAGTGTATATATATCCATGCCACTCTCTGACTTTGTCCCAGCTTACCATTCCCCCTACCCATATCCTCAAGTCCATTCTCTAGTAGGTCTGCGTCTTTATTCCGGTCTTGCCCCTAGGTTCTTCATGACCATTTTTTTATTTTTTTCAGATTCCATATATATATGTTAGCATACGGTATTTGTTTTTCTCTTTCTGACTTACTTCACTCTGTATGACAGACTCTAGGTCAATCCACCTCACTACAAATAACTCAATTTCATTTCTTTTTATGGCTGAGTAATATTCCATTGTATATATATGCCACATCTTCTTTATCCATTCATCTGTCGATGGACACTTAGGTTGCTTCCATGTCCTGACTATTGCAAATAGAACTGCAATGAATATTGGGGTGCATGTGTTTTTTTGAATTATGGTCTTCACTGGGTATATGCCCAGTAGTGGGATTGTTGGGTCATATGGTAGTTCTATTTTTAGTTTTTTAAGGAACCTCCATACTGTTCTCCATAGTGGCTGTATCAAGTTACATTCCCACCAACAGTGCAAGAGGGTTCCCTTTTCTCCACACACTCTCCAATATTTATTGTTGGTAGATTTTTTGATGATGGCCATTCTGACCGGTGTGAGATGACATCTCATTGTAGTTTTGATTTGCATTTCTCTAATCATTAATGATGTTGAGCATTCTTTCATGTGTTTGTTGGCAATCTGTATATCTTCTTTGGAGAAATGTCTATTTAGGTCTTCTGCCCATTTTTGGATTGGGTTGTTTGTTTTTTTGATATTGAGCTGCATGTGTTCCTTGTATGATTTGGAGATTAATCCTTTGTCAGTTGCTTCATTTGCAAATATTTTCTCCCATTCTGAGGGTCGTCTTTTCATCTTGTTTATGGTTTCCTTTGCTGTGCAAAAGCTTTTAAGTTGCATTAGGTCCCATTTGTTTATTTTTGTTTTTATTTCCATTTCTCTAGGAGGTGGGTCAAAAAGGATCTTGCTGTGAATTATGTCACGGAGTGTTCTGCCTATGTTTTCCTCTAAGAGTTTAATAGTGTCTGGCCTTACATTTAGGTCTTTAATCCATTTTGAGTTTATTTTTGTGTATGGTGTTAGGGACTGTTCTAATTTCATTCTTTTACATGTAGCTGTCCAGTTTTCCCAGCACCATTTATTGAAGAGGCTGTCTTTTCTCCACTGGATATTCTTGCCTCCTTTATCAAAGATAAGGTGACCATATGTGCGTGGGTTTACCTCTGGGCTTTCTATCCTGTTCCATTGATCTATATTTCTGTTTTTGTGCCAGTACTATACCGTCTTGATTACTGTAGCTTTGTAGTATAGTCTGAAGTCCAGGGGCCTGATTCCTCCAGCTCCGTTTTTCTTTCTCAAGATTGCTTTGGCTATTCGGGGTCTTTTGTGTTTCCATACAAATTGTGAATTTTTTTGTTCTAGTTCTGTGAAAAAAGCCAGTGGTAGTTTGATCAGGATTGCACTGAATCCGTAGATTGCTTTGGGTAATAGAGTCATTTTCACAATGTTGATTCTTCCAATCCAAGAACATGGTATATCTCTCCATCTATTTGTATCATCTTTAATTTCTTTCATCAGTGCCTTATAATTTTCTGCATACAGGTCTTTTGTCTCCTTAGGTAGGTTTATTCCTAGATATTTTATTCTTTTTGTTGCAATGGTAAATGGGAGTGTTTTCTTAATTTCACTTTTCAGATTTTTCAGATTTTTCTCTGTATAGGAATGCAAGAGATTTCTGTGCATTAATTTTGTATCCTGCTACTTTACCAAATTCATTGATTAGCTCTAGTAGTTTTCTGGTAGCATCTTTAGGATTCTCTCTGTATAGTATTATGTCATCTTCAAACAGTGACAGCTTCTTCTTTTCCAGTTTGGATTCCTTTCATTTCTTTTTCTTCTCTGATTTCTGTGGCCAAAACTTCCAAAACTATGTTGAATAATAGTGGTGAGAGTGGGCAACCTTGTCTTGTTCCTGATCTTAGTGGAAATGGTTTCAGTTTTTCACCACTGACAACGAGGTTGGCTCTCGGTTTGTCATATATGGCCTTTATTATGTTGAGGTAAGTTCCCTCTATGCCTCCTTTCTGGAGGGTTTTTATCATAAATGGGTGTTGAATTTTGTCAAAAGCTTTCTCTGCATCTATTGAGATGATCCTATGGTTTTTCTCCTTCAATTTTTTAATATGGTGTATCACGTTGATTGATTTGCATATATCAAAGAATCCTTGCATTCCTGGGATAAACCCCACTTGATCATGGTGTATGATCCTTTTAATGTGCTGTTGGATTCTGTTTGCTAGTATTTTGTTGAGGATTTTTGCATCTATGTTCGTCAGTGATATTGGCCTGTAGTTTTCTTTCTTTGTGACATCTCTGTCTGGTTTGGTATCAGAGTGATGGTGGCCTCGTAGAATGAGTTTGGGAGTGTTCCTCCCTCTGCTATATTTTGGAAGAGTTTGAGAAGGATAGGTGTTAGCTCTTCTCTAAATGTTTGACAGAATTCGCCTGTGAAGCCATCTGGTCCTGGGCTTTTGTTTGCTGGAAGATTTTTAATCACAGTTTCAATTTCAGCACTTGTGATTGGTTTGTTCATATTTTCTATTTCTTCCTGGTTCAGTCTCAGAAGGTTGTGCATTTCTAAGAATTTGTCCATTTCTTCCAGGTTGTCCATTTTATTGGCATATAGTTGCTTGTAGTAATCTCTCATGATCCTTTGTATTTCTGCAGTGTCAGTGGTTACTTCTCCTTTTTCATTTCTAATTCTATTGATTTGAGCCTTCTCCCTTTTTTTCTTGATCAGTCTGGCTAATGGTTTATCAATTTTGTTTATCTTCTCAAAGAACCAGCTTTTAGTTTTATTGATCTTTGCCATAGTTTCCTTCATTTCTTTTTCATTAATTTCTGATCTGATCTTTATGATTTCTTTCCTTCTGCTAACTCTGGGCTTTTTTGTTCTTCTTTCTCTAATTGCTTTATGTGTAAGGTTAGGTTGTTTATTTGAGATGTTTCTTGTTTCTTGAGGTAGGATTGTATTGCTATAAACTTCCCTCTTAGAACTGCTTTTGCTGCATCCCGTAGGTTTTGGGTTGTCGTGTTTTCATTGTCATTTCTTTCTAGGTAGTTTTTGATTTCCTCTTTGATTTCTTCAGTGATCTCTTGGTTATTAAGTAGTGTATTGTTTAGCCTCCATATGTTTGTATTTTTTACAGATTTTTTCCTGTAATTGATATGTAGTCTCCTAGCATTGTGGTCGGAAAAGATACTTGGTATGATTTCAATTTTCTTAAATTTACCAGGGCTTGATTTGTGACCCATGATATGCTCTATCCTGGAGAATGTTCCATGAGCACTTGAGAAGAATATGTATTCTATTGTTTTTGGATGGAATGTCCTATAAATATCAATTAAGTCCATCTTTTTTAATGTATCATTTAAAGCTTGTGTTTCCTTATTTATTTTCATTTTGGATGATCTGTCCATTGGTGAAAGTGGGGTGTTAAAGCCCCCTTATGATTGTGTTACTGTCGATTTCCCCTTTTATGGCTCTTAGTATTTGCCTTATGTATTGAGGTGCTCCTATGTTGGGTGCATAAATATTTACAATTGTTATATCTTCCTCTTGATTTGATCCCTTGATCATTATGTAGTGTCCTTCTTTGTCTCTTGTAATAGTCTTTGTTTTAAAGTCTATTTTGTCTGATATGAGAATTGCTACTCCAGCTTTCTTTTGATTTCCATTTTCATGGAATATCTTTTTCCATCCCCTCACTTTCAGTCTGTATGTGTCCCTAGGTCTGAAGTGGGTCTCTTGTAGACAGCATATATACGGGTCTTGTTTTTGTATCCATTCAGCCAGTCTATGTCTTTTGGTGGGAGCATTTAATCCATTTACATTTAAGGTAATTATCAATATGTATGTTCCTATTCCCATTTTCTTAATTGTTTTGGGTTTGTTATTGTAGGTCTTTTCCTTCTCTTGTGTTTGCTGCTTAGAGAAGTTTCTTTAGCATTTGTTGTAAAGCTGGTTTGGTGGTGCTGAATTCTCTTAGCTTTTGCTTGTCTGTACAGGTTTCAATTTCTCTGTCAAATCTGAATGAGATCCTTGCTGGGTAGAGTCATCTTGGTTGTAGGTTTTTCCCCTTCACCACTTTTAATATGTCCTGGCACACCCTTCTGGCTTGCAGAGTTTCTGCTGAAAGGTCAGCTGTTAACCTTATGGGGATTCCCTTGTATGTTATTTGTTGTTTTTCCCTTGTTGCTTTTAACATTTTTTCTTTGTATTTAATTTTTGATACTTTGATTACTATGTGTCTTGGCATGTTTCTGCTTGGATTTATCCTTTATGGGACTCTCTGTGCTTCCTGGACTTGATTAACTATTCCCTTTCCCATATTAGGGAAGTTTTCAACTGTAATCTCTTCAAATATTTTCTCAGTCCCTTTCTTTTTCTCTTCTTCTTCTGGGACCCCTATAATTTGAATGTTGGTGCGTTTAATGTTGTCCCAGAGATCTCTGAGACTGTCTTCAATTCTTTTCATTTTTTTTTTTCTTTATTCTGCTCTGCAGTAGTTATTTCCACTATTTTATCTTGCAGGTCACTTATCTGTTCTTCTGCCTCTATTCTGCTATTGATCCCTTGTAGAGAATTTTTAATTTCATTTATTCTCTTGTTCATCACTGTTTGTTTGCTCTTTAGTTCTTCCAGGTCCTTGTTAAACGTTTCTTGTATTTTCTCCATTCTATTTCCAAAATTTTGGATCATCTTTACTATCATTATTCTGAATTTTTTTCGGATAGACTGCCTATTTCCTCTTCATTTGTTAGGTCTGGTGGGTTTTTACCTTGCTCCTTCACCTGCTGTGTGTTTCTCTGTCTTCTCATTTTGCTTAACTTACTTTGTTTGGGGTCTCCTTTTCGCACGCTGCATGTTTGTAGTTACCGTTGTTTTTGGTGTCTGCCCCCAGTGGGTAAGGTTGGTTCAGTGGGTTGTGTAGGCTTCCTGGTGGAGGGGACTAGTGCCTGTGTTCTGGTGGATGAGGCTGGATCTTGTCTTTCTGGTGGGCAGGACTGTGTCCAGTGGTGTGTTTTGGGGTGTCTGTGAACTTATTATGATTTTCGGCAGCCTCTCTGCTAATGGGTGGGGTTGTGTTCCTGTCTTGCTAGTTGTTTGGCATAGGGTGTCCAGCACTGGAGCTTGCTTGTTGTTGAGTAGAGCTGGGTCTTGGCATTGAGATGGAGATCTCTGGGAGATTTTTGCCATTTGATATTATGAACTGGGAGGTCTCTTGTGGACCAATGTCCTGAACTTGGCTCTCCCACCTCAGAGGCACAGCCCTGACGCCTGGCTAGAGCACCAAGAGCCTTTCATCCACACGGCTCAGAAAAAAAGGGAGAAAAAAAGAAAGAAAGAAAGAAGAAGATAAAATAAAATAAAATAAATTCAGTAAAATAAAAAATAAAAAATAATTATTAAAAAAAGTTTTTTAAAGTAATAAAGAAAAAAGAGAGCAACCAAACCAAAAAACAATTCCACCAATGATAATAAGCACTAAAAACTATACTAAAAACAAACAAACAAACAAACAAAAATGGACACACAGAACCCTAGGACAAATGGTAAAAGCAAAGCTCTACAGACAAAATCACACAGATGCATACACATACACACTCACCAAAAGAGAAAAAGGGGGAAAAAATTATATGTCATTGCTCCCAAAGTCCTCCTTCTCAATTTGGGGTGATTCGTTGTCTCTTCAGGTATTCCACAGATGCAGGGTACATGAAGTTGATTGTGGAGATTTAATCCACTGCTTCTGAGGCTGCTGGGAGAGATTTCCCTTTCTCTTCTTTGTTCGCACAGCTTCTGGGCTTCTGCTTTGGATTTGGCCCCGCCTCTGCGTGTAGGTCGCCTGAGGGCGTCTGTTCTTTGCTCAGAGAGGACGGGGTTAAAGGAGCAGCTGATTCGGGGGCTCTGGCTCACTCAGGCCGGGGGGAGGGAGGGGTACGGATGCGGGGTGAGCCTGCGGCAGCAGAGGCCTGTGTGATGTTGCACCAGCCTGAGGCATGCCGTGTGTTCTCCCGGGGAAGTTGTCCCTGGATCACGGGACCCTGGCAGTGGCAGGCTGCACAGGCTCCCAGGAGGGGAGGTGTGGATAGTGACCTGTGCTCGCACACAGGCTTCTTGGTGGCTGCAGCAGCAGCCTTAGCATCTCATGCCCGTCTCTGGGGTCTGTGCTGACAGCTGCAGCTCACGCCCGTCTCTGGAGCTCCTTTAAGTGGCGCTCTTAATCCTCTTTCCTTGCGCACCAGTAAACAAAGAGGCAAGAAAAGGTCTCTTGCCTCTTCGGCAGCTCCACTTTTTCCCGGACTCCCTCCCAGCTAGCTGTGGCTCACTAGCCCCCTTCAGGCTGTGTTCACGCCGCCAACCCCAGTCCTCTCCCGGGATCTGACCTCCAAAGCCCGAGCCTCAGCTCCCAGCCCCCACCCGTCCTGGTGGGTGAGCAGACAAGCCTCTCGGGCTCGTGAGTGCTGGTTAGCACCGAGCCTCTGTGCAGGAACCTCTCCACTTTGCCCTCCGCACCCCTGTTGCTGTGCTCTCCTCCATGGCTCCGAAGCTTCCCGCCTCCGCCACCCACAGTCTCCGCCCGCGAAGGGGCTTCCTAGTGTGTGGAAACCTTTCCTCCTTCACAGCTCCCTCCCACTGGTGCAGGTCCCATCCCTATTGTTTTGTCTCTGTTGTTTCTTTTTTCTTTTTCCTTACCCAGGTACGTGGGGAGTTTCTTGCCTTTTGGGAGGTCTGAGGTCTTCTGCCAGCATTCAGTAGGTGTTCTGTACGAGTTGTTCCTCATGTAGATGTATTTCTGATGTATTTGTGGGGAAGAAGGTGATCTCCGCTTCTTAGTCTTCCGCCATCTTAAAGCTCCTCCACCTCATATTCTTTTCTCTTATGGTTTATCACAGGATATTGAATATAGTTCCCTGTGCTATACAGTAGGAACTTGTTGTTTATCCATCCTATATATAATAGTTTGTATCTGCTAATCCCAGTCTCCCAATCCATCCGTCCATCACCCCCGCCCCCTTGGCAACCACAAGTCTGTTCTGTATGTCTGTGAGTCTATTTCTGTTTCATAGATAAGTTCATTTGTGTCAATTTTTAGATTCCGTATATAAGTGGTATCATATGGTATTTGTCCTTCTCTGTCTGACTTATTTCACTTGATATGATAATCTATAGTTGCATCCTTGTTTCTGCAAATGGTATTATTTCATTCTTTTTTATGGCTGAGTAATATTCCATATGTACCACATCTTCTTTATCCATTCCTCTGTTAATGGGCATTTAGGTTGTTTCCATGTCTTGGCTACTGTGAATAGTGCTGTTGTGAATGCAGGGGTGCATGTATCTTTTTGAATTAGAGTTTTGTCTGGATATATGCCCAGGAATGGGATTGCTGGATCATATGGTAACTCTATTTCACCTTATTTATATGTTGATTGTCACGTTTATTGCCCTGTGTTGTAATTCATTGCTTCCTATCATCTCTCCCACTAGATGGTGAGCATGCTGAGGGGTGAACTGTCCCTTATCCATATTTGTATGCATTTTAATTTCAGCGACATTAAATTATATGGGGAAGTGAAATGACTGCCGTTTACAGCAAGACTTTCTTTATTCTCCAGATACAGAAGTACAGTTGATTCTTGTTATTTGCAGTAGTTATTCTATAAAGTTACTGTAAACACTGAATTAACAAATAGTGAACCATTGCTCCTAATAGAGAGTTAGGTTTCTGCAAAACTCTGACTACAACATTTTTATCAACCAGTCAATACATAACCTTGTTTTGTGTGTTTCAAGACACCTGTTTAATATATATTGTTAATTCATTAGCATTAAACTGGTGGCTAAAGCACTATAACTCAGGCCTGAACAAATCCACCTAACACATATTTTCTCCCTGAGTCACTGTCAAAATCCAGAAGTAGCAAAATTAAAACTACCCAATCAGTGAAACAGTATTTAGGAAGAGTTGATTGTGCAAGTAAGATCAGTTTATGAATTGGGAACTTTCAAATTCAAAACTGGTAGGAAGCTCTGAGCCCTGACATGACAAGATGGCTTATAAAGTCACAATGAGGATGTTGTGTAACCTTTACAATGATGGGTTATTATGAAGGAGCGTTTCCAGAGGCAGGGGTTAGTTAACAGTGATGATCTTATACCACTTCTAGGAAGATGACTTAAGTGTCTTTTATGATTATCAGAATCATTTCCAAGAAATCACCTTAGTGATGTTTCACTCGTATTCATGAAATAAGCTAGATTTAGCTTGTGTCTATGGCTTAAATGGTTTTGTCTGCTTGGAAGATTTTCAATCCCTGTCTCCACTTTATTTTAACAGCACGTGGTAGCCTTCTTGCACTCAGGAACACTAGAGACCACTTCAGCACTAGGCTTGGGGGCCATTTTAAATAGAAGGAAAAAGAGACACAAACGTGTGAAAAATGTGCGCTAAACAGACAGCCAAAAGGACACCTGTTTCCAGGATAAGCTTAAGCAAGAAGGCAGAGTGTGGCCCTGTTCAGCTTCAGCTGAGAACATGTGGGTCAGGAGACTCCATTTTCTCACCTCATTGCACATTTCCACAAACAACCAGGAAACCACTGTATAGGAGTTACCAATACATCTTAGTGAGTAAGTAAATTCACAAATACTGAATCTGTGAAGAGTGAGGATGGACTGTATTATATATCACTACTGTTTAATCTGATAGTCACCATTTTGTTTAATCCAAATTGGGTGTGTGGTGGGGTGTAGAATTAGAAAACTGTGGGTGTTTTATAAGTACTGATTAGGAAACTTTCATTCCAAGTAGGTTTTATTTTTTATTTATTTATCTTTTATTGAAGTTTAGTTGATTAACAGTGTTGTGTTAATTTCTCCAGTACAGCAGAGTGATTCAGTTATACATATATATATACATTCATTTTCATATTCTTTTCCATTATGGTTTATGCCAGGATATTGAATATAGTTCCCTATGCTATACAGTAGGAACTTGTAGTTTATCTGTTCTCTATTCAGGGGTCCCCAAGCCCCAGGCTGCGGACCAGTACCAGTCCCCGGCCTGTTAGTCTGTGAAAGAACCCTTTCCTTCTTCTGAGTGTTCAGTATGATAGCAGTTCTCCTCCACGAAACTTTATTTTTTTTAAAAAATGTTTATTGAAGTATAGTTGATTTACAATGTTGTTAATTTCTGCTATACAACAAAGTGATTCAGTTATACATACATATATATATATAATGGTTTGCATCTGCTAATCCCAAACTCCCAATCCTTCCCTCCCACACACCCTCTCCCTGTTGGCAACCACAAGTCTATTCTCTATGGCTGTAAGCCTGTTTCTGTGAAGTAGATTTTAAATTTTTAAAAAATTTTATAATTAATATTTATTAATTTATTTCTTTTTGGCCGTGCCATGTGGCTTGCGGGATCTTAGTTCCCTGAACCCGTGTCCTCTGCAGTGGAAGTGTGGACTCCTAACCACTGGTCCGCCAGGGAATTCCCATATTTTATTTTTAAATAAGGCACTCGTTTTTATCGGAGTGTTTAATTCCAAAAGAAAACTGAGAACATGTAAAAACATGTGTTTTCCAGAAGACACTCCATACCCCCTATAATTTGCTCTAATCTAGAAGTGAATGCAATATTAACTGAAAATAAAGTATCGAATGCATAAGGACCCATCCCGAGCACAAATATCTGCACAATGGATTTTCAGTAGCAGCAATGAGTTTAACTCAGAATAGAATATAGATATGCATGTATTACTGATGATAATTCACTCTGGGGAACTTCCGTCTGCAATGTATCTGATCCACTATGTACCACTGGCTACAGTACATGCATCTTTTTATTCATCTTGTGTGGGATTATGAACAGCACTGGAAGGATGTGTTCATTAAGACTCATAGGAAAGTAATGACCATTTTCACAGTAATAGATCTTTTTCTAATAGAAAAAAATGGATATTATACTTCCAAGGCATTATTCAAATATGTTTGCATGTGTAAATATTTGAAGAAACTCAAAAAATTTAAACTTTGACATCTTTAAATAAATACGTTCACTTAAAGAACCAAGTGTTTGTGTATGGAAGGTGGTATAAGAAATACATGAAAAGACATCTGCCTGCTCTATGAGCACAGGAATTAAACAAATATATATGGGTACAATGTGTGAAGGGCATCAAAAGACTCCTTGTTATAAAATAAATAAGTCCTGAAGGGACCAATCGTAAGCACTGAAATTGAAACTGTGATTAAAAATCTTCCAGCAAACAAAAGCCCAGGACCAGATGGCTTCACAGGCGAATTCTGTCAAACATTTAGAGAAGAGCTAACACCTATCCTTCTCAAACTCTTCCAAAATATAGCAGAGGGAGGAACACTCCCAAACTCATTCTACGAGGCCACCATCACTCTGATACCAAACCAGACAGAGATGTCACAAAGAAAGAAAACTACAGGCCAATATCACTGACGAACATAGATGCAAAAATCCTCAACAAAATACTAGCAAACAGAATCCAACAGCACATTAAAAGGATCATACACCATGATCAAGTGGGGTTTATCCCAGGAATGCAAGGATTCTTTGATATATGCAAATCAATCAACGTGATACACCATATTAAAAAATTGAAGGAGAAAAACCATAGGATCATCTCAATAGATGCAGAGAAAGCTTTTGACAAAATTCAACACCCATTTATGATAAAAACCCTCCAGAAAGGAGGCATAGAGGGAACTTACCTCAACATAATAAAGGCCATATATGACAAACCGAGAGCCAACCTCGTTGTCAGTGGTGAAAAACTGAAACCATTTCCACTAAGATCAGGAACAAGACAAGGTTGCCCACTCTCACCACTATTATTCAACATAGTTTTGGAAGTTTTGGCCACAGAAATCAGAGAAGAAAAAGAAATGAAAGGAATCCAAATTGGAAAAGAAGAAGCTGTCACTGTTTGAAGATGACATAATACTATACAGAGAGAATCCTAAAGATGCTACCAGAAAACTACTAGAGCTAATCAATGAATTTGGTAAAGTAGCAGGATACAAAATTAATGCACAGAAATCTCTTGCATTCCTATACACTAATGATGAAAAATCTGAAAGTGAAATTAAGAAAACACTCCCATTTACCATTGCAACAAAAAGAATAAAATATCTAGTAATAAACCTATCTAAGGAGACAAAAGACCTGTATGCAGAAAATTATAAGACACTGATGAAAGAAATTAAAGATGATACAAATAGATGGAGAGATATACCATGTTCTTGGATTGGAAGAATCAACATTGTGAAAATGAATCTACTACCCAAAGCAATCTACGGATTCAGTGCAATCCTGATCAAACTACCACTGGCTTTTTTCACAGAACTAGAACAAAAAAATTCACAATTTGTATGGAAACACAAAAGACCCCGAATAGCCAAAGCAATCTTGAGAAAGAAAAATGGAGCTGGAAGAATCAGGCCCCCATTTCTTCAAAGAAGATATACAGATTGCCAACAAACACATGAAAGAATGCTCAACATCATTAATCATTAGAGAAATGCAAATCAAAACTACAATGAGATGTCATCTCACACTGGTCAGAATGGCCATTATCAAAAAATCTACCAACAATAAATACTGGAGAGTGTGTGGAGAAAAGGGAACCCTCTTGCACTGTTGGTGGGAATGTAAACTGATACAGCCACTATGGAGAACAGTATGGAGGTTCCTTAAAAAAGTATAAATAGAACTACCGTATGACCCAGAATCCCAGTACTGGGCATATACCCTGAGGAAACCATAATTCAAAAAGAGTCATGTACCAAAATATTCATTGTAGCTCTGTTTACAATAGCCAGGACATGGAAGCAACCGAAGCGCCCATCAACAGATGAATGGATAAAGAAGATGTTGCATATATATACAATGGAATATTACTCAGCCATAAAAAGGAATGAAACTGAGTTATTTGTAGTGAGGTGGATGGACCTAGAGTCTGTCATACAGAGTGAAGTAAGTCAGAAAGAGGAAAACAAATACCGTATGCTAACATATATATATGGAATCTGAAAAAAAAAAAAAAGAAAATGGTCAGAAGAACCTAGGGGCAAGATGGGAATAAAGATGCAGACATAGAGAATGGAACTGAGGACACGGGGAGGGGGAAGGGTAAGCTGGGACAAAGTGAAAGAGTGGCATGGACATATATATGCAGTACCAAAATAGATAGCTAGTGGGAAGAAGCCACATAGCACAGGGAGATCAGCTCGGTGCTTTGTGACCACCTAGAGGGGTGAGATAAGGAGGGTGGGAGGGAGGGAGATGCAAGAGGGAAGAGATATGGGGACATATGTATATGTATAACTGATTCACTTTGTTATAAAGCAGAAACTGACACACCATTGTAAAGCAATTATACTGTCATAAAGATGTTAAATAAATAAATAAATAAATAAATAAATAATAAATAAATAAATAAAAATAAAAATAAAATGTATACACCCACCAAAACAAAAAGTCCTGAAGGTGCACAGCATTTAACTTTAGCATTTAATAACACAGCATTTAATAACACTGTATTGTATGTTTGAAAGTTGTTCAGAGAGTAAATCTTTAAAGTTTTCATCACACACTCAGACCAAAGACAAGTATAGAAATAACTTTCATATGAGGGTAATGAGCTTTAGGGTGTGATAAAGACGCCACCACACGACAGGACCTAGAAAGTCTCTTTTGAGACGGACCTTGCATGGACAGTGCTGTGAGTGGGACGGCACAGAGCACACATGGAGTCACCCCTCCGTCCAGGCTGACCCATGCGTGCGGAGCACAGGGCATGAGTTCCCACAGAGGTAAATTTAAGTCACTCAACCCCAGAATCTGGGAGCCATCCTTGGCTCTGTCTTTCTCTACCTCCACATGCAGTCAGTTGCCAGGTCCTGCCACGTCTGCCTCCTGGATTTCTCCTGAGTTTGTTCATCCTTTGCTCCTGCATCCTTCCTAACACTGCTCTCATCCAGGTCCTGCTGTCTCTTATGGAAAGGCTTTCCTGAAGGGCCCTAACAAAGGCCCTTTGGCCTGTCCTCTGCATTGCAACTAGAATCAGCTTCACATTAGGTGACCCAGATAAGGTCCCGTCTCAGCCCAGAGCCCTCAAGCATTCCCACCGCCCTTGCCTGCCATCAAGTCTTCTCAAGGTCAAGGAGCCCCCATTTCCTGCCTCAGCCTCACTTCTGACCACTTGGCACCTTCACTCTCTATGTCAATATTAATGAGCTCGCCTCAAGTCGCTAAGACTGCCCTCCAGGCTTTTTTTTTTTTTTTTTTTTTTTTTTTAATATTTATTTGTTTGCACCAGGTCTTATTTATTTATTTATTTATTTTTATATTTATTTTTGGCTGTGTTGGGTCTTCCTTTCTGTGCGAGGGCTTTCTCCAGTTGCGGCAAGCGAGGGCCACTCATCATCGCGGTGCGCGGGCCTCTTCACTATCGCGGCCTCTCTTGTTGCGGAGCACAGGCTCCAGACGCGCAGGCTCAGTAGCTGTGGCTCACGGGCCCAGCCGCTCTGCGGCATGTGGGATCCTCCCAGACCAGGGCTCGAACCCGTGTTCCCCGCATTAGCAGGCAGATTCTCAACCACTGCGTCACCAGGGAAGCCCGCCTCCAGGCTTTTATACCTGCTATTACCTCTGCCTGGAGCACTCTCCCTTTCTCCTGCCTGGGTAACTCCTAGGCACCTGTTCAGGCGTCAGTCTATGCCAGTTCTTCTAGGAAGCCCTTCCCAACTCCTCTCAGATTAGACCAGATGGCCTTCTGAATTTCTCACAGAGCACGCTGTGCTTACATAGAATGAATACACAGTGTATTATAATTACATTTAAAAATCTTTGGCCTACCCTCCAACTAGATTATAAGCTCCTCATAGATAAGGACTACATCTTACTTACCATTCTATATTTTCCAGTGTAAATTGAATGAGTACAGTAATAGGTACACAGGCTAGGGAAGATTTTTGGAGGAAGGACAGATACACAGCCAGAGATAAACATATTTATCTGTGTAATGTATACTTATACACTCATGGTTCATGGTTACTCATGGTTAAGTCTTTCAATTATATAGAAAAAATTATATAGAAGTAATGAAAAACCGATTTAAAATCTTGACAGGACAAAGGCAGAAGAGCTTTCGTTTAAATGGTTTTTCCAAATATATACATTGAGTATTGACTGTCTTTTTTGAGTCCTTGGGTGGAAAGGGGTTAGGTGGGATGAATATTAGCACCATACTCTAAGCTAAGCATAGCATATTTTATAACATCTCAAATAGTTAGGGCTATGTTTTCTTTTATTCAACTTCCTTAAAATGTTTCTCTGTAATTAATTAATTTCCCTATTACATCATGATGTGAGGGATCCTGGTGAAGTGAACAGAGCGACACAATCAGGAGATTGTGTTCCTGAGCCTGTTGCCTTGGATAAGTTATTTGGACTCTCTGGGGGAAAAGAGCTGCTGGCATGAGTTGATCAGAACTTGCAAGTCATTTATTCCCACAGACAAGTGAGTTATTAACACTCTTTTATGTGAAGGGCACTTTCCAAAGTCCAGTGATAAACACACATCATCTTTTCTTGAGGAAGTAAAATTGACAGGGTTAGTTTGCTTGGCTGAAAACTTCACTACTGTCCCTCCCCACCTTGGTTTTCCAGACCCAAAGCACACGGTATCATAAGATACTATTAGCAGGAGGAGTACTTCTCATCAGCAGTGCCATCAGGCAGAGCATGTCTAGAATTTGAAGACTTGATTTGTACTGTCTTTTTGTCCTACTGCCTGCTGAACAATCACATAAGCATATAACATTCGTCTACAATAATGATGGCATTATTTGTCATCTACCTGCTTAATGTCATAAAGACAAATTATATTCTTCTTTTAAACCATCCTCTTGCTTCTTAGGAATCGGTGCTTATTATCATGAAAGATATTCATTCCTTCAGTCTTTAACTCATTTAGCAAACTCTGACTAATCGCCAGCTATGTTTAAGCTGCTGTGATAGGTGCTGAGAATAAAAAGCCTTTAGAGCAAAGACTCAGTCCATAAGGACCTTACAGGTGAGTGGGGGGACCAGGAGAGGAAATGATTACAGCAGTGTGCTAACTGCTAAGTGCATGACTTCTAACTTAAAACATTTCGGCTTTTGGTGCATTTCTGTTATGCAGGCCCTTTGAGAAAGTGCAAATAGAAAAATTAGACCATAAATGTGCTAGTGTGAAGCAAGGATCCAGAATTAAGAGAACCATAGAATCATAGGGTTAGAGTGGGCACTAAAACACAAGTTCAAATTATGTTCTAAGGCTTGAGTTCCATCTAAAACCCAGGTGCCAAGAGGTTCACTAGCTTACTTTGAATATTTATAATGAGATGGACTCCCCACCTTTTGATGTATTTCATGTCACTGTTGATCAGCGCTCATTGCTTATAAGGTATTTTTTTGTAACAACTCAAAATATATCTTGCCATACAGAGCAAAGCTAATTCTTCTTCAGGGTAACAGCCTTGAAAATATAACAAGGTAACTGTCAGTGCCCTTGGGTCTTTTCTCCAGGCTAAATAAAATCAATACACTATTGGTAGAAGTCTGTTAACCATCCCAAAGTCTTTTCTGAGTATAAAAGGTAGAATAGTATTTTTCAGTGTGCCAGTTACAATTCGTGGCTGTTGAGATCAGTCTGGCGGGTAAGAATTAGAGTAGAATAGAATAAAATACAAAATGTCAGAGTGTTTTACACATAGTAAGCCTAACTATTGTTTCGTGGAAGGTTTATTTCAGGTGTGTGTGCATGTCTGTGTTTCTGTATGCCAGTGTTTGTATATATATTGAATCCCAGATTAAAATTATTTCTTTTTTTAACTGAAGTACAGTTGATTTACAATGTTGTATTAATTTCTGCTGTACAGCAAAGCGATTCAGTTATATATGTACATTCTTTTTCATATTCTTTTCCATTATGGTTTATTACAGGATATTGAATATAGTTTCCTGTGCTGTACAGTAGGACCTTGTTATTTATTCATCCTGTATATACTAGTTTGCATCTGCTAATCCCAAACTCCCAATCCTTCCCTCCCCCTCCCCTCTCCCCCTTGTCAACCACCAGTCTGTTTTCTATGTCCGTGAGTCTGTTTCTGTTTTGTAGATAAGCTCATTTGTGTCATAGTTTAGATTCCACATATAAGTGATATCATATGGTAGTAAAATTATTTCTTAATGTGAATCACAATAAGTAAATTGAATTAAATTAAAATAAAACCATTGATGCATCACCTCAGGAGACTTCACATACTTTATTTATTTATTTTTTTAACATCTTTATTGGAGTATAATTGCTTTACAATGTTGCATTCGTTTCTGCTGTATAACAAAGTGAATCAGCTATACATATACATATATCCCCATATCCCCTCCCTCTTGCGTCTCCCTCCCACCCTCCCTATGCCACCCCTCTAGGTGGTCACAAAGCACCGAGCTGATCTCCCTGTGCTATGCAGCTGCTTCCCACTAGCTTCACATACTTTAAATAAGGATTTCTGGAAGTCAATGTGCATAAGACTCACCGGGAAAGTTCGTTAAAAACAGATTATGTTCCATTCCCCTCCTCCCTCTTCTCCAGATTCTGAGTTGAAGTGTCTTGGGGTGGGATGAGTTGGATTGCAATTTTAATATGAATTCCATTTTTATAAGCTCCTGGGTTCTGCCACTGCTGATCTATGGAGACCACCCTCAGTCCCACTGCCCTTAGTGGCACTTAACTAACTTACAGGAGAACTAAGTGAGGGTCTGAGTGTGTCAATCTATAGAGTCAATGTGCAGTAGCACTTAATTTCTTTTATATTTTAAAATCAAACTAAATAGAAATTATTAATAGTTTCTTCTCACAGCCCACTTTGGAGACAGTTGGAGAATTGGGAATAGTGCTTGCAGTTGGAGAATTGGGAATAGTGCTTAATTTCTTTTATATTTTAAAATCAAACTAAATAGGAATTATTAATAATTATTAATTATTAATAGTTTCTTCTCACAGCCCACTTTGGAGACAGTTGGAGAATTGGGAATAGTGCTTGCAGGGGAGACCAGGGTTAGAGACATAAACTCAAGAAGGACTTAGAGAGAAGCGTGTCTGATTCCGAGCAGTCAACTCATTTATACTGGCTGAGCTCAGCAAGGGTCAGACCCATCTTAGTTCCCTTAACACATCTTCCCTGAACTGTCCTCACATCGTCTGGGGAGAAAGATGGGTTCAGTGGGCTCAGCCTTCTTTTATGATCTCAACATTGGTTCTACTTTTCCAGTCCAAAAGTGATTTTCCTTAATAGAAATCCCCAGTGCAAAGTAGCCAGAAATTGTGCTTCTTATTTGTCATTTCCAACTGGACACGAAGTTTCAAGTGGATGTCCTGTCTTGATTTTCTCCTTTTGTTGCTGTTTCAGCTGAACATGCAGTTTTTTTTTTTCTTCCTTTCTTGCATTTCTTGTTGTATCTTAGAATTATCTGAAGACTCCCTTTGAGAACATTCATCATATAGTTTTTCAGTCTTGAGGGATTTCCCCACCCTCTAAAGCTGTCTCTGTCTTCAGAGACTCATGCTTCAGCACCATGCCTATGCCTTTCTTTTTACTGTCTTCTTGTCTCCCTTCCTGAAACCCAGAGCCTCACTTGGCTTTACCTGTTGCTGTGGCCCCTCTCTCCAAGCCTCTCCTATCATGCAGACAATAACGGCAACAACAACAACAAAATGGCACCCCTAGTTTCACACAATTCCAAAAAAGTGTTGAAAAAGTCTAACAATTGCAAAAAGAAGCTTTGATACACACAGATTGGAAGAGTGTACATCTTGGTAATATTGCAACATTGTGTGTGAGGACCTCTTGAAATGTGCAGGTAGGAGTGGGAAGTGATCTTCTCTCTGTGAGATACTCATTTGTCTTTAATATTTTGCATTGACAACAAGAAGTCTAAATATGAAAAGGGAGTCTAACATTTTGAGTTTAAATCTGCCCCTTTTTAGCCTTGTTAATTTTGGGCAAGTTACTTCATTTTCTGAGTCTCTATTTCTTTCTCTTTAGTGTGGGTGATAATACATCATGAAGTAGAGCGATTTAAATGCATGATCAAAAATAAAGAATTACGCTCATGGAAGATTCTGTCCTAATTACCACTGTTAATCTGATTCCTGAGTTACAGCTTCATTTGTTAAGTCCCATTTCTCTACAGACCCTTTCTCAAGGGTGATGACGTCAATGTCAGGTGGGGCCTCCTTTTAGGAGAGGCTGTCTTGAGGCTATGACATTTCTTCATTTCCTATTGTTTGTCAATTCAAATATTTTTTTTAATTAAAATATAGTTGATTTACAATGCTGTGTTAGTTTCAGGTATATAGCAAAGTGATTCAGTTTTATATATATTCAGATTCTTTTTCACTACAGGTTGTTACAAAATATCGAGTACAGTTATCTGTGCTCTACAGTAGATCCTTTGTGTTTACCTATTTTATGTATAGTAGTTTGTATCTGTTAATCCCAAACTCCTAATTTATCCCACCTCCTTTCGCCTTTGGTTACCACAAGTTTGTTTTCTACGTCTGTGAGTCTGTTCCTGTTTTGTACAGTTGTATTATTTTTTAGATTCCACATATAAGTGATATCATATGACATGTCTTTCTCTGTCTGACTTACTTCACTTAGTATGATCATCTCTAGTGGTATCCATGTTTGTGCAAATGGCATTATTTCATTCATTTATGGCTGAGTAATATTCCATTGTCTATATGTACCACATCGTCTTTATCCATTCATCTGTCGATGGACATTTTGGTTACTTCCATGTTTTGGTTATTGTTAACAGTGCTGCAGTGAACATTGGGGTGCATGTATCTTTTTGAATTATAGTTTTTGTCTTTTCCAGATATTTAGTGATAAATCACTGGTTACTTCCTTGCATGTATACTATTATATATCACCTCCTAACTGGATGGCATTACATATTCTCATTTACTTCTATTGTCCATTTATTCAGCTTTCTGGGCAGTCGGGGCTACATTGTTGGCAGTTACCTGTCTTCAGCCTCAGAGCTGCACCTCACTTTCCTTGGTTCTTTTTTGTTTGTTTGTTTTTTTAAAGATTTAATTTTATTAATTTTTGGCTGTGTTGGGTCTTCATTGCTGCACGCGGGCTTTCTCTCGTTGTGCCGAGTGGAGGCTACTGTTCGTTGTGGTGTGCGGGCTTCTCTTGTTGCGGACCACGGGCTCTAGGTGTGCTTGCTTTGGTAGTTGTGGCACACGGGCTCAGTAGTTGTGGCTCACGGGCTCTAGAGCGCAGGCTCAGTAGTTGTGGCTCACGGGCTTAGTTGCTCCACGGCATGTGGGATCTTCCCGGACCAGGGCTCGAACCCGTGTCCCCTACATTGGCAGGCAGATTCTTAACCACTGCACCACCAGGGAAGTCCCTCCTTGATTCTTAAATGTCAGTTCTGGGACAAAGTCACTGGCTCTGCTTTCCCGAATATACTCAGCCCTTACAGTGAATGTAGCACTTACTTTACCCCAGCTTCTCCTATTTTAGCAGTTTCAATGAAGCTATTTTTTGATGCTGTGCCAAATGTGTATTCATAGATTGCAGCCATGGCTAGGCTGTTAGGAATGATAAATCCGTAAGCTAAGGGACTGTGCCCATCAGGGCTCTTACTTATGGCTTTTTCTTAGAAACACAAAATGACTTAAGATAACTAAGAGTGGAATTGCAAAATTCAACCTATTTTTTGTTTTTTCAGATAGCTACAGTGTTTTAGATACAGAGCTCAGTCACTGATTCAACAAAATCTTAGTAAGTGCTCATTATGTGACTGGTGCTGTGCTAGGTATTGGGATATCAAAGGGCAGCAGAATAGATATGATGATGTCCTTATGAATCTGTAAGTGTAATGAAGGGAGTGAACATGAAACCACCAAAAGCTGTAGAAGAAAAGTACAGGGTATTGTGAGAGTCGATGTTAAAGGGACTTGATTTAAGCTGCAGAGGAGAGGAACCTCAAGGAAAGGCTTTCAGAACAAGGTGACATTTGGGTGATTTGTGTTTCCAGAGCTCCTATGTGGTAAATCACAGCGTGTTAACATTTTCACCTGCTTTTAGGTAAACGTTTGGGCATCTTTGGTATTTTGATCAAGAACCAAGGAACACATGTACTTAATCCGTATCACTTAAGATTAGCAAAGTCAAATGGTGAATGTGCCACTTTTCCATAGCCCTGCCTGCCTGGGAAATGCCTTTCCAACATGGAGCTTAAATGTGTAGGAATGTAGCTTTGATGTGGTCGGGGTTAACATGTTGGAATTCTAGAATCGTTCTTCATAGACCAGTTTCTTCCCAGGCCTGGAATCTCACCGTTGCCCCCTTGGAAATAGTGCTGGGTCCTATGAGCACAATTCTCTCAGGGACCTTTGGTCACAGAAAGGTTACAGGACCACTTGTCAAAAGACCCAAATTCCAGGATTCTGTGTTTGTAGTTAGTTAAAGAGCAGCCTGAAAGAAGAAGTGCTCTTGGTTCACAGAGGGACCTCTGGGCACTAGTCTTGGCCATTGCAGCCAGAACACCGAGCCTTATTCCAGGGCAAAGTATGTGGAGTGGACACCTCATTACCTAGAAATCCTCTGTGGTAAGGACTCTGTACATCTGCCTCCTTTGCTCCCTAACCCAGCTCCCAAGTGTTCTTTTATTCACATATTACATTAAACTATCTTGTGGAACTTGGATGAGTAAAATAAGAAGACAGCGTATATCCTGTTGGCTTATGTATTCTTAGGAGGCTAGATGCAGCCACACCTACATTCCACCCATCAAAGTACAAAGTGCAGCCAGCCAGGTCCCCTCGCTGACTGTGACGCATTTCCGACATAATGCATTGTTGTCTTTGAGACCTTCCGCATCTGTCGTGATCTTGTTTTTCCTTCGACACCTGCAGTCCTGAAACAATTTAATGTGAAAATGGACCACGGCTCAGTGGAAAGTCAGCCTGGCCACTACCTGGGGCTCTAAGGGTTTCTCAGATATAAAGAACTCTAAGATGAAGGAAGCCAAGTACATCTGTGGTTGCAGCCAGTGAGGATGGGGGACAGGAGGGGAGGCCCCGTCTATCAGGGTGAGTGGCCACGTGCAGGGCGTTTGTCTGGTTCAAGATTGTCACAAGGGCCATTTGCTCAAGACAGCTGAGTTGAGACTGAGGGTCGCTCTCCTCCTCTGCTTTGCCGTACCCCCAACGCCTCCTTTAAATGATCAAATTTGGTCTTTATCAGCCTGCCTAGGCTTTCAAATGAGTTGTTCAAGCCATGGTTAACTCTCAGCTGAACTAGAAGCAAGTTAAAGCCAGGACCTTGAACCTTTAAAAAAAATTTTTTTCCCCGAATGTTTTCTATGGCACTTGTTGTACTTAACAGGCACCAAGTAAATGTCTGGCTGATGGATTGAGCTCTCTGTGACTGCCGGAGTCCACAAGGCTTTCAGTGAATATCACGGGTTGAATGTTGTTTGTCAGAAAAACAAATGAACAAGCAAAAACAAACACAGCTCTGAGGTTCAGCTCAAGTTTACTTCCTCCGGGAAGGAAGCCTGTGGGGCTCATCTCCCACTGCTCACTCCACCCATCCGTGGCTCACAGCAGAGGTGTGTCCTCTCTCATCCACATTCCTCGTGATGTCTTAGTGTGGATGCTTGAATCACAGCCACTTGGTACCACTGACACTGTATTGGATGGATTTATTTTCATGTCTCTGATGCCGCATTAGTCAGTGAGCACTTTGGAGCCAGAGCTTACACTTGATCCATCTCTCTAGTCCCAGGACAGTGATTGGAACACAGAAGCAGCCAGATATATAGTTAAAAAATCCATCCCTGAATAGTAAATAATAAACATGACAGTGATAAACACCTTCATTTACCTGTCTAGCTCAATCTCATTTCTCTAAAAGGGTGTGCCAGGTCCACAAAACAAGGCAGATAACAATGAAGGGTTTTCAAGACAGGAAATGGAAAATGAAAGTCTGGCTTCTTCTTTTCCTGCTTTCTGAAAAGCCACAGCACAAGTCACGCGAATAAAAGACATAAATGTCAGCGAATGGATTTATTGGTGGTAAGCATTCCAGCTTCTCAGTGCAATGCGCCAGCATTAGTAGTTGGGCAATATATTTCAATGACTGCTTCTAGCATACAAGTGTATATTTAGAGATGGGAACACAATAGCACTTAAATCATTAATAATAAATAATTAATATATTACTCCAGAGAGATTTCTTCTATTATTTCTGCCATATTGGTGGACTCCATTTATCTTTTCAAAAGGCTTTATGGGACTTAAGAATCCACCTGCCTCTGCAGGGGACACGGGTTTGAGCTCTGGTCTGGGAAGATCCCACATGCCGCAGAGCAACTAAGCCAGCGCACCGCAACTGCTGAGCCTGCGTTCAACTCCTGAGCCTGCGTGCCACAACTACTGAGCTCATGCGCCTAGAGCCCATGCTCCGCAACAAGAGAAGCCACTGCAATGAGAAGCACGCGCACCACAATGAAGAGCAGCCCCAACTCACAACGAGAGAAAGCCTGCGCCCAGCAGTGAAGACCCAATGCAGCCAAAAAACAAACAAACAAACAAACAAATAAATTTATAAAAAAACAAAAACAAAATGCTTTATGATTTGGGACCAGAATAGAGGGAAATGTGCACTTCCTTTGAAACATTTTTTTTTCCTGCATATCTAGTGAGACCCCGAGCCTGGAGGCCTTTCAGAAACACACACTTTGTATTTATAGGTTCAGGTATCTATATGGTGAAAATGTTCTTTAATTGGAATACTTTATGTAAAGTCCTCAAAAAGGTGTGTTCAAGGACAGAAAGCCTTGCTATTCAGAGGATTGACTTTTCCAAAGAGACTCATTCATATTATTGACTTTTTAAAGTGAAGATTCCCTAAGTGTTTGTTCAGCCCTGCAGATTCTGAAATCACAGGAAGAGTGCTGTACATATATGCTTTGTGATTTTACTTCTTGAATTCCGTCCTAATTCAGGTCTGGGCATATTTTGGTGGAGTTGACTGGGAGAGAAAGATTTGGTCACTCTGGTTTGCCCTGGGCCATTTGAACAGCTGTGTCAGCAGCAGGTCCTGGAAACACTGGGCTCACTGACTTTTGGATGTCATTCAAGAAGCAGTGTGACTGCATGGCAGGATCTCACTCACTGCCTGTAACTGTTCCTCTGTGGGCACTCTGGAAGTCAGAATTCAATAGGAAGGCCACTTGAGAAATGCTTTTAATGAACTATACAAGTCAGTCGTCTGAAGAGAAGGCCAGTTCTGATACAGCAATGACACACGTTTCCTCACACCGATGCCAATTACAGGCCATAGGTATATGACAAGAAGGGGACACAGCTGTTGCAACCACAGCTGAATTATAGCGACTGACAGAAAACACACCTGGAAGTGGGTGTTTTCTCCGTGAAAAGCAGAGTGCAGCCTCCCATGCTCCATGACACCCTTTTCAAGTGTCCTTTCCATGAACTCTCCAGATGCTTTTATTTTCAATCATTGTTTTGAATTCACCAACCTAGTGATTATTTGATTTTCTTTTTTTCTTTTTTTTGGCTTCCTTTTGGAAGATGAAAAATATTTGACTATTTTTTTTTTTTTTTTTAGATCATGCATTTGCACAACTTTTGAATTCTTTGGAAATAAAATTACTCTTAATGAAACATCTGAAAACATGAACAGTGAACAAGCAGAGTTCTCCAGAATAATGGTGCTATTGTTAGGTGATTGAATACTTGGGAGATTAATATCATGGTGTACTGGCATGTTGGTTAATTCTAGCCATAATTTAACAGTAAAACCTACTTAGGAAGGCAGGAGGCTGAACAGCTTGTCAGACATACACACACACACACACACACACACACACACACACACGGAGCTCACACAATGACAAATTAAGCACTGTTTATACACAGACAGTGTTGGCCTTATTTTTTTCGTAATCTGTGATTTAGGTAATAATGGCACTGTAATTTTAACTCTCTGTGCAGTTTGAATGTTGCTTAATTGTTTTATTACCATTGTATTTAGTGATACTAATGCAGGGTGCCAGCAGAATTTGGCTCTGTATCCCTAAGTCTTTATTTACATAAGGCTGGCATTGATTTAGACTTGATAACACAGATCCCAGTGCTACTAGATTACTCTCAAATTGTTTGACCAAAGGCTATGGGGACATTTTAGGCCAAGTGAAATATTATTAAATTTCTGAAGAGTTTTCACATTCTCTAAGCCGGGATTTTCTTTTCTTTACAAGTTTTACGAATTTCCCCAGATGAGACCAAAGTGCCTTTTGCTGCAATTTTGACATGAGTTGTCTGCATGTATTAGCTATAGACTATGAGTACATGGCAGATGACAGTGTACAAAATCTTGCAAAAGGAGAAGAAAACAAGAGCCTCAAATAAAGTTCAAATCTACCTTTTTCAACTAGTCAGCTTTGGCAAAGGCAGAGTTTTGGTAACTGGAAAAGTTACCTTGACTCTTAATAGAAAGTTAATTTCTTTTAGCTCCTAGGTTCAACAAAAAATGCATGGAATTTCATGACTTTTGTGTGTGGATGTCATTAAACTGTGTGTTTACCACAGTGATGTGTATATGAAATCCTTGGGGATCTAGTTAAAATGCAGATTCTGATTCAGTAGGTCTGGAGCTGGGCCTCACGTTCTGCATTTTTAAGAAGCTCAAGGTGATGTCTGTGCTGTGTTCCATAGACTGTACTTTGAACAGCAAGGTCACAAATCAGGAGAATTAAGCATGTGACATCTTTTGTAGGTGAAGAATTAGGCTTCAAAAATATGTACAGGTGTGAGACTATTAACTTAAGGAACTGAGAGTCTAGTAGGGCTTTTATCAAGGGAGAGGAATAAATATTGTTTAACCTCTTTGCCTTTTAGCTGAAGTTTAACCTTTCAAGGAATGCTATGCATACCTTCAGCTATTTTGTTTCTCTACATTAATGTGGTCTCGTACCTGTATAATACAGAAATAGGTGCGACAGTGGAAGTGACTTGAGGGTCATAGAAGATCCCATAAATTGGGTTGCTTTTGCTGAGTTTTTTATTTTCAAATGAACTTGAGTCGGCCAGCAGTCTGCATGCTACGTTGTTGATGTTCTTGAAATTTTCCATCCTTCAGAAAGGAGGGGTGGACCAGAAATCTGCATGTTCTTTGGCTTCTGTGGTGCCGGATCCCCCAGAAGGCTTGTGGCTTGATAAAACGTAAGCTCGTTTAGATAACCACACACAAGACCCATGTGTTACCTCCCGAAAGCCTTGGCTTTTTATATGGCATTACACTTGGAAAACATCATGCGGCATTAACCTAATCTGGAATAACCTAAGTGGCTGATCCTGAGTACTTGGTGAAATACAGTAACTTTGTAGGACTTGGGTTTTGGGCTTTTCAGTATAGAAAGTACTCTAATAGCTTATGTAATATTTGAGAGATGACTGGAAATAAGAGGAACATTTACTTCAGCTCTTAGTTTTGTCTCTGTGGTAACACCAGAAGACTTAGTTTTATTTTGACTGTCAACTACTTACTACTGGGATTATTTGAAAACCCTCTTAAGTAGTTTATTTTGTAGGGCATCAGTTTTCTAAGCTACAAGAGTCTTCTCCAGACCTAATGTAAACTGCCTCAAATTGGCCAAAGTCTCGTGGAGACAGAACCTTCTATGGAGTATTTGGAAACATGGATGCTCTCTAGATAATGTCATTTTGAGTTGCTGACATTGCCTGTTTTATATTCAAAGACACACAAACACATATACATACATACACACACACATACACACAGATTCAAGATCCTACTTCAAATTGTGGTGAATTATAGAGACATAGTGAGACAGAACATTACATTTACCTCTTCTAAAAATCAGACCGTGAGTTGGACGTAGTTCATGACACAATAAAGTTACAGTATATTGATTTCTCATAAATAGCGGGAAGGCATGCCTGGAAACCTGGCCTAATTTAGTCCATCACGTTTCATTAAGGCACTGTTTACTAATCTGTAAAACTTAGACATTTTACTCACAAAGAATGATAATATTTTAAAATCAATAGTTTGAGAAATATTAGAGAAGCCTGCAACATGAAACATTGGTAGGGTTGTGGATAAACCAGTATTCTGCGGGCGATACACCACTTTGGGAAAAAACATGTGTTCTACATGCCTCAGCTGTTCCCCTCCCGAACATCTGCACAAGTGAATATGAAAATACTAATGATAGCAGTGTTCATAGTGTCAAAAATGAAGGGATGGGTATGGATAAACCTAAGTGAAAATAGATAGGAACTGTGATAAACAATTGTGAATTATTTGTTCAAAGGAACACTCTACCACAGTGAAAATAAAAGAATCCCAGTCCCTTGCACCAGCTTGGTTGAATTGATGATTTAAAATGTGAAATAAATGAGGTGAAGTAAAACGTGTAAGCTATGATTCATTGAAGTAAAGTTCTAACATGAGTAAAACAACCAATATATATCATATAATATGATAAAACAGTAGAGAAAAACAAGGGGTACTTTATTAGAGAATACAGGGGAGTGGTTATCTATAGAAGTAAGTGCAGGAAATGCAGTTAGAAAGAGGGAAACAAAGTATTTGACAATTATAAGCAATAATTTATTTCTTCAGCTCTGTGATATATGTTTATCTAAAAAGGTTTTACATCTTTTCCGTATGTTATAAATAATCTTTCACATATTCAATACTCATTTATATATAAATACTTATTAATTTATTTATATAAATTAATATATAATTAATATATTTATTTATATAAAGTAATACATAATTTAATATAATAACAGTATATATATATAATATTATGTAATTCAATGTATAATTATAATAAACGCATTTATTATTTTCAATCTGACTTATTAAAAGTTCAGTATTCTGAATTCTAACACAAACAAAACAAGACAGGGTTATAAATAAACTAATATTAAAAAAAAAAACCCATGACTATTCCCAAACTTTTACCTTTTGAGTACAATATAGAAAATGTCAAAAAGCAATGCATATTTTAAGTGTTTAAAATGTCTGTTTGTCTTTAAACTGCAGTTTGATAGTAAATACTTTAAAATACTCAGCTACCATAGAATAGGAAATTGAAGCTTCATGGTTTCAAAGATTCCTTTGAGTGTTTGGAAGGCCTGTCCCTTATGTGCAGTGAATGAATTTTCTCAGCATAGCGACAACTTGGAGTAGAAATATTAGCTATTGCTCAAACGAGATTAAATCTTTTCTCTTAGGGACTCCGCTGTGGGGGCTGTAGGAAGAGACCTCTCTATAAGCGCATGTGCACAAAGACACACATACAAACACACAGATCTGTATGCTTTCTAATGCTGCTATTTTTTTGAGAAACATGTAATTTCCAGGAGGAAGCAGTAAATGTTAGCTCAAAAGATACATGTAGGAAAATCAGTTCTAAAATGGGCAGGAGATCCAATGCAGGGGGCACGTGTTTGATCCTTGATCAGGGAACTAAGATCGCACGTGCCACGTGGCGCAGCCAAAAAATTTAAAAATGAAAAATAAATAAAATAAAATAGCCAGGAGACACATATATTGGCAGGTGTCAGCCATCCACACCTTTATTCTTTTGAAGTTCCTTGATATGATGACATACCCTGAAATGGTGATATACTTGAAATAAAAAGGCAGTAGAAATGCAGTAGATGAACTATGACCCTTACATGCCTGAGGACATCCTTTGGTACTTGGTAACATTCACTAAAAATTAGATAATTAGTTAATTAATTTAATAGTAATAACAATAATAATAATAGTAATAATAATAATAAAGATGCCTTTGTAAGTGTGTACATTGTAAACCACCTAATGAAAATCACTACTTTTACATACTTGCTTGTTTGTGTGTGTGGCTTACACTATTCTAACAGTACTGAAATAATTTTTATGTTATATACTACATTGATTTTGGCATTGCTTATACTTAATAGTCATGTAGAAAGTCTTTGAAAGTGTTAGTGCTGGATAAGGAATTATGTAAGTGGTGTGATATGTGAAACCCATAAACAAGAAAACCCATAGGTAGGAAAGGAAATTAACCTACCTAGCAAGAGTTTGTGCGGTGAGATTATGAATAATTTCTGTCTTTCTACTTTTTTCTACATTTTCCAAATCTGATTTTATGAGATATAGCCCCTCTATAATGGAAAAAGTGATCACTTATTAAAATGTCAGTGCTCAAGTGAGGAGTGGGCTGAAGACTGTTAGTAGAATTTTAATCTTAATGGGCATGAAATGTGGCTTTTCATTACATTTAACGTTAAGGAAAGTGGAACCAATTATGTTCCCATGGCACATGAAAGTTCATACCATCTGAACACATCAACTTTTACTTTGGTTTACCAGTGGTTAACATTAAGACAAAGGGGACAAGATGCCACCTCCTGAGCAGAATATATTACTTCCTCTTTGTGGGTGAATTTCTATTGTGTAACACACATCTGTAAGCACAGTACAATGAAACCCACGCTAATCCAATTGGGAAAAATCATGTAGCTTCAAAAGGAATCCACCTGGCAATAGAATCAGGCTTATTCGCAAGACATAAATATATGTATGTGGGGATACAGGGCATATGTTATAATATTTTCTTCTCAAAACTATTATTTTTATTGCTATGATGAATTTTATGTCAGGGGCCTTAGTTTGTGTTTTGTTTTGTTTTTTTCCAAATTACTATGCTATGATATAGGTAAAAGTCTCTTTACACAATAAAAACCAATATGTTGCTGACAATTTATTAGCACCTCTATTTGTATTCTGTTTGTATATTTCTTCTTTATTCAGCCTGTGCCAAATAGTTCTAAACTAAGGCTCTTAGAGACTTGAAAGAAAACAGTAAAATTCCCTCAGAAAATGGATGGATGGGAAGTATTTTTTTGCTGCTCCATGTCTGTGTGGCTCCTTTTCATTAGAAATATCATTAACTTCTGCCACCATGCTATTATTTTCTGAATGTTTTATTGAAAAACGCTCTCTAGTAGAAAAGTGCACTAATTGTCAGTGTACAGCTTCTTGGTGTGTTTTCACAAACTGAACACACCCATGTCACCAGCAGCCAACTCACAGAGCAGGATGTGACCAGCACTGCAAACCCACACGCCCCTTCTAGTTACTAACTCCTTCCAAGGATAACCCCCATCCTGATTTCTAATACATAAACTTATATAAATAGAATCTTTTAATATGTGCTTTTGTCTGTCTGCTTCATTTTGCTCATCGTTGGAGATTCCTACACATTGTTGCTTATGGCCATTGTTTGTCATTCGCATCACGGTGTAGTATTTTATTGTTTGAATAAATCCAATATATTTATCCATTATATTATCATTGGCTATTTGCATTGTCTCCAGTTTGGGGCTGCTGATGAACGTTGTTATAAACCATTTTTAATACTAGGAAAAAGAAACACAGCTTCTCTAGTAATTTCATACGTTGTAGGTCTAACAAAAAAAAAGTTTCAAGTTTGTTTTCTTGTAAGCTGATTTTTTACATAGGAATTAATATCCTCATCATTGTCTATTCAACCGCTTTTCTTGAACATCTATTCTCTGCTGTCTTCCGTATGATGGTTGGGTGATACAAACAAGGAAGATGGCTTCTGTTCTCAAGTAACTCTCAGGAATAAGCCTGTGCTTACGTGCAGTGGGAACAGAGCTACAAGGAGAAAACACCAGGCCCCCTGGGAGAGGGGATGCTCCTAATTCAGCTAAAAGAACAGATCATGAGGGAAATCTTTCTGGAGGAGACACACCGATAGGAGGCGAAGGAAGTTGTGAGTAGAGAGGCATGGGGAAAGGAAGACAATTCTTGGCTGGCGGAATTGCATTCTAGCAGTGAACATTCTAGAACCTTCCAGGAGTCAACATTGGTTGGATATGGGGGCTCACACTGGGAGATGATGAGATTGGAGACCAGAAAGAGAAACTGAGCTGGCTGTCTTCCCTGACGGATGTAGTAGAAATGAGATATGTAAAGCACTGTGGGGCAAAGAACTGTTGAGCGCAAAATTATTCTTGGATTTTTTTACTGAGGTGATACTGCAACCCAGTTGAGTAACATTATACATATAATATAATGAAAGTGGAGAGTTTATTTTGGTGTGAGTAGTGTCTGTAATGGATTCTTAAGGCACAAGTAAACACAGGGAGTAAGGAGAATAGTTAATCAAGCACAATGCATTTGCCAGTAAGTGATTAACTTTGATAAGGTTTTCCTTTTTTAATTTACACCACAGTTTAGAACAGCTGCTTTTATCATTCCTGGAGGAACATTACCACATCATCAGATGTTTACTGTGTTTCTCCTAGGTGTAGATGGTCTGCACCATGAGTATGTATAAAACATGGAGTCTCCCCTTCAGTATTATGGGACATGATCTGTGCTTACACACAAAATTCATAGTCATAGGTTTTTCAAGAAAGTATGCAAACAAGGCTTTGGTTGTGATAGTATAGATATTATGTTACACTGAGGGCATCTTAAGGGACCTTATAGTGGACATTAGAGACCACATATTCAAGCTTTATTAAATAAGAGTTGATCAGGTAAAAAGAATCTATAAGAAGACATGATGGTGTTCCTGACATGGGGAGCAGCTGAATTTTCCTTGCATTTTTCCTTTAGCCCTGGACCTCCCCAAGTGGAATGGACTAAAAAAGTCTCAGAGATGTGTACCTTGTCATGCAAAACATTTTCCCAGTGGAAAGAAAGGAAAGCACTCAGAGGTGTGTGTACACCTGCAGTGATAGTGGGAAAGGTTAAGACAAATGAACAAGCAACCACTGATAACTGAATGGAGACAGCATTGCACACATTTTGCAGTCTACTCACTTTCTTAATTATGTTTTTCAGAATGTATTTATAATATCAGCTTAAATCGTCTGACTATTAAGTGATTGAAATATTGAGCATCACTCCAGCAACTACTGTTTTGGAGAATCAACTGCTATAAGCTTATTACTAAGCTGGAATGCTTAACATGCATTCTTTTATTGTCTTGTCACTTACCTGGTGTGAGAGTTATATATTTTTACATATAATTTTTAAAATACTATGACTAATACAGACAATCTATAAAACAAATAATCTTCACAGAGGTAAGTGGACTGCATCATTGATTTATATTATCATGAATTATTTGAATATCCATTGGACAGTGAGCTTTCTGCTATGGTAACACAAGGACTGAATCTTTTGGAGTGATACAGAAGAGCTTTATCCAATATTTTATATTTATATTAGAAAGTTTATAACTTTCTCAAAATTTTATGTGGAGAGATTGATGTGTTGACAAAAATGGCTGTGTTCTCATCCACTTGGGTACCTTGTTTTATAAGTTTTGAAATTAAGGATATGAGAATTATTTAAAAGTTGGGCTTGATTTTCATCTTTTCTGCTTCTGGTATGTGTGAGCTTCATGGGACCACTTCTCTCTACATGATATCGTTTTGTCTATTTTTCCCACTGTGAGTTCTGATTCTTTCAAATGAAGCAGTGGCATTCTTGTATTCAAAAAAGCTTAGAGTAGCTGCTCTACTATACGAAATTCCTCATTCAGTATATTATGTCAGTTCTTTTTCTTGAGTGTCTTTGTCAATTTAAAATAACATAATGCCATAAAACATTTTACAGCAAAGACTTTAAAACTATTTCATATTTTGGCTCTTGAATGATGTTATAACTCACTCTCTTTTTGAATGAAATGAAGTGAATGTGCTCAATATAAGATCTAAAACGTGATGTATCACTGTCAGTAGGATATGCACTTTGTCACATTGCAAAGTGGAAGATATATCTGTGCCTAGATATACTTACTCTCATTGACACTCGGATTGCCTTATCTGATTTCACAACCTTTAGCCCATTCTTGTACAACTGTGACTCTAATGTGAACTGTATGCATAATGCAAAAATAGCTTCGCATCAGAATTTACGTTCTGATGTTGGGGATGTGATATACGGTATTCACTCATTTATCCATTCATCCAACAAACAATTATTGAGTGAGCCCTGCATGTAATGCTAGGGGTATAAAATAAATAACACCTGTGCCCTACCCTTGAAGAACTCATCTTCAGTATTAGGATGGTTAAAGGTATAGTACAGCACAGTACAATGCAGTATTGATAAAGTATTGCATTTTTGTCATTGACACAATTGATGATACAATGCACCTTCTAATAGAGATATGCTCAATGCCATGTTGGGTCATAACCAGAACTGAAATGAGCTACTTGGGGAAGAGAGAAAAGGCATCAGAGAGAAGATGCCAGTTGAGCTGGAGGAGGAAGGGTAGTGACAAAGAAAATCTGGGTGGGAATTAGAAAGAAGCTAAGTAGCCTAAGCGAGGATTGGGAGCTACTACTTTATTAGTAACAACTCCATCACAAAATTTTCCTGAGAACCTGATTATGTGCTTTGGTACTGAGGGATATCATGGAAACTGAGCATGTGCTCTGAACAGCTGATTCCACTGCTACTAAAACACGGCTCTCAAAATGGTCACATATGCTACATATTTGATGCAGTTTTGTTTTTTTTTTTAATAGTGTTGAGTCAATAGATGATGTCAGGATTTTCAGAATCTGAGGTTTGATGTCTTCCCCAAATAGCAAATGTCAATTCTGCTGTGAAGCTATGTTTTACATTATGCATACAGTTCACATTAGAGTCACAGTTGTACTAGAATGGGCTACATGTTGTGAAATCAGAAGCTTCTTTAAGAAAGAAGTTTCTCTAGAAGTGAGTTATAACAATCTATGATGAATGTCCAGCTATACTATGTCCAATGACTTTTGGTCATTTTTGTGCCTTTTGGAACTGAAGTCATGTCCAACATGTATAAAAGACTTGCAAATGTTTTTGTGACCCCAGGACTGGCCAGGGGACTGACTTTTACCCAAGTTTATTCATTATGCTTTAAGGACAGTGTGATTATCAAGGAAAGAGTAGGGATTTTGTAGCCAAATGCACCTGAGTTCAAATATAAGCAATGTAATTCAATAGCTGTGTCAACTTGGGCAAGTCACTTAAGGTATCTAAGTTTAATTTTTCATCCTTAAAAAATGAGAATAATAATATCAGCTTATTAGGTAGTTGTGAGAATTTGGAATAAAATACCTAATGCACTCTGTGTAGTGACCAGCATACAGCAAGTGCTCAATTAATGGTATATACATATTTGTTTGTGTATAAGTGCAGTTCAGTCATTAGTAGGTGTTTCTGATGTGGAAAAAGTTGTCAGGTCCATAAAATTTACTTAAAAATCAGCAGATTTTCATAGACATTTATTATTCATCCAACTCTGTCCTGGATATTTCAGGGATGTCCACAGAAGCATAAAGCATTATATGGACCCCTGAAAAATCAAGGTCTGGTTGAAGATCGTGGGAAACAAACAAATAATACCATAAAACAGGAAAAAATAATAATAATGCTAGATGATTTTATGCAGGTCATGAGCACAACAGCTATGCAGATTTGGGAGAAATAGTGGCGGACAATGGGTCAGAACATGCAATTTGCCCTGGAAGGATCTATATTATTTAGAATGAGACGGGGCAGCTGGAGGACATCAGGGCAACGTCACAAACTGGCAGCCATCAAGCTCAGTCTGCCTAGAAGAGTGTTTTCACATTGTTTTATAAAGACTCTAAGACAATCTTGAAAAATTGAGAAATATTGCCTGAAAATCCAGATTTCTTTCAGAAACAATCAGAAGGCCTTGCAACATTTGGATCCCATTCCTTTGTGGTAACAATGGCCAGAGAGAGGATGAGCCCCTCCAGCTGGGGCTTGAGTTGTCCAGGTCGTCAGAGTCTCCACCCTGTACACACATTACTACCCAACTAGCTTCTGCCCCAGAGATGTTTTCAGAGAAGGGAGAAAGGGGAAAACGACAAGTTCAACTTTGTTGCATTTTTGAGATGACCATTGCATCCAAAGGGAAATATCCGATAATTCTAATTTTTCCAAAGGGAAATAATTAATAACTCTAAATATCCAATAACTCTAATTGGAGATTCCAGACTGAGGTTTGAGGGTGAAGGCAGATCTAGAGAAAGAAATATGAGAGGGAAACACAAAGAAATGGAAATTCAAAATGTGATAATGAAGGAGATTTCTAATCAATCGTTCTCACAGTGTGGTTCTTGGTTCTAACTTGTGAGCTTGTTAGACATTCACTTTCTTGTACCTCATCCCAAACAATCAAAACTCTGAGGTTGGGGCCCAGAGTTGTAAGAAGCCATCCAGCTGATTCTGATACATGTTCCTTCTGAGAATTACCAGTCTCATGGATATTGTAGCACTAAAACAAAAGTGGGCTAAGGATTACGCTTGAGGTACACCCACTTTTAGGAATCTAGAGGAGGAGAAAAGCGAAGTGAAAGAGATAAAGGGATAACTTGTCTGCAAGAAAGGAAGATAAGGACCAGGTTAGTGTGCTGTGTGGAACCCAAGGGAAGAATGTTTCAAAATGAAGGTTTTCCAGGGGTTTAGTGAGACGTCAAGGATGATGATAACTGATTTTTTTACTTATTAAGAAGTTACTAGTTAATTTTCAGTTATTTCCAATAATAGAAGTCAGTATTTAGGATGTAATTAGAAATTAAGAAGAAAGAAGTAGCATGAGCAGAGCAATCATTCAAGAACACTCTGTCAAGGAATGAAAAGAGAGAAACTTGATGATAGCCAATGTAGAGGAAGAAATGATCTACAAATGTTCAAGGGCAGGCAGAGGGGAAAGAGCCCTGGTGCTGGGGAAAAAAGATTAAGTTTCAGAAAACATAGGTGATATATAGGGAAACAAGGGCACAGACGTGGCAGGGATGAATGGGAGTTGAAAGGGAGAAAAGGAGAAGCAATGACTTCTTTTTGAGACAGGAGGTTGGCAGGAGGCACTAGAGCTGAGAGGCAGACCTCATGCTCTGAAGCCAGACGGCCCGGGATTCTGCTTTTGCTACTTCCTAGTCATGTGACCTTGAGAAAGTTACTTCAGGTGTTTCTGTCTCAGTGTTCTTGTTTGTAACACAGCTAGTGACCACATCCAGGGCTTGTTGTGATGACTAACAAGAGCGGATATACATAGAGAGCCTAGAAGAGGGGCTGGCCCATAGAAAGTGGTATAAAAGTGTCAACTAAATAAAACAAATAGGGATGGACATTAGAGTGGTTTTGAAGGGAGGACCCATGAATCCTGACAGGATCCTTTGCTTCTGGTAAGGGAGGTATTTAAAATCTCTGAAATCTCAAATCCACTTACAGAAGACCAGGATTGGGCCCTTGAAGACCAAATGGCCTTGGGGTGGGATGCTATTGACAGTCAACCATGCGTGGATGAACTAGGAGTGGACAGCAGGGAGAACCAAGGAGGGCCAGGGTCAAGATGTGGTCCACCAAGTACCATGACTTGTTGGCTGCTGGCTGGGAAAGGGGGAACTTGAGAATGAGTGGGCCTGTGGTAGTAACTGGAGCAGTGGGTACTGGTGGGAGGTTAGAAGGCAGATGCATATGGAAAGGTAGTGGGGGCTGCATGGAAGGGGCTGAACTTTGAGATCAGACTGAGCAAGGAGTTAGGTGTTGCCAGGAGGAGACTGGGTGAGTGGAGGAGAAACTGTGAATTGACTTGGAGTATAAATGAGAGGCCATATGAGTGTCAAAGCATATGCTTCCTAAGGGGCCTCTGCCAGCATGGAGACTGGCTCTATCAAATAGTCAAGAGATATTGTTGTCCAAGTTATGCATGGACATTTGTATGCTACACAGTAAATGTATAGGTAATAAAGCATAAGGCAGGCTTTAGAAAGACAATGGAAGAAATTTCAACATGTCACCCATTGTACTAGGAAGTTTAGCACACACTATTTTATTTCATCTTTACAGCCACTAAAAAAGCAGGCCTAGTGATTACACTATACAGATCAGCAAACTGAGGTACCAAGGTGTTGAGTAGTTTGTTTGTTTCACATCCTATGGGTGGTACAGGTCAGATTCAAGTCCATATTTTTTTAAACTTATTTTATATTGGACTATAGTTGATTAACAAGGTTATGTTAGTTTCGGGTGTACAGCAAAGTGCTTCAGTCATACATATACATGTATCTATTCTTTTTCAAATTCTCAAGTCCATATTAATTGGTTCCAAACCCTATTCTCTTTCCTCATTAGCAGAACAAATATTAAAGGATGTTAAGCATGCTGAAATGTGCTATGATTGGTTGTAGAAAGTACCCAAAAGGATGTGATTTGCCATCCCATTTGTTTGCATGGAAATCTCTTTCTCGCAAGCTTTCTCTAAGATGACAGGCTATATACCCTAAATACATAACATAAATACATAACCTAAAATGTAACCCAAGAGTTAGCAAGTTAGTGATTTTTGTTTTGTTTTGTTTCAGAATTTGAAAGTATTCATTTTCAGTCTAGTATATTCATTCCAGCTTTACATCCATTTCTCATTAAAGAACCAGCAAAGACACTAACCAGTTACTAATCATTATTTGCCTGCCAGTTATTTTTTTCATATTAGTATTCTAATTCAATCAAATTAAGAATTAGCAACTAGTTATTTCAGATGAAGGAAGAGAGTTACATAGACATTGCCCATGTGTTTTCTTTGGACTTTCTAAAAAGTCTCTGACAAAAATTTCAAAGCAGCGCAGCTGTCTTTTGAGTTATAAGTTGTCATTATATTAGCTAAATGAAAAAATATTATTAAGCAAAAACTCTGAAAAAATTTGTAGTCCATCTTTTTCAACGTAGAATATCATTTGAACAAAAGCAAATGCTGTTTGCAGTTTTGAAAGTAGTTCTCCGTGGCTGTAGAAAGTTCCCTCAGACTGTGAATTTTGCAGATAACAAACCACACATGTTTTGGTGTCTGTATGTCATTCTCTTTCTTGAAGTGGTGGTTCTCATAACACTATCAGCAACATCAGCATCACCTGGGATCTTATTAGAGCTGCAAATCCTTCAGGCCCACCTCTTACCTGCAGAGTCTGTATTTCTGGGAGTTGGGCCCAGCAATCCGTGTGTTAATAAGCCCTCCAAGAGATTCTGGGGCACATCAAAGTCTGAGAACCATTGTCTTAGAGTTGGTCAGATTGTAAATGCAGCATGACAGCCCTAGGATCGTGGTGAACCTATTTGTAGTGTGAAAACAGTAATTTACTAAATAGTAATACATCGGTCTAAAAAAGAAAATTTTTTTTTTAGAATTGTTTTTCTTATCCCTAAGAAGTATAAAAAACATTTCTGATTGTCAAAATGTTACCCCTTCTTTAAACACTTCCTCCTCCTTGAAATTTTCTTCAATTCTCCCAGCTAGAAACTCTTATTTTGTTTTTTTTGGAGTGTGCGAGTCCGAAGTTGTAAATTAAAAAGGACATTTTGGTTTGTGCAATAAACTTGTGACATTTACTTGGTGTGGATTCAAGAGTATGATTATCTCTGGGGGGATAAAAAGAATGCCCAAACTACAAGGCCAAGAACCAGGTTCTAGAGTATTAGTTGTCTGCTCTGGGTGACACTGTGATACTTATTGGCCTCTGTTGTCACACACACATGTGGGTGACAGAGAACTTGGAGGTGTTAGGTGAGGGCTTGGTGGGACCCACTGCCAAATCACTGTGTCAAGAATTTAAGGAAGTCTCACCTTCATTCCCTTTATCAAAGCTCACCAGACCTTGGATAAGAGGTTATTGTGTTAGTTTGCTAGGGCTGCCATAACCAAGTACCACTTAAGCAACAGAAATTTATTTTCTCACAGTTCTGGAAGCTAGAAATATGAGATGAAGGTGTCAGAAGTGTGATTTCTTCTGAGGCCTCTCTCCTCGCCTTGTAAATGGCCATCTCTTCCCTCTGTGCCTTGTGGTCTTTCCTCTGTGCCTTTGTCCTAATTTATAAGGATGCCAGTCATATTGGATTAGGGCCCATGCATAGGACTTGGTTTTACCTTACCTCTTTATTTTTTTTTCATATATCCATTCTTTATCAAATTCTTTTCCCACTTAGATTGTTATATAATATTGAGCAGAGTTCCCTGTGCTACTATAAAGTATACCTTACCTCTTTAAAGGCTATCTGCCCAAATATGGTTACATTTTGAGGTGTTGGTGTTAAGCCTTCAACATATGAAATTTGAGGGGACATAGTTCTGCCCACAATAGTTATTCCTGGCTTTGACCACTTGTTTGTAGAATGAATTTGTTAATGACTCAGAATGTTAATGGGCTGTAGACTTGTTCTCTTGTAGATGGAACCTGGCTGATGTGGTCCCTCAAAGAGATAGTCCCACCACATTCCTGCTGGATCTCAAAAGCCATAGATATACCCCATTAGCATCCCCAAGCGCCAAAGAATGAATGAGCCTTCTAGAAGTAGGCAAACAACCACATTGGCTAAAAGGATAATATTCCATCCATTAAATAAATGTAATACCTTTGTTCTTGTCTTGGTATCAGTGTAGAAGGCATGTGAAAAATGAGTTAGCTGGGAGTTGATTGACTGCGGAAACTATTTTCAGTCTCTGCCTGTATTACTTGAATTAATATACACAGTGAGTGATTCAGTAAAAGGCTTTAAAAATAAATTCTTTATAGAAAGATCCCACCGGATTGATGTCTTCATAATTGATGAACAGTAGACCCATAATTCTCTATTTTCTCCTCAATTTTGGAAAATAAAAGATTCCATTAGTTTAAATGAGGCTTGTATGTGGAATAATCAAGGGTATCAACAAATGACTCAGATGCTATTTAAGAATAAATGTCAGAAAGAATTGACTATTTCTTTAAAAAATTAAATGTAAATATTTTATTGACAAGCTCAGGTAAATGTATTTTTTAGAGTTGATAGACAACACATGAATTATAAAACTCAGTTGTGAAAACTCAAAATGTTATTGTGCATTGGCTTCTGTTTGTGATCACAAAGTCCTCTTAGACTATAAAGACACTGTTATTTGGAACCGGGTTGTGTTTGGAGAATTTATGGGCACTCAGGATAGTTGGTGACTTTGTAGATATGACATGGAGTTGGATATCTTTATATAGAAAAGTGCCCTAGCAGTGCTGTCTTAGGTGCTTCTCATACTGTCTAGAGAAGGCACTGAGCCCAGATGGAAAGAATTATGGTTAAAAAAAATGTGTTCATTTATTTGTTTCCCCCAAGAAGTTGAAACCCCCCAGGAAGTTGACTGTGGGTGATATTTTATCTCTTCTAGCTTCAGGAAGTGAAAACATAGAAGAGAGAATTGGGGACCCCGCTGAGGTGTCTATTTCCAGGCATTGTTCAGTAATTGGGTCACATATTTTCCTCTAATATCAGATTTTGCTTTCCACTTGTGGGTGGCATAAAAAAAAGAAAAAAAGCTTTCTGAACACTTAAGGTCTTGATCTAAACTCCAAAAAGGAGAAGAGTAAATAAGTAATATAATGTAAGTTTAGGAATAATTTTACCTGAGAAATTTTTTTTCTTTAGAATATATAAAAAAAAATATCTTTAGTCAGTAGTTTTTACTCTACTTTGACAAGACATAAGAGAAATTTAATACAATTATTCGCAGGTACATTATATGGGTGGTTTTTGTCTTTATGGTGGTTTTAGGTCTTTTCAAAAAAAACGTCTAAACTTGATTTACCTACATCAGTGGCTGACTTTGCAGGGCAAGGAGGATACAGCACCAGTCATGCAGAAAGTCCCTGTTTGTCATCGTGAGAGTTCAGACATGAACTAGAACTAATGGCCCATTAAATACCTTCTCTTGTTGGTTAAAGCATATTCTAGCTTTGTGAAATAATTGTTAAGGCAGAATCTTGTAACTGAGCCAAGGGCTGAAATTTCTGTAACTCCAGCCAGAGTAGAGGCTGAATTAACAAGTTGTGTTCTATGGTTTTGTGATTCTGGACCATTGGAAATTCTCACCTAGAGAGTAATTAGGAATAGGGAAGTCAAGAAACAGCATACTTTGCTTTTTGGCATGTGTGTGTGTGTGTGTATGTTTTTTCCATGTATAGTAGTATTGTAATACTTTCTGAATAATAAAATTATTTTTTTAAGAAAAATGTTGCTTGCTAAAATAGTCACAAATGTTTTCTACAAGAAAGCATTTCACTTTTTTGGCTGTAAAAGACTGACAGTGATCTTTTCCATATACTGCATTTTATGAAGAAGAAATCCTCATAACAGTGATACAGTAGGACACCATGGACACCATAGGTTGAGTCCCACTGTGAGACAGAATCACTATGAGATACAGTAATTTTCAATTTCCTCTTTAAGAGACAGAGCTAAATTTTAATTTAGAAGGTACTTATGGAAAAATTTCAGGAGTGGCTTTAGAAACAAAAGAAGAAGGATTTTTGTCTTAAGGGTTTATGTGCCTGATGTGAGATGGTTATAAATGTTCTAAATTCTTTTTCTTCCTCTGGTTTTTGCTTCTTCCATATTGTATTGATGGGTGCTTTGTGTGGGGAAAAATGTTTCAGCAAATGTTCCCTTTTTTCTCCCTTTTTGTTTTCTTCTCTAAGATCCATATAATTTTGCAAATGTTTTCTTGCCTGAATAGTCCAAACCTAGCAAACATCACCGTAGTTAATGGGTACGGTTATAGGTACCTTTAAACATTGTCTACTGAACACACTGTTCAAATATATTATTGTACTGGTTATTTTCCTAAAAGAGAAACTCTTGGGATGAAATAGAGCTCTAAAGAGAGGCTGTATGTATGTCTTGCGGGTTGGGGAAGGTGGAAGGAGGAAGAATTTTGGGGAGAGTGGGCTTGTATATACAAGGTGTTAAAACCAGTTCAAAGAGCATTTGAAAAGCTAGATATCTATAGGCAACTTATAAAGGAACATTAGGATAAGAATGTCGGTTTAGATACAAAACTAATTAATGTTGAACATGGCAATAAGCTGTAACTTTAGAGTTATCTTTTCCACTGGACAGAAATTATTTGCATCTCTGCTCAATAAAAATCTACAAGTTAAAAAAAAATGAGGCAACAGACAGTTTGTCATACTAAATAAACCATGAAAATATTTGAACCTATGGGTAATTGTATGATTAAGTACAGTGAGAATATAGTTAATAAAATCCCAAACATTAAAAATAACAATATAAATTATAAATGCAAATTATCCTTTTAGCAAATAACGTTACCTGCCAAGTTTCTTAGTGGAAGATTTTGACAGTCTAAGTAGTAGTGTTTTAAGCTGGGATTTGGGACAGAACCTTAACCCCCTTCCACTTCTTATCTACCTCAGAGAATGCCAAGGACTGGAGACAGTTTTATGTAGCAGATAACAGCAAGAAAGTGATTGTAAGAAAAGCTAATATTAAATGAGCACTTTCTCTATGCCAGCCAGTGTTATCAGCACTCTAGGTGAACCCCACAACCTTATGAGGTAGAGACTGTTATCATCATTTTATAGGTTTACAAATAGATGTACACAATTTTAAATAAATATCATCTAAATCAATATAAAAATAGATTTATATCATTATAGATGGTGAAATGATGCAAAGAGCACATAAGACTTAGTTAATCAAGTATACCCTGGCTGAACTGAGATTTGAGTCATGGAAGTTTATTGCCACAATATATTCTTTTAATGACTACATTGCATTGCCCTGGAGATCAAATACGTGGATCCCCAAAGACGTGAAGGTTGATTGAACAAGACGACTTGATATATGTAGCTTTTCTATTTTAGAGGCTGCATGCTATATTAGTTAAGCACTGCACCAAACTCAAAAATCCCATATTCAAGTCCCTATCGGAAGTTTCACAAATTATGTGATTTTGATCAAGTTACTGATCTTTTAGAACATACTTTCTTCATCTGCAAAATAGTAAGAGACACTTTCAACCCTAGCTCTCTTCGATTTTGTTTACTATAGGGTTATCATTGTAATGGTGCAGGAAGGGCAGGGGTACTAAAGATGCAAGTAGCTGAAGCGTCAGGTTTATGCTGGTGAAATCTGCCCAGTTCAGCTTTGGACAGCTCCAGCCCAGTTCTGGCTGACTTAAGAAGGGTGGAGCTTATAGGTGGGAAATCATCTCAGACTCCTTCCACTGATCTCATACAATTATTCCTATTTCTGTTGTGACCTAGCAATAGCTCAGCTCCTATTGGAATGATTTTCAAGGCTGTAGGTGATATTAGTATAATGATAGCAATTCCATTGGGGAAAAAAAAGAGGCAAAGGCATTTCTAGTACTGTGCTATTTTCAACACTAGAATTTTAATAAATGACCACTCCAAGAATTTAATGCTCCAAAGAATTAATGGTATAGTAAAAGGTGATTACAAATGGAAAAGAAACATTGGTGGTAGGGAACCTAGTTCATTAATTCTCAGAATGTTTAGTATTTATCCTATGTTCTTATACTTCCTTAGGAACATAGAATTAAAGGAAAACTTGCCAAATATTTTGTGACCATAGCTGAAATATTGAACATAAGATGAGTCGTTAATAAAGTTGGTATTTAAATTTGCATTATAACTTCTCCATGTTCTTATGTTGATCTAGAAGCATCCTTCATGGAATCCTAAAGAAGGACAAGGTCTTAGGACTTATCTTCTTCAGTCCTATCATTTATACCTCATAAACAGGCTCAACAAGATTATTTCATTCCCCATATTACCAATCTCTGAAAAAAAAACCTAGACTAGGTCTTCTGCAAGAGATGATAAAGTAATTAAAACATTTATGATGTAAATATATAGCTATATTATGGTAGAAATTTTATTGTAAAGGAAGCACCATGGATAACCTACATCATTGATTATTTACCGCAAACCTTTATTTAGCTTCTATTACTGGTGGTGTTAGGCATGGAGAGTACAAAACTCAGTCCTTATCCTCAATTAACTTACAGTATAACTAATACCTTTTTAGTAGCAAAAAAGAAAAGTCCTATTTATCCTACAACCTGCTAGGAAATCGCAACATTTCAATTTAACCCTCTCCCATATCATGAAAAGTGATTGTTCCAATTCTCATTTTTACAAATGAGAAAATGGGCTTAGATAAGTCGTGCTGAACTGCTCAGAGTTACAGCGCTAGGTAAGCGCCCGAGCTAGACGCAGGCCCTGATCAGCCTGGCTCCAAGGCCTGTGCATTTTTCCAAGAATCCACAGAGTGTGATTTACTTTGATCACAATCACACACAATCCCCTCTTAGCCACCTATGACAGCCTGACGGGTTTATTTTCGAAGGCTCAACCCAGTAATTATGTAGGGAAGGAAGCCCATTCTCTAGTTATAAAGAGGAGCTGGTGAAAAGAGGTCATCCAGCTGTGAAATGGGGATTCAGAGCTTGTTTTCTTGGTTTATTCCTGCTCAATTGTGTGTGCACCGATGTTTATTACGGTGTTTTAAGTATCTTCATTGGGCTACAATAACATGGATTTTTTTTTTTTTCCTCTCTCTCTCTCTCTTTCAGGTATGGAAAAATCGTATCCACAAAGGCAATCCTTGACAAAAACACAAATCAATGCAAAGGTATGTGTCAGGGCCTTGATACCTGAGCTTGCGCCTGTGTGTTCCACTGATGGCTCCTCCTAGGCGAGGCCCAGGCACCAGCTGCACAACGATCCCAATGTACAGTATATGGCAACCTTTTTAAGCACGCCGAGGCTTGGATGAGTTGTATTTCTAGTAACATTGCTCATTAATTTTTTTTCATTAACAAACAAAATGAAAATCACAAATCAGAACAAGTATCAAATTGCTTCAGCATAAGACTAAATTACCTCCTAACAACTTTGGGTTGTCTGATTTGAATGATATCATCAGTGATGCAAATTGATTTCCTATATAAAAATGAGGAACTCTGGGGAAAACTTTCCCATGCAAAACACGTTTTCATTTGTCTGTTGTTTAAAGCTTTAGCTACATTGGTTGACTAGGAATGAATTTACTGATGGGCCCATTGTGTCTGTTTCAGCTATAAGCATCTCACAGGATCTCAGAATTTGTATCTTATCAAGGCTTCTTTTTTTTTTCCTGGAAATATTTCTGAAGTTATTTGACTATATCTGTGGCTCATGTTTTTTTCATGTCTGGGAATCCAGTACTCTTCTAAGGGCTGCATTCATTTATTTGTGAAATCTATATGGGCTCTCTTGCATGACTGAGTTCATACTGGAAAATTGAAATGCTTTTTGTAACGTGTGTTATTTGTTGTTTCTCTAATCCAGTCATTTTTATAATACCAACATCAAGAAATATGGTAGAGCCAAGATCATTCTAAACACTGCCCGTATTTCATGTACAAATATAATGTGTACACGTTTTCGGAACATTTATACACTGAGAGTATATCCTGGCTTAATTGGGTAATGGTCAGATTCAATTCAGCAACTAAAGAAAAAAGCAACATTCCTTGTGTCCTATAAACTCACAAATGCCCCAGGTGTTTAGCTACTACAAGACAAAAATTAATAAGACATCATTTCTATCATCTAATAGTTCAATTTCTAGTTGAAAAGGAAACCACCAAGAAAACCAAGAAACTAACCTTAATATATGTGTTAGGATCAGTATATCAGCCTAATATATGTGAGAGTGTAATAGTGATGTCTATAATACAGGGATCCACAAAATACTATGGGAGGAGAATATGGAGATTCCCTTTTGGGGAATGAAGTTTGTAAAGGCAAGGCAGAATGGATGGGCTTGGGAAAGGCTGGTGTTCAGGAGAAAGAATTTCAGAATGTAATTGAGCAGACCCATATAACTCGAATAGAAAAAATGCCCAGGTAAGAATATCGGTAGAAAGAAGGAAGGGGCCAAGATTTTGGAGGCATTTATAAAGTTATCCTGGATATTTTGAACTTAATTCTGTACACAACCCTTATATGTTTTTTTGAGCAGAAACGATATGATTCTACCTGTGTTTTAGAAAAGTTATTTTGCCAAAGTGGGTGAAACTGAGTCACAAGGGGGAAGAAACTGGAGGCAGAAAAAAAGCAATGCACGTATGAAATCCATAGATCAAAAGGAAAATGAGGAAAGTCCCTCAGGCACTGTTAGAAAAATGGAAAGGGGGTCACGTGAGTTTTCAAAGGTAGAATTAGATATTTTCTATAAAGGTGAAAGGACGCGGGCAATGAAACCCACATCAACATGGTGTCATTGTTGGGGAAGAGGGCTGTGTCATTGACTGAAGTAGGAAGTCCAGAAGTAGTAGTAGTGGGTTTTGGGGAGAGGTGGTGAGTTATGTATCGGACATCCTGAGCTAGAGGGCCTAGTGTAGCATCCCTGTGGGTGAGGTCAAGGCGGAGCTACAAGAAAGCTCAGAGCTACGATGATGACCGTAACCAAGGGAGCAGTTAATAACACTAAGGATAACTTGTAGGGGAGGTGGTGGAGTGGGGTCCATTAGGGTAGGCAGCTGAAAACTGAACCTTGGAGGACATATACGAACAACATTGGGCCATGACTGTGAGATATTCTTCACTCTCAGCCCGTGGGAAGCATGTGGTGTGTGAGAAGCTTTAGACTATTAATTTTATCACTTCCAGACACGCCTGACCGATTCCCAAAGTTTGGGGTAAAAATATCTACAGGAGCAGCCAGAGACAATTGAGGCACCCAACTCAGGCAGTCAGTAATATTGATTGAGCCCCAGTCACAAAGGCAGATGCTTCACAGACAAGCAAGCCCTGTGAACCTCAGTGGATCCCATGACCTTCCTGATCCTTGGAGTGCTCCATATGGAGGGACCCTCCACTAGGCAAAGGTTTGCTCGGGAATGCAAGTACCTCTTGTCACTGTACAACACTGGTGAAACCAAAAGGGTCCATTGCTAACCTGGAAAAGCTGTACTCTTAGACTATAATCATAAGGTTTGAAGAGGAAGGGGATGTAGCTGAAACAGATTGTCAGAGTTTCCATAAGCAATTATCTCTTAACAGTGGGGTGCTGATCTGGACAGATGTGATGGGTATACTTACCTCAACCCCTAACACTCCTGTCCACATCTTCTTGTAACTGCTTATTTAATTTCCTCTCTCTCTCCAAAGAAACCTTTAGACTCAGTGAAGACAGGACCTGTGTAATCCAGAAAATGTATCTTCAGAGAAGGGAGTTGCAGGGGAATGCTTGACTGTCTATTGGAAATACTCGAAGAAAATATTAGAACATATCTCTGTTTTGATGTCAAGTTTCTGTGTGTTTTATGTGTGTGTTTTATAATGTACCTGTTGGTATAGTTTTATAAATGCTCATGTTTTAAACACATAAATGTATAAATATTGAGTTTGCTGCTCCAAGATATTTTTATTCATAATAATATGGATGTAAAAAGTAGTTTGGAGACTACTGGTCTCAAACATAATAAGCACTGATAAATTTGGAAGGAGAAAGTGGAGGGAGGGAAGGAAGGAAGAAAGATAAGGAGAAATAAAGGGAGGGAGGGACCATAGAACCCCCTCGGGACATCATTGAAGGAAGGGCAGTTAAGGATGATTTTATGGGAGGGCAGAGGGCTGTTAGACCTTTTGCCTTGAGGCTCATGTCAAAGAGGCAGGTGATCACATGGTCATTTCACACTAGTAAAAGCCTCGAGTGGCATTTTCTGGCCTCAGCGTTTGGAGCCTGTGGATGGCAGTGGTGACTGAATCACATCTTTCACCAAACATGTGGGGTGGGTACCCTAAAAGTAAGCCCTCGTGGTCAGAGAGGTACTACTGCCACTTCCATGTCTGGGGAAAAATACTACTTTAATGATACTTTAAGTCCTATTTAGAGTATTATTATCATTATTATTTTCTTCAGAAAAACGGCCCCTGAAATAGTTACAGGTAGTAACTCCATACAATTGGGAAGAGAGAGCAATTCCATTTATGGAAAGTTGTTTATAGTCATTGATGAGTGTGTGAGCAAGTTGCTGAGGTTGAAAAGGTCACTGTGAATTCAAGGAGCTGATGGGACCAGGCACCAGAGCAGCACTGAAGTATTGATTTAAATAGCCAAGAATTGGAGCAGGAGTAGTATTGGAAAAATGGACTGATGCAGAAGGTATTTGTGGGGAAATAGGAGGAATGATACCAGGAGTCTGTAGACCATGGTGAAAATGAAGGTGCATTGGTTATAAAATGTTGTGAGGTGAGATTTACATTGGAGATTTTAGGTACGAGGGAAGCCATATGGAGTTAGGAGCAAGGAGGACTCCCACTTACACGTCCAGTGGGAGAAGGGATGGTAGGGGGAAAAACACACTTGGGAGGGCTACAAAGGCCCAGTGTCCCAGGAAAATCAGTTAATGATTGGAAACATGCAAATGGAAGCAACTTGCAGTGATAGTTTATATCCACTCAGGATGCAAACGTAACATGTGGGCCTTCCAAGGCTGGTTACTGTGAAACTAATTCACCGCCTCTTCATTAGGACCATGCTAATTTGGTAGAGCCTTTTAAAAGCCAATATGGGGTCCTGTACAAACTTTCCCACCCCGCCCTGGGGAAAACGCTTGCCAGGGTTTGTGTGTTTTCACGTCTGGTGTGGCTGGAGGTAACAAGATGCAGTTTCTTGGAGGAACTCGGAGGAAACTGAGGTTGGCAGATGACCAGAGGAATGCTTGCTACCCACATAGCCTTCTGTTTTACTTGCAGCCGCCTTCTGGAAACATATCTTTGATAGAATTTGAAAACTTGGCTATCGATAGAGTTAAATTGCTAAAAGCAGTTAAGAATCTTGGTGTGAGCTATGTGAAAGGAACCGAGCAGTACCAGAGTAAGCTGGAGGCTGAGCTTCGGAAGCTTAAGTTTTCCTACAGAGAAAACTTGGAAGATGAATATGAACCCCGAAGAAGAGATCACGTTTCCCACTTTATTTTACACCTTGCTTACTGCCAGTCTGAAGAGCTTAGGCACTGGTTCATTCAACAAGAAATGAATCTCCTTCTATTTCAATTCAGTATTTTACCCAAGGACAAAATTCACAGTTTTCTTAAAGGATAGCCATTTGCAGTTGAGGCTATAAGTGTTGAAGAGAAGACTCTCCGAGAACGGGATATTATGGGTTCATCACACAGTTTAGGTGGGGTTCAGTTGGAGTCAGTTTTTAAGAGCCCTTTTGCTGATGCTCTGGATTTGTTCCGAGGAAGGAAAGTCTATTTGGAAAATGGCTTTGCTTATGTACAACTCAAGGACATTGTGGCGATCATCCTGAATGAATTTAGAACCAAACTGTCCAAGGTTTTGGCTTTAACAGCCAGGTCCTTGCCTGCTGTGCAGTCGGATGAGAGACTCCAGCCTCTGCTCAACCACCTCAGTCATTCGTACACTGGTCAAGACTACAGTACACAGGCAAATGTTGGGAAGCTTTCTTTAGATCACATCGATTCACTTTCTACCAAATCCTTCCCACCTTGCATAGATCAGCTACATAAAGCCCTGCGGGAAAATCACCATCTTCGTCATGGGGGCCGCATGCAGTACGGCCTCTTCCTGAAGGACATTGGCCTAACCTTGGAACAGGCATGGCAGTTCTGGAAGCAGACATTTATCAGAGGAAAGATGGATCCAGATAAGTTTGATAAAGGCTACTCTTACAATATCCGTCATAGCTTTGGAAAGGAAGGCAAGAGGACAGACTACACACTTTACAGTTGCCTGAAGATTATCCTAACCAATCCACCAAGCCAAGGGGATTATCATGGGTGCCCTTTCTGGCACAGTGATCCTGAAATGCTGAGGCAGAAGCTGCAAGCGTACAAGATTCCTCCCTCAGGGATCAACCAGATTTTGGATTAGTAAAAGGGACACATTACCAGTAGCCTGTCAGAAGTTCTTCAAGATGACACATAATGTAGATGATTGTGGCTTTCTTTGAGTCATCCAACCATTTCTTTTTTGAGAGCCAGCGGATCCTCAGTGGAGGGTAAAGACATCAAGAAGGAAATCCGTCCAACCAGAAACGCCCCAACCCAAACCGAGTGTCCAGAGAAGCAAGGATGCGTCATCTGCTCTGGCCTCACTCAACTCCTCTCTGGAAATAGATCTGGAGGGACTAGAGGATTGCTTCAGTTAACGATTCCTGGGCAGTTGGTAGCCTGTCTTCCTCACTAGCTTTTATTTCCTACTTTATACGATTTTATCTTTTTCTTTTTGCCTGCCTTCTCCCTCCACCCCGACCCCCTTCATCCATCCACACATGCATGCGCTTCTCGGGATAGGCAGCCTTGCAGGTAAAAACAAAGACCTCTGGTATATTTTGCTTTGACAAAAGAGAAGAGGAATAATTTCTTTTTGAAATCTTAACGCTTGAATGGTGTGGATTTAAGCCCCGTTTCAGAGATAAAACAGCTTTCTGGACTGCTTACAGTCCCCTAGAAACAGTACGACTAAGAACAGCTTTATTTTATTACGCTTATCACTGTAATGTTGACCCAGGACTTTTCTGGACCATTTTTGTAATAAATATCAAAAATGAAAAAAGAAAAAAAGTCAATATGAAAAGAGCAATCGGGAATGTACTATGATGCTACTAATTCTACTGAGAGATTTTATTTAGACATATTTTTAAAGTGTTTTATATGCTCACGCTTAGCACCACTTTATTCTCTATATGGGTACCACTGTTATACAGCCATTACCATTATAGTCGAGAGGACTAAACTACGACAAACCATGGAATCGTTTATTAGAGGAAGTTCAGTGAGTCTGGAAGAATATAAAATCATGTGTACCATAAACATGGAGCTATGGAAATATTTGAAAGTCAGTAGTGCTCATGGTTATGTCTGTGGGTGGCCAGGATGCTTGGTGCAAACACTGCCTTTCCACTTCATAGATGTGTGACCTGTGGTCAATCCCTTAACGTTGCTGGGTGCCTCAGTTTCCCCATCTATAAGATGATAATAATAATAGGGCCTGACTTGATAATTAAATGAGTTAATACATAGGTAATGCTCAACAGTACCTCGTGCTGACTGTATAAAATGGCAATATTAAGCAGAGAAAATCTTTGTGTTAAGGTGATAGATTATTATTAACTTTACATTTCTCCAAACTTGTTATATTGTCTTTTAAAAAAAAAAAAAAGGCAAAAACAGCTCTTGGAAAAACTAAAGTGGTTTCAATTATATTTATATTTTGGTTGTTCTTTCTGTTAAACCTTAGTAGCACCTGCCTATGTTTCTTTGTTTTTGTAAATTAATGTTAGCTGAAAATAGCAATGAATTAAGAGAGAATGTTACCCTTTGCTTCTTTAACGAAAAGGTAGAAGAGAGTTCTTCTTGACCATTGCTTTCTTAAGGAGGGAAATGGAAAGGGTGTCTGAGGTGGCTTTTTTAAACAAAATCACTAAGGGCATTGAGCCTGTCATTAAAGAATGAAAATTGGATTCGGTCTTCTTGGAGACACTTGCTTTTGAATCATTTGCAGTGTGGCCTCTGGACTAAGGCTATGCAATTAAAACCAAATATTATGAAGAGAGGATTTATTGATTTTTTTTTTTTAAGAGCTCCTGACTTATTTATTTATTTACTTTATTTTTTTGGCTGCGTTGGGTCTTCGTTTCTGTGCGAGGGCTTTCTCTAGTTGCGGCGAGCGGGGGCCACTCTTCATCGCGGTGCGCGGGCCTCTCACTATTGCGGCCTCTCTTGTTGCGGAGCACAGGCTCCAGACGCGCAGGCTCAGTAGTTTTGGCTCACGGGCCTAGTTGCTCCGCGGCATGTGGGATCTTCCCAGACCAGGGCTGGAACCCGTGTCCCCTGCATTGGCAGGCAGATTCTCAACCACTGCGCCACCAGGGAAGCCCTTGATTTTGTTTTTAAAGACATGATATGAGTTCAGTTTTTCATGAGCTGTTTTGCAAGTGAGGTATGAGAAAGTACATGCACTAGTCTCCTTAGAGGTGAAAAGAAAAGGCGTCAGAATTAACCCAGCTCTGGACACTTCCTGGGTCTTAGCATCTGAAGGAAAGGCTTTTGTTCCCTCCTGCACCCCACCCCACCCGCAGGCCTCTAAGTCTGTACGGTAGGCAGGCCCGGATAAACACACTCACTCTCTATTCCGGAAGGGGTCGTGGGGAGCCCTTTCAACATAACCTCTCGTTTTCAGGATTGTTCTTTCTTGGGTGGTGGCTGCGGCAGCTTTCATTCTGTATAATATGGCAACATAAAACAAAACAGTCACCAGCAGGCCCGAATGACCAGAAATTGCTGAACAAAGCAGGCCGCAGCTCCAGATGGAGAGTAATGAAAAACAGACCGCAGTTCATTCAGCCACTCAAACACCAGGACCCAGTAAGAGCTATTGTACAAGTCACAGAGATTTGCACTGCTTTGTTTTTGTTGTTTTGTTTTTCCCCATGTGTTTTCCTCCTGGGTCCAGTGTATTTGCTAATTTTAAAAAGTCAGGGGAAATGAAATGAAAGAAGCCATTGAAAACAAGGTGTAAATCTTCGATGAACTGACTTGTCTCTGCCTTTTCCTGCTTTTTAAGTTTGGCTTCCTCTGTACCACCCCCCACCCCCGCCAGCCATTTTTTTCTGACAGGCTATGAGTTTAGAGCAGAGGGAATGAGTAATGGATATTCCATAGAAAGTTTCCATGCTTAACAGCCAAAGGATATAAGAGCCATTAGAGTGTGCCAAGCATACCGACTTCTAAGATCTTGAAATACTCCCTTCTTGCCTTTGTTGTCACAGGCTGCTTGAATTATATTTATGGAAGATTATGTTGCCCTTACCATTTCATTGGACCCCTAAAATCAAAGTTGAAGACAAGGATCCAAAAGTTCTGAGATCATCCATGTAGGGTATCATTAATTCTTTATTAAATGAAACCATAAATTGTTATTCTTCTTTAAGAGAAATAATTCTGCATACTAGATTCATTTTTATAGAGAGGGATAGAACCCACCTAGATTGTTTCATGGAGGGGTGTGAATGAATCCATTTAGCAGTTCTAGATTCATGGCCCTGTTATATGCTTTTTTAAAGTATTTCTGGGTAACTAAGTAGGAGGCGGTACACTTGGACAAATTTGGAATTAATCCATTTTATTTATTATTTAATTTTCTCCTTTAGTCACTAACTGGGAGTATTTAAATAGCAAGTGAGGAAAGTGTGGATTTCTGTATTAAATCCCATGAACCTGGAGGGAGGGATGGATACTCTATTTTTTTTTTTTTTTTTTTTTTTTAGAAACTCTTTTTTTAATTTTTATTTATTTATTTATTTAGTTAGTTTTTTATTTTTGGCTGTGTTGGGTCTTTGTTTCTGTACGAGGGCTTTCTCCAGTTGTGGCAAGTGGGGGCCACTCCTCATCGCGGCACGTGGGCCTCTCACCATCGCGGCCTCTCCCGTTGCGGAGCACAGGCTCCAGACGCGCAGGTTCAGTAGTTGTGGCTCACGGGCCCAGTTGCTCCGCGGCACGTGGGATCTTCCCAGACCAGGGCTCGAACCCGTGTCCCCTGCATTGGCAGGCAGATTCTCAACCACTGCGCCACCAGGGAAGCCCGATACTCTATTTTGTCATATTTTTCTGTAGTCTTTGCAGGGTATGCAGTAGCCCCTACCTACAGACCAATCCTAGTAAGTGACACTGACATGCACCCGGGCAGAACGTGTGTGCAAGTAGAACCATTTGGTTTCCAGAAAATAGCATACCTCCCCGGGCCTAGTCCACAAGGAAACTAAGCAAGTAAAGGAAGAAACTAAACACCATGAAAAGCCTCTTTTCAATACCTGTTATTTCCCCAAATCAGTGAAAACTAAAATAAATATTCTGTGAAGTTTATGAGTCTGAGGAATTACATTTTGAGAGGAATAGGCTCCTCCCCCGGCTGGGCTCACAGCCTCTAGAGCAAGGAGCCCAAGAGGCAACGAGACTTGAAAAACACATTTATTTAGTTTTCAAATACTGGAATTACGTTACCAAAAAAAAAAAATAGATGAAAACAGTTCTGTTTAGACAACTAAATTTCCCATTTCCCTTTGCGGTATGAAGTGTGTGATTTTTTCCCTGAACTTCTTTTGTGAATTTTTCTCTAATCTGGTACAGTATTAATTTTGCAGCTAGGCACAGGTGATCAATATATAAACATATATTTGCTTCCTTTGGTATTGATACTGAGTTTTGTTTTCATTTCAGAAACAGTTAGTTTGTGTAGGAAGTTTGATAACTTCAGTCAGAATTGTCCTGTAGGTACCTTTTACATGAAAGTTTCATACTGGGCCTCTTTTGAGAAAACTCCAGTGTTTATAGTCTTATAGCCAGAGTTAGGAAAGAACACTTACTTTGGAGGTAAATGGTCGCCATGTGTTGTCTCCAACTCAGCCATACAACTTCAGTTAAAGACACTTCTCCTGTCAAAGATAATCCTTTCGAAACTGTTTTTCTCAGTTCAGTATATTCAGTATTTTAGAGGGTTCTTTTATGAAGATGATGATGATGATGTGATGGTGCTGAGTTAACTTTGAGAAGACTTTGAGATAAATGTAAAACAAAATATCTACTCATGTTCTGGGAGTCATTCAACTGCACATTTTTCTTCAAGAGTGTCTTATAGCTCTATATTTACTCAGTATTTGCTTGTAATCACTGTGAATATAAACATTAGGCAAAAGTAAAGCTCTCCACCAACATTAAATTTAACAGGTAACAGTGCTTTTTTTCTTTAAGGTTTTTTTTTTTTTTTTTTTTGATGTGGACCATTTTTAAAGTCTTTATTGAATTTGTTACAATATTGCTTTTGTTTTATGTTTTAGTTTTTTGAACACGATGCATGTGGGCTCTTAGCTCCCCGACCAGGGATTGAACCTGCACCCCCTGCATTGGAAGGTGAAGTCTTAACCACTGGACTGCCAGGGAAGTCCCAACATTGCTGTTTTAAAGCATAAATGTATATTTGACATCACTTAATACTATAACCTATCTCCCTATCTCTTTTGCATGTGAAGAGATTATTTTATTGGAAAAAAATATAAATAATTTGTGTGGAGTTCAAAATGGTTTAAAAATAAAATGGTAGCCTAAATGTGAAAAGAATTTGAAAAAGAGGGGACTTCCCTGGCAGTCCAGTGGTTAAGACTTTGCCTTCCAGTGCAGGGGGTGCAGGTTTGATCCCTGGTCAGGGAACTAAGATCCCACATGCCTCGTGGCCAAAAAAACCAAAACATAGAACAGAAGAAATGTTGTAACAAATTCAATAAAGACTTTAAAAATGGTCCACATCCCAAAAAATCTAAAGAAAAAGAATTTGAAAAAGAATAGATACATGTATATGTATAACTGAATCACCTTGCTGTACACCTGAAACTAACACAGCATTGTTAATCAACTATACTCCAATATAAAATAAAAATTAAAAAATAAAATGGTAGAGTTATATTGCTCTCTGCCATAATCTGAATGTGACTTTTGCTAACCCATGTCTTCTAACTTCACAGAAATCCTTTTGTCCAGACATCCTGTTTGTTCTCCTCCTCCTGTCCTTCAATTCCCTATGTTTAGAGTTTGTTAAAATATATATAAAATGCTCACTCTTCTTACCTCTGCTAGTCTGTTAATGATTTCTTCCAGAATTCACCTTCCCAAGAAGTCCTCGGTAGACTCTCCTCATCCTATTTACACACTTTACACCACCACCTCCTCTGAGCGTCATCTGGGAGCAAAGATCTTACACCCCCTTATCTCTTGGGCTTTTGTGATTAGTGTGTGTCTTCGTCTAGATGATAAACTCCTCAGGCTTCTCATGGACCTTATTTTCTACTGCCAGAGTGTTGAGGAAGCAGGACGGTTCAAAGGGGTCTTAGATTCCAGGGGCTTTATCTTTCTCTCTGGGAGCCTTTGATGTCACATCAGTAGAAAGAACAAACATGGCTGGGTATATGTTCCAAAGGCCTGTAAAACCACCGAGGGTACCAGAGACATAGCATACATACATTTCCCAGTTATTCTTTAAAGGTAAGCACTTATAACTGAGAATATTTATTAGTGTGTAATTATCCCTTTGACTTGTTTGAAGTTATCTATCTTCATTCATCAATGATTTCATAAATATATGGGAAATCTAATATAGCAATATTTCTTTTAAATAATATATGAACTGTAATGACATAGAATGGATAAATATGATATGTGTGTGTCCGGTTTACTAAAATTCATGTAAACTTGCAACACCATGTAAATACATGTCCTTTCAAATATAGGACTTCAAAAAAATATAGACTTTTACCCCCTAGATAACCCTCTTAGTCCTTCAAGGAGTTTTCAGATGAAGTCTACACTGAGACAATTTCTAAGTAATAATCTTAGTTTTCTTGGACAAGTTACATAATGTCTCTAAACATCTGTTTCCTTAACTGTCAAATGAGGTTATTTATACGTACAATGAAAAAAGTATTTTCAAAATTACACGGAACCCTGTTTGTAATGTGTCTGGCACGTCTATCTGGTAAATTTTTCTGTGGTCTTGCACTTGGATTTCTTCTTGTAGGAACCATCTTGTCTAGAGCACCATTATATCTTACACAATTTAATACAGTTATGAGTACTTTTGAAGTGTTCAAGGAATGTGTATTTCATGAATTGACATGTGTTTATTGAGACTGGCTTTGTTTTTTATTTAATTTTATTTACTTACTTATTTAATTGAAGTATAGTTGATTTACAATGTTGTATTAATTTCTGCTGTACAGCAAAATGACTCAGTTATACACATATATACATTCTTTTTTATATTCTTTTCCATTATGGTTTATCCTAGGATATTGAATTTAGTTTCCTATGCTATACAGTAGGACCTTGTTGTTTATTCATGAGACTGGCTTTGTTAATAGCAAAAAGTATTTAAAGGACTTTTTTTCATACGTTTTTGTGTTGGCTATACGATAGCCCTCAGGATTTTTCAAGGCCTATAAACTTGATGTCTTTGAAGAAAAGTGCATTCCATCACAGTGGCAGGTGGTGGAATTCATTCTGAGTTGGGTAGGTTCTGAAAGAAAAAAAAAAGCGCTCCTTTGTTCACCCTTTGTCATGATGTTCACTCCATAACATTGTTTTACAAGTTCAAAGGTAAAAGGAAAAAAAGCCTAAAGATTCTGCTTCTTAGCTTAGCATGAAAAAGTAAAAGTATTTTGTTTAAGAGATAGTGAAAAGTCATATGATTTGATGCTTGTTCTTACTGACTTATTGGTTATTCATGCTGCTCTTAAAATAGCTATTTTTCCTTTCCTTTAGTTAAGAAATGAGAACTCTGGAGTATGAAAGAGAAAAACTCATGCACATGACAAAAAAAAAAAAAAAAAAACCCAAACTATAAAAACCAAAATTGAATTTGAAGGATGAATGTATCATTTGTTATGATTGTAAGTGGCTGTAAGTGGGCTCACATGTCTCTTCATCCATAAAATATTAGTGATATAAGGTCTCTATTTCATATGATCATTTTAAAAACCAGCTTGCTTTCCCCACTGTGTTGTGAAATAAGAGAAAATAGCAAGGTTCACATTTAATTTGTACTACTTCTCTTAAAAGGTCAGTTTATTTTAATTACTAGGCATCTGAATAGACCTATTGGTCATTAAGCTGACATCAGCCCTGAGTTGGAAGAAACCTGTATTCCTGCAGTATCTTTGGGACACCTTCTCTGTGCCGCTTTTAAAGATATAGTTTCTCTCAAGAAGAGATAATAAAATGCTTAAGCTGCAGATATAACAGCTTTTCACATCCCTGGGGCTTGTCCACTCTGGGAAAAGCGGGAGCTGAAACAAAAGATTTTAGGGAAGCAACTGCTCAGAAACACACTAGGCTTTGGGCTTAAAGGCGATGTGAAAAGTAACCATGTTTGAGATTGTACTAAATGAAACCAAGCGGCAAAATTCCATGAGACATAGACTACAAGGCATTGGAGTTTATGTCTTTGGAGTACTTTTATTATAATAGATAATTAAAGTGAAAATTGTAGCTTTTTATTGAAGAGTGAAAGAAAAGAAATGTTTTTCTTAAAAAAGAGAATTATGTGAGGTAGAATTTAGAAGCTCATTAAAAAAATACTGTTAAAAAACTGTGATTAAAGAGTTTCTCAGAGGTTCTCATGAGATAGTTTTGAGTAACAAGGGGTTAAAAATCAGAAAATCTCTAATTTCATATATACAATATAAAGAAATTATGGCTAATACTCTATTTTTCATAGAGAAGCAGGTGATGAAATTGAGAATAGTTTGAGTAGGGGAAAACTTAAAATTTTGTTTTTTAAATAAAAAGTGCATGTGTTTAAGGTGGACAGCATGGTGATTTGATACACATGTATGCAGTGAAATGATTACTGTAGTCAAGCTAATTAACATGTTACCTCACAGAATTACCATTTGTGTGTGTGTGTATGTGTGTGTGTGTGTGATGAGGGTGCCTGAAATCCACTCTCTTAGCACATTTCCTGGATTCAGTTCTGCAGTATTAACTATACTCACCATGCTGCCCATTAGATCTCTAGACATGGTCAACCTACGTAGCAGCAATTTTGTACCCTTAGACCAGCATCTCCCCATTTCCCCCACCTTTCTACTCTCTGCTCCTGTATATTTGATTTTTTAAGTTCCACATATAAGTGATATCATGCAGTATTTGTCTTTCTGTGTCCTACTTATTTCATTTAGCAAAATGTTCTCCAGATTCATCTATGTTGTTGCAAATGGCAGGATCTCCTTTTTTAAGGCTGAATATTATTCCATTGTATATATATGTACATATATATACCACATTTTCCTTATTCATTTGTTGACAGACACTTAGGTTGTTTACATGTCTTGGCTATTGTGAATAATACTGCAATGAACAAGGGGGTGCAGGTAACTCTTTGAGGTACTGATTTCTTTTCCTTCAGATAAATACCCAGAAGAGGTATTGCTGAATCATATGGTAGTTATATTTTTAGGTTTTTGAGAAACCCTCATACTGTTTTCCCACAGTGGCTGCACCAATTTGCGTTCCCACCAGCAGTGCGCTAGGGATCCCTTTTTTCTACATCCTTGCCAACATTTCATATCTTTTTGTTAATAGTTGTCCTAACAGGTATGAGGTGATACCTCATTGTGGTTTTGGTTTGCATTTCCCTGATGATTAGTGATGTTGAGCATCTTTTCATTATCCTTGGCCATTTGTGTATCTTCTTTGGGAAAATATTTATTCATATCCTTTGGTCCTTCACCCATTTGTTAATAGGGTTGTTTTTGTTTGTTTGTTTGCTATTTAGTTGTATGAGTCCCTTATATAATTGGGATATTAACCAACTTTATCAGATATATGGTTTGCAAATATTTTCTGCCAATTAAAGGAAAACTTAACAAACCAAAGATTCCCATATGAAAAGTGGAATTTCCTTCAGTGTTACTCAATTTTAACCATTGTTTTAAACCAAATGAGAATAACTACAATTGAAATATGTATGTACACATATAACTTTTATATGTATTCATATATTTATTTATATATTTATTATACATATTATGTGTATGTTAGAGTGTGTGTGTGTGTGTGTGTGTGTGTGTGTAAGACAGGGAAAAATATTTATGAGACACTTGTATCCTAAGAGAGTTTTAAAAATCATTCTATAAAGATTTACATCAAAGTTTGTTGTAGTTTAGTAAAACATAATTTTCTTAAAAGAAGCTTGAAGCGAAATCCTCACCATTCTTTGTAACTAAGCATCTGCTGTGTTACATAAACCAAAGAAGTCCAGGGGAAGTTGTTATGTCTTAGATAGTGATCAGGTGCTTTGAGATTTTCTTTTATTGTGAGAAGATAATATAAGACAAGTAATAAGATATTAACATTGCTTATACAATGATCAAAAATCTTGATCAAGCATTGATACAATGTGTATATGTTAGGGTTAGGGTGAAATCTGTGTAAAAATTTAACATTTCTACTTGCATCATTGTATTTCCACCTATTATGTCCTATTAACATGGACTGTTAATGCAAATAACACATCCTATTATGTTGTCCAAGTCAGCCTATCTTTCCTCTCTCTATGTCTTTTTAAAGTTACTAGTCTGGAGCCAGTCCTTTGGCTCTGCTTCTTGTTAGGGAAATTATTTTTTAAAATTATATGAAGTATAACTTTCCAGATAAGACAGTTCCAATTTATAAGTGACCTTCTGTGGAAAATCAAAAGCCAGTATTGTCCATGCATGGGTGAAAACATCAGCCATGATGGCAAACTGAAGGGTAGTTGGTCTGTGCGGTGAGGAAGACAGATGGTTTCTCTATGAACCCATGGTCTCTTGTAGTGCCAAGGGCTATCAGACCTATCAGCATTCACCAACATTTTTATCTTGTGTATCCCATCTGAATTCCCTTAAGGGTAGGAAGTAAAGTCTTCAACCTATTTCCCACCAACCAATCAATGAGTAAACCAAATAAAACAGACTAAAAGACTAAGACAGAAAAAAAAAAAGAAAGTGAAAAGTGAATCCCAGTGACAAGGGTCAGGAATGGCGTCTTTGGTTTGTCTGTCCAGGAAAGAAACCCTGCTTTACAGAGTGAGCTGGCGAATGAGTTGACGATGCCCTGTGGGATCATAAGTACGGTAAACAGTGGCTATGGGGCAGGAGATGTATTTGTACTAATATGCTGTGCAGCTCAGCCTTGGTCAAATAGTTGTTCAGCAGCCCGGAGTGTAGAAATCTCTTAGAACATTCCTGTAAGTCATCAACAGGGCAAATCTGTCTAGTGAAGGATTGTTGTTTGGCTACAATACTGCTTAAAAGTATTTAGATGTGAATACTTTTTAGTGGTGCCTAAACCACTCTGCTGTTTTCATAAAAGCAGCCCACTTCACTCACTTGTGTACCTGCTTGGCCCCAGAAGGCACGCATGGCTTCAATTTTTAATAGCTTGTTGAGTGGATATCAAGTAACTCAGAGAGTTATTATTATCTCCGTTTTACTGCAGAGGAAATGAACCTGGAGATGGTGGACAACTTGTCGACCACTATTGCCAGCATCCAGTCATAGTCTGTCAAAGCTTTGCTCCCCATTATTTGCAATTCCTCCCTCAAAATAATCCCCATAAGTAAGACTAGCAGGACAGATCCTGGATGGTAGTAATGACAAGCAGACGCAAGCCCAGTGCTTTAAGTTTGCGTGAGGCGAACAGTTTGAAAGAAGCATGCCGTCGTGGTTCTCACCCGCCCCCTTGCATCCCATTATAACAGTATTGATGGGGATTATAGCTCTGTTATGTCGCCTAATATAGATGTAAAAGAACCTGCAGGTTGTGCCTTGAAAGCATAGTACCTTTTGAAAATATTTTGATCATTTTGTTTCATTTAGAGCTATTTTCTTTTTTTAAATATATTTTGGGAACCATTTTCTGTTCACTTCAATTTTGCACTTAAGTGATATTGACCAACATCTAGCCTTTCATCTGTGTTGACTTCAATGCGAGTAGCAGTTTAATCAATTTTAAGTGGGGAAATATCACAGAATTATGGATGGTGGTAGGCAGGCACAGTGCTGTTGATAATTTCTTTTACTCTCAGGATTCAGAATGAGGCATGTGCTTCCTTAAAGGGCCCATGTGGTAGAGTTTCATGGCAAACATTCTCTTTCATCTTGTTTAAGTTCTGTTTGGCTGGCCTCCCATGTTTGCTCGTGGGGATAAGGTTAAGACCTCTGAAGAGGCCACTCCATCCCAATTACTTACCCAGCCTCTCTTCTTTTCTTTAAATAGCTTGCACTTAGTTGTAGAGAGCGTTTTGGTGTCATTATCTCTTTGATGGATGAACCCAGGGATAAACAACTATTTTCTGTTTGGATTCTAAAGGTACGATCAAGTTTAATCAAAAAGACTATTAATATTTTGAATTTATCCATGAACCAACTCTCGCAGCAAAATACCCAAATGCCTGCTCACGTCAGTCTTTCCTTTTTCAAGCTGGTTTTTCTCCAAGATTCTTCCCCCATCCACATAGTTTCCTATTGTCTTAAGTTGCCTTCAAGTCTCCACCTCCACCCAGAGGCTTCGTCTTGAGCATCGCCCAGTTTTGTCAACAGCTCTCTTCTGGTACGCTTTTAACCTCACTTTAGAATCCCCTGCCCAAATTTGAGTCTGAATTTTTATAATGTTTGGATTGTAACTCTGTTTCTTTCTGGTCTAGTCCTTGAGGGTTACATGTCTCAGGCCTGAGGTTCTCCTTCCAGTTGCTGACTTTATAACTAGATCCTACTTACTGGAACTGTTGAGAGAATTATTTTACTTCTCTAACACCATCATCTGCATTTAGTCTGTTTTTGCTGCTGGGATCTTTTGCAGGAAGGGTAGTCCTTTCCTATTTGTAACCAAAATTAAATCATTCTGAGGCAGGGCATGAATGTGTTTTGTGGGGTTTCTTGTCAAGCTGAAGATTGTTATAATAGGCAAACAGGAAGTCCCCATGCACTGGAAACTATAACGTCCTACCTTGGCATGGCATCTGTGTTCTTCCATAATAACCAGTCAGCCTGGACATCGCCAGAGTTCCTTGAATTTTTTGGACAATGGGAGAAAAAGGAAAAGCTTTCTCATTTGGATTTAACTCAAGAATTAAAGCATTGCCTGAAGCTCTGTGCTGCCAGTGGTTTTATTCAGGCTTTGTTCTCTGAACAATTTGTAGATAGATGGTTGTGTTCTGAATTCCCAGCCCTCATTAGCTAACTGCACACATGTGGAAACACAGAGGCTGTGACCTTCAGATCCACTCCGGAAATACAAACGTGGCCTCTAAGTTTAGAGAGGAAATGCTTCCCTCTCTCTAGCCAGGAACTGGGACTGATGCTCTGCCCAGGTCACATAGACGTCTGAGCTGTCCCAGCCAGCAGGGAAAAAAATGACCTCCCGGGTAATACGTGCGTCATTACGACTTGACCATGTCCTTGATCCAGTGGACAGTAGCTCACTTAAAACGCGTAAACCTGTAGGATTATTTTAAGTCATAAAACATGGACCCAAACAAAGTGGAAATGACTGATAATTGGTGAAATTATTGATAATTTATCTGTGAAAAGCTAACCAAGAAAAAAAATTAATTTAAAGGGGCCATAGAGATGTCTCATTTTTATCAGCCTTGTTTAAAAGCAAAAGTTGTTTGTTTTATTCTTTGATGGCTACATTTCAAGAATCACTAAACTTTCCAACCCTTTCAGCAAAATAAACTCAGTCTTGTCATTTTTTCCTAAAGATGTAATCTTTGCATTGTATTACTGAAAATTTGGAAATAATCTAAATACGCAAAAACGGAGAATGACTAAACTCTGGTTAAAGCAATGGAGTATTTTACAACCATTTAAAAAGATAATTTTTAAGACTTTGAGGCCACTTGGGAAACTAGCTATAGTATGACGTAAAGTGGGAAAAAGAAAAAATAGAAAAGTCTCTGTATGCTCTGCTAATAACTAGGTCAAAAGATGATGCATGGTGATTATTGAAGATAGTTTTGCTTGGTAGTTTTAAGTATTGGTTGGCATTTATGTCTTCTCTGAATTGTGAATTCTTTGAGGGAGGGATCACATTTTCCTATATCTGCAAAACCAAGACCTAGCATATAATAAGGGCTAATCAGTATTTCTCAGTTAATCCATTAAAAGATAGCCAGGAAAAGCAAATTATAAAATTGTATCTAAAATCTGAATATAATTCTTAAAAATAATACATTCAAAAGGCTAAGAACTTGAAGATATCATGGAGCAGTGATTACAAGTATTCTCTGTATGGTGATATATTGATTTTCAAATCTCCATTATATATATATATATATATATATATATTTTTTTTTTTTTTAATGTGCTATCTAGAAAAAAAAAATGAGTCAACTAGTGTCAGCATAACTTAACAGTATTGAAATGCCACAAGAAGAAAACGTTCATTTATTCGATAATGAGAGAGTTTAAAGATATGCATCTTCATTAAAATTCAGTTATATGTGTACATTTTTGAATCTCTGTCATTTGAATGAGATGTCATAAATGATAAACTTCTAACTACTTATCATAGAATACACAGCCTTTCATGGTCTGGACTGTACTCTCTAACACTAGGGCTACTGCACTTTTTGTAAAATGTGAGTCCTGCCAAGCTATGGGACTGGGGAGCACTCACATTGTAATTCCCGTGAACAGCCCCACTGGTGTAATGAGCAACTTAGGCGGCCATACTGATGACCCTGGTCAGTTCTTATCTCTTACCATGTATCTAATCATCCCCAACTACTAACACGCCATATGTAAAGGCACTTTGGTGCCTATTCCCTTTGCTTGGAACAATCATTATACCTCGGAACAATCATTATACCTCTTATTTAATAAGAAAGTCTTGTACTTATTGAGCACTTACTATGTACAGAAATTATACTGAGTGCTTTATACACATGATGGCAGTGTTTTCCAAATTGTTATAATTATTATCTCTATTTTATAGGTGTGAGAGACAAGGAACTTGCCCACATCTCCACAACCACGAAATAGCAGATGTGGGATGTAAATTCAGGGCTGCTTTGTTCTAAAGCCCAGCCACTTAATCTCTCACATCCCTCTCCTGTGCTGCCTGTGCTCTTCCTTGACTTGGGTGACTCAGCTGATAAGAACCAAGTCTTCAAAGCTTTCTTTCTCCCTCCACCCATGCCCGAGCCAACCTAGACACCCTTCCTCTGTCTCCCTTAATAAAGCTCTTTGTTTTTCCAAAAGTCTCCCCAGCACTTAGAAAACTGGATATAATCAGTGATTTTTTTTTTTTTTTTTGGTACCTCTTACATGGTGGGATTATCATGAGCAAGTATTTTACACTTATTCAGGAAAAAAAAAAACCCAAAAAACCAACTGTATCTTGTTCATTTCTTGTTCACTTGTACTTAGCACATGCTTGACACATGAAGTAGTTATCCCAAGAATGGTTGGAAGAATAAGATAATGAATGGCTGAACCACATCTTAGGTTCTTAATACATGGATGTAACACCAAGAAATCATCATGCATGCGATTTTGGTTGTGATTAGAAACCGGGATAAAATTGTAGCCATTTATCACTCAGCTGCACTAAGCTCAGGGTCTTGTTAAGAACATTTGGACTCAGAGTACTTTTGCAGATTCATTGCGTTCTTTAAACAGTGCTTTAATCATGCCCCTTGCCTGGTTAAAACCTGTCCATGACTTGTTATTTCATTCCCTATCAAGTCTGAATTCCTCAGGATGGCTTTAAAGGGCCTCCTAATATGAATCAACTCACAGTATTTTTCATTCTGTTTCAACATATACCTGTCAGGCTAAGCAGGCCAGTCACTTTCCTCTCCCAACACATCATGTTTATACCACCTTGGGGTCTTTACTCAACTCATCCCCCCTCTCCAGAGTACGTCTTTCTGGAATCTTCTTCGATTCTAAACCAGACTTAGATTATTGGTAAATTAAAATTCTACTTACTAGATGGAAGCTTTCCTATCTACTTTAGCTCTTGGTAAAGTCTCTTTTCTACGAATTCTCTTTGCTTCTGTCAGATAATTTACCACTTAATAATATCACTGGCTATTTTCAGAATGCTTTAGTTATGCCAGCATTGTTGTCCCTGCAAAATTAGTAACAGATACCATGTATTTCTTCTGTTGTTTCAAACTACCATACATGCCATATTCAGTTCCCACTATGGGCTAGAATCTATTTTGCACGCTTTATGAACATTTTATTAGGAAAAGATTTGAGTTTCCCTTTGGTTAATGACAAAGGAGAAAGTCTTTCAATAGACAGAGAGAATTGATTAAAGTCAAAAGTTGGGTTCTAAAAATAAGTTTGACTCTCAACTTTGTGATTTGAGAGGGATTCTAATGATACACTGTTGTATGTGAACAGATGAGATCATGAAACTAGTTTTGTGCTTGGGTGTCTTGTGTGACTTTAATATTTAGTATGTAACATATGTGGAGAACAGTTTTTACTCTCCTCTGATAGCTGTTGGTGCCTCTGTGAGTTGCTATGTTTGGTCTACTGACCACCCCATGTCAAAAGACCTCAACCCTATATTTAGCCCAATATTTGGCCAATGTCTACTGTTGGTTATAAAGGGAAACCTGGGAAACGAGTTTGAATGGGTAGGCAAAAAATGAAAGAAAGCATGGGCCCTCCTCATAAGACCATCATATATAAAGAATAACACCCTTTTGCCTTTATTTGGGGAATATGCCTCCATCATTTCACTGTTTATAAGAGTAATAACAAAATGGGATTTTCATATTATGACTTAAAAGTTGAGGGGTCCCACTGTGTCTTAGGAAAGAATGAAAACACATGTGTCACAAGACTAACTGAAAACAGAAATTTCATATCTGGTCATGTTCAGTCACTTCACTGACACTGTGCCTCCTGAGCTTGGAATTCCTTGGAGAGCAGAAGTTGGAAAGGAAATGGCGAGCTTTTCCAGTAACATTTGGTTTAAATTTACCTGCAATTAAAATTCTTATGTTATGGTACTAATATTTTTCTTTTTTTTGGTTTCAGAAACATTAGCAGTTTTAGATACATGTAGCAAAAGCCTCCCTTCTTGCTATAATTTCTAACAATTCATTAAGATAATTAAAATATAAAGGCAAGAGAAAGAAAAAAATGGAAAAGTCTACACCTTCCCTATCTCTCAAGAGATAGTCATTAGAATTTTTTAGCAAGTGGAGGATTGCCCTGTCACTTTACATTATGCTGGATAGTAAATAAATACCTCACAATATTTCTAAGTTTGGGATATGAGCATTTGAAAAAAGTAAGAAAAATAATTAATTCTTTAGCTGTAGAATGGTGATGAGTGCGGAAAGGGGATTTTGATTCAACCTGACATTACAGTTAGAATTAAATTATTATCTAGAGACTATAAATATTGCATGATTCCTTCTTAAAGCTGATAATTAAAATTTATAAGACTGTCCATGAGAATTCCTGGAATAAGGAACTTAGTCTTAAAACTTTAAGATTTGATGTCAAGATATAAAAGTAATTGCATTTCTTTACATTTTCCATTTGATATTTGATCCAACTGCTTTATGGTTTCACCAAGAAACTGACCCAAAGACTTGAGAATTAACACCAAGGACCTTGTAGGGGAAATAAAAAAGAGAACACACTAAACAAAACAACAGGCGGTGGTGAGGAGAGCTGTAATACTCCCTTGCAGATCCATCTTGGACAAAGGCTGTCTAATATTTCAAATGGTGTGGCATGTGAACCATCCTGCATGCATGGGCTTTCAACTTTAGCATTTAGAATGCATGTATACGAACAGAAGGGTATCCTGACTATCTTTTCTTTATAATCTCTGCAGCAGTTCCAAACGTCCTTAGCTGGAGGACAGATTGGAAAGTGCTGCTTTTCTGCTCTCGACACATTCGGGTACCATTCCAAAGCTGCCAAGGTACCACTTCAGAGGCAACTTGCTATTACTGAAACGGAGCAGGACCCTGTGGGTCCATCTCCACAACGTACTCCGCCTGCCTTTTGTCTGTAGAAAAATTTTAGCCAAAGAATAGTTTAATCAGAGAAGTGAGAAAATGCAGAAACAAATGAAAACAATTCAACAAGACTAAATAATAATAGTTTAGTCATTAAGCATAGTCAAGGGCCTTTAGTTCCTCTTCATGGGCTATAGATAACACTATGACCCATATCCTGTGAGCTGTCTTATAGAGACTAAAACTCCCACCAGGTGGAGGAAGTTTAACTACACAATGACCAGACTGTAGCCATGACGTAAACTGCCAAGTTCCAAGAATTGGCCTGAATGAAATGGGAACAAACCGACCCTGGAACTGAAGATTAACAGCATTTAATAAAAATCAAGATGACGCTAGTCAGACCACCACATGACCAATTCAAGATGAGCGTCAGAGCTGACTGTGCTGTTTCTGCATGTAGCCCCCGCCCTCCGCCTATAAAAGCTCTTGCCCACTGGTTATCAGGGGGGGGAATTGGCACTTTGGACAGGAATCTGCCCCTCCCCCCCGCCCCCAGTTGCTGGCCTCCAAAATAGATTAAACTTTCCTTTCCACCCACCTTGCCTCTTGAGCAGTGAGCACCTGGACCCACTTTCGCAAACAGATTTTGGCTCCCAACGTGAGGCTGTGATCTCGCGATATCTGGCTCCCGGGGGTGGGTTTTCCGGAGCAGAGTCTCCGCCTTGATGGACACGCTGGGATGGCTGCAAGGAGGACTGCTGCTCGTGGCTCGCTGGCCCCGGGAGGGGATTTGGCGGGGACATTCCTAACAGCTGCCCAAAAACCATTTGTTTCGGGGTTCTCCCTGTTTCTCCCCTGCAAGGCACTGGCTGCCAACGTACGCTTTTCCTTGGTGGAACGGAAAGATGCCTCTGGAAGAGGTGATGAGCTCCAAGACCAAGTAAGTCCACCAGTGTGCACCCGGCAAACTTCTCTTTGAGCACGAAGTGCTATTTGGGCATTTTGCCAACTGGTTCTGATGTGTGTCTGACGTTGAGGACCCTTTATGAGCACTGAGTGTCATTTGGGCATTTTGCCAACTGGTTCTGACCTGTGTCTGACATCGAGGCCCGTTTGTGTTGGGGAGTGTTTGTTTGGGACTCCGTATAGGTCATCCTCTCAGAGGGTTTGTGACAGTTCTGTCTTCTGGTGTGTGAGTGTGTATTCCATTTGTGTGATTGGTATTCTTGTTGCCTTTGTAAAATGAGAAACTCTAGTTCTTCTTCAAACTCTGAAAAATTGGTTAAGATGAAACTCTTTTAAAACACCAAAACTGGTTCTTTTTTCATATGCAGTTAGGGAAAGCTAGCTTGACAAAATGCTTTTTTCAGAATTCTGACCCTGAGAGAAGAAAAATATTTTCTAGGAGAAAGCTTGAAGTTAACTCTTATCATGGCTTTGAAATAAAAACATAGCATCTCCCCCTTCCCCCAGTTGCTGGCCTCTGACATAAAGCAAATTCTCCTTTCCACCAGCCTTGCCTCTTTATTGGCTTCAGAGTGGCGAGCAGCCAGACCCCACTTTTGGTAACATTACCATGTGTGCTGTGATTCATAAATGGACCCTATTATTTCCACGAGACCCCTTAGCAGCAGTTCCAAAGGAGCAGGCTCGAGATTTGATTATCCAGGTCTCTCTCCTGAACACATCTTCACATCTGACATTTTACACTGGTTGCAGATTTTTATGGAACTCGTTAGGAAGCAGTCTGAACCTTAAAAAGGTGTGTGTCTTCCTAGAACATTCTGGACCAGGAAAGTCTTTTATTGGACTTTATGCTTTGAGTTGAAACCTGTCCTTGTCTGATTGGAAAGTGTCTCGGGGAACAGATTTTGTTATTTTTCTAAGCCAGGCTGTAGGAATTGAGCTGAAGATATCACTAACCAAAAGGAATTTTTTTTTTTTTTTTTCTCGAAGAGCTGAGAACCAAAGGAAATGACTCCAGTGCTGAAAATCCTTTTATTTCCTCTGTGGACGATATCTGTGCAGCTGAGACAAACCTTTCTAGTTGGCCCCCACCCAGACTTTATGGGTACTGAGATTAGGAAGCGGTATGGTCAAAATAGTCCTTGGACAAATTGCTTCCAGTCTACAAAACCTCAAAGTTCTTGACAAAGCCATGATTTCTTGCCACATTTTATTTTTTCACATGGGTAACTGACCTGTATTTGTTAATTACCTTGCCAGGATTTCTGCAGTTCTTTTAGTAACCTCTATCATTTTTTTTTTTCCATTTCTTTTGGGAGGAGGAAGCTGACTTTGTGAGAGAAGTGCAGGGTGTCTGTAAAATTTCTCTTTGTGAGACACCACACGTTTTGCCCATTTCCCTTGTCTTCCATTTGAAATAAAATATTGCCAGGCCACAGTCAAGCTTATAAAATGTGCTTTCTTCCTTCCCTGATCGTCATTCTACACTTTTCTTCTTGCTTTGCTTTTCCATATCTGAAAATAAGGCAATGCTGGATGAGGCTTCAAATTCAACACCCATAACTTCCTTTGACACGATCCTGCCCCGGGGAAAGAGAAAGGTATTCATCACTCTATAAAATATGCTGTACCCTCAGCCTCTCTACCCAGTCCTGGGATCTGACTCATATTTGGCACTTCTGGTGACCAGCATAGTGCTGACATGTTCTAAGCGTTCAGACATATTTACAAAGTAGGCTCGAGTGGCAGTGTGTAATCGGCATCAGGATGCATAGAGCAGGTAAAAGAGGGATTTATGACATTACTTTACAAAGTCAGGAACTGTTCTCTGAATTAAAAACTGTGCTGAGGGAATAGCAGTGGATACAACTTCTCTGTTCTTCTAAAAATGCTTAGTTCTTCCCTGTATCTTATCTACTCTATGGGAAGCTATATGGCAGACACTCCTTGCCAGCCTAGACAACTTTGTACCAACTTAAAACCACTCAGACCTTCACGGAGGTAGTTGTTCCTCATTGCAGTAGTTCTTTTCCTAAGAAGTCTTCGGATTTGATGGGGACTATGGTAGTTCTTATTTAGCATACATGATACTTTATTAAAATGAACTTTAGTAGACTGGCATTTAGTATTAAATGGGGTTTATACATGCTAGTTACTCAGTCTAATTTGATTTGAACCAAAATTTGTCAAATATGGTTTTCTTTTGCATTTTTCCTTGAAGTATAGTTGATTTACAATGTTGTGTTAGTTTCAGGTGTACAGTAACTAGTGATTCAGTTTATATATATATATATATTCTTTTTCAGATTATTTTCCCTTATAAGTTATTATATAATACGACTATGGTTCCCTGTGCTATACAGTAGGTCCTTGTTGTTTATCTGTTTTATATATAGTAGTGTGTATATGTTAATCTCAAACTCCTAATTTATCCCTCCCTCCCTTTCCCCTTTAATAAACATAAATTTGTTTCCTAAGTCTGTGGGCCTATTTCTGTTTTGTAAATAAGTTCATTCATATCATGTTTTTAGATTCCACATATAAGCAATATCATATATATGCCTTTCTCTGTCTGGCTTACTTCACTTAGTATGATCATCTCTAGGTCCATCCGTGTTGCTGCCAGTGGCATTATTTCATTCTTTTTGTGGCTGACTATACTTCAAGTACGTATTTTTGAAGATACTGTGCTTGGCACTGGGGTAAGAAATAGGGAAGGTGTACTGCCTATAGTCAAGTACTCAGAGGGTAGGAAAGACAGATGCTATATACATATATATATAAAACTAAAGATAAGATGAACACAATAGCTGATAATAATATGTAATGGCCAGTGAGTGCTTTATACATGTCAGATCTTCTAATAAATCCACTTATCTGAGTTCATTTAATCCTCCCAATGACTCCATAAGGTAGGTGTAAGGGTCATTAGCATTTCACAGGTGAGGATAGCCCGGCACTCTTCTCAAGATCACTCAACCTCCTACCCACAGAGCCTGAGCCCAGATAGTTCCAAAATATATGCTCTCACCTGCCACACAATAGTGCTACAACTAGAGTGCTCTTAGGCAAAAATGAGGAAATGGTTACATTTCCCCTCAGTTTAGAAAAGGCACACAGGAAACAGGAAAGCTTCAGGGAGGACGTGATAGTTGAGCTTGACTCCAAAGTGTGATTGGGAGTTTATGCAGCAGAAATGGCAGAGAGATTTACCTGGAACAGGAAGGACCTGGCAAAGGCCGAAAGCTGTAGAAGAGCATGGTGTATTCTGATGGCTTTAAAAGTTCAGTGCTTGCATGTATGAAAACAGGAAGTGATATAACCTGAAATGCAAGCTCAAGTCTTATTTGGAAGGTTTTTTTTTTGTAAAAGCTTGAGTGAAGAAGCTATTACAAAGGCAGTGGGGACCAAAGAGATTTATAGGTAGAGGAAAATAATGTGGTCAGAGCTATCTTTTGGAAAGTTAGTTCTAGCAAAAGAATTGGAGATGAGAGAAGGTGAGGACAGCTACATGCAGGAGCACAGGAGGATGGATCCTTTCCCTTGCCGTTCATCTCCTAGCAACAGAAAACATGGCTGAACAGGGATGTAAGCTGTGTTTCTCCACAGCATAAGGCAAAGGTTGAAGGAAGATGGGAACCCAGAGCCAATATGGAGACTCCATCATTAGGAACCTGTCCTTGGCTTGTGACTCTTATCTTCAAGCCTTTCGCCTGTGGTTTGCAGACCTCCCCCCTTCCACTTTATCAGTATATTTGCATTTCAGACAGGAAGAATGACAGGGCCAAAGGGCAAAGGATAAGTGACAGCTGAGTGTGTCTTTGTTCAAGAGCTTTCCCTTATGTGTCATTGACCCAGACTGTAACACAGTCATGGGTGCAGGATACTCAGGTGAGGCTGGAAATTGTAGTTCTATAGCTAGGCACATTGTCAGCCATTGATAAATAGAGTGCTGGTAGGAAGAGAATTCTTTCAGAGTGGATATTACAGTTGTCTCTGTGAGAGTTTTTTTTTTTTTTAATATGTTTCTTTATACCCACTTTGTTGAGACCCTTTTTTTTTTTTTTATCATAAGTGGATATTGAATTTTGTCAAAGCTTTCTCTGCATTTATTGAGATGTTCATATGATTTTATTTTTCAATTTGTTAATGTAGTGTATCACATAGATTGATTTGCAGATTTGACCATTGTGTATGATTATTTTAATGTATTGTTGAATTTGGTTTCTAATATCAATATTTGTTGAGGAATTTTGCATCATATTCATCAGTGATATTGGCCTTTATTTTTCTTTTTCTGTGATGTCTTTGTCTAGTTTTTTTTTTAATTTTTTTTTTTTTTGATGTGGACCATTTTTAAGTCTTTATTGAATTTGTTACAATATTGCTTCTGCTTTATGTTTCGATTTTTTGGCCCTGAGGCACGTGGGATCTTAGCTCCCTGATCAGGGATTGAACCTGCAACCCCCTGCATTGGAAGGCGAAATCTTAGCCACTGGACCTCCAAGGAAGTCCCCTTTGTCTAGTTTTGATATTAGGGTTGTTGCTGGCCTCATAGAATAAGTTCAGAAGCATTCATTCCTCTTCAATTTTTTGAAGTAATTTGAGAAGGATGGGTGAGGAGCTTTGGGATTAGAAAAGGTTAAGTGGAGACAAATTTTATAGGTGAGAATCCAGAAGAGCCAAGGGTACTAATAAGATGAGGCAGTCTGGGGACCGGAAGGCATCAAGGAAGATGCTGTAGTTTCTGACTTTGGCAACTGGGTCAGTAATGATGGTTTTTAACCGAGATGGGGAGAATAAAGAAAGATTAGTTTTATGGACAAAGTAATATATGTGATTCAGATATATTGAGTTGGATATAGCACTGGGACATCTCATGAAAAATTTGGTAAGTTGCTGTAAACGGACCTAAAGTTCAGGAGATGACGATATGGGTGTCAGGTCATCTAAACCACAGCAGCTGATTAAGTCACCTAGCAGACTGAATAGGATGGCAGATAGCACAGGACCAAGGGGAGGGACTCTTTAAGGGCAAGCAGAAAAAGTCAGGGAAACAGACAGGGGTGTAATGCCATAAAGTGAAGAATAGCATTTCTAAAAAGAGATGCTCAAAGGTGTTGAGTACCTTGAAGATGCCAGATTGCAAAGAAGATATTGGGTCAGCAATTAGGTCATTATTAGTGTTCAACAGATGTTGAAAAAATAAGTATATTAACACATACACTTCTTAACTTTGTATGTAGCTTGATTTCATATTCTTTCAGGGACTAGCTGTGTTTAGAGAAGAAAAACACACAGAAGTCAAGGCAGATCCAAAATGGTGTTAGGGGATAAGAAACATCAGGAAATATGGGCACCTTCCACAAGTCAAGTTCAAGTGAAAACATTTAATTTTGATACTTTATTTCTTTCTTAGAATCCTACGTGCCCCAGTTTTTTTCTAAACACCCATTTTTTAAAATTTATTTTTTGTTGAAGTATAGTTGATTTACAATGTGTTAATTACTGCTGTACAGTCATATATATATGCATACATACATACATATACTTTCTTTTTCATATTCTTTTCCAATTATGGTTTTTCACAGGGTATTGAATATAGTTCCCTGTGCTATACAGTAGGAACCTTGTTGTTATCCATTCTGTGTATACCAATTTGCATCTGCTAATCCCAAACTCTCAATCCATCCCTCTCCCACCCCCCTCTTCCTTAGCAACCACCAGTCTATTCTCTATGTCCCTGATTATGTTTCTGTTTTATCGATAGGTTCATTTGTGTCATATTTTAGATTCTACATATAAATGATATCATATGGTATTTGTCTTTCTCTTTCTGACTCTTACTTCACTTAGTATGATAATCTCTAGGTCCATCCATGTTTCTGCAAATGGCATTATTTCATTCTTTTTTATGGCTGAGTAATACTCCATTGTATATATGTACCACATCTTCTTTATTCCTTTGTCTGTCAATGGACATTTAGGTTGTTCCCATGTTTTGGCTGTTGTGAATAGCACTGCTGTGAGCATTGGGTGCATGTATCTTTTTAATTAGAGTTTTGTCCAGGAGTGGGATTGCTGGGTCATATGGTAATTGTATTTTTAGTTTTCTGAGGAAGCTCCATACTGTTTTCCACAGTGGCTGCACACAACTTACATTCCCACCAACAGTGTAGGAGGGTTCCCTTTTCTCCACACCCTCTCCAGCATTTGTTATTTGTAGACTTTTTAATGATGGGCATTCTGATTGGCATGAGGTGGAACCTCATTGTAGTTTTGATTTGCATTTCTCTAATAATTAGCAATGTTGAGCATCTTTTCATGTGCCTATTGGTCATCTGTATTTCTTCTTTGGAGAAATGTCTTTTTTGGTCTTCTGCCCATTCTTTTGACTGGGTTTTTTTTTGCTGTTGTTGAGTTGAATGAGCTGCTAAACACCCATTTTTGCCAGCTTTTGAAAACTGTGACTTGTAGAATATTTGCCGGTAACTAAAAAGGGCAGAAAGCAAGCCTGTTGTGCATAAGTCAAAGTAACTTGCAATGCTTACATTTTAATAGTGCTTGCCCTCTTATCTCTTTCTGAATGCAGGGCTTTTCATCCATGCATCCACGGTGTATGCTGAGTGACCATCCTGTGTCTGCCCTGCACCAACAGTATGGATGACTCAGTCAGACTCATTGTAGATCATTTCTGAGAAATACTAGACACATGTCTACTTTTCTTACGTGGACCCACAGCCGCTTAGAAATGAGTTCTTCTTTGAATTTAAAGACAGAACAACCATTGTCTTATGAGTTATCATATCATGATATTGGGCACAATCTCATGCATCTCCTGGCTATCAAACTGCTGTATCCATTTCTTGTTTTAGGCTATAAAGTAGCCACCTCCTGCATGGACACATGAAAGTAATGAAAATACCTCAGGAAAAATACAGGAAGATTCTATTGTAAATAATGTGTATGACCTCTTCCATCGCAAGAGAAGGCCATGATTAACGATGTATCCTTTAACAGAGACGAGTATTGAAAACATTTATAGTTTTCAGGGTCAATTAGCAACTCGCTTTTCACCTTGGCAGGAAATGTCTAAAGTTTAAGTGACCATTTTCATCTCATCAGCAACACTTCATACCACTTGGTTTGTTTCATCTTTCAAAATCAGTAAGAGTTTGTAAGCTCATTCACAGTTCGTAATCGCTGAAGGCAGGGGTCCATTTATACACTGTGTGTTACAAGGTGGAAAAGATGACATTTTAATTTGGTGTCTCAACTAATAAAGTATTCAATTCTTCCTTAAGGAATTTATTATGATATTTACAAAACACACAAACCAACAGAGAATGTTAGGGGGTACCTAACCTATGTGAGCAAGGTTGATGGGGGGACTGGGGTAGAGAGGTGGGAATGGAGAGGTTGCCTTACATACGCCTTACCTATATTTCTATGTTCCCTAAATAATAGCCTAACACTGGCAATGTTGTAGGGAAATTGCCATAGCTTTTTATCGATAGTTGCAAAGTACATCGGTACAAACTCTTCTAGAAAAGCAATTGTCGTAAGTTTCAGGCCCTATGTATAATTACCTCAGCATTTATACTACTGGGGAACTAATCTTGGGACAGAAACTTAATCCAGAGAAGAAGAAAGTCACCTGAAAACTAAAAATGAGAAATTATGAAGGCTGAATCAGGCAAGGGCTGTGCGAATGGAGAAGATGTAAGAGATTCAGGAAGTGTTAGAAGGTCAGTTTGACCTAGTCGGGTGATGGAGGGGATGAGTGGAGGGTAGAAGGTGAAGAAGGAAGAGAGAGCCTAGAATGATCTTGGAGGTTTCAGACTCGGTCAGCTGTCTTAGCTCACCATTTAGAAACAAAATACACAAGCAGAAAAACATACTAGAAGGGTTACCCAGGGTTTGCATTGAGTACTGTTGCATTTGAAAGGTCTGTGTGACAAAGATGCTAAGTAGACAGAAAAAACGAACAAACAAAAAGAAAACAGGTCTGGGATTAGAAGATATCCAGGCTAGAGACATAGATTTGGAAGTCATAAGTGGTCATTGGGAAGCAACCCAACAAAGAAGTAAAAATATATTTAGAGTGGAATACTAATACATAGTAATCATTGTGAGGACTGTGTTGCATCTTGGGAAAATTCTCGTAAAATTAAGTAAAAAATGAGAATGAAATACATCACCGCCATGATTATAGTTTATATGCATAAGGACAAGGACTAGATGGAGATAAAAAATGAAAATATTGTAATTTGAATAGGTGGTAGGATGATGTAAATGCTTTCTTTCATTTGCCTGTTAATACTGTTTTTACTGTATTTGTGCAAACAAGAGTAACTTGAAAGCATTCATACATTTAACGTGCATGTTGCTGTAGAGTTATGAAGTTGAGGAATGTTCTTAGAAGCTAGTGATTTTTAAATCTTTGTATTTAATAAAGTAAAAGTTTAGATGGACAGACAGAGCATATCTGAAACAAATAGAAATGGAACACCATTACTTGAAGCTTTGCGGAGAATCTATATGCCTTTTTCTTCCCAGCTTCCCACCCCCTCCCCCCCCCCCCCCCCCAACCCCATCCCAAGTACTTCCCTTATCCCTTAGGTGAGGGACCACAGTTGGAAAACCACTCAGTCTATGCTTTTCTCCTCAGATGATGGTGTGAAACTCAGAGGTCAACCAACAGAACTCAAATCAAATCAGTTGAACTGTGAGGCTGGCAGTTTTTTGGCACTTTGGTTTCTATCTTAAAATTTCCTCCTTTGCCTTCACACTTTCTGTCAGCCAGATCAGTTAGGATGAGTTTATGGGGTAGATTTACTGCTGCAATCCCAAACTTGGACCTAATTTATCCCCCAAATGCCATCAAACTGCTGTATTGTTATTACAATGGAAGTTTTACAATGCATTCTAAGGTATGTTTTTTTGTTGTTGTTGTTCTTGTTGTTGTTGTTTTTTGGTGTGTATTTAATGAAACTTTTCTGTGATTTATTGAGTGAATGGCCAAAAGCTTTGACCCTTCTGTTCTTTTTCTATTTAATTGAAGTGTAGTTGATTTACAATGTTGTTGTGTTAATTTCTGCTGTATAGCAGAGTGATCAGTTATTACATATTATACATATTTTTTATATCCTTTCTCTTATGGTTTATCACAGGATATTGAATATAGTCCCCTGTGCTATAGGGACAGTAGTGGAACCTTGTTAGTTATCCATCTATCCTAATAGTTTGCATACTGCTCATCCCAAACTTCCCAATTCATCCCTCCTTCCCCACCCCTCCCGTTGGCAACAACAAAGTCTGTTTCTCTGGTTGTGGGTCTGTTTCTGTTTCATAGATGGGTTCATTTGTTTGACCCTTCTGTTCTAATCAGAGTTGCCAGATAAAATATAGCAGCTCCAGCTAAATTTGAATTTCAAATAACCAACAAATACATTTAATATAAATATGTTTAGTATATGCATTTTTTTAGTATATGCATATTTTTAGTATATGTCCGATATAATTTTTCACTCTTTATCTGAAATTCAAATTGAATTGGACCTCGTGGTGTTTTCTTTGCTAAATCTGGCAGGCTTCAGTCCTCAATATTAAGAAGGTACTTTCATTCTAATGTGGAGGACCTAGTGGCAACAGCCACGGGCCAGATGTGATACCTGAGCACTTGAAATGTGGCTCGTCCACAATGGAGATATGCTGTGAGTGTAAAATACACACTAGGTTGTGAAGAGCTAGCATTAAAAAGAATGAAAATACTCATTACTAATTTCAATATTGATTAAATGTGGAGATGATACATTTTGGATAGGTTGGGATAAAATATATAAAATTAATTTCACCTGTTTCTTTACTTTTATAATGTGGCTACTAAAAAAGTTTACCAATTATACTTGTGACATACATTAGATTTCAGTTGGACAGTACTGATTTTCTAGGCCTGGAGGAAATTCTGTTTTTAGCTGTTTTGCAGAAGATATTTCCAAGAAGCCAAATAAATACCATCAGCAGAGTAGGCTGAATGAAAGTAGTACAAGATTTATGCAAAACACACCTAGCCAAAGTCAAGTGAGAAAAATGAGAATATATCTTCATGTTGGTGAAAGTAGTTGGATTTGATAAACACTCCATATCAGTGGATGCATACGTACTCTGCACAAATTAATAGAAAGAGTGTTATCCTTTATCGCTGTTTCTCAGCAAAACACTGAAAGTGCTGATTTCTCTGTAACTTCAATGATACAATGCAGTCTTCCCCCAGGGAGTTCGCTATAACTCATTGGTGTTTAATTCTATCCAGTGAAGTTAGAGACTCATAACACAGACATCAAAATTTGGAAGGGATCACAAGGTATTACCTACTGAGGTCAAGGGTTCATGTCAAAACTAATATTAACTGTTCCATCTGCCTGTAACGTACTTTGCAGAGAGCCCCTGGGTCAGTCCTTACTGTGTTAGGTCTCTGCTCAAATGTCATCTGTTCAAGAGGGCCTCCCATAACAGTATTATCTGAGATGGAGATGTACCCTTTCACTTTCTCGTGGCTTACACACTTTATTTTGTTTGTAACACTGCATTCTATTTTATTTCATCCCATCCCTCATAGTACTGAAGATTTTAAATTGTTTTAAGTAGTATATATTACTTTCTGTCTTCCCAACTAGCATAAAGCTTCATGATGGCAAAATTGTTACTGCAGTATCCGCAGAACCTAGAAATAGTGCCTGGGTCGTTAGCAGGGGGGGCTGTGATCCTGTGGCTTTCTGATATTTCCTAGTACGTTTATTTCTTCTTGTTCCTTGTTATTTAATAACTTGTTTGATATGTCAAAACCAAGTTTGAATTGGTCTTCCGCCACTTTGGAAGTCAGCCAAAACAGCTCCGGATCTCTGCTCCCTCACTTCCTCCTATGGGGCTCCTACACTGAGTCAGGCACATAATAGCTGCCCAGAATACAGTAGAATTCGTTGGAGCCAGAGCTCCACCCCTCAGCAAGCTTGCTTCCTAGGAACAATCTCATTTTCAATGGTTTTAAGCCTCCTTTTTGAACTGAAGTGCCAGAAAATTGAGTCATGATGTATCAATGTATGCTGACAAATTTGTTTGCTAATTTTTAATGGAATCAACAAAATATGGGTCACTTACTTTGCACGGGGGTGGCCAGTTCTCAGCTCTTCCTGTGATGAACTCAGTTATCCTCACTGTAACACCAGTTGCTATCATTACCCTCATTTTTTTCAGATGAGGACACTGAGGCAAGGAAAGGCACACAGTCAGTGAGACAGGCTGGCTCCAGGATGTTTTAACAACCCGTATACCTAAGGTCGATGCAGCTAACCAAAATAAAACTACTGTTGACCTCTTCCGTGAAGTTTAAGATCCCGAGTTGTTTATTCTGGTTTGGGCACGATGTTTAGCTTGGAATGCTTCTTCATCTCCATTTTAGCGTAACCCAGTCTTACCCATTTTACAAGACTAAGCATACTGTAAATCTGGCCCAGTCAGGAAAACGGCCATGCCTCTAGGCGTTCGAAAGAGGGATTGTTTGCATAGAGATGGAAGAGCCAAGAAGCTGAACACAGCCTACAGGGGAACCCAGAGGTCTGGAGGGAGAGAGGGGGAAGCTGGTGTTACCATAACCAGAAATACGGCCATCCGGTGAAAACTAGGACCCCAGAAGGGCTACCTGGTGGGAGCTGAGCCAGGAGGAGACACCTGTAGCAGACAAGAAATACATTGTATTCTCCTCTGCTGCTATTCTTCTGCCAGGGCCTCCCATTGGCCAAGCCTACTGGAACGTAGTTGGCAAAGGAGCCTGGGAAATGTAGTTTCCAAGGATACAGAGCAGAAGGATAATCTGCCGGCTGACGGGTAATTGACCCGGACACATTAGGTGTCCTCTGACGTCAGAGCTCCCACGGCCCCCCAATAAGGTAATAAGGTAATAAAACCTTTCCTCTTTGTTGTAGAGGCATTAATAGATGTTAGCTTAGTACCGCACTGTTGTACACTGTGTTACTATATATTATGTATTATTATTACAGCACCTGTTGTTAAGTGCTGTTCACACAGCAAACTCCGCTCTACCCTCAAAAAGAGCCCTACAGAGTAAGCAAACTATTATCCCCATTTTCCAGATGGGGAAACTGAGGCACAGTAACTCCCCAGCATCGCATAGTAAGTGACAGAACCTGGATTCCACTCCAGGCTGTCCAGCTCCGATGTCCATTCTCTTAACACCGCACTCCTCTTGCCTCTCAAGGTCCCTGCTGTCTAGTTCCTGAGCATCTAGTGCAGGGCTCTGCATGAAGCAGGGACTCATAAATACTCATTTGAAAAAATAATTTCCTGATTTTACTACGACATAGTAATCACTTAGATTCTTAACTTTTATAATCACATGGGTTGGTTGGTTGTTCAAATTGTTATTTCCTTTGTTTTTACATTTCAGTAGTCTCATCTCCCATAGTCTAACCTGTCCTGTGCTTTTTCACCTCCACAACTGCAATGTTATTTTCAGGAAAGCCAAATTCCTGGGGTCAGATATCCAGAGATATCTTCTTTAGAGTTCTCCAGTGTTAGAAACCACATTCTTGGGAAACATAATCAGTTTGATTCCTGGAAAGTGAACTTGGATGAGGCAAAATTCTTACAACAGCTGCTTCTATTTATCAGTCTGCCATTGCTGGCTTACTGTAACTTAAGACGCTTCACATACATGATCGTCTTTAATGCACACGGCAACCCTGTGAGCGTTCTGATAAAATTTTCCATTGCCTTTGTTTTTGCTTCCTTATTTGTTACCTCTCTTTTTCCACTATAATCATGTCCGTTTCAATATGAGGACATTTTCAAGATGAGGAAACTCAGAATCATGGGTCACACACAGTTAGAGCAGCAGAAAGTGGATTTGAACTGTATCCGTCCAGTACAGAGCTTCCAAAGGTTTCAGTGGATGACACACAATCCCATACAAAATGAAAGCATACAGAGATGAAGGGGCTGAAGGAAAATGCAGATGCTCCTTCTGATGCCTGAGGAATGTGGATGCAACCTTTAGAAAGCACATGCTGTACGCTGATTTCATAAAACATTTAGGCCTGGAAAAGATGGTCCTTTACTTTTATTTTTTTAAGGGAATTCTTTTTCACTTTTTAAAAAAAATTTAACTTAAAAAAAATTTTTTTCTTGGCCGTGCCGCGTGGCATGCGGGATCTTAGTTCCCCAACCAGGGATTGAACCCGTGACCCCTGTGGTGGAAGCGCAGAGTCCTTAACCACTGGACCAACATGGAAGTCCCGGCCTTTACTTCTTAAGAATGACCTCTTGTGACCACCAGCCACAGAAGAAAGTACCTGAAGAATGGATTTCTTTCAGTGAGCAAAAACCTAAATAAGCATCTGTTTTAATAATGGGCAAGCGCTTTAATTGAGGCATTCGCATGCTTGTCTTTCTTCTGGCCTTTCTTCCAGTTGGATTTCTGTGTATGACTATTATGGAGAACTGTGACTTTAAAAATATATTTTAAAAAGCCCACAGTTAGCCTGTGAGCACATTTTTATTCAGACTCTGGCTGCAGGAACTGAGTTTGACTAGGTTCTGAATCCAAAGAAAATCCAGAGAGGCATTCCTAAACTTGGACCTTTTGTCCAGGCTCACTTCCTATTGACCCCGTGACAGCCCTTCCGCTGGCCCATGGTCAAGCTGTCCGCACAGAATAGGGAGCAGTGTTCTCCAGGGCAGCAAGATCATCCAGCTGATAAAAAGGAGCATGAGATGCAACCAAAATGCCAATTCTCTTTCCTTTCTGGGTTTGCTTGAGTCCAAAGGTCAAAAGGAAGACAGAGCAGTGCAGTGTGTTGGTTGGTAATTCCACGCTCATGAGGGCTCAGTAATGCAATCTGTTCCCATGCCCATCTCCTCAAGGAGTCCTTCAATCTCCCATCTTCATCCCCTAAACACCGGCTTGTGTGAACATGCTATTAGCTGGCAGGGTCCAATTTCAATATTAGCAGTTCTATTCAGTTTCAAGGTCCTCACAGTTGTCTACGCTGCGTATGATCTGACACTGCTGCCAATTTTCTTTGAGGGGCATTTTAGTATCATCTCAGTGCTTATGTTATTATCTCTGGAAGTGTTGTTTTTCAGCTATTTTCTGCCTCTAAAAGACAGGGTCATTTAGCTATTTTATCAATGAAATTTGAGCATGTAGTGTCGCTAACACTTGACTTGTGATTTTCTTGATTTCTTTTATGTCACTACCTGACCAGGAAACACAGTAGTTTCAGTGAGAAGGCACCTTAAGGATCATCTGTTCTCTAGTGACTCAATATGTGTCCACAAAGAAGCAGCGTGAGGCATCTCCCAGGGCTTGGTAGAAATATTCAATCTTAGCATCACCCCAGATCTGCTGCTCAGAATCTGCATTTTTCTCACGACCCCCCAGTGCTTCCTATGCAAATTAAAGTTTGAAAATCTTTAAAGTTTGGCCCAGATCCACACTACCAACGCATCTTGTAAGCAGTCCTGTGAGGGGTTTTCCAGTCTCTTTTGATCACTTCCAATAATAGGGATGTCCACTTTCGCAAAGAATTATTGGAGAACTGAACTCTGCCTCCTTGTGATTTCCACACTTAGACCTTATTTCTTCTCTTTAGAGCAGACAGAATAGGTCTAATCTGACCTTTAAATAGTTGAAGATAACTAACACTGTTTCTCATCCATTTTCTTTGTCTCTCTCTCTCTGTCTCTCATCCTCTCTCTTTTATTGGCTTCTACCCACTTGCTCTGTATCCCTCCCCTTTACCTCTTTTCATGCTAAGTAGATTTTCTACTGTTCCTAACCTTGCCTGCTTTCCATATTTGTCAACAATAATTATTACTGTTTTCACTAATGGACTTGGATGTCCAGTTTCTCTGAAGATGTGTGTGTTAAAATGGGATATAATATATATATAACATTCCATGAGATGTATCAGTAAGTATATTTACTGTGTGTGTTTGTAGAGAAGTACAGGGGATTTTTTTTTTTTTTGGACTGTGGAACAAAGACAAAGATGCAACTGCTGACTCTGAACTGTTTCCAGCACCCTCCTGGAGGCTACCTGGCCACCACATCCAGGAGGATCCAGAGAGTGGCATTATTGTTCCACACAGTCATCAGTAGGTGGAGTTAAAAAAGGGGGCTCAGTGGGTGTGAGGAGTATCAGCATTCTCTGTGTCTATGAGTCTGCTTTCATTTTGTTTTGTTTGTTTCTTTGTTTTGTTAGATTCCACATGTAAGTGAGATCTTACAGTATTTGTCTTTCTCTTTCTGACTTACTTCACTTAGCATAATATCCTCAAGGACCGTTCATGTTGTCACAAATGGCAATATCTCATATTTATGGCTGAGTAATATTCCTTTATGTGTATATAGCACATCTTCTTTATCCATTCATCTATCAGTGAGACACTTAGGTTGCTTCCAGATCTTGGCTGTTGTGAATAACGTTACAATGAGCATCAGTCTGCATATATCTTTCTAATTAGTTGTTTTTATTTTATTCAGGTACATATCAGAAGTGATTTTGTTGGATCCTATGGTAGTTCAATTTTTAATTTTTTAAGGAAGCTCCATACTGTTTTCCATAGTAGATGCACCAATTTACAATCGCACAAGCAGTGCAGGAGTGCTTCCCTTTCCCTGAATCCTCACCCACATGTTATTTGTTATTGTTTTGATAATAGCCATTCTGACAGGCCGTGAGGGTTGTAACTCTTTGTGGGATTTAATTTGTATACCCCTGATGATTAGTGATGTTGAGCATCTTTTTAGGTGCCTGGTAGCCATCTGTATGTCTGTTTTGGAAAAATGTCTATCAGGCCCTCTCCCCATTTTTTAAATCAAGTTGTTTGTTTTTTCAGTGTGGAGTTTTATGAATTCTTTGTATATTTTGGATAGTATCCCCTTATCAGATATATCATTTGAAAATATCTTCTCCCCATTCAGTAGGTGGCCTTTATGTATTGCTGCTAGTTTTGTTCACAGTGCAAAAGCTTTTTAGTCTGATGTAGTCCCATTTGATTATTTTTGCTTCTGTTTCCTTTACCTGAGAAGAAATATCTAAAAAAATATTGCTGAGACCAATATCAAAGCACATACTATCTATGTTTGATGTATGGTTTCAGGATTACATTTAAGTCTTTAATCCATTTTGGGTTTATTTTTGTATATGGTGTGAGAAGGTTCTCCAGTTTGATTCTTTTGCATATAGCTGTCCAGTTTTCCCAACACCATTTATTAAAGAAGTTGTCTTTTCCCCACTGTATACTCTTGCCTCCTTTGTCCTAAACTAATTGACCATAGGTGCATGGGTTTATTTCTGGGTTCTCTATTCTGTTCTGTTGATCTATATGTCTATTTTTGTGCCAGTACCATACTGTTGTTATTACTGTAGCTTTGTTATATAGTTTGAAATCAGGGCACATCATACCTCCAGATTTGTTCTTCTTTCTCAAGGTTGCTTTGGCTATACAGGGTCTTTGTGTTTCCATACAAACTTTAGAATTATTTGTTCTAGTTCTGTGAAAAAATGTCTTTGGTATTTTAATGAGTATTACATTGAATCTGTGGATTGCCTTGGGTAGTATGGTCATTTTAACAATATTAATTCTTCCATGATCTTGATATATAATTCCATGATAATACATGAGCACGATAGATATTTCCATTTGTTTGTGTCACTTCCAGTTTCTGTCATCAATTTCTTATAGTTTCAGAGTACAAGTCTTTTACCTCTTTGGTTACATTTATTCCTAGGTGTTCAATTCTTCTTGATGCAGTTGTAAATGGGACTGTTTTCTTCATTTCTCTTTCTGATAGTTCATTGTTAGCATACAGAAACACAACAGATTTATATATGTGTTAATTTTTCATCCTGCAATTACTGAAATTATTTACTATTTCTAATAGTTTTTGGTGTTGTCTTTAGGATTTTCTATATACAGTATCATGTCATCTGCAAACAGTAACTTCTTCCTTTTCAATTTGGATCCTTTTATTTCTTTTTCTTGTCTGATTGCTGTGGCTAGGACTTCCAGTACTATGTTCAATAAAGGTGGCAAGAACAGTCATCCTTGTCTTGTCCTGATCTCAAAGAAATTCTTTCAGCTTTTCACTGTTGAGTGTGGTGTTACCTGTGAGCTTTTTGTATATGGGCTTTATTATGTTGAGGTATATTCCTGTGTACCAATTTTGTAAAGAGTTTTTAATCATAAATGGATGTTGACTTTTGTCAAAAGCTTTTTCTGCATCTATTGAGATGATAATGTGATTTCTATTCTTCAATTTGTTAATATAATATATTACATTGATTGATTTACAGATATTGAAACATCCATGCATCCCTGGGATAAATCCCAGTTGATCATGGTGTATGATCCTTTTAATGTATTGTTGAATTTGGTTTGCTAATATTTCATTGAGAATTTTTGCATCTATGTTCCTCAGTGATATTGGCCTGTAATTTGTGTGTGTGGGGGGGGGTGGAGGGTGGGTGTGGGTGGGTGTGGTGTCTTTGCCTGCTTTTGGTATCAAGATAATGCTGACTTTGTAGAATGAAGTTTGGAAGCATTCCTTCCTATTCAATTTTTTGGAATAGTTTGAGTATATAGGTGTTAACTGTTTAAATATTTGGTAGAATCCACCTGTGAAGCTGGCCAGTCCTGAACTTTTGTGTGTTGGGAGTTTTTGATTACTGATTCAATTTCATTTGTAGTAATTGGTCTGTTCATATTTTCTGTTCTACCTGATTCAGTCTTGAGAGATGGTACATTCCTAAGAATTTATCCATTTCTTCTAGGTTTCCATTTTATTGGCCTACTATTTTTGTGGAATTCAAAGTTTAAATTTTAAGAATTTAACAAAATGAAAATTTAACCTTCATCACCATCCCACTAAGAGATGAACGCTGAGTATTTTGTGTCCATTATCTGGGGAATGTGTTCCATTCTCTTGCTACTCAAAGTGTGGTCTAAAAACCAGCAGCCATGGCATCATCCGGGGGCTTGCCAGAAATGCAAAATCTTAGTACCAAACTAAAGCTCCAGAATCAGAATCTGCATTTTAACCAGGTCCCTATATGATGCACATGCATGTTAAAATTTGAGAAGCACTAATCTGTTCTAATGCTTCATCAGACAGGCTTCAACTATGGGCTCTACCTGGATTGTTTTCATTTGTTTGTTTAAAACTACAGACTGCATGGTGACACCACTCACCTTTATGCTTGTACAAAGGGATACGTCTTTTGTTCCTCATTTGTTCTCTTTTCCACTTCATTTAAGACATAATGTAATTTGAAAAGAAAACCTGTGATGTCTCTTGGAGCTGAATTTTCTTTACCAGGATATTTATAGAATAAGGGATGCCAGTGTTCCACACATCCTCTGTTTCAGCTTCTGATGTTTTTGTTGTTAATAAGTGCCCTTCCCTTGGTGTTTGAGCATCTCAAGTGTTCTTGCTGAGGCAGCAAGGAAAATGCAATTCTGTGCTTGTGCAGGATGTCGTCCTGGTAATGAAAATGATGCTAAGTCTCTGTGCCTCTCAGCATTTATCAAATTTGGACACAAACTTTAGGAACAAAAATAGAACTTGGACCACTAGAGTCTGAACTCAGCCTGGTGAGCTCATTGGGGGATCATTGTAAACTGTCTCTGGTCACGCAGCAATTCCCTACTATTTTTCCTCTTTTTCTATTGCTTGTCCATTCTTGTAGAAGCTTGGTCCACAGACTATTTTGGTCTCCAATCTGTTTACTATATTCCTTGGAATAGCAGAAAGAGTACCATTCTGAGTCTCAGGAGGCCTGCTGGTACCGTGCCTGCTAATATTGCAGGCTTTCAATAAATGTTAGATCATTTCCCTCTTTCTCTTATTATTAATAGTCAGATATAGGACTTTGAGGTACTACTTAGCTCTTTCAGCTTGCATTTTCCTTATCTACAAAATAAGATTTAGACTGAAAGACCATCTCTATACAGAAAGTTCATGCTTTTCAGGTTGATCCGTCCTGAGAGAAGCATCCCTTGGGCTCCCGCTTTGATGGAGGTGCCTTAGTGCCATTCTTCATCCAGGGAAGCTGAGGGTAGGGGGTCCAGACTCCCTGTTTTTGGCACTGGGACCCCCGCACCTACTGTATGTACTATATTTCTTCATAAAATTTTTTATTGAGAAAATTTCGAAGCTCTTAAAAAATGAGTGTGATCCTGTAAGAAATAAAAATAATTGATAGTGCACAGCACATCAATGTCACTCTAATGGGAAGTAATAAGTGCATTTTGTCTATGACCTTCTAGATTCACTTTGTGCCATGACAAAAACCAGAGAAGCATGGCTCCTAAAAATATTTTGTGTGAGTTAAGTCACTGGTTACCTATACAAGTTTACTCTCTGGATTTGGGGACTTCTATTTAGATTTTATTTAAAAGTTACTACCTTGAAGGCTTCTGATGATTACTTTTCTCTCAGGTGACTTTGTCTGATTTTGAGTTTTTAAATGGTTGTATTTTATGCCAGTTAATCATGAAGTCACCCCATGCTGGAAACATTTAGACCCATGTGGTTGGATGAGATATCCTCATGCCAGTATCATTTTATGCAGTTTTTTTTTTTAAACTACTATCATCTATTAAATACCCCTTTTGGAGTTTCTACTTTTGCTCAGTTCTCACTATGGAGATTAAGAAAATCTGTTCTAATCTATTCGTTCTGTCGAGCATTCGATGTCCTGTGATTAAAAGCCAAGCAAGTATTTACCAAGGGTTTCTTGATAAACATTATGGGTCATTCTTTAGGTCTCTCATACGTGCTATACTTTCATGTTTTTTATTTTTTATTGGTGGGGATATAAATGGAAGAGCAGTTAACTCCAGGTCTTAAATTAAGAAAAGAGACTGGGCCACTGTCCTTGGACCTTGGAGTTTGTTTCCTATCTTACCATGATTATGATCCATCTTCACATAATATCACCTTCAACTGTAGATGCAGCACATGTTGCCCTGTCTGGGGACAAAGGTCATGGCCCATCCACACCCTGAGCAAGCTTTTACACGCCAGCACATTCTACTTTTTAATTTTTATTTTACATTGAAGTATAGTTGATTTACAATGTTGTGTTAATTTCAGGTGTATGCAAAGTGATTCAGTTATACATATATGTATATCTATTCTTTTTTCAAATTCTTTTCCCATTTAGGTTTATTACAGAATATTGAGTAGAGTTCCCTGTTCTATACAGTAGGTGCTTGTTGATGATCTATTTTATATATAGTAGTGTGTATCTGTTAATCCCAAACTCCTAATTTATCCTTCTCACCTACCTTTCCCCTTTGGTAACCATAAATGTGTTTTCTAAGTCTGTGAGTATGTTTTTGTTTTGTAAATAAGTTCATTTGTATCAATTTTTAGATTCCACATATAAGTGATATATGATATTTGTCTTTTTCTGTCTGACTTACTTCACTTAGTATGATAATCTCTAGGTTTGTCCATGTTGCTGCCAGTGGCATTATTTCATTCTTTTTTATGGCTGAGTAATATTCCTTGTATATGTGTACCACATCTTCTTTATCCATTTAGCTGTTGATGGGCATTTAGGTTGCTTCCATGTCTTGGCTATTGTAAATAGCAGCACATTCTACTTTTGAACCCAACTGATTATCTTTAAACAAGAAATCTGAAGTTTCTGCAGACAGAAAGGAAAGTCTGGCTGGATCCCTGTGTCTCACAAAGTGGGCAACTAAGAAGTGATTGGAGTGAAACAAGGCCACGAGTTCACCTCTTTTTACGAAATATCTCATTTTGTAATTACATATAAGTTCATACTCCGTAATAGGGAAAAAACAATGTAAATGTTGTCTTTCTTATAGACATGTCATAGGTGGGAGATGACCCACATCTGTTCAATGTGAGAACATGTTTTCTAAAGATTCTCTGCGCCTTGAATTAGCATTAAGAGATTTTAGATGACTAATTTCAGTTTTATAGATTTTGCTGGAATGAGTTTAACCTCTTGGATCATGAAGATATTTAGCACTGGGAATTTAGAAGAATTTATTTCAAATCTTCTAGGTGGTGACAAATTAATTATACTTTAAAAAGACTTGATTATCCATCACCCTTTGAGTATGGTTCCAGGGCTTTTAGCAGTACAGTTGACATATTATTCATTCATATTATATGTCATCAGGCAAACTTGGTGAAGAATTATAACTATAATACTTTAAATTAGTTTAAAAGTTTTTTGATGAGAGGGATTATTGATTCAGTGGAAGTGTTTGAAGAAAAGAAAGCCCAGCACAAATCGAGAAAATAAAAATCCAGTCAACATGATGATGTATGTTGGCAGCTGATTTTATGGAAACTGCCAAACTAAATATCAAAGGTGTATTTTATTCCTATGAATGAAACCAACTGCAAATAATGAAGCAATTTAGCACACAACATACAAGATCATTTACCTAGCAATTCCCTATTAAGGACATTTCATTGTCAGGCAAAGGGGTTCATACATTTTGCTAACTTTCCTTAGGGGCTTTCAGAGCAATTTTGAATTTAAGCAGTAAAACACACCCTCTTTATATAGCAAAGATATTTGTTTTCTAGATGACGATGAGAATATCCTGATTTTACAAGTGTCACTGAATGATTGTTTTCATCTTGACAATTTGTTCTCATGACTGTAAATGTATCAGTCTGTAATCTCATTTGCTGAATCTTAAGATCACTTCCATTAAAAGCTTTTCATTGCATGACACTGTTAAAATTCTTTGGCAATGGTTAAAGAGGAACTAAATGCCATCTCCAGTAAGTTCATTTTGCCCTTTGAATATGCAGTTCTTCTGGTTAGCTTTTTCTATCCTCTGGAGATCTCTGAAGATTCAGGATAATGGCATTTCTTCAGATCTGGAGTCCTCAGAGCTGAACTTTGACAAACCTAGTCTGTATCCTTGTTCCTTCCACAAGCTTTCCCTTGATGCTCTAGGCAGAAGCATTTGTGACCCCATAAAACAGATGCATATCTAATAAGGCATTTAGATATAAGATTAATGGTTGATGTCATTGCTCTTTTTTTTTTTTTTTTATTGCTAGTAAATAGCAGTTGAATTGCAACTGATCAAGAGGTATCCAGTGTGGTGGGTTTGGATTGCATGACTCATCTCATGAGCTGATTTAAAATCCAAAGAAGGATTCTACTGAGTTATTTCTCTTGGATTAGCAAAGTGATCTACTTCTGGTTTATACATAGTCTATTGGTTTGACGTATCAGCAACGTTTGATTATAAACCTTTGATAATAAGCAACAAATAGTTGCTCTAATAGTTTCCAAAGTGTACTAATCTTATTCCTCTTTAATTCTCATCTGAAGTTTGGAATTACTACAGAATTAGCTAGACATAAATAGTCCTGCCAAGGAATGACCTCCGAACCTCTTAACAAGTGGGAACAAAAGACCTGAACAGTTAACATCATTGGTAGTCTCAAATTTCTTTCTGATTTGTATTACTTTCCCAAATAGAGAATATCTGCAACTGGCAATGCCACAAATCTCTTGGTAGGCATGCACACACACAGAGTAGGATCTAGGCAGGCATTATGGTAATCTCATTAATAAGAAGTATGGCATTTAAGGGAAAGAAGTTGTGTGTGTGTGTGTGTGTGTGTGTGTGTGTGTGTGTGTGTTTCAATAACCGAGTGACACTAACATTTACAATATGCTAGATCGGCATATTTAATTTTTTCAGACTAGCCACCAAAAAAGAATCTCTTCCAGGATTACTGACTGATTATTAATATTGCTTCTCTTTACTTTTCTCAGCATTTGCACCACATGTTGTGTCAGTTTTGTTGTAGTTACATGTTCTGTTCTGATAGTCACTGATTTGGAACATATGTTGGTTTAACTGTGCCACGATCTCTGTCATATTTCACCACTGTGACCTTGCAAGGGCTTAGGAAGCCTTGGAGCTGTGTCAGAAGAGCTTCCCAGCCTCATACATTAGGGGCCGCCCAGCTGTGCTGCAGAAGTAAGCTGCACACTCCAAGCAGCCCAGAGTGTGTGAGTGATGTGCTCTCTGGCCAGGTCAATTTGTTAACCTCACTGTGATGCCACCCTGAATTGCCATAGAACGAGAGAGAAAATGAATCGTCGTGTTCTGCACCTGTCTCTCTTACCACTTAGAATGAGAAAAGCAGTTTCTCCCCTGGGTCCAGGTGTTCATCAGAAATATGAGGATTGGGCTGGACTCAAAGGTATTGGTCAGTCTATCTCAGAGATTCAGTTTGAAATGACTTTAAAGGTATTGTACCAACACTTTCACAACCTGTAGGTTCCTGAAAGAGTATTTGTCTTTGTCAGATTGGGCTACTATAACAAAAATACCATAGACTGGGTGGCTTAAACAACAAACATTTCTCACATTTCTAGAGGCTATAAAGCCCAAGGTCAGGGTACTGGGGGATTTGGTGTCTGGTGAGAGAACTCTTCCTGGCTTGCAGGTGGCTGTCTTCTGGTATGTCCTCATGTGGCAGAGAGAGCTGGCTCTAGCCTCTTTCTCTTCTTAAAAGGATGCTAATTCCCATCATGGGGGCTCCACCCTCATGACCTCATCGTGACCTAATTATACCCCAAAGACACTATCTCCTAATACCATCCCATTGGGGCTTAGGGCTATCACATAGGAATTTTGGGGGGGATACAAACATGCAGTCCGTAACACTATTATAAGGCAGGGAAAAGGAAAATAATTCTTATTTCATACTTGTTATAATATGTACTTCCTTTCTTGGAAACACAAGGAATGACAGCTTTCCTAAATTTTTCAAATTTATTTTTCCAAATAGATTTGGATTAGGTATTGTATTAATTTAAAAAAGTGTTTCTAGATCTTTTGCTGAGGGAAGAACAGGATAAGAGGTAAGAAAGACAAAACTGACACAGGCGGAAAGTGACAGCTTTTCTAGTAAAAAGATGAAGTGTCTAGATTATTCATCACTGAACCACTATCCCTATAACATTTGTAAATAATTTCCCTTTTTCCCAATTTGAAAATATATTTAAGTTGGCGGAATGGACCACTGGCATGTTTTCATTTCAAGTGGAATTTGAAATGGTTTATCGGGACCTTTACTTTGGCCCCAAAGGCTGTTTACTAGGTGAAATACTATTTTATTGTACTTGGAAAGAATAAGTATTTTAATAGAAGAACATTCTGGCTTCCAAATCTGACCCCTTGGCAACAGCAATTTCAAGTCAGTGTATGCTAGTGAATACAGTGAAATCCTAAGAAGTTACCAAAATACCTTAAACTAAATTTCTTGGATGAAAGTTGTTTCCAGAAAGTCTTGTACCATCTTCTCAGGAACACTCAGGAGCCCTCATAAAAACAAATTCTGCCTCTCATACTATGAGTTTGAATCTTTTTCTATTTCGTCTTCACATCACGAATCATGACTGGCTGTGAACACATCACATTGGCAAGTGTTTCAAGTCTTCTGTTTGGTTTGTGTATTTGTGTGTATGCATCAGAGTTTTACAGCATTTGAAAATCAGGGGGCAGATAATTATGATATCTGTGATACTTAGGATACTTAGGATCTGTGATACTTAAGATCTATGATACTTAGGAAATAGGCTGTACTTATGATGTTTACCCCTTATAAATGCTTGGGTGTTACTTGAGGAAGGTGAATACAGATAAATGTGAATTCATAGATAGTCAACCAGGTACTGGAGCATTTATGTTCAGTCAAGTACACGAACACATAAAGTGTCTCAACCTCTGTACAATGATGTACCCAGGATTTTCCCATAAAAGATTTGAGGTGACTTGCAAAAAAAAAAAAAATGCTTTACGATGAATAGAATAAACTTGAACTAGAAATAGAAAACCAAGAGCATTGACAGGAAGTGGAAAGAAGTGTAGACTACTATTGAATGCTAAGCCTCCTGGTAACCCAAACAGAAAGGGATGCTTATTTGCGTCCTTATCCTTATTCCAACTGAGGAAGCTCCTTGGGAGAGGCCAGAGTTTTTTCTGGCAGAAAATTCTAAAAGAAATGTTCTTAATTTACTTAAGAATTGCGTAGAAGCCAGCAAGTTTGAATTTGGTGGTTAAAAACAGTACTCTGGGTAGATTTATATTTCCAAATTACAAGCTTTGGGTTTTTTCAGTATTACTTTGATAAATGTCATATTAGAAAGAGGAAAATAAGTAGCAGGTGGTTCTCTCTGGTCGACTTTGTCCCTGTGGTCAGTAGAGGCGCAGGCTGACTGGGAGGCAGAGCAGTTCCTGCCAACCTGGATTCGTACCCGGCTTTGTATCCTTGGTCAAGTTCTGTGACCTCTGTTAACCTTCCGGGTTTTTTTCCATCTATAAAATAAAAATGTTAAATTGCATGATTATTGAGATTCATGAGAAAATAGATCTAAAAAATCTAAGATTGCCATAGTACTGTCTCAAACATTGATGCTAAAGATAAAAGTATATATTTTCCTCATTTTTTGTGCTTTCCCACTGGTCAATAATTTTCACTTCCATAATTGAGGAATATGTTACACAAAAAAATGAGTATAGTTACAGAAATTATAACTGACTCGGGTAGTTCTATTCTGCAGTCAATGCTATAGTTACTTGGGACTTGCAGGAAATGAATTATTATGGATACGTGGGCTTCCAAAGCTATGGGTCTACCCTTTTGGGAACAAAACATACTGCTGTTTCAAACAATAAAGTTAACTATTCATAATGAAAATCTTTCTCAAATTGGATTGCTTTTTAAAGGTGGATATGCCAAATAAAAATAAACTCTCAGAGCGATTTAGGATTATTAGACTTTATTCTGCTTTAATACAGTGCTAACTCTGGGGGGCTTTGTGGTCATTGGAATGTTTGTCCTACACAAGGAGCTCCAGCCTCCTGGGCATTTGGAATCTGTTCCTTTTACCAGCCTTGTGGCCCCTTGATCTCCTTCTAATTCATGACATCTAATCTGCTCAGGATTTGAAAATCAGATAATCAAAGCTCATTTTAACTTTGAGTAGAATAAGAATAAATAGAATCTGGTCGTCTAGGTATCAAGTACCTGGGTTTTTATACATGAACTCTGTGCCTTGTCTTTTAGTTCCTTGGAGCTCCTTTTTATTTAATTGCTGGTTTACACTGTGTTCTGGAAAGTGAAATGTTACTCTGTTTTCTCCAAGTGTTATCAAAAATGACAAGACCTTGGGAATGCCGCACATGCCCAAAGTTCAAAGTCATTAAAATTCTTGAATACTTGAATGTTCAGTTATATTTGCTAATGGAGAATCACAGACCTTTTCTCAGGTTTCCTTTGGAATTATTCACAAGAGGTAATTGTTTATTCCTTAAAGAGTTTGAGGGAGGGAAACTTCATCTACTTCTCTGTAGGTGTGGTCCAAGGTTTAGCCACACTCATCCTTCAAGCAGACTCCCTTTGTCTCACCTGCATGCCTCTGTCTTTTTTCTTTGGGTTTCATTCACAGTGAAAAGAAAAAACATTCTAAAACAACTACTCAAGTATTTTAAATTAACTTTTAAATACCTTAAAGTTTGAGTCTTCATTTCAACTAAATTACATTTAAATATTTCCTTTTCCATAGGCCATAGTTCCTAGTACATTGCAAAGGGGATATTTTTTTTTTTTAATTTTTTTTGGTGTTGACTTTTTTTTTTAATTTTTATTTATTTATTTATTTATTTATTTATTTATTCTTGGCTGTGTTGGGTCTTCGTTTCTGTGCGAGCGCTTTCTCTAGTTGCAGCGAGCGGGGGCCACTCTTCATCGCGGTGCGCGAGCCTCTCACTATCGTGGCCTCTCCCGTTGCAGAGCACAGCCTGCAGACGCTCAGGCTCAGTAGTTGTGGCTCACGGGCCCAGTTGCCCCGCGGCATGTGGGATCCTCCCAGACCAGGGCTCGAACCCGTGTCTCCTGCATTAGCAGGCAGACTCTCAACCACTGCGCCACCAAGGAAGCCCCAACAAAGGGGATATTTTTATTTCCATTATTCCTTAAAGATAAAGTGACTAGAATCAGGAATAAGTGCTTCCCACATGACAAACTGGAAGGAGAGCATTGCTTTATACTTTCTCTGATATATATGACTACAGAATTTTCTCTTTCTTTAATTTGGTTAGGTACCACCTTTATTGAAGTTCCCATTAGGCAGTTAATTTACTTCTTTTCCTTTGACTCCACTATATGACTCTGTATTCTGCACCACATTTGTTTGTTAACAATCAATAGTTCCACCTAATCTTTCTGTTGTGTTTGTAACACGTTGAGTAGTATCTAGAATGCTTCTATCAGATCTACTAGCTGACATTTATTGTGCTCCTAATCTGCCCTGACTTCTAGGATCAAGACTTCACACACATGATCTCGTATAGCTCCATCATAACTCTTTGACACATAAAGTTATAATCCCCACTTTACAGATGAGAAAACCGAGGTTGAGGAAGTTAAGTTACTTGCCTCAGTCAGCTAGTACAGGCGTCCCCAACCCCCTGTTAGGAACCGGGCCGCACAGCAGGAGGTGAGCGGTGGGCTAGCGAGCAAAGTTTCATCTGTATTTACAGCCACTCCCTGTCACTCACATTACCACCTGAGCTCCACCTCCTGTCAAATCAGCCGCGGCGTTACTCTCATAGGAGCAGGAACCCTACTGTGAACTGCACATGTGAGTGATCTAGGTTGCACGCTCCTTATGAGAATCTATCTAATGCCTGATGATCTGAGGTGGAGCTGAGGCGGTGATGCTAGCGCTGGGGGGCGGCTGCGAATACAGATTATCATTAGCAGAGAGGTTGGACTGCACAGAGACCATAATAAATCAATTGCTTGCAGACTCATCTCAAACCCCTATCAGTGAGTGGCAAGTGAAAACAAGCTCAGGGCTCCCACTGACTCTGCATTATGGTGAGTTGTATAATTATTTCATTATATATTACAATGTAATAACAATAGAAATAAAGTGCACAATAAATGTAATGTGCTTGAATCATCCCAAAACCATCCCCCCACCCCGGTCCGTGGGAAAATTGTCTTCCATGAAACCGGTCCCTGGTGCCAAAAAGGTTGGAGACTGCTGAGCTGGTAGACCTGTGAACCAGAATTGTATGCAGGCAGGGTGGACTTTTTTTTATTTGAAGTGTAGTTGACTTACAATGTTGTGTTAGTTGCAGGTGTACAGCAAAGTGATTCAGTTATACATACCTATATATCTATTTTTTTCAGATTCTTTTCCCTTATAGGTTATTACAAAATATTGAATAGAGTTCCCTGTGGCATACAATAGGTCCTTGTTGGTTATCTATTTTATATATAGTAGTGTGTATATGTTAATCCCAAACTCCTAATTTATCCCTTCTCCTCCCCGCTTTCCCTTTTGGTAACCATAAGTTTATTTTCTATGTCTGTGGGTCTATTTTTGTTTTGTATATAAGTCCATTTGTATCATTTTCTAATTTTAGATTCCACATATAAGCAATATCATATGATATCTGTCTTTGGCCTACTTCACTTAGTATGATAATCTCTAGGTCCATCTATGTTGCCACAAATGTCATTATTTCATTCTTTTTGATGGCTGAGTAATATTCCATTGTATATATATATACCACATCTTCTTTATCCATTCCTTTTTTGATGGATATTTAGGTTGCTTCCATGTCTTGGCTATTGTAAATAGTGCTGCTGTGAACACTGGGGTACATGTATCTTTTTGAGTTATGGTTTTCTTCAGGTATATGCCCAGGAGTGGGATTGCTGGGTCATATGGTAGCTCTATTTTTATTTTTTTGAGGAACCTCCATGTACTGTTCTCCATAGTGGCTGCACCAGTTTACATTCCCACCAACAGCACTTTTCATGGCAGTACACTTACACAGGGCCATGGTCTGGGTTGATGCCTGGGAGCAGAAAACTTCTATCCACACCCATAATATTTCTTTCAGAAGCAGTAGACATGCAGACTTGGGCTCATCTCCATTTGCCATAGGGATCAGTTTCTTCACAATCTGTGAAGTTTCTCGGAAGTGTTTCCCTACTATGCCAAATTGCATTATTACTCTCATGCAAATTCCAGCAACTAATCTTCCCTCAGTTGCCTGCTCTTGCCCATGATCTCAGGGAAATGAGCTGGGAAACAGATAGAAAACTACATAGTTTTGTGCTTGCAGGGACATGAACATTGCCTGACCAAGTTTACCCCCATGTTTACCTCCAAGTTTACCTGTACCTGCTTTAAGTGGGTGGGCTTAAATTTCATACTGCTAAGCACCAAATGAATATAAAATGTGGCTTTAAGTACAACCCAAATGTGAAAAACTTGCAAAAATGTATTCTCAGCTCAGATCCCTAAAAGTGCAGCCTCACCTAGACAACTGCCTGTCACTTACTCTAATAAGTAGGTGGTATTCTTTGCCCAAAATCAGGAATTAACATACCCGATTTTTACATGGCAAGAGAGGTGACAGTTTTCTCCCTGGTAACCACTCTGTTCCCTCTAATAAGTGTTGAGCCATTTCTAGGTTGGCTGACAGTTAGTTTTAATGTTTGAATAATTCTCTCTTCCTCTTATTTTACCATTCCTGAGGGGCATTTATGTCAAAGACTAGCTTCTTTTCTTGCCTTTTATAAAAAGATCAGAGAATCTCTTAAGTCATCTATAAAATACCATTCACCATCTTTGGTAAAGGTAAAATTTAATAGTCAATAAGAATTTTCAGAAGCAATAAAAATATTTTTAAATGATTTAAGTTTAAGAAAAATGATAAAGCTTCAGTATGGTCATGGTGAGAAAGAATCCTCTGGGCAGTGTCCCCCCTCTGGGTGTTGGAGAGTTTCTGAGATAATCCACCACGTGGCAGGAGGGGAACAAACAGGTTTAAAACCACGTTTTTCCTGGATCTCTGAGAGGCGTGTCTGTCAAGCTCTGGATTAGAGCTGAGGGTTACTATCAAAAGATAAACCAAAGTCCTGCTGCACGTACTGGGCAAAAGTTGACATTTTCTGAACTCAGTTTGAAGTAAAAACAGAAAAGAAAACTATGAAGCAATATAAAAGGGCTAACAAAATCCACAATCCTTAAACAGTTTAGAATGTCTTTTGGAAAAAAAATCACATATGCTATGACAATTTATATTTATCAAAGAAGTAAAAGGTCCCTAAAACACTTAGTTAAATGTCTGCCTTGTCACAGAAAATGCTGCTATGCATTACTTAAGATGTGTTCTTTCTTTCATTCTCCCCTCCCTCCCTCCCTCCCTCCCTCCCTCCCTTCCTTCCTTCCTTCCTTCCTTTCGTATAAGTATGTCCCATGCAATACTTGGCACATAGTTATACTAAAAAGTATTTTCTTTTTATCTGAAGTTCAATATTTTAGAAAAAAATTAGTATAATAATAGTATATGTTTTCAGTATCCAAACAGAAATAACATAATAGTATAATAATTTAGCATATAGTGTATAACATCTTTCGTATGGTATTATAGTACTATGGATGTATAGAGTAGATAATTTACAGTATAATATTCAATAGAATAATAATTTTGTATAATAATTTTAGTATAAATATGTCTCATGCAATATTTGGGACATACATGAAAAATTGTTAACAATTTTTCTGAAATTTAAGTTTAAATGAGAGTCCTGTACATTATCTGGCAACCCTACACATTTCAGCAAACGCCATCCAAGGTGATAGCAGCCAGGAGAAGAAATAAATGGAGGGCATCCCTGGAGCTTTATCTTCTTGGCCTGGAAGTAACACACATCATTTCTGCTCACAGTCTATTGGCCAGAACCCATCACATGTGTCAATTTGACTGCAATGGAGACTGGGAGTCGAGGATGGCTCATGGATAATTGATGACCACTAAGGGCTCTGTTGTATTCACCCAATGATACTTGTGCATCAGCGAAGCCAAAAGGATGATTACATAGCAGTAGAGAACTCTGGAAGTACTGTGGGCAGTTAACGGAATGAACGATCTCTTTTACCTGGGAGTGCCATGTTGGAGATGGAATCTAACCTGAGTCTTGATGGGCACGTAGAGAGAAGTAAAAGGGCATTTTATGAGCAAAACAGCATAAACATTACCATGGAGGTAAGAAAGCCAGAGCGTAAAGGAGATGAAGCTGACATTGTTCTACTGGTTACACTTTGATTAGCATATAGATCTTTCAAGTTTGTCCATCATCCCTATTCTTACCTTATTAAAAAGAGGATTTAATTTTAAATTGATATATGATATCCTATGAAGATGATCAGAAAAACTGGGCAGAAAGAGGGATGTGGATCATGGGCACATTTGCTTAGAGAGTGGTCCTACATAACAAATAAAATTAGATGGTAAATCCTCAAATTACATGATTAGCTTATAGTTCTATCTATAAGAACAAGAGAAGATCTTGTCAGATTAAGAAATCTAAAGCTTCTGGAAGTTTTGGATAGATGCTTTAAAAATCATAAAGATTTTTATCTTTATGATAAAAAATAAGCTCTTTGCTTCTGGAAAAGACAGAAAGATTTTGATTCCCATTCACTATTGCAGACTCAGTACTTAAAACTGTTAGTTTGCTTTAATGAGATATATTTGTAATATCCTCAAATAAAAAATTGTTCAAGTCCATAAAGAAAAAAAAAAATGAACCACTGTATGACAGATTTGCTTCTAGCTTTGGGAGCCAAATTGTAATGGTGAGTACATTTCAGGGGTAAATTTTTTTTTTTAACGTGATAATCCATTTATTTATTTATTTATTTATTTATTTATGGCTGTGTTGGGTCTTCGTCTCTGTGCGAGGGCTCTCTCCAGTTATGGCAAGTGGGGACCACTCTTCATCGCAGTGTGCCGGCCTCTCACTATCACGGCCTCTCTTGTTGCGGAGCACAAGCTCCAGATGCGCAGGCTCAGTAATTGTGGCTCACGGGCCCAGTTGCTCCATGGCATGTGGGATCCTCCCAGACCAGGGCTCGAACCCGTGTCCCCTGCACTGGCAGGCAGACTCTCAACCACTGTGCCACCAGGGAAGCCCAGGGGTAAATTTTTGAGATTCTGAATATCAGAACTGAAAATCAGAATCTTGACACAGCACACCATGGCTTTGGGGAAGGAAAGGAATGTTTACTCTTGCTAAGGTTAGTGGACAAGTCTGGTCAGAACATCATGAGAAAACATATTTCTCTATTCAGGACCATGTTATCTCAATGTTTCACATTCCTGTCCTTTTTGGAAGCTAGAGTTATTATTCCAAAGTCTCAAGAGGTTTACTATAAACTCTAAATTGCTCTACTCACCCTTCCTAACTAGGCATCCATAGTCAGTGCATGCATTAAAAAAAAAAAAAAGACATATGTTAATGAAACGATTTGTACTCTAGAATCTTTGTACCCTAGAATCTTCCTTGCAGCATGACTCTGAAAATGGCCTGGTCTTCTTTTTACCTGATTTTTGCAATCCCTGAAGCCGGCAGAGGAACTGTTTTATTTCTTTTAAAAGCATGCCAAGAATAAAGTCAGCTGGTAATAAAATGCAACAATAGTCATCTCTAAGCAAAAAGTGAATAGCAGTAGTGTTGTTCTAATGGTTTTGCTTTGAATCTTTCCTCCCTTACAATTTTTATTCTATATTGTCTGAAGAAAAGAATAAAAAATTCCACTGCTCAGCATCTCAGAGCTGAAGGATCTTGTTTATTTCTAGGTGGTCGTGACACCAAATGGGAAAGGGAAATCTATGATTTCTTTTGCGTGTTCAGTTTCTTAGGGCACCACGCTCAATGCATAGCACAGGGTAGAAGCTCAAGCTTACATGCCCCTGAGTTCTTCCACTAACTATCTCTTAGGCAGGTTAACTCACGATTCTAGGACTCACTTTCTCATCTGCAAATAGGCCTGATAGGGAATAGGATCAACCTCATAGGGTTATTGTGGGCATTTAATATGTTAATATCTGTAAAATGTGTGGCACTCACTGTACCTAGCTTGTAAGTTCTTAGAAAATATGAAAGAATATTGCTTTTATTTACAAAAGACTAAAGAACATCTCACAGAATATATTTTGTTTATATCTAACTATTAACAGTGTTCTAGGTTTTATGCTGATTTAATTACACAGGCAGGCCAAGTTTCCTGGAAAAGAGGTTATGAGGTGGAGATTTGCAGGCATAAGGTTGTTAAGGGGTGGCCTGGGGATCAATGATAGTGGGGAGTGAAGGAAGCAGGAACAGGCAGAAGAGCAGGTCACAGGACCTGGCCAGCACCTGGGTCTCAGGGAAGTTCTAGAGCTGGAATGGTCCTCTAGGTTGTCCCAGTTTGCAGAGAGGGGACCAGGCCCTTGTACATCCCTTCACACCGAGGAGTCCTCGAGGACTGCTGCTCTGTGGGGGAGGGGACATGACCTCATCTCGAGCCAGGTGGCTCTTTTGGGCTGAGAGTGACTCACCTGGTAGCTGGCAGTCACCAAAAGAGGGGGGCCCCCGCAGTCTTGAAGCGCCATCAAGTGACACCACTATAGCCACCATGTGTGCATTGTAACATTCATATTTTCATGTCACCAGTGTCTTAATTTGCTTGAATATAGATCTTGCATGCTCAGATTGAGAATAATGGAAAGTAATTTTCTTAGAATACCAAGTAACTGACTAATTTAATGAAAAATAACATTTCCCCCAGGCACTTGTTTCTTTATAACCTGAAATTCACCCTGTGAATTTCGATGTTTCAACTTGTCATCTTGTTAGAGTATAGATACAGTTGAGTTTGTAAGTAATGTTTGAACATTTTAGAATTATTATAATCTTCTTGCAAGCCTAGTTCACTATGCACTTTTTGTTTTCATTTCCATGGCATTAATCGCATTATAAGAAAAATGAAGGAGATCTTAAATGTACCCATCATTATTCCGTACGAAGATATCAGCTGTATTTATTTTTTTCGAATTGCCATATTACCCTTCCTAATATGCAAATGTATTTTACATCAGCCTATTTATGGTAGGTCTATATTTTTCATTATCTTTTTTTTCTTTAACTTAACATTGCATTATAAATATCTTCATGTAGCTACTCATTTTCACAAATATAATGTAATAGAAACACAGGTTTCTAATGAGAAACCATACTGTAGGTTTAGTAATGAGAAGTACATAGTAATGAGAAACACTATACTGCAAGTCGCTGTATTGTAAATTGTTTGGCTTTCAGCTTTATTCCAGGTTTTCCCTTTCAAATCATTAAATCATTCAAATCTATAAATTGAATAAAATTCTGAACTTAGCAAATCATTTCAATTAAGTAAACAGTCACGGTCGATGCTGGCTTGCGTTAAAGGGCAGATATAGCAATGACGATACTCAATCTGCACCTGGAAACAGTTTAGGGATGAAAGTGTGGTCCAGTCATATAAAGGAGTAGGCACAGAATAAAACGTAGCCAGTGACGCAGTGGAGAAGAGACAGGAGTGATGATTTCTAACTGTGTAGGAGGGAAAGATTCATTGAAGAGGAGGATTTTAAGCTAGGCTTTGCAGGAAAAGTAAAATTTAGACAAGGGGAAAAAATCATTAGGATGTTTTAAGTCAAAAGAAAAGTAACAGGAAGGAAAGATGTGAAAGTAATTTATGAATATAAGGAACTGTGAGTCATCTGGGAAGGTGACTTTTAAAAGATGAAAATGTGATGGAAAGGATCATTTAGAGTCATGTATTCCAGGTACATGACGCTAACAGGAAGTAAGAACTAGTGGGAGATGTTGACAGGAGACTCACATCCCAGGTGGGACGATATTGCACTAATTCAAGGAAAGTTTACTAACTTCTTGCATTTTTTTTTCTTTCCTTCATTCATTCGTAATTCATGAATATGTAATCATCTTCCAGGCTGTTAGGGCTGGGACTGTTAGAATAAAGATCAAGATCTATTTGAAATTATACATTCACCCAACAAATATGACTTGAGAGCCTACTTTGTGGAAAAGGGGTAGTCAGAGCTGAATTCATCTCCAACCTTAAACTTGAGTTCTCAGCTGGGTTGTGAATAGGGCATCACATTTGGTGATTATAGGCTGTCATATTAGCAATATGAAGAGAACTCTGAAGTTCTCACCAAGTACCATTCCACAGAGGAGATGAGATGGACTCTCTAAATGATGCTTCATCCTGACTCTTGAAGAGACAACGGATCACTCTGTTCTCCCATATTTTCTCCTCAGTCTACACACAGAGAAGCAAAATCCAAACTCAAACAAAACAATACACAGGCCAAGTCATCTGGCTCTTTGGGGGTCAGGAGGAATTAGAATACCTTGAAATATTTTATGTTAGTTTCCTGAGTTTTGAGGACATTCTCACTTCTGTGAAAAATCCAGGGCTTTGAGATGCCACCCTGCATTTTAACACTGCTGTTGCACATAGCAGGAATGATTTGGTCCTTCCCCGCCCCTCCCCTCTGCGGGTTGCCCTCAACCTTGCTCTAATCAGGCACACACCGTGATACAAGGCTGTGGTTACTGCATCATTTAGATTTCATACTGACAGATGAGCCACTACTCTAAAGAAAAATGCTTTGTTTAAAAGGACAAGACATATTTTCCAAAACCTTTTTCAGAACTAATGTAATCATAGTAATTAAGTGTTATTTATACATTACCTATTACGGCTCCATTGAGTGCTTGATAAAATATAAGAAAGATCAAACCAGATTACACTTGAAATGTATCATTTGTGAAAACATGTTTTAATTTGAAGACATGTTGAAAGTCATTACTTACATTAGAGATTTCCAAATAGGCATTTTATGATTCTTCCACAATCAGAAGTTGTCTGTCAGCTAATATAAACTTAAATCAAGAAAAAGCTTATCACCAGGTAAAACATCTGCTTTCAGAGGACAAAATTATATCTCGGGTACCATCCTTTAATCAATGAACTGTTACTTGATGGTTTGAGGCAGGAGTTAGCAACCTTTCGGTTGGTATGGTTAGCTTCCTATACCCCTGGTGGGGCGGGGTGGGTGTAGGTAAGGAGCAAATTGAAATTGGCAAGGTGTTTAGACAGGACACTGTCAGTGCTTGGCCCATCCCCCTGGCTCCCTTTTGTCTGTTCTCACACCTCTCCCCAGACTTGGGTGTGCTTATTTCCAACTGCTAGTGTCTCTGACTCTCCTCGCTGGTGTGGCCCTGAGGCTACTTGAGCTGCTTTGCCTGCAGGTGCACAAGCCAAGTGCTTCGACATCTGAGAGGCCCCCTTCCCCACCAGGGGCTCATACCCAATGCCTATCTGCTGTCTGAATATGAAAGCCCAGCTCCCTTGCTTGGGTTAGGACAACTCCGAGGTGTAACTTACGCTCCAGAACTCCCCTGCAGGGTTAGGCTGATGTTACCTTTCATAAAACTTTGTCTGAAATCGTATACTTGCTCGGTTTCTTCTCCTCTGTCTGCTTCTATCACTCCAAAACAGGATTGCCTGGGAGCGCTTCCTTAATAAACAGCTGTCCTATAAAGACTTGTCCTAGAGCATATTCTAGGGAAGTTGAAGATAGTGCTTCTGTATAAAGCATCTCTTCCTATAGTCCACCTTTTAGAGATGTATTCTGGGTTAATACATCCTCTCAGTTGTGCATATAACCCTGACAAAGTTAAGTATAATGAAACAGAGCATTCCCTACCATCTGAAATGGTGTATAGATTCAGTAACCAGGATTTACAGGAATAAAAAAAAAAAACAGTTGCCTATGTGGAATTTGCTTTTTGTGGTACCCAACACACTGTGACTATTTCTACCAACCTTGTTCTTTCTACATCCAGACAATGGTTGTAATTCCAAAATGCAGAAAGAGCTGCTGAGACCAAGCTCTGGCTGGAAGCCAGTTCCCATAAGTAGGATGCTGTAGGTAGGAAGAAGAAAGGGAGCAGTCGTACAAGGCATCCTGGGAACTGAAGATTTTAGTGTGTTTGATGAGTTCAGAGACCCTGATGAACAGCAGAGGGTGGATGAGCCCTCCTCTGCCCAGAGCACCTACACAGACTGACTGTTAGACACCAGGGTTGTCCAGCTGGAGTCCAACTGCAGATCTGATTGGGATTTTAACCCAGATATTTTAAAAATAACCATGAAGCAAGGGAAATCCACTAACTCTATTTATAAACACAAAATATGGGTAATTGTCTCCTTCTTTTGGGTCAGTAGCAAAAATGTAACCTACAAAAATGATCCTGTGGCAGAAATGACCCTGAAAACCAGAGGAAGGGCAGACCTCTGAGCACCGTTTATAACAGGAACCAGAAAAACTTTAGAAGACTATTTGCCTTACTTAATCTGATTTCAGAAGACATCGCCTTTGGTAAACAGGAAAAGAAAGCCACAAAATAGAATAAGCTGAGATGAAGGGACAACAGGATGAAATGAAGAGAGGACAGGATGTGAGGGCAAGGAAACAAGCCGGGATGGGATGGGAGCCCGGTGAGATGAAGGAGGAGCACGTGGAGGCCAGAACAAGAACTTCAAAATTAAAACCACGCTGGAGTCAGCACGCCACACACACGGAGCCCATCACAGCATAGAGAAGAACGGAAGAAAATGATATTAGATGAAGCGAAAGTTATACAGGATAAAGGAGAAGATACAAACTCAGAATAAGTGCTCTGGAAGCAAACTAGATTATTTGGAAAAGTCACAATTAAAGGACCCTCCTCAAAGCTGGGAGGTTGGGAGGAAAGGGTGGGTGGCTAGAGATGCAGATGACAGAAGTTTGTCATAATCCAGGCAAAACTTAAATAATTAGACACATATCCTGATATATTTTTTTTTAATTTTCCATTATGGTTTATTACAGGATATTGAATATAGTTCCCTGTGCTATACAGTAGGACCTTGTTGTTTATTCATCCTATGTACAATAGTTTGCCTCTGCTAATCCCAAACTCCTACTCTTTCCCTCCCCCAACCTCCTCCTCCTTCTAATATATTTTTAAATTACAAAGAGAAAAACTGACAAACAACCAGAAGAAAAATGCAGGTTATCTCTAAAGGAATTAATATTAATTTGGCCCCATAGAGTTATTTGCATCACAGAATTTCAAAGGATGATGAAACAAATTTAGGGAAGCTGTCCTTTAATTCACTTATTTAGAAAATAGTATGCTCCTACTATGTGTCTAGCATTGTGTTAGATACTGAAAATACAATTTATGTTTATAACCTGAAATGATGATCCTTGTATGGAATTAAAAATAATTGATCATCACAATTACATTCAAAGGCTTGTGTAAAGCTATAATCTTCAAAATGATTTTTACACTGGGCTCTCCCCCTGGAGTTTCTGATTCAGTAGGTCACAGGTAAGTCCCAATAATTTGCATTTCTATGAAGTTCCTACTAGATGCTGATGTAGCTGGTCCAGGAACCACACATCAAGAACCACTGATTTATATTAACTGGAATTTGGGAAGGAAAATAACAAAAACGTTCAGCTGCCTTGGAATGATTACATAGTTGTAGTTGATGAAATAGTTTTTGAAGATTATTCAATGCTGTCGAAAAATCCCAACATTACAGTTCTGCATAAAGTCAGCATAAAAAATGCATATACCATGTTCTTTATATAAAGGATACAGTTAAAATGGAAGAGGTAGGTGTCAAACAGATTGTCAGGAATTTCAAAACTAGTTAATAGAGATTCTCTCTGGGCCATGTCCTTAATAGTTAATTTTTATTTTCATCTTTATAGCTTTCTGTATTTTCTAAATGAATATACATTAATTTTATGTTGAGAAAAAGGAAAATAACTCCCCCCAAAGTCCTAGTTCAAATGTTGTCTTCTTGGTAAAGCTCCCACCAGCCCTCATCTGAATGCCATCTATGAGTTCTTCTGTCAGCACCTCCTGAAAGCATTCATCACCTTTTATGTCATTCATTAAAAACTGGCTATGCACATTAGCATTTTTAAAGGCTCTGAAAAGTCTCAATGTTTAAAAAAAAACTTAATATCATTTACTTCAGGATTTTCCAAACATATTTGTCCATAGAACAGTGCAGAACATCTATTACTGTTCTCAAGAATAAATGGTCCACACAGTGGCATTAGCAACTCTTTGACATTTATTGAATAAATGGATGAAATCAATGAATCAATGGATTATTGGCTAATGTGTTACTTATTAATATTTCTCCAAGGGGTGAACCTAAACTCAGAGCGTTCTTTCAAAGGCCATTAGCATTTTAATTTATATGTACTTAAACTTCGAATTCCCTAGGTACTTAACTCAACAAACTTTATAAATTGCCTAATGGGTGCAAGGAACCCTGTGACATGCAAAGGTATATTTTACATGGTCAGATCTCAGCCCAGTATTAATTCACTATTTCTTCACATATCCCAGCCTTCAAAAATATTTAAATCACTTTTCATAGTTGATTGTATATCTACATGATTATTATTTAAATTTAACCAACAGTGAGAATTTCATTCAATATGAGTTAAAACTACAATGGGAGAATCCAAGCATCCTCTCAAAGAAAAGTACAAATACCAGATGGAGTTTCCTGCTTTTTGAAAGTGGATGACACTGTCTTTCCAAACAAATATCGTATGCCAAAAATAAGAGCCCATCTGTATTTTATAATTAATTATCTTCTGTGCCTAAGAATTTTTTTTCTTCTGCATTGGCTACATTCCATCCTATTAGTACCTTAGATTATGGGATATTTTATAGCTCTTTATGTTTTGCAATTATATGAGTTATATAAAAATATGCAAAAATGTTTGGAAATACTTGGTAACTTAGCAATGAAAATAGTATGAAATGTACTCATGTATAAACAGTAAGCTTCCCAGCACACATACACATATCACCAAAAACAAAAAGTGGAAACAAAAATATCTGAAAGAAGGGAAAAATCAATCATAAAATTTAAATTTGTTATTTTCATGTGAGGATTGCAGAATGCTTTCCCTCAATGCTGCATATATGGCAAATGCCCCAGAATAGTTTGTTCATGCTCAGAATTAAAAGATGTTGTGATTTTGAAAGGGAAGGAGAATCTAGCGGGGGGTGACTGGAATTAAAGATGGCATTTTATTATATATATTATATATATATATTTAATGTATCTATTCTGTAACATCTTATGGGAAAACCCAAATGAACTTTTTTGGCCAACCCTATTTAAAATGTCTTAGTGAGTACAAACACTTCCCCTATAATGAGATGAGGAAAGCCAAATGTTTTAATATGGAATGCCATGCTTAAAATAATCAGACACTTTTAGAACATGACTATCTTCCTTTAATAAATGTAAAAAATAAAACATAGCCCCAGTAGGTTTAGAGTGAAGATCAAGATCACTCAGTGAATTAGAAGAGAAGAGAGTACAGTTGAGCTGACTGTCTGCTCATGTGCATAAATACTGGTCTTGATATGTTGTTACGTCAACACAAGCATCACTGTGACTTATCCTTGGGCCACACCTCTTTGTAGTTGAGAAAGTCATTAAAAATATGGCTTTTAATCAACAACATTTGAGGTCTTTACTGACAAAAATAATAATTGATTGCTTACTTTAACAACATGTCAGGCACTATTTTAGGTGACTTACATATATTAATTCATTTAATCTTCACAACAGTGTAGTGAATTGTAAATAGGTACTGTGATTATCTTCATTTTCTGATGAGGAAATGGAGATTCAGAGATTGATAATGAGGATTTGATGCCACACCTTCTGGACTGAGTGCCAGTGCTTAACTGGGCTGCTCTGCTGGTTGTTTCTCAAACGGTGATATATATGTATTCGGGCAAGAAATTGAAATCCATGAATACTATTCCTATAAAATAGATTGACCCAGTGCATGGGGAGGATGGTGTAGTATCAACTGATAATAAAGAGAAGTCTGTTTAAAGTTCCTTTTCTTCTTGAACATGATTCAATTATTCTTAATTTTATGAGCTGGCGGCATTTGAATATCAGAAATCCAACTTTTGGACTAATTTTTGTTTGTTGGCATCAGCCAGGAGTATTCCAGGCAAGACATGGAAGTACAGTAAGTGGAAGGAAGTGTGGCTAGATGGGTACTGTGGAAAATGGATACAATCGTGACCAAACTAAAGAAGCTTGCAGTTAACTGTTTTCACGCAAACCCGGTGCTGCCCAATCTTCTGATTATTAAAGAGAAGCTGAAAAATCTGATTCTTATCTGAAATAACTCAAATTGGAAAACATACTGCAACGAACTAAATGAATTAAAAAAAAACATTAGAAACAGAGCAACTCAAAGAAATCACTTCCCTGGACAGGCACTAGTCAGTACGGAGGAAGTTATGATGTTGATTGTGGAGCCAAGTGTGTGAAGTGATGACTTGTTCCCTGTGGGGATGTTCCAGAAGCTTCCCTGAACCACTTCTCTATCCCTCTCCACACAACCAAGGAACTATTTTCCCCCTTCAATCTACCTTATACTACTTGGTGTAAGGTTGCTTTGGGTACAGAATTTCACATATAATGTTAGAACTTCTGAGGATCTACCTTTGGTTGTTAATCTCAATGCAAAGAGGGTCTTTCTCCGTCCCTCTTTCTCCATCCCTCTTTCTCCATAGATTTTACTTTGTACAAATATTCCAGCTCAGCTCTATCCTCTGCTAACCCATGCTCCCCCATCATGAGCATGGGCCACCTTTGAATAAAACACCAAATCATTTTCTAGGGAAAATCATCCCATGTTACAATAGCGTTCCTTCAGGGAAGCCACTCTTGAGATTTCTACAACTTACCTAGATAGTTTCATTTGTGAGTTGGACTTAAAGATGTGACTTAAAGAACTGGAGGATGGAGACATTTCTTGAAGAAAAACCTAGACGAGAGGGAGAAAAAAGAGCCAGAAGAAACAAATCAAGGGGTTCGTAAGGTTGTTGATTTTACAGTTTGATCCAAGAGAGATAGTACAGCACCAGGTCTCCTATAGGAGATGATCAGATAAACCTCTAGAAGAGCAGATCCTTGTAGAGGACCCCTTTTTCCATTAATAATCTCTCCTCTTTCCCATTCCTGAGAGCCTTCTTGGAAAGGAACCTACAGGTCTACAGGAAGGAATGCTGTCGATTTGTACATCTGAGCCAGGACTATGCCTATTACTTTGAAAGATGTAGAGGAGGAAAGAGACATATCAAATGATAAAATGCCCTCTTAAAACTCTCAGATTCCATGCTTTAACCTACTGCCAATTATCTAGAATGCCTGGTGACCATCCTGTGTCTGTCTCTTTTACCCTTTCAAGGATCATTCATTAATTCATTTATGTAATCAGTGTTTCTCGAGTGACTGTCACATCCCTGCAGGGGTGAGGATATTGTAGGGAACCCACACCTAGCTGAACCCTCAGCCAGGATATATCAGTAGGAAATTCTCACATCTTTAATCTTCATTACTACAGGGGGAGCCTCTGGCACAATTACACAAGAAAAAAATATTTTCATGTCATATTTTCACTCATTTTTTCAATTTATATATATATTATCAAAGTATAGTTGGTTTACAATGTTGTGTTAGTTTCAGGTGTACAGCAAAGTGATTCAATTATACATATGTGCATATCTATTCTTTTTCAGATTATTTTCCCTTATAGGTTATTACAAAATATTGAGTATAGTTCCCTGTGCTGTACAGTAGGTCCTTGTTGGTTATTTATTTTACATATAGTAGTGTGTATATGTTAATCCCAAACTAGACATTGTTGACCAATGGATGAATTTTTAAAAAAATCCTTGACTATGTCATGTATAAGTATTATAATTGAAGCACATTTCCTATAAAATGTTTCTGACTTTATGGTTGTTACTTTAAAAAAATATATCTATTACACAGAAGCCCTGCTGCACAACTTCAGGATTCTAATGCAACTTATTTATGTGACAATGAGAACATTCCTGCTCACTGAGACTAGGTCACCTCGTGTGCAAAATAGGAGCAGTAATACTGAACTTAGAAAGTGTTGGGAGATTTTCCTGAGGTAAACTGTGAAAAAAACTTAATGCTGTGCACAGCACAGAGTATGCAGCTTTTATTTTTATTATTATGTAAATTTTGATATGTATATTTTGGACATTGGAGTGTTTCTTTAATTCAGGAGGTTTAAACCACCCTGCAGAACTTGCCAGAGGAAAGAGGTAGACCACTGCTCTCGGAGGTCTGTGGGATGTGGCAGCTTGAAACAGGACCTTAGTCCTTGTCTTCTTTCAAGAAAGAATTCAGCAAAGAGACAGAGTATGAAGCAAATAAAGCATTTATTAGAGACGAGGTGCTCATGGAAGAACACACAGGCAGACTCAGAGTGAGTCGCTCCAATAGGGGTGGCTAAAATTGCTTATATGGTGGCAGTTTTCTGGGTGCCCTCTGGCCAGTCATCCTGCTTGTGCCCACATTTGGTCTGACGCAGGGCCCTCTCCCATGTGCAGGTGCATCTTTCAGCCAAGATGGATTCCAGCACGAGGGTTTCTGGGAGGTTGGCAGGACATATTAGGGGCCGGTGCTGAACCCCCAGGATCTCTTTTGTACATGTGTGGTCTGGGAGGTCTCCTTGACCACAAGAATGAGAAAAATGTGGTCTCCTTATCTTTTATTCAAGCAGAGCCCTGCTCCTGTCGTTATCTTTATCTTGAGTGTCAACAGGAGACTGCAGCTGCTCAGCCTGGGACCCAGCTATCACCTGCCTCACTACTACTCTCCAGCCCCACTTTTTATATTCTAGGATGGAAGTCGCCCTCTGTAATGTAGTGTCAGCTGGGCAAGTCAGCTTCTAGAAAGACAGTGCTATCAGCTTGGATCTAGATACAAGTCAACTTTATCATTTCCAAGAAAAGAATATCTTTCAAAAATCAATCTTAAAATATCTGATGTTCTGAAACTGTCAGTGCTTCACTTCCTAGAAGAGGGAGCTTTGGGCAACAGGAATTTCCTGTAGTTTTTTTTTTTTCATCCTTTCCTTCTTCATACAGATAGAAAGCAAGCTCTCTTAGGTCAATCTTTGTGTGTTTTTTCCATGTGCATTTGAAGCCCAGAAGGAATTCAAAGCTTCCTGTTCATTTGCAGAAGAAATTGTTACAAAACGAAGAAGAGGGAAATGTATTCTCCCCTCACCAGCAGTTTGGAAAAGAAAACTTAAATTATGTCCCCAAACATTTATTTACCTCGTATGTGGTATTTGTTGAATGGCTAGAGGACCTTAGGGTACAGGGAAAGGAAAGCTTTTAGAAGCTTATAGAAAATTAGTTCTTATTGTAGTATTACTGTGTCAGAAAGAAAAAATAAAAACGTTTCTGGCTTGTGCCACAGTTTGTGAATTTTTGAGAACATTTTCAAGGTCAAGTTTCTAAGAGCAGGACTTGAAAACGGTTATCTCACTACCTCCACCATGGTCCTGCTTCACTGTGGGTTCTGAAAGCCTCTCAGCTGCACTTCTTTGTGGACATCACTGGTCTTGGTGTTTCTTGGTCCCTTCAGATGAGCCATCAGTTCACTTTTTTTCCTTCTGCTGAGCAGTATTTTTCCTGGGCCCTTTTGTTAAGTCACAGTAAATGAGGTGAGCAACCAGCAGGCCCGTGACACAAAGTCATTTATTGATTTGAAAACAGCACTTGTCTCACCTCACCTTAAAATCCTAGAGCACAAAACTTCAGTTCCTGAAAAACAGCCAAAGCATTAACACCAAAACACTTCAGTCCTGTTTTCAGGGCACTTTGGCATAATTAGAAAAGAGAACCCTGCCTTATTATGATAATAATAACTCTTTTTAGTCATGGTGACTTTGACATCCAGCATCTTCCAGGTCTTTCTGGAAGTTAAATATTTTGCCTTGTTGCCCCAAAATGCATAAACACAGATCAGGCCAGTGCTGCCATTTGGGGATTGGTGTGGCAAATTTACAAGACTCTGTTGCTTTTAACTTATATAATGATGAAAGGGCATTTTATTTATTTTTAATAAATTTATTTATTTATTTATTTATTTTGGCTGTGTTGGATCTTTGTTGCTGCGTGGGCCTTCTCTAGTTGCGGCGAGCGGGGGCTACCCTGCATTGCAGTACGTGGGCTTCTCATTGCGGTGACTGGTGAAAGCAGAGGTATTTAATTTGTATGAATTTACCATTCATTTTTTCACTCACTCATTTCCTCATTTTTTCGGTGGCTAATCTGAACCAGAAAGTGTCCCAAGTCTTGGTGATTTGTCCAGTTATGAGCAGAACCATCCTGTTTTCTATTATCTTGTCCCTAACAGTCTGTTAGGATAAAATACACAAATAAAGTAATCCACAGATTGTGTCCAGCACAGCGAAGGGCTTTAACAGCATGTGGTGATAGAGGCTCATGGAGGAGAGGGAGAATCCAGGTATGTACAGTCTAGGAGAGGAGCATTCCAGCCAGCAGGAACAGCAGGTGCAAAGGCCCTGAGGCAGCATGGCCCGACTATCATGAGAGGGCATGAGGTTGGTGTAAAATTGTTCAGAGGTTCCAGGCTGTGCAAGGTCAGATCGTTCGTTCATGCAGCTCCTTCCCCAGCCCCTCCCCTTTGGTCTGCGTTAGCAGTCCCAGAAAAGTTTTTGAACTCACCCTTTACTTACCTGTCTCCAAATCTTTGCTCAAACTAGAATGCCCTTTCCTTCTCATCTCTAAATGTTTTCATTATGCTGAGCAAAAAACAAAAACAGAAAAAAGGGTACACACTTGTGACTCTGTTTGTATGAGATGCTGGGACAGGCACCATTCATCTCTAATGACAGGAAGCAGATCAGTGTTTGGGAGGCTGGCAGCTGGGGAGGGGTGACTATAAGGGGGAAAGGGGAACTTTGGGGGATGAGGAAAGTGCTGAATCTTGATTGTTACGGTGGTTATACAGGTGAAAGTATTTGTCAAAACTCATCAAACTGTACACTGAAATGGGCATTTATCATATGTAAATTATACTTCAATAAAGTTGAGTAAGAAGTTATAAAATAAGAAAAAGGAAGGTATTAAAAAGCTCCAATTCTATCTCCCTTGTCTCCCCCTCAGAAATAAGCTTTCCTTTCCCTCCAGCATTGTGCTGTGTGCCATAGGTTTTTGTGCTTTGATACACACACCACGTACAGCCCTTAAGGAGTATGGGGGTGTCACACAGGCTGGTTCTCCTTTGGGCTTGCTTGTCCCCTTAGGAGAGAATCTGCATCTTGTTTGTCTTTTTCTCCTCATATCACCTTCCTTGGAACTCAGAAGAGGACCTCACTGAACACTTGGTCAATCAATAGCAAAATTTTCATATTTAAGTCCTGCCTGGTTCCCAAAAAGGATGAACAGAAAACAAAACTGATTTCCAGGGGTTGATGAGTGGATGGGCTGGAGCCCACATCCTGGCTCCATGTGTAAAAATTGGGGGCAGAGTGGGTATTCGACTCATCTTCACACCCATACTTGCTTATTGATTTAGTAAGATGCTTGTGATGGCTTCTCTGTCCTCCAGTAGGTAAATGCTGTGTTGACTGTCTGCATTATGCTTCTTAATGGTCCATTATTCCTCTGCGGAGAGTCCAGTGGTAGAATCAGTGTTGGCAAGCGGCACAGAGTGGACACGACAGTATAATAGGAAGAGAGCTATTATGTCCCATTATTACATCGAGTGAAGGGTAATTGAAGGAGCATGTGGTCTGTCACAGAGCTGCCACTTGGGTTGTTATGGGGAAAGCTCTTAAATCAGCCCTCCTTTGCTTGTTCTTCAGAAATCTTTTCCCCTTCCCACTTCCCCTCTCCCTATGCAATTTTTGGTGTTCCAAACTGGCTGATAACCTGGAATATTAGCTTTTCAAAATGTGACACAGAAGTTCACCCATTCTTCCAACTCATAACACTTTAAAATTGTGACTCCAAATTATTCCTGTAAAAATAGCTGATCTTTATGACTCCTGGGGGATTTCTTATTTTAATCTGAAACCTTCCAAAATGGTTCAGTTTTGTGGAAATGATGGAGGAATGTCTGCTCTTAGCAGTGTTCAAGGGCAAATCAACCTCTGTGCTTGCTAACTCTAATTTTCCAAGGGTTATGAGACTTTAATTTGATTCTTTATCCAGTGTGCATAAAATGTTCACTGGAATTTGCATAATACATTTATTGTATAATCACTCTTCACATTGGTTACCTGCTTCTTCAAATGAACAGTACTTTTTTAAGGGAATATATTAATGTAGGGCCAATTTGAACTTTGTAACTGAACAGAATTAAGTGTATCTCTGAAGGACAAATATATGGGAGAGAGAGGGAGGGCATGCAGTTGTCCTGAACTTGGTTATTATATAAAAATAGCCCCAATCCTATATTTTCAAATATTCATTTTGCAAATATAAGCAGGGGCAGCATTGCTGTCTTTAAAAATATAAAAAAATGTTATGTGGAAAATGTAATACACCTGCCGGGCTTGTGTCGTCTTAGAATGTATTAAAGGCGAGTGGATTAAATCAGTGTGCAGATTTCAGCACAGTCTGAGAAGGTAAGGCCGTTGGAGAGAGAGGATGCTTAGGCAGTAGGCCAGATGCTTTAAAGGCATTTAAATTTATTCAGTTCCCAGAGCCAACGTATAATTAAGGTAATATTATTATTAACCATAATTTTGGTTGTGTGCTCTGTGCCTTTGGACTCAATGCTATCACATAGCATATTTGAAGATTAGGTAGAGGTTGGATGAGATGATCCCCATTTTCTTCCATTTTATGAGAATGGTGTGTGCAGTCCTGACTTGACCAGTGACTGGTTGCAGACCAGGGTGTCTCAGTCGTTTTTTCTTTGTCCTTTTTTTTTTTTGCTGCGCCACAGAGCACATGGAATCTTAGTTCCCCAACCAGAGATCGAACCCATGCCCCTCGCATTGGAAGCACGGAGTCTTAACTACTGGACCGCCAGGGAAGTCCTGGGTATCTCAGTCTTTAATGTTCATTCAGGTACCTGGAGATCTTGTCAACATGTAAAGCCTGATTTAGTAGCTCCAGGATGGGCCTGACATTCTGATTTCTGACAAACTCCTAAGTGATGTCGTTGCTGGTGGTCCTCAGATCCCATGTAGAGTAGCAAAGTAGAAAACCTCTTAGGGGGCAGGTTGAAGATGGCGGAGTAGAAGGACGTGCGCTCACTCCCTGTTGTGAGAGCAGCAGAATCACAACCAACTGCTGAACAGTCATTGACAGGAAGACATTGGAACTCACCAAAAAAGATACCCCACATCCAAAGACAAAGGGAAGCCACAGTGAGATGGTAGGAAGGGCGCAATCACAATAAAATCAAATCCCATAACTGCAGGGTGGGTGACTCACAAACTGGAGAACAATTATACCACAGAAGTCCACCCACTGGAGTGAAAGTTCTGAGCCCCTTATCAGGCTTCCCAACCTGGGGGTCCAGCAACAGGAGGAGGAATTCCCAGAGAATTGGATTTTAAAGGCTAGTAGGATTTGATTGCAGGACTTGGACAGGGCTGGGGGAAACACAGACTCCACGCTTGGAGGGCACACACAAAGTAATGTGTGCATCAGGGCCCAGGGGGAAGGAGCAGTGACCCCATAGGAGACTGAACCAGACCTACCTGCTAGTGTTAGAGGGTCTCCTGCAGAGGCGGGGGGTGGCTGTGGCTAACCACAGGGACAAGGACACTGGCAACAGAAGTTCTAGGAAGTACTCCTTGGTGTGAGCCCTCCTGGGGTCTGCCATTAGCCCCACCAAAGGGCCTGTAGGCTCCAGGGCTGGGTCGCCTCAGGCCAAACAGCCAACAAGGAGGGAACTCAGCCCCACCCTTCAACAGACAAATGAATTAAAGTTTTACTGAGCTCTGCCCACCAGAGCAACACCCACCTCTACCCACCACCAGTCCCTCCCATCAGAGAGCTTGGGCAAACCTCTTAGATAGCCTCATCCACCAGAGGGCAGACAGCAGAAGCAAAAATAACCACAATTCTGCAGCCTGTGGAACAAAAACCACATTCACAGAAAGACAGACAAAATGAAAAGGCAGAGGACTATATACCAGATGAAGGAACAAGATAAAACCCCAGAAAAACAACTAAATGAAGTGGAGATAGGCAACCTTCCAGAAAAAGAATTCAGAATAATGATAGTGAAGATGATCCAGGACTTCAGAAAAAGAATGGAGGCAAATATCGAGAAGATGCAAGAAATGTTTAACAAAGACCTAGAAGAATTAAAGACAAACACCTAGAAGAATTAAAGAACAAACAAACAGACATGAACAATACAATAACTGAAATGAAAAATAAACTAGAAGGAATCAATAGCAGAATCACAGAGGCAGAAGAACGGATAAGTGACCTAGAAGACAGAATGGTGGAATTCACTACTGTGAAAGAGAATAAAGAAAAAAGAATGAAACGAAAGGAAGACAGCCTAAGAGACCTCTGGGACAACATTAAACGCACCAACATTTGCATTATAGGGGTCCCAGAAGGAGAAGAGAGAGAGAAAGGACCTGAGAAAATATATGAAGAGATTATAGTCGAAACTTCCCTAAAATGGGAAAGGAAATAGCCACCCAAGTTCAGGAAGCGTAGAGAGTCCTAGGCAGGATAAACCCAAGGAGAAACACACCTAGACACATAGTAATCAAATTGACAAAAATTAAAGACAAAGAAAAGTTATTAAGAGCAACAAGGGAAAAACAACCAATAACATACAAGGGAACTTCCACAAAGTTAACAGCTGATTTCTCAGCAGAAACTGTACAAGCCAGAAGGGAGCGGCACGATATATTTAAAGTGATGAAAGGGGAGAAACTACAACCAAAATTACTCCACCTGGCAAGGATCTCATTCAGATTCGATGGAGAAATCAAAAGCTTTACAGACAAGCAAAAGCTAAGAGAATTCAGCACCACCCAACCAGCTCTACAATAAATGCTAAAGGAACTTCTCTAAGTGGGAAACACAAGAGAAGAAAAGGACCTGCAAAAACAAGCCCAAAACAATTAAGAAAATGGTAATAGGAACACACATATCAACAATTACCTTAAATGTGGCTGGATTAAATGCTCCAACCAAAAGACACAAGCTCGCTGAATAGGTACAAAAACAAGACCTATATATAGACTGTCTACAAGAGACCCATTTCGGACCTAGGGACACATACAGACTGAAAGTGAGGGAATGGAAAAAGATATTCCATGCAAATGGAAATCACAAGAAAGCTGGAGTAGCAATACTCATATCAGATAAAATAGACGTTAAAATAAAAATGTTACAAGAGACAAGGAAGGACACTACATAATGATCAGGGGATCAATCCAAGGAAAGATATAGCAATTATAAATATATATGCACCCAGCATAGGAACACCTCAATACATAAAGCAAATGTTAACTGCTATAAAAGAGGAAATCGATAATAACACAATAATAGTGAGGGACTTCAACACCTCACTTACACCAATGGACAGATCATCCAGATAGAAAATTAATAAGGAAACACAAGCTTTAAATGACACAATAGACCAGATAAATTTAATTGATATTTATAGGACATTCCATCCAAAAACAGCATATTACACTTTCTTCTCAAGTGCACATGGAACATTCTCCAGGATAGATCACATATCAAGACTCGGTAAATTCAAGAAAATTGAAATCATATCAAGCATCTTTTCCAACTACAACGCTATGAGATTAGAAATAAATTACAGGAAAAAAAATGTAAAAAACAGAAATACATGGAGGCTAAACAATGCATTATTAAATAACCAAGAGATCACTGAAGAAATCAAAGAGGAAATCAAAAAATACCTAGAGAGAAATGGCAATGAAAACACGACAATCCAAAACCTATGGGATGCAGCAAAAGCAGTTCTAAGAGGGAAGTTTATAGCAATACAATCCTACCTCAAGAAACAAGAAAAATCTCAAGTAAACAATCTAACCTTACACCTTAGAAGAACTAGAGAAAGAAGAACAAACAAAACCCAAAGTTAGTAGAGGGAAAGAAATCATAAAGATCAGAGCAGAAATAAATGAAATGGAAACAAAGAAAACAACACCAAAGATCAATAAAAGTTGCTTCTTTGAGAAGATAGACAAAATTGATAAACCTGTAGCCAGACTCATCAAGAAAAAGAGGGAAAGGACTCAAATCAATAAAATTAGAAATGAAAAAGGAGAAGGTGCAACACACAGCGCAGAAATACAAAGCATCGTAAGAGACTACTGCAAGCAACTCTATGCCAATAAAATGGACAACCTGGAAGAAATGGACAAATTCTTAGAAAGGTATAACCTTCCAAGACTGAACCAGGAAGAAATAGAAAATATGAACAGACCAATCACAAGTAATGAAATTGAAACTGTGATTAAAAATCTTCCAGCAAACAAAAGTCCAGGGCCAGATGGCTTCACAGGTGAATTCTATCAAACATTTAGGGAAGAACTAACACCCATCCTTCTCAAACTCTTCCAAAAAATTGCAGAGGAAGGAACAGTCCCAAACTCATTCTATGAGGCCACCATCACCATGATACCCAAACCTGACAAAGATACTACAAAAAAAGAAAATTACAAACCAATATCACTGATGCAAAAATCGTCAGCAAGATACTAGCAAACAGAATCCAAAAACACTTTAAAAGGATCATACACCATGATCAAGTGGGATTTATCCCAGGGATGCAAGGATTCTTCAATATACGCAAATCAATCAATGTGATACACCATATTAACAAATTGAAGAGGAAAAACCATATGATCATCTCGATGCAGAAAAAGCTTTTGACAGAATTCAACACCCATTTATGATAAAGACTCTCCAGAAAGTGGACATAGAGGGAACCTACCTCAACATAATAAAGGGCATATATGACAAACTCACAGCCAACATCATTCTCAATGGTGAAAAACTGAAAGCATTTCCTCTAAGATCAGGAACAAGACAAGGATGTCCACTCTCACCACTATTATTCAACATAGTTTTGGAAGTCCTAGCCATGGCAATCAGAGAAGAAAAAGAAATAAAAGGAATCCAAATTGGAAAAGAAAAAGTTAAAGTGTCACTGTTTGCAGATGACATGATACTATACATAGAGAATCCTAAAGATGCCACCAGAAAACTACTAGATCTAATCAATGAATTTGATAAAATTGCAAGATACAAAATTAATGCACAGAAATCTCTTGCATTCCTATGCACTAACAACAAAAGATCAGAAAGAGAAGTTAAGGAAACAATGCCATTCATCATTGCAACAAAAAGAATAAAATACTTAGGAATAAACCTACCAAAGTAGGTAAAAGACCTGTAACCAGAATAGTATAAGACACTGATGAAAGAAACCAAAGATGACACAGACACATGGAGAGATATACCATGTTCTCGGGTTGGAAGAATCAGTACCATGAAAATTACTATTCTACCCAAAGCAATCTATAGATTCAGTGCAATCCCTATCAAATTACCAGTGCCATTTTTCATAGAACTAGAACAAAAAAATCTTAAAATTTGTATGGAACAGAAAAGACCCCGAATAACCAAAGCAATCTTGATGGAAATAAATGGAGCTGGAGGAATCAGACTCCCTGACCTCAGACTATACTACAAAGCTACAGTAATCAAGACAATATGATACTGGCACAAAAACAGAAATATAGATAAATGGAACAGGATAGAAAGCCCAGAGATAAACCTATGCACCTATGGTCAACTAATCTATGACAAAGGAGGCAAGGATATACAATGGAGAAAAGACAGTCTCTTCAATAAGTGGCGCTGGGAAAACTGGACAGCTACATGTAAAAGAATGAAATTAGAATGAAATCCCTAACACCATACACAAAAATCAACTCAAAATGGATTAAAGACCTAAATGTAAGACTGGACACTATAAAACTCTTAGGGGAAAACATAGGAAGAACACTCTTTGACATACATCACAGCAAGATCTTTTTTGACCCACCTCCTAGAGTAATGGAAGTAGAAACAAAAATAAACAACTGGGACCTAATGAAACTTAATAGCTTTTGCATAGCAAAGGAAAACATAAACAAGATGAAAAGACAACACTCAGAATGGGAGAAAATATTTGCAAGCAAATCAACGGACAAAGGATTAATCTCCAAAATATATAAACAGCTCATGCAGCTCAATATTTAAAAAAAACCTAATCAAAAAAGGTCAGAAGACCTAAATAGACATTTCTCCAAAGAAGACATACAGATGGTCAAGGGGCACATGAAAAGCTGCTCAACATCACTAATTATTAGAGAAATTAATTATTTCATGCAAGTGAAAACCACAATGAGGTATCACCTCACACCAGTTAGAATGGGCATCATCAGAAAATCTATAAACAACAAAGCTGGAGAGGGTGTGGAGAAAAGGGAACATTCTTGCACTGTTGGTGGGAATGTAAATTGATACAGCCACTATGGAGAACAGTATGGAAGTTCCTTAAAAAACTAAAAATAGAATTACCATATGACCCAGCAATCCCACTACTGGGCATATGTCCAGAGAAAAGCATAATTCAAAAAGACACATGCACCCGAACGTTCATTGCAGCACTATTTACAATAGCCAGGTCATGGAAGCGACCTAAATGTTCATTGACGAATGGATAAAGAAGATGTGGTACATATATACAATGCAATATTACGCAGCCATAAAAAGGAACGAAACTGGGTCACTTGTAGAGACATGGATGGAGCTAGAGACTGTCATACAGAGTGAAGTAAGTCAGAAAGAGAAAAACAAATATCATATATTAGCGCATATATGTGGAATCTAGAAAAATGGTACAGATGAACCGGTTTGCAAGGCAGAAATAGAGACACAGATGAAGAGAACAAATGTATGGACCCCAAGAGGGGAAAGGGTGGTGGTGGTGGTGGGATGAATTAGGAGATTGGGATTGACATATATACAGTAATATGTATAATATAGGTAACTAATAAGAACCTGCTGTATAAAAAAAATAAATTAAAAAAAAATAAAGAAAACCTCTCAGGGGAGACTACTCTGGGTTCTGCTTGTAGAGCCACTTCCCTAGTGATCCAGGTCCTGATCCTACTTAGGACCATTTTATATCCTAGTCATTGTTCCCTAAATTGCATCTCAACCAGCATCTTCTAGGATCATGAAATCCTAGTTTCTGTAGACAACCAGGATTCTTCAAGCAGGCTCTGCCTGGAAGAGGAAAGACCTCAGCTGTAAGTCATGGATCACCAGCTATCAGAGGGACTCAAAAGAGTTGGTGCAATCAGCTACTGTACCAATTTACAAATTACGGTCAAATTACCTTGGGAAAAACATGTCTTTGATTGTTGAAAAAGATTTCACTTTCAACTTATAAATGAATGTGCAGTCATAAGTATAATGGCATGACTATTCAAACTCTTGGCATCCTTTCTGAATCACAGAGCTGTAATTTTGCCTCATAAGATTCTGATATATTTCCAAAATTCCTTTGAGGTAGATCCAACTTAATTGCAATGAGAAAGAAAACGGGCTTCCAATCCCTATATTTCAAGAGGGTATCGTTTGAATTTGATTTGACTGGTTTCTGATATCTTTGGTTTGTAATGCCTAAGGGTCTTTCTTTGAAACATCTTTGAAAGAATCAAAAAACTTAAGAAAAACCACTCTCTAAAGTCTAGGAGGCTTTGAATATATTGCCTATTACTATTTTATTAATTTAAAAAATCTTTCAAAATATTGGAATAAAATCAGTTTTGCAAAGTAGGAAACATTTGGCTAAGGCATAATGTAGAGCTCAGAAATCTTTAAGAAAGAGTTGGTCAATTGGGATGCTGAAAATGAGAGATTAATGGTATTTTAGAGATTCACATTTATCGACCAGGAAATGTAGTCACATATGTTATTAAGAGAAAAAAAAACATAAAAATGTGTGTATAAAGTGGTACCATTTTGGGTAAAAATAAAGGAAAAAATAAGGTAACAATTTACTTAGCTTTAGGAAGTGGCATCATGGCTAATTTTTCTCCATATCAACTGAAATTTCCAATAAAATTGTATGACTTTTAAAATGAAAAGAAAACAACACTCCTATTTATTTTAAGGGGAAAATGGACAATTGTGGAGCCATTTACAAAATCTTACAAATGTTTTTCATTTCATGATTTTTAATAGCAGAAATTATTTTATTTCTATATAAATCCCTAAGTGCTTCTAATACATACAAAAGTAAGAGCTCAAGAATTAGTTCTAGTTGTTTTTTCAAGTTAGAACACAGACAGACTCATTGGACAATTTCTTGGGGAGTTGGACCAGAGCATTAAGGTCTAGGTAGAAAAGAAATTTCATTTCATTAAATAATGTTTTGTTTGGCATGATTTTTATATTTTATTTTTAATCACATGCATGTGTTATTTTCAGTTGCCTACATGTACACTTAAGTTTCTTTGTTTTCTAGATTTGAATACAAAACTAGAATTGTATTTGGTATATCAGGTGGATTGGAGAGAAGTAATTTAGGGTCCAAGAGGATGTCAAAGCCACCACTTATAGTGACAGAGACAGTACTTGTGGACATTTATTTTAAATATTTGGAATTTGGCATATAAATACATGACTGAAGACTGTTTCCAGTAAAACATGGGTATATGTTAGGAAATGCATGACTTATTAGACAGAAGCTTCCCGAGGGTTTCAAAGTGAGTTTTGTCAAAGATTTGGAAGTAGGAAATCATGGATGGAACCCTTTCCCAGGAAAATAATGGTGTTCAAAGGGACCCAGGGCTTGGTACAGAAATAGAGATGGATTGACAAGTCTGTGGAGGGACTAGCTAGATTGTAGACTGTAACAAAAATGAAGGCACACAGGTGCATACCTCTTCAAAGGGTTACCTGTATGTAGGATTCACTTTCTCTTCCTTCCTTCTTGCAGTGAGCTGCTTAATGCATCCTTTTGGGTGGTTACCTAGTTGCCCTACAGTGTCCACCCTCTAAAGGTATTCACCTCGTGCCTCGTGCCATAGGGCAGGAGATGTCTCTGCTGTAGAAGGATGTGTAAGACTACAAGCATGCTTTCCAGGCCATTGGCTGGAGGCATTGAGTGAGTGTGGATTAAAATACTTGGGGGTGGGGGTGGGGAAGGGGAGATTGTCCTTCCATTGATCCTCACACACTGAGGCCATCAACTCTGCTCTTCTGATGGAGGAATAGTTTACAGTTCCACCTGCCTGTAAGGCCAGAGCAAAGGGGGGGGGGGGGAAAGATGGGCACCCAGGAATAAAACCATAGTTTTGCCTACTGTGGGCTAGGATTGCAGAGCTATAATTAGAGTATTCAGTTACAGCTTGCTTCCATCATACTTACAGACTCAGTGGAATTGTTTTATCAATACCCTGGCCTGCTCCTGCGGCCACAATGCATTATACACTTACACATCCCACTGCTGTTGATGGCAGAGACACTTAGGGCCAAAGGTTCACATGAGACATATATTTTATATGTGTCCTTGAACAAGGGAAAGGAAAACTTTGCAAGATGATTCAAAGAGGTTAATCTATCCATTTACAGCCAAGCAGACTGCTCCCTAAATCTCTACAATATTATAATAAAATCATGGCTGGTTTAGTCGAAAACCTTGACAAATCAGTGAATTTCTTTAATCTCAATAAAGCATAATGATCTCTCTAAGCCCATTAAGTAATGATCCTGATCCGAATTTTGACTTTATTCAGTAGAAAGAAGCAATTTCTCTCATTTAAAAATCATTTGAACAGGGTGAGAAGGGAAGTGAGTTTTGGGATTTGAATTTGGTTTAATAAGACTCTCTGTGCACCATAACTGGAATAAGAAGTGTCCCATTTTCAAGCGGCATGCCACTAAGTATGTTGCTCCCTAAATTCGTCTGTCTTTTGTAATTGTCTTATTCTGCAGGGAAATGCCACTTGGGACCTAATTTCTTTTCCCTAGTCCTCACTTTTGTCGTTTGCTCTCAAAATGTACTGAGTTTGCCCCCACCTGGAAGAAATATTTGCTATCTTAGAACGCTAGCACTTCCTTTTCACCTTTTATGTGATACTAATTCCTCCCTATATTTTGTATTTAACTTAATGCGTTTCTATTATGCACAAAAACAGGAAAACAGAAAGACTAATGCACACATAAATGTAGAATGCGGTTAGTTTTACCATCATGCTGCTCAATGAGAAGGGACCTGACTCAGGTATTCAGCTCTGATGAACAGAGCTGTGCACACAAAACCATGCATATTATACTCAGTGAAAACATGCCATTTTGCATATGCTCACTGACGTAACCCCATGCATAAGAGGACCCTCCACTGTATTTAAATGTCTTTATCTATCCAACTAGACCATAAACTCCCTGACAGGAAGGGCCATGTCAGAGTATCTTGGTTTTCCCTGCAGCATCGAACACACTATCTTCTTTGCACATAGTAGATGTTTAGTAAATTAAGTAATAGTAATATATACCACATCGTCTTTATACAATGGACTATTACTCAGCCATAAAAAAGAATGAAATAATGCCATTGGCAGCAACATGGATGGACCTAGAGATGGTCATACTAAGTGAAGAAAGACAGAGAAAGACAAATGTCATATGATATCACTTATATGTGGAATCTAAAAAAAATGATACAAATGAACTTATTTACAAAAGAGAAATAGACTCACAGACATAGAAAACAAACTTATAGTTACCAAAGGAGAAAGGAATGGAGGAGGGATAAATCAGGAGTTTGGGATTAGCAGATACAAACTAGTAGATATAAAATAGGTAAACAACAAGGACCTATTGTATAGCACAGGGAACTATATTCAGTATTCTGTAATAAACTATAAAGGTATATATATATGTGTGTGTATAGATATATATATATATATTCAGAATATCTGTATTCTGAATTACTTTGCTGTACACCTGAAACTAACATAACATTGTAAATCAACTATATTTCAATTTAAAAATAATAAAAATTTTAAAATAAAAAATAAAATAAAATTAAGATTAAATAATAATAATAGGAAAGTCACATCATGGTTCAGAAGTGTCCCTCATAACAGGTCAATTCTATTCCAAAAACTGATGTCTTATTTTAGTGTCTCTGGCACTAGAATATCAGAATGTTTAGGTAATTAAGCTCAGAAGTCAGGGGAAGAGAATGAAGCAATCTGCTTCCTGTATGGTGGACCCTGTTACCCACCTTATTTGCCTCCGTTTGCTAAGTGTCTGAAGGCTGCAGCCCTTTGCATAAGTACAGACACTGTTCTTTTCTGTATAAAACCGTTCCATCCTTTCTCCAAAGATGCTTCAAAGTGGAGGTCATTTCAGATTTTAATGGTTTGGATTCTTTTCCCTCAAAATGAGCACTCTTGTCTTTGGCCTCTGCATTCTAGCAGGATTTGTCTTTTGCCTTTTTTTTTTTTTTTTTCCCACACATGTAAGTTAGGCTGTAGGACTATTGTATTGTAGCATCCTTGCTTCATTGTAATGGTCAGTCACAGGACATCAGTGCAAAAGGAAATACTGAAGAAATGATTGGGTTTCCTTGTTAGTCTGGTTCTACAAGCATACATGTAGCAAAGAATTTATCAGTGCTGTCCTTCAACTACCTCCTTTGATCAACATAATGCAGAGAACTAGGAAATCCAATAATAAGAGCAGACATTTGGCAGTCATTCAACAGTTTAGGGATGTACAAAAAAATCGAAATACAGATGCCTGGAGGCAGCCTTGAGTCCAGCAGACTTCCAGGAAGCCTGCAAATCACTCTTTCCTTCCTGCAGGCCACCTTCTCTCCGTGCTCTGGGCTCAGATGACAGCCGCAGAATATTCTTAAGCCTAAGTAGAAAGAGGGGGGATTTATGGAAGGGCGATTCTTAAACATCTTCAACTGTTAAATCTGAGTGGAACTTCAGTGGAACTTGTGGTTCCTAGACAAAGTGTTCACTTCTGTTTAAAAATCGTATTTGACTCACATCTGGATCATCTTTGAAAGAAGTTGGGTGTTAACATCAAGCCGTCTGTGTTTCAAGTGGGCTTTTATGACAGTCATTCTGCAGAAATATGAAATGTCGTGTGAGATTACACTCTGAGAGCGAGTCTCACTCGGCTCATGCCACCACACATCTGAACCAGGAATTCTGGTTTGTATCATTTCCCCCACATAAAGAACCATCCAAAGTTGGTAAATATGTAAGCAGTTTACATAGAGAATTTAAGGATCCAGTTGCAACACAGAAGTATAAAATTAACTGTTAAAGATGATAAAGATGATACCAAAGGGGAAATGTGGGGGAGGGATAAATTAGGCATTTGGGATTAACCTACACACACTAATATATATAAAGTAGATAACCAAGAAGGACCTACTGTATAGCACAGGGAACTCTATGCAATATTCTGTGATAATCTATATGGGAAAAGAATCTGAAAGAAAATGGGTATACGTATATGTATAACTGAATCACTTTGCTATACACCTGAAACTAACACAACATTGTAAATCAACTATACTCCAATGTAAAATAAAAATTAAATTTTAAAAAAGATGATAAAGAGACTTTTAACAAAATTCAAACGAATTGTCACACAGGGGTCCAGCTGAATGGCAAAGGTCACAGAGAAGCTGCCTACAGATAACACTGAAGAAAACAAAAACAAAACGCTCTGGCAGTACCATTGTTTGTAGAACTCTGTCATAATTTCTTAATATATATATTTTTTCTTCTTTTTATAAAGTCACCAGGCTTGTAGTGCAATAAAAATAACAAAACTTTAAATTAACACACCAAGTTTAAAGCATTTCAGGAAAGTATTGATTAGCTCTGCCAATGGAGTGAGTGCATTTGGCGAATGACCTAATTAGCATGGAGATGGTTCTTTCTTGCTGCTCTCTGCTTCCCGCTAATTGCAGAACTGCTGGCCTTATCCCCCTGACAAGGAAGGAAAACAAGGACAGGGGTGTATGGAGAAAACAGTGACATTCAGTTTTCATTCATTTGAACCTGCTGCCAAGCTTAATTATGTAATTGAGGCAGACCAATGGCCTTTCAGTCACTCGGGCTGGTGTTTCCAATGGGTCCCATTTTATGGAGGATTTTAGCAGTTACCATAAAGCATTATTAGCTGGAGCTGAACTAATCTCCCTACCTTGCCCTTCACCAGATGTAGGTACAGAGGTTTCTGCTCCCAGGCTTGATGATTTGTAGTTAAGGAAAGCAAATTGAAACCAAATTGGAGTTGCTTTATTCCTTTGTAAAGGCATCATTATTCTCTAGGGGCAGCTTCATATTTAATTTTGTCTCTTTCTGATTGCGATGTAGTCTATGCTGTCACATAAAACTCAAGAATGCAATGTTTATTTCCAGAATTGTGGTGTTTTTTTGGGGGGGGGTGCTTGAGACATTTTACCTCTGCTCATTCATTTTAATTGGTGAAAGTAAGTTTGTATGAAAAACACAGAAGTCAGTGAAACGTTGATTCTTTATTTATAACTTTGCTTCCCAGGAGCCTTCAGGAGAGGAGATATTTTGTACTTAGGGGCCGCTCTCCTTGCTGGCATGATGGCTCTTTGGAAAGACACTCTTCTCGAAGTTCACCCATAACTTCCCCAATTCAGTCAAGGCTCAGGGTGTCTCCTGCCCTCACAAGGATTTCTTCTGTTTGGATTGGAGTTCTGCCCTGGAGAACAGCATCTTGATTTTGTAATATCCTGTGTGATGTGCGTAGTGGAAAAAATGGAGGAAGCCACACTGTGATAGAGGCCGAGAGTCATGAAATCCTTGGTGGCGTCACTGGGTGGCAACGTGGCTAAGCCAGAACCGTGGCTGCTTGGCATTTATATTGTTCTTTAGAGTCAAAATGTATTAACAGACATTTTTATTAGTTAATCTCCACTGTAGTCCCATGAAGTAACTTAGCATCTTTTAAACAGGGTTTCAATTAATTTCGACAAATGTCTATTTAAGCTCAGGCTATGTCCCAGAAACAAAGATATACAAAGAAATAACGCCTGGTAACCGAGACTGCTCTTTTTTTCTTCCTTCCAGTTACAATGGGCAAAGGGCAAAGTCCCTCTTTTAGCAAAGGACAGCACTTCATTCATGTTCTAGAACCCCTCACACTTCCACCTTCTCAGGAACATTGCCCTATAAATTATCCCCTTATCTGCCTGAAGCTTTAATCTCTTGACTTCTGCTTGATCTTTCTTATCAACATTCAAAAGTGCCAAGAACAGTATCTATCTCATAGTAGGGGCAACAAATAAATATTTGTTGAATAACTTGAATGAATATTCAGCAGTACTGTACCCTGGCTTCACACTGAAACCAGCCGGGGAATAGACACACACGTGTGTGTGCAGACACCTTGGCCACATTCCCAAAGACACTGATTTCATTTTCCTGGGGGTGAGGAATGAGCATTGGTCATTTTTTTAGCTCCCAAAGTGCATCTAGCATGCAGCTAAGGTTGAAAACCATAGCATCTCCTATGTCACAAGCAACAAACACAAATAGCTCCTTTGACCTCATATCCCCCTCGAGCTAAAGCTGGCTATTAATTCTCCTTCCCAGCAGCATAATGGCAAAGAAGACTGTAAATACTCTCTTTACCTCCCTGTCTTAGTCTCGCTCTTCAACTACTCAAGCAGACTTCAGTCGCCTCCACTGGCCTGTAGCCAAGCATGAAAAGAAGTCCATGATATACACTACTGTATATAAAATAAATAACAAAGGCCTATCTATAGCACAGGGAACTATACATTACAGTGTCTTGTAATGGCTTATAATGGAAAAGAATCTGAAGCTGTACACCTGAAACTAACACAATATTATAAATCAATTCTAGTTAAATAAAGAAGTCCATGCTCCTAAAGCATTGGGTCTCTCAAGCTCCGATCTTGCTCTCACTCTCAGTGGCATTTGACACCATCAGTCTCTCTCTCCTGCTTGGGAAACTTTCTTACCTTGGCTATGAGACTTCTTATTCCCTTTGTATTTCCTTCTTTCCCTCTGATTCTCCTTCAGCCTCCTTTGCAATCTCATTTTCCTATCTGACACTTCAGTGGTGAAGTTCAGGCTCCAAACCTGGGCTCTTTGTTTCTACTTACACCAGGCACTTTTGTCTTTTTCTGTTTCTGTAAATCATATCTTCATGCTGTTGATCTCCTAGTTTATATTTCCAATCTTATTCCCTTTTCTGAGCACCAGCCTAATATATCCAGCTGCTATTTGACATTTTTACTTAGATGTCTCACAGGCATTTCTGGTTCACCATGCCTCAAACCAATATTTTAATTTTCCCTCTCCCCTGTTGGCTCCTCCTCCCAGCTCCCCATTTCTGTAAATCACATCTCCACCCACCCATTGGCTTATGCTGAAAAAGCAGTAGTAACCCTTGTCACCTGTATCTCCCCTACTCCCAACCAGTCCATCCATCACTGGGTCCTGTTAATTCTGCCTCCAGAATGTAACTCAGACCATCCATTGCATCCTGTCCGTTTCATGGCCAGCTGTCATTTGTCCAGATTGCTGTAGTAGCCCCTAAGTTATCTCCCTGATTCCACTCTTGCTCCCTGCCTCCCCCAAAACCAATACCATCTTTAAGACAAGCCAGCTAGAGTGATATTTTAAGAAATGCAGGTCATCCCATGCCACTGCTTCCTTAAAACTTTCAATAGTGAACAATCAGTCATCAGATTCTGTGGTATATGATCTCATTTACTTTCAGGGAAGGCATACCAGTTTGTAATTATAGATTCATTTGTATGGTTATTTGTTTTATGTCCATCTCCCAACTCAACTATAAGCTGCATAAGGGTGGGAACTGGGTTTGTTTGTTAACAAACAAACCCATCTTAGTGGGTGGTAATACTCATACTAGTCACATAGTTTGAATTTTGTCGAAGAAAGGAATTAGCAATACTGACAGAGCAGGCTTCCTTTTGGATTCGAAATACAAACTTCCCAGCTTCTCTGCCTAGCTTTTCAAGAGCATTTGATGTTACACTGATGTGTAACAAGTTCATTTTAGGTTAACATGCTGGGAGGGAGAAAAAGAAGAAGAGATTCAAGGGGAGAAAATTAAAAAGTTAATTACAAGAAACAACTTGGTAATTGAATTCCCTTTCACTCTGGTTATTTTAGTAGGGGGGGGCGTGGTCACAGTGCATGGTTAGTAGGGTTGCCTTAGCAGTTCCCCTCAAAACTTCTAAATGAGAAAAATATTGGAATACAGAGCAAATCCCTGCCTGACAGCTGAGGAGAGGAGCAGAATACGTATGGTGGGCATTGAGTGCCAAACACTCATTCTTGAGCATGTTTATTTTGAAATATTCTTGGCAGCTGAAATTACTGTTAGGCTAAGCCCTGAACTAATATCAGCTATTTTATGGGTATGCAAAATCCCCTTTTCATTTATTCTGTTTTACTGGCTGTTTCTTTGACCTCACTCTGTACACACATACACACACACACACACACACAGGCACACAGGCACACAATCAGAGAACAGTATAGGCAACTCTTGTACCCTTTTCAGATTATACTTAAGTAACAAATAAGTGACATGGGTCTTTGTTTCTTATTTTTAAAAGATGCTTGAATATTTATCTATTTACTCACTCTTTATCACAGGTTCCTTAACAGTCAAATCATTTATTTAGGATGTTATGTTTGAGAGAGATGAGGTCTGTAATGAATTGACACAGGCTTGGAAATCAACTGCAACTAGTTTCAAACCTCCCTGGACTCATTCACAACCTTCATTCATTCATGTAGTCAACATGCATTTATTGAATGCCTACTGAATACCAGAAACTGTTGAGGTTGCTTGTACTAACTTCATGCTGATTCTATCATGGCTTTTATTACTATCAGTTTTTTTTGAGGTTTAGAAAATTAACTTTTGAGATAAACTTTTCTGTATTTTTCAGCATTTTGTGTTCCTCGTTCTTGCAGCAAATCCACTGAAGAAAGAAGAACATGGTTAAATAATATATTACCTTACTCACCAAATTAGTCTAAATCAGCTTGCTGATTACATAGCCAATCTCAAAAGCAACCTCTAGAAAATAAGTGAGTTACTATTTTATGTTGAATGATATTGTGGTATCTTTCCTGACATGTTAAGGGCCATAGATTGAGGTCTACGGTTCAAGCAGGGTCATGAGTGCACGTCTGACCACAAACACACATTCTATTGGTGTGACAGAGATGCAGCTATTTGTGAGTACTAACCAGGGCCTTTGTGTTTTCACAGGGTATGGTTTTGTAGATTTTGACAGTCCGGCAGCTGCACAGAAAGCGGTAGCATCTCTCAAGGCAAATGGCGTGCAGGCACAAATGGCCAAGGTAAGAATGGTGTTTCGATTCTGATTTTATTTTTCTTTTGTGATCATATATTTTTCCACTGCCATGAGCTGAATCGAATTGGAGTTTGCAACAATTTGGATTATGTTTACTTGTTAGGGAAAATAAGAAACCCCATGATAGACTTGGCTTGGAAGATCTGGCTAGTTTATTTCATTAATTCTTTGTGTATATTTATTAATGTTCTCCTTTATTATGGTAACCTCATTAGTGATTTAAAGGCACTTGTGAAGTGCTCTGTTTTACCCCAGACCAGAGCGGTGTGTGTATGCGCATGTCTGTATCTGGGGCTTTCACCAGTAAACGGTTTTGGAGGAGTACAGTTCTCAGTAAGATGTCTTTGATAAATTACGTGTTGAAAACTCGCTCACTCTCATGCTGCGGAGAGCCAATCACTGAATGATGGGGTGGTCTAATCTGTGCAGGGAAATAAGTTTAACACAAATGTATGTTGTCTGTATTGCTAGAATTTCACTTTGGCCTTTATAAATAGAGTTTTCTTAGATAATAATTTCCTAAATATTAATAATTTTCAATATGCTGTGATTGTTTTGTAAAACAAGTAGTCTGGAACTTTCTACCTGAAATTATAATGCATTTTTATATTCAAGAAAACAAAATCATTTATAATAGTTTTGTATCCTGATTGCAGTGATAATTACAAGAATCTACACATATGATAAAGTGACATGCACACATATTGTGCACACAATGTCAACTTCCTGGTTTTGATATTGTACTAAAATTATGTAAGATATAACCTTTGAGGAAACTGGGTGGAGGGTACAGGGGATCTCTCTATACTATCCTCCTGTAAATCTATGATTATTTCCAAATAAAAAGTTTAAAAAATTAGCTATAACATAGGGATGCTTGGTACATATTTGTTTTAAAATAATGGTCATTTTGGACCATTAATTATTCACATGCAACTTAAGTTTCTAATTACTATCAGTGAATGTGTTGATCTTTGGATTCTCAAAAGTTGGGTAGAAAAGCCAATAGATCTTGAAATCCTCATCTAATGCTTTTATGCCATATTTATATATACACTTACTCTTAACTGTTCCCACAGAGAGCTGAGTTATATTGACTAAGTTGTCAAATTTTTGGTCATTTGGATTTTGTTATCATTGCTGAAATTCTCTGATGACATTTTCCAGTTTCAGCATCCAATAACTAGAGGTGGTATATTTGGTTTTCTTCATCTTCAGTTGTCTTCTAGCAAGCTGATACCTCCCCTATCTGTTAACCTTTTGTTGTGGGTCACTTCCCATAGAGATTACTTTGGTGGACTCATTGCCCTTCATGACACCTTAATTGTTTTTCAAGGTGGGATAAATTAGAATTTGAAATCTTTCAGCTGTGTATTTCTCATCATGATTGTGCCTGGAAGTTTTGAATTTGGTCATGAACTAAGATTGATGAAGTTAATCTTTGTAATTAATAAGGGAATTACATACATGTCTTGGTTTAAAGGTTACTTGACAAGAGTCAAGTTACTTGGCCACTTAAGTAGTGGCTTCTTACGCCCAGCAAACAAGTGATGAAATACAGTGGTTAGGTGTATGCAAAATATAAATTGAATTTCAACTGGAAGGCAGAACCTATTGACAAGAAAATGATGAAAAACATGCTCAAGAAAAACCCTTGTTATTGACATATCTTTGATCTAGTCTATGGATACACTGCCAAATTTGGAAAACACTAGATTGTGGCAGTTTAGAAATAATGATTACAGTCTGTACAATCTCCACTGTTTCAAATGTCCTCAGAACACACACACAGTGTTATTTGTTGGATAAAAACCACTTTTATCTTGCGCAAGAGGAAAAGAAAGTTGTCTTTGATTTTATAACTACTTAGTATCCATTGTGAATATTTTCCCTCTGTTTCTGAGCATTTTGGTACACAAGGAATCTCTTTCTCTCTCTCTCTTTCTCTTTATTTTTCACATACACACACACACACACCAACCACTGACATCTCATTTAGACAGGAAACTATCAAAGGGAAAATATTTTAAAGAGCTTCTAAAAAATCATTAATTATAGTCAGCATCTTGACCCTTGCCCATGCCCACTATACACAGTAAGGAGATTCCAACTGGGATGCTTAAAGGCACTTATTTTATTTCTGGAGTTGCTTACAGATCTCTGCCTTATCAATTATGCTGTCTGTGGAGGAGATTCTTATTCCCTTTTTCCTCACTGATTTTGAATCTAAAGCCCAGAGCTGTAGATCCATATCTGCCTACTGGAAAACTTTCAGCAGTAAATGACTCTGTAATTGAACTACTCAGAAGCAAATAAATAGCCTCCCTTTGACAATGAAATGGAACAAGCTTGACCACCTGTATTAGTAGATTTCTCACTGCGCCATTGGATTTCATGGCCTTTTTCCCTTTGTCCTGGTGATAATTGTTTATTATCATATAAACCTGCAGACTGCAAGGTGTGGGAAACTTGCACTATATTTTTTGCCATTTAAGTATCTACTGAATTGCCGCCTGCATCCTTGTTCTTATCAATATCCTACTATGCAGTCTGTGGGGCCAGATTTTGATGACTCCAGGATTTTCGAGCAAAAATGCCACAAATAACCTAGGTTCCCAGTAGCAACCTGGGGTAAACATGAAACGCTCCAAGTGAATCACTTTATTTAGCTAACTTACTCCAATGTGTGCATATGAAAAATTCAACTGATTTGTCAACCAGGAGGAACTAAACAATAAATCATCCAGTAAGTGGTAATTGATTAATAATGTATAACCATTAACACAGACTAACATTTTCTGTGTACTTGCTGTTCTGCCAGAAAGGGTTTTTAGGGATCAAAGGATGTTTCTTTTAGGAGAGCAGATTTAAAATATTTTATTAATACATAGTGATTAAGAGCATAGGTTTGGAGGGAGATAAACTTGACCTTGAATCCTGGCTCTCATACCACCTGGCTGTGAGACCTTGTCTAAGTTATTTAAATACCTCTGAAATTCTCCAATAATAATACTTAGTTTATAGGACTGCTGTGAAAATTAACTAAAAATAAACACAAAGAATTTAGTATAGTGTTTAGATTACAATTCAATACATGTTAATTATTCAATAAATATTGTTATGCATTAAATTCAAATTTGTTACTGAACTTTCTGTAAATCCTGATGTATGCTTTAAGTGTTACTTTATTTAAAAAGTTTTCTGAGAAATACAATCAATAGGATCAATCAACAAACATTTTTATTGCTTGCTAAGTGCCAGGCACTGTGCTAGGTGTTGGAGAATCAACATTGAATAAAACTTCTTTCTTATTCTGGATTTTCAGCATATGATTTATCTCCTGGGATTGCTACGGCTCTGGATTAAAAATATTGGTTGTTGCTACTCTTGCCAATTTTAGGGAATTTAAAAGATAGTCATTTGCCAAGGAATATGTCTCAAGCATAAAGGGAAAAGAGCTGAGAAAAACCAACTAACGATAGCTTACCTTGTAGGTGTTTATGTTACTCATTAATAAGAAAACTGTAGATAAGCAATGAAAGGCAAATGTTTTGGGTGCCATCAAGGGTCAAGGCTGCTCTGTGATTCTTTATATGTGGCTTTCATCCATACAATTTACATGTTCTTTTCTAAAGTGCCACTTATTATATCCACACTTAAGCCAGGAAGAAGAAAAGGGCAAAAGGCTGAAGGATCATAAGGCTGATTCTGAAGTTTTAAAAGCTTTTCCAGAATCCTAGCTCAGGAACTTATGTTTACATCTCAATGGCCAAAACTGAGTCATATGGTTTCCCCCTTAGCTGCAAGAGATTCTAGGATGATGAGCATTTTAGCTTCTTGGCCTATAGTAGAGAAAATTAAGAGTCGTTTATCTCCCTTGCTCTCCAACATACACAAACACGTTCTTCCCATTTATACATTTTGGGTGGCATGCATTCATTCTTTCCTGAAGGGAGCCCACCTCAAAGCCTCACCCTGTAATCACATCTGGGGATGACACCATCTCCAACAGACCCAGACTCAGCTGCTCCTCTTGGCTTAGCAACTCATAGCTTTAAAAAACAAGTTATCTGTCTGTACTCCCACGATATAGAACGACAGAGAAACAACAGGAAGCATGAATCCAAGGGAAAACTACCACTTGGGAATAGAGAGAATGGAAAACAAACAGAAATCACTGTTACTAATACATATCAAATTCTGCTGGGCAGGAGTAGAATTCTTGGTTTGTCAGTGTAGGATGTTCCTTGGTTAACCAGTTGCATCACCCATGTCTGCCATCCAGATGGGTCTTCCTTGCCCACTATTCCCCAGGGTCTCATGGTGGCCTCCCTGGAGGGCCGCATAGTTTTAGAAACTGAATTTTTCTGGATGTAAATTTGGAGGCTCTGGAATGGCTCTACAGTCACAAATTATCACCAGCCAAGCCTTGAGTAACCTCAAGCTTAGCAGGCCTCTTTCTTATTTGCTTTCTGTCAATTCCAAGCATGAAAAAACAGAATACATCTCTTTCCCCCACAGGGAAGGAGTCACCCCCTCCTCAGGGCCATTAGATAAGGCTTTATCAGGTCTACAACAAAGACCACCATTCCAGTCACTAAAGGCGGTTCACCCCACTGTGGGATATGTAGAAGAAATCAAAGTCAAGTGATCACCAAAGAGACCAAGTATCCAAGAGGATTTCAGACCATCGGGAATAATATAAAGATATTGTGTCAACCATTAGGATAATAAAATAATACCATGTCAACCATTGTAGAGAACCAGATTGGTACCAGAGGAAAGGAATTCTTTTTTATAAATCAATGACCTTAATAATAGTTCTTTTGGGGAAAAAAATCATTTATTTTGAGATCATTAAAAAATCAATGAATATAGGAAAATAAATTCTGTAAATTCAAATATGTGTATGCATACAATTAATTTTTAAAAATGCATCACCTCTGTGGAGTCCTAACAGTTATATTCCAGTAGGAGAATTTTAGCTAATGAAGGAAGGACCTATTCCATAGAATACTCTAGACTTTTTTTCTGAAGTTCAACCACTAGCCTCATGATGTTGTCTATCAAAGCTATTCTTCTGAATGTAGAGGCACATACCAGACTTCCTCAGCCATACTCTTTCGGCCTATGACAATATTAATATTGCTTTTACTCTGTTTTTATTGCTTGGCTTTTATCATTTCCAGGTATATGAGGGTAAGCAGGCTATTTGGTGTCCAGGGGTCACTACATGGGTGGGGCCTGCTGGTAAACCAGCCAAACAAGGAAGTTTCTCAAAGGCTTTCATGTAGGAAGGAGAGAGGCATTGTTCAGGGGAAATTTCAGTAACCATGGAAGATGTTGCTTCCTGTGACTGGGTGGAAAAGTCAATCAATACATTTTATTTATTCCTAAGTATTGCATTCTTTTCGATGCTAATGTGAATGGGATTGTTTTCCTTATTTCTTTTTCAGCTATTTTGTTGTTAGTGTATAGAAAAACAACTGATTTCTGTATGTTGATTTTGTATCCTGCAACTTTACTGAAGTCATTTATTAGTTCAAACAGTTTTTTAGTGGAGTCTTAGGGATTTCTGTATATAACATCATATCATCTGTAAACAAAGACAGTTTTACTCGTTCCTTTCCAATTTGGATGCCTTTTCTTTTTCTTGCCTAATTGCTCTGTCTAGGACTTCCAGCACTGTGTTCAAGAAGAGTGGCGAGTGTGCCCACCTGTGTCTTTTTCCTGATCTTAAAGGAAAAACTTTGAACCTTTATCATTGAGTATGATGTTAGCAGTGGGCTTGTCATATATGACCTTTATTATGTTGAAGTATGTTCCTCCTATACCTAATTTGTTTAGAGTTTGCCATGAAAGGATGTGTATTTTATTATTGCTATAAACTTCTCTTAGAACTGCTTTTTTGCATACATTGAGTTTTGGCATGCTGTGTTTCTCTTCCTGTTTTTTTCAAGATATATTTTTTCATTCTACTTTTGATTTCTTCTTTGACCCATTGATTTTTCAGGAGTATGTTGTTTAATTTCCACATATTTGTGAATTTTTCAGTTTTCCTTCCATTACTGACTTCTAGTTTCATAACACTGTAGTTGAAAAATATACTTGATATGATTTCAGTTTTCTTAAATTTACTTAGATTTATTTATTTATCTGACCTATCCTAGAGAATGTTTCTTGTGTGCTCGAGAAGAATGTGTATTCTGCTATTGTCAGATGGAATGTATTTGTTCTATATTTGTCTGTTAGGTCCATTTGGACTAAGGTATACTTTAAGTCAGTGTTTCCTTATTGATTTTCTGTCTGGATGATCTATTTGTTGTTGAAAGTGGGATAATATAGTCCCCTACTATTATGGTATTGTACCTATTTCTCCCTTCAGAAATTAGCATTTGCTTAATATAATGTTGGTGCTTTGATGTCAATGCATATATATTCATGATTGTTACATATTCTTGATGAATTGACCCCTATTTATCATTATACAATGACCTTCTTTGTCTCCTGTTACTATTTTTGACTTAAAGTTTACTTTGTCTGGCATAAGTATAGGTATTCCTGTTCTCTTGATTTCACTTGCATCAAATATATTTTTCCATCCCTGCACTTTGAGAATATGTGTGTCCTTAAAATTGAAATGAATCTCTTGTAGGCAGCAGTTAGCTAGGTCTTTTAATCCATCCAGCCACTCTATGCCCTTTGATTAGAGAATTTAAACCACTTACATTTATAGTAATTATTGATAGGTAAGGACTTACTGTCATCTTATTAATTGTTCTAGCTGTTTTGTAGTGCCCTTGTTCCTTTCTTCTTCTCTTGTTGCCTTCCTTTGTGAATTGATGATTACCTGTATTGGTATGTTTTCTTTCCCTTTTCTTTATCTTTTGTATATCTACTGTAGGTTTTGCTTTGCTTTGAAGCTTACATAAAATATCTTATAATAGTCTATTTTATCCTGATAAAAACTTAACCTCACTCGCACACAAAAACTTTTTCTCCCTTCCTTTTATATTTTTGATGTCACAATTTACCTCTTTTTATGTGGTGTATTCATTAACAAATTACTATAGATATAGATGTTTTTAATATCTTTGTTCTTTAACTTTTATACTAGAGTGAAGTGGTTAACACACCACCATATTATAGTATTATTCTAAATTTGACTATATGCTTACTTTTACCAGTGCAGTGTATATATTCATATGTTTTCATGCTACTTTCATTTCAGCTTGAAGAACCCCTTTGTGCATTTATTGAAAGACAAGTCTAGTAGTGATGAACTCCCTCAGCTTTATTTTGTGAGGAAATCTTTATCTCTCCTTCATTTCCAAAAGACAACTTTGCCAGTATAGAGTATTCTTGACTGGCAGGTTTTTATTTCTTTTACTACTTTGAATATATTTTCCTTCTCTCTCCTGGCCTGTAAGATTCCTACTGAGAAATTTGCTGATAGCCTTATCAGGGTTACCCTGTAAATTACAAGATTCTTTTCTCTTTCTGCTCTTAAGATTCTCTTTGTCTTTGATTTTTGACAGTTTCATTATAATGTGTCTTAAAGAAGATCTTTTAATGTAAGTTTGTTAGGTGACTGTGAGCTTCATGAACTTGAGTATCCAAATCTTTCCTCAGATTTGGGGAGGTCTCCATCATTCTTTCTTTTTTTTTTTTCTTTTCTTTTTGAATTTTATTTTTTTATACAGCAGGTTCTTATTAGTTATCCATTTTATACATATTAGTATGTATATGTCAATCCCAAACTCCCAATTCATCACACCACCACCACCCCCACCACTTTCCCCCCTTGGTGTCCATACTTTTGTTCTCTACATCTGTGTCTCAATTTCTGCCCTGCAAACCATTTCATCTGTACCATTTTTCTAGGTTCCACATATATGTATTAATATACAATATTTGTTTTTCTCTTTCTGACTTACTTCACTCTGTATGTCAGTCTTTAGATCCATCCACATCTCTACAAATGACTCAATTTTGTTCCTTTTTATGGCTGAGTAATATTCTATTATATATATGTACCATATCTTTAACCATTCATCTGTCACTGGGCATTTAGGTTGTTTCTATGTCCTGGCTATTGTAAATAGTGCTGCAATGAACATTGGGGTGCATGTGTCTTTTTGAATTATGCTTTTCTCTGGGTATATGCCCAGTAGTGGGATTGCTGGGTCATATGGTAATTCTATTTTTAGTTTTTTAAGGAACCTCCATACTGTTCTCCATAGCAGCTGTATCAATTTACATTCCCACCAACAGTGCAAGAAGGTTCCCTTTACTCCACACCCTCTCCAGCATTTGTTGTTTGTAGATTTTTTGATGATGCCCATTCTAACTGGTATGAGGTGATACCTCATTGTAGTTTTGATTTGCATTTCTCTAATAATTAGTGATGTTGAGCAGCTTTTCATGTGCTTCTTGGCCATCTGTGTGTCTTCCTTGGAGAAATGTCTATTTAGGTGTTCTGTCCATTGTTGGGTTGTTTGTTTTTTTAATATTGAGCTGCGTGAGCTGTTTATATATTTTGGGGATTAACCCTTTGTCCGTTGATTTGTTTGCAAATATTTTCTCCCATTATGAGGGCTGTCTTTTCGTCTAGTTTGTAGTTTCCTTTGCTGTGCAAAAGCTTTTAAGTTTCATTAGGTCCCATTGGTTTATTTTTGTTTTTATTTCCTTTACTCTAGGAGGTGGATCAAAAAAGATCTTGCTGTGATTTATGTGAAAGAGTGTTCTTCCTATGTTTTCCTTTAAGAGTTTTATAATGTCTTTGTCTCTCATTAAGGTCTCTAATCCATTTTGAGTTTATTTTTGTGTATGGTGTTAGGGAGAGTTCTAATTTCATTCTTTTACATGTAGCTGTCCAGTTTTCCCAGCACCACTTATTGAAGAGACTGTCTTTTCTCCATTGCATATCCTTTCCTCCTTTGTCATAGATTAGTTGACCATAGGTGCATGGGTTTATCTCTGGGCTTTCTATCCTGTTCCATTTATCTATATTTCTGTTTTTGTGCCATTACCATATTGTCTTGATTACTGTAGCTTTGTAGTATAATCTGAAGTCAGGGAGTCTGATTCCTCCAGCTCTGTTTTTTTCCCTCAAGATTGCTTTGGCTATTCGGGGTCTTTTGTGTCTCCACACAAATTTTAAGATTTTTTGTTCTAGTTCTGTAAAAAATGCCATTGGTAATTTGATAGGGATTGCATTGAATCTGTAGATTGCTTTGGGTAGTATAGTCATTTTCACAATGTTGATTCTTCCAATCCAAGAACATGGTATATCTCTCCATCTGTTTGTATCATCTTTAATTTCTTTCATCAGTGTCTTATAGTTACCTGCCTACAGGTCTTTTGTCTCCCTAGGTAGGTTTATTCCTAGGTATTTTATTCTTTTTGTTGCAATGGTAAATGGGAGCATTTCCTTAATTTCTCTTTCAGATTTTTCATCATTAGTGTATAGGAATGCAAGAGATTTCTGTGCATTAATTTTGTATCCTGCAACTTTACCAAATTCATTGATTAGCTCTAGTAGTTTTCTGGTGGCGTCTTTACAATTCTCTATGTATAGTATCATGTCATCTGCAAACAGTGACACTTTAACTTTTTCTTTTCCAATTTGGATTCCTTTTATTTCTTTTTCTTCTCTGATTGCCATGGCTAGGACTTCCAAAACTATGTTGAATAATAGTGGTGAGAGTGGACATCCTTGTCTTGTTCCTGATCTTAGAGGAAATGCTTTCAGTTTTTCACCATTGAGAATTATGTTTGCTGTGGGTTTGTCATACATGGCCTTTATTTTCTTGAGGTAGGTTCCCTCTATGCCCACTTTCTAGAGAGTTTTTATCATAATGGGATGTTGAATTTTGTCAAAAGCTTTTTCTGCATGTATTGAGATAATCATGTGGTTTTTCTTCTTCAGTTTATTAATATGGTGTATCACATTGATGGATTTGGGTATATTGAAGAATCCTTGCATCCTTGGGATAAATCCCACTTGCTCATGGTATATGATCCTTTTAATGTGTTGTTGAATTCTGTTTGCTAGTATTTTGTTGAGGATTTTTACATCTATATTCATGAGTGATATTGGCTGTAATTTTCTTTTTTTGTAGTATCTTTGTCTGGTTTTGGTATCAGGGTGATGGTGGCCTCATAGAATGAGTTTGGGAGTGTTCCTTCCTCTGCAATTTTTTTGGAAGAGTTTGAGAAGGATGGGTGTTAACTCTTCTCTAAATGTTTGACAGAATTCACCTGTGAAGCCATCTGGTCATGGACTTTTGTTTGTTGGAAGATTTTTAATCACAGTTTCAATTTCGTTACTTGTGATTGGTCTGTTCATATTTTCTATTTCTTCCTGGTTCAGTCTTGTAAGGTTATACCTTTCCAAGAATTTGTCCATTTCTTCCAGGGCATCCATTTTATTGGCATAGAGTTGCTTGTAGTAATGTCTTAGGATGCTTTGTATTTCTGTGGTGTCCGTTGTAACTTCTCCTTTTTCATTTCTAATTTTATTGATTTGAGTCCTCTCTTTCTTTTTCTTGATGAGTCTGTAATGGTTTATCTATTTTGTTTATCTTCTCAAAGCACCAGCTTTTAGTTTTATTGATCTTTGCTATTGTTTTCTTTGTTTCTATTTCATTTATTTTTGCTGTGGTCTTTATTATTTCCTTCCTTCTACTAACTTTGTGTTTTGTTTGTTCTTCTTTCTCTAGTTCTTTTAGGTGTAAGGTTAGATGGTTTATTTGAGATGTTTGTTGTTTCTTGAGGTAGGATTGTATTGCTATAAACTTCCCTCTTAGAACTGCTGTTGCTGCATCCCATAGGTTTTGGATCATCGTGTTTTCATTGTCACTTGTCTCTAGGTATTTTTTGATTTCCTCTTTGATTTCTTCAGTGATCTCTTGGTTATTTTGTAACATATTGTTTAGCCTCCATGTGTTTGTGTTTTTTACTTTTTTTTCCCTATAATTGTTTTCTAATCTCATAGAGTTGTGGTCAGAAAAGATGCTTGATATGATTTCAATTTTCTAAAATTTACTAAGGCTTGATTTGTGACCCAAGATGTGATCTATCTTGGAGAATGTTCCATGCACACTTGAGAAGAAAGTGTAATCTGTTGTTTTGGATGGGATGTCCTATAACTGTCAATTAAATCTATCTGGTCTATTGTATCATTTAAAACTTGTGTTTCCTTATTAATTTTCTGTCTGGGTGATCTGTCCATTGGTGTAAGTGAGGTGTTAAAGTCCCCCACTATTATTGTGTTACTGTCAATTTCCTCTTTTATATTTGTTAGCAGTTGCCTTATGAATTGAGGTGCTCCTATGTTGGGTGCATAAATATTTACAATTCTTATATCTTTTTCTCGGATTGATCCCTTGATCATTATGTAGTGTGCTTCCTTGTCTCTTGTAACATTCTTTATTTTAAAGTCTATTTTATCTGATACGAGTATTGCTACTCCAGCTTTCTTTTGATTTCCATTTGCATGGAATATCTTTTTCCATCCCCTCACTTTCAGTCTGTATGTGTCCCTAGGTCTGAAGTGGGTCTCTTGTAGACAGCATATGTGTGGGTCTTGGTTTTGTATCAATTCAGAGAGCCTGTGTCTTTTGGTTGGAGCATTTAATCCATTCACATTTAAGGTAATTATCGATATGTGTATTCCTATTACAATTTTCTTAATCGTTTTGGGTTTGTTTTTGTAGATCCTTTTCTTCTCTTGTGTTTCCCACTTAGAGAAGTTCCTTTAGCAGTTGTTGTAGAGCTGGTTTGTGGGTGCTGAATTCTCTTAGCTTTTGCTTGTCTGTAAAGCTTTTGATTTCTGCATCAAATCTGAATGAGATCCTTGCCGGGTAGAGTAATTTTGGTTGTAGGTTCTTGCCTTTCATCACTTTAAATATATCACGCCACTCGCTTCTGGCTTGTAGAGTTTCTGCTGAGAAATCAGCTGTTAACCTTATGGGAGTTCCCTTGTATGTTATTTGTTGTTTTTCCCTTGCTGCTTTCAGTAATTTTTCTTTTTCTTTAATTTTTGCTAGTTTGATTACTATGTGTCTTGGTGTGTTTCTCCTTTGGTTTATCCTGTATGGGACTCTGAGCTTCCTGGACTTGGGTGGCTATTTCCTTTCCCATGTTTGGGAAGTTTTTGACTATACTCTCTTCAAATATTTTCTCTGGTCCTTTCTCTCCCTCTTCTCCTTCTGGGACCCCTGTAATGCAAATGTTGGAGTGTTTAATGTTGTCCCAGAGTTGTCTTAGGCTGTCTTCCTTTCTTTTCATTGTTTTTTCTTTATTCTGTTCCGTGGCAGTGAATTCCACCATTCTGTCTTCCAGGTCACTTATCCGTTCTTCTGCCTCAGTTATTCTGCTATTGATTCCTTCTAGTGTATTTTTCATTTCAGTTATTGTATTGTTCATCTCTGTTTGTCCTTTAATTCTTGTAGGTCTTTGTTAAATATTTCTTGCATCTTCTCGATCTTTGCCTCCATTATATTTCCGAGCTCCTGGATCATCTTCACTATCATTATTCTGAATTCTTTTTCTGGAAGGTTGCCTATCTCCACTTCATTTAGTTGTTTTTCTGGGGTTTTGTCTTTTTCCTTCATCTGTTACATAGACCTCTGCCTTTTCATATTGTCTATCTTTCTGTGAATGTGGTTTTTGTGCCACAGGCTGCAGGATTGTCATTCTTCTTGCTTTTGCTGTCTGCCCTCTGGTGGCTGAAGCTTTCTAAGAGGCTTGTGAAAGTTTCCTGATGGGAGGGACTGGTGGTGGGTAGAGCTGACTGTTGCTCTGGTGGACAGAGCTCAGTAAAACTTTAATCCGCTTGTCTGCTGATGGGTGGGGCTGGGTTCCCTCCCTGTTGGTTGTTTGGCCTGAGGTGACCCAACACTGGAGCCTACCTGGGCTCTTTGGTGGGGCTAATGGCGGACTCTGGGAGGGCTCACACCAAGGAGTACTTCCCAGAAGTGTTGCTGCCAGTGTCCTTGTCCTCACGGTGAGCCACAGCCACCCCCCGCCTCTGCAGGAGACCCTCTAACACTAGCAGGTAGGTCTGGTTCAGTCTCCTATGGGCTCACTGCTCCTTCCCCTGGGTCCCGATGTGCACACTACTTTGCGTGTGCCCTCCAAGAGTGGAGTCTCTGTTTCCCCCAGTTCTGTCTAAGTCCTGCAGTCAAATCCCGCCAAACTTCAAATTCTGATTCTCTAGGAATTCCTCCTCCTGTTGCTGGACCCCAGGTTGGGAAGCCTGACGTGGGGCTCAGAACCTTCACTCCAGTGGGTGGCCTTCTGTAGTATAGTGTTCTCCAGTTTGTGAGTCACCCACCCAGCAGTTATAGGATTTGATTTTATTATGATTGTGCCCTTCCTACTGTCTCATTGTGGCTTCTCCTTCGTCTTTGGATGTGGGGTATCTTTTTTTGGTGACTTCCAGTGTCTTCCTGTTGATGATTGTTCAGCAGTTAGTTGTGATTCCGGTGCTCTCACAGTAGGGAGTGAGAGCACATCCTTCTACTCCACCATCTTGAACCAATCTCTCCATCATTATTTCTTTGAATAAGCATTCTGCCTCCTTCTCCTTCTCTTCTCCTTCTGGGACTTCAATAACTTGCAGATTGTTTTTCTTGATGGTAATCCATTGTTCACTTATTCTGTCTTTACTTTTTAGTCTTTTTTCTTTCTTCTGGATAATTTCACAAGCCCTGTCTAATTCACAGTTCAGTTTCACAGATTCTTTCTTCTGCTTGACACATTCTGCTGCTGGTAGTCTCTACTGCATTTCATTTCATTTATTGTATTCTTCAACTCCAGAATTTCTGTTTGGTTCTTTTTAAGTGGTTTTTATACCTTTGTTTTCTCACTTTGTTCATGTATTATTTTCCAGGTTTCACTTTATTGTCTTTCTGTGTTTTCTTTTGGATCAGTGATCTCCTTTAAAAGAGCTATTTTGAATTTTTTATTGGGTAAATTGCAGATGTCCATATTGTTGGGATTGGAGATTATTGTGACCCTTTAGTGACGTCATGTTTCCTGGATTTCTCATGTTCCTTGACGTTGTCTATTGCTGTCTTTGCATTTGAAGTGGCAGTCACCTCCTCTAGTCTTTACTATCTGATTATGGGAGAGAACTACATTCCCTCAGCCCTGCTAGGGATTCTGAGGCTTTCTTGGACTTTCTGTGGATATAGCTGCCCATGCTTCTTGCTCCCTCTTTTGGCAGAGCTCTCAAGCTTGTTGCCTTCTTTTGATCCTACAACACACTACCTGGGTGCTGACATCCTCTCTTTTGCTTTCTCCAGGGTGAGGCTAAAGCTCAAGTCTGTGGTGTCTTCCTGGCCTGCAGGTTCAGGTTTACTTTCCATGTGTGCTCACTAGCCATCTTCCAAAACTCACTCTTATCACCACCAGGAGTGCACAGTTTGGGGGTGGGTGTGGATGAGATACTCAGAGTTATGGGTCAGGCAGGGTGTCCCTAGTGCCTTGCAAGTGGACTTTTGATGGAGTTCACAGTGCCGTTAGTAGGATCCTCATCCCTTTAACACCCTTTGAAATTCCTATCTGCCACTCTCCCAGCCTCTTTCACACCCCAGTCATGGAGCTCAATAATCTGGATGTGACAAGGGAGAAATTTAGTGTCCCACACAGCTGGGGAAGCTGGGCATTCACACACATGCTCATCCTCCTTCTTGGGTGAAATCACAGGGCAAGATGGTCTCTCTTGGCACTAAACTGTGCCACCTTGGGGGAAGGCTGGCATGAGTAAAGTCAAACTTTTTCTCTCACCCTGTCCAGTACATCCAAACTTGTATTCTTTGGCTCCAACTGTGTACTGGAACTTTTCGACTGGAAACCTGGACTTCAATAAAGGCTCTCTCATTTGTGAGTGATTGACTAAGACATTGTTCTCAGGGGCTCCAGGACTATAGCTGAGAGGGACTGGTGCCAGTTCATGAGCCCCTGCAGCATCTACAGCTGGGATTGGGCTCTGTATTCCTTTTACCTGATGCAGAGCTGGGTGAGACTCCTTCCAGGTCCTTTGCTGGATCTCACAGCTCTTGCAAAGCTGGATCTCACAGGCACTTTTGTCTGTGGATGGATGCCAAATTGTTGTTGAGAGGGTGATATGGGTGAGGGATATCTTACTTGGTCATGTTGTGACGTCACTCTCTGGCTATTTAATTTCTAAAGTGAAAAAGCAGACTGGACAAAAATCATTAATGCAGTGGACTTCTGAATCTTTTAGAGTTTCTGACTTACATAGTAGTAACTTAATGAATTTTTTTGAATGAAAGAATGAATGAACAAATGAATAACCAGTGTTGTTTATTATAATAATTTTCAACTCTGATAAATCCTTGTGACCTTGAACTAACTTTTACTCTGCAATATTCCTTTAATTCATTTCCCAACCAGTTATCTGGGAGGATGTAATTCCTGAGTTCACCAAAAATGGTTCAAGGTAATCATTCCAACTATGGATTGGGGGTGATGGTGGTTATTGGATACGATGGACATCTTTGTTTCTTAAGAAGATATATGCCAGGGATTTGAAAATGAAGATGAGTAGCTCTTACATTTTAAAAACCTTAAGGAAATTGGGTATGCAATTGCATATGCATACATGCATGCACACACATACATCTACAAAATATTTATTTTTATTTTTTTAACATCTTTATTGGAGTATAATTGCTTTACAATGGTGTGTTAGTTTCTGCTTTATAACAAAGTGCATCAGCTATACATACACATAAATCTCCTCCCTCTTGCGTCTCCCTCCTACCCTCCCTATCCCACCCCTCTAGCTGGTCACAAAGCACTGAGCTGATCTTAAAGGTGTTTAATTAACATCATTTTCCCATGCAATTACTCAATAAATACAAAAATATTTGACAGCTTCACAGCCTGTCTACCCTTTGCTTGAAAATGGAGCTTAAAGTTAAGTAATAACAAAATTAAATAATAGGCCTCTGCAGTCTCTGATTTTCTGTGCATCACATGATTTGAGTCACTTCAGTATTTATGGGAACTATTCATGAATGCATTACACAGGGGAGAGATAGAAATTTGAGTGTTGTGAATGAGCTAGCATCATACCCAGCTGGACTCCTTCCGCCCCAACTCCAGGACACACGTTTTACCCACTACTTGAATTAATCAACCACACCATGAAACTCAGGGTCTCCTGGCCAAATCAGTTGGGGTTGACATTCCAACTACGTGAGCACATCTGCTCATGCTCCATATATATCTAAGAAGTATTCCAAACAAAAAGGAAATGTTCAACTGCAGGAAAATAGTGAAATTCAAAACAAATACAGACTTTCTTTCCCTACTGAAATTTTTTTTTTTTCTTAATATCTCTGGAAAAGTGACTTAAGCAACTTCTTGTGCCTTTCAATAAAAGAAACTTTTAGGTGAAGCGATACTAAGGGCTTATTTTCTCATACTGATAAATAACTTTTATCCTTTTTTTTCTCATACTGATGAAAGACTTTAGACTTTTGGGAATAATATTTTTATGTCAGACATAGACTGTCTTCCCTGTTATTTACATTTAAGATAATTGAAGAGAACTGCTTGATAAGCCCAGTGCAAAAGGAATTTTACATAAAGATATTTACTAATTCGAATGTAAATTGCTCGAGAAGTGATAGACTTTGCTGAAATCGTTATTATTCAAAAGTATAATTCATATTCTGTAAGAATAATGGCATATTGTAGGGGTACTGACATTCACATATGTATTCTTAGGGATCTGGCTTTAGAAGGAACCCTGGTCAGTTATTTGTGTAAGAAATTACACCAATTTTTAAAGATACAATATCAAACAAAATAAGAGTATTTTTATTGGAGAATACTTTGGTGTTGAATACAGCACACAAAAGTCTGTATTCTAAACTCCCAGAAAATAAAAATTCTGATTTACTAATGTGGAAGTCATTCAAAGTATCTACCCAGTTCTGGTTTCATAATCCCTGAAGTAGCTACTCCAAATTCCCCCATGAAATATACAAGATAGAAGAAAAAATAACCAATACATAACTTCGAAAAACCAAGATTAACAGAAAACAAATTTCTAGAAACACTCAAGAATACCATATTCAATACTGACACCTTGGAGCAGAACTGAGATTCTTAACACCCCACTACCTTATTATTAATTAGTTTATACAACTAAGTCTAGTTTTCCGTGGTTCTCTCCTTGCTTAGCTTCTAGAAGAAGGTATTACATGCAAACACACAAACAAGCCCACATCACACACAGCATGTTGTCAAATACCGGCATCTTCTATTGTGATTGTCCTTGCTGAGCATCATATTCATCTGAGGAGATTTTTTTCATTCTTTTTATGTTTTCAATAAAGAGTATCTAAAAGCAGAATCTGGGAATGTGTATTTTTAAAAATTTTCTTCAGTGATTCTGAAGGTTAACCATATTTGTGATCAACTTCTCTAGAAGATGCAAAATGTGCATTGAAAGGAACAAAAACCTACAAGGATGGGAAAAGTTTGAGTCCAAATTCAATAGGACAAAATCCAGAAACATTAAGCTAAGGAGAAAAAGGAACTTAGTGAACTGAAGAAATATTACAAAGAAAAGGGTGCATTAACAGAACTAGATTACATACTGGTGGTAGTTAGGGACAGAGTTGACACCATAGAAAATTAAATCTGTCTTGAAGATTTGATTAAAGAAGCTCTCCCAGTATGCAGAAAAACAAAATTGTCAAATTTTTAGAAAAATGAGAGAGAATATGATGTACATGGAGGGTAGAGGGTGGAGATCCAACATAACAACCAGCATATCATACAGAAGGAGAAATAAGCTGAAACAGAAGCAATAACCCAATATGTCAATTGAAGCCATCTTTCCAGAGCTGATGCATCCTTTCATGGAGATTGAAAGAATTGAAAAAATTCCAAGCAAAATGAAAAGACATAATAGCTATAGATATTTTGGTATTATTTAAACAGTTAAATAAAAAAATTTTAAATGTACATACATCCATGCAGGGGGGAAAACTTGGTTACCTACAAAGGGCACAAAAATTAGCTCCTTTTGGGCTTCCCTGGTGGCGCAGTGGTTAAGGATCCGCCTGCCAATGCAGGGGACACGGGTTAGAGCCCTGGTCTGGGAAGATCCCACATGCCGCGGAGCACCTAAGCCCGTGCGCCACAACTACTGAGCCTGCGCTCTAGAGCCCGCGTGCCACAACTACTGAAGCCCATGTGCCTAGATCCCATGCTCCGCAACAAGAGAAGCCACCACAATGAGAAACCCGCGCACCACAAGCAAGAGTAGCCCCAACTCGCTGCAACTAGAGAAAGCCCACGCACAGCAACGAAGACCCAATGCAGCCAAAAATTTTAAAAAAAATAAGTAAATTTTTTTAAAAATTAGCTCTTTTTACATATTTACTATGAGGCTAAAAATCAGGAGACAATGGAGTAATGATTACTTATTGTTGGAGGTAAGACCACAAAATTATGTATTCAGCCTTCTAAATGAAGCCACAGAAACACTATCTAGTTGAAGTGTAAAGCTGATCTTAATATACATAGTGGTTACCTCACTTAGTAAATATTCTTAAATTCAAATTTAGTAAATAAGAAAAGACATGAGCTGACAAGTCACAGATGAAATATACATGGCCAATAATGTTAAAAATAATCATAAATATTACCAGTAATAAAAGAAATATAAACAAAAATAAGATATTTTTATTATCAAATTTGCAATGATTAAAACAAATAAAAGTATCATATTTTGGCAAAGTTACTAATTGTTGAAATGCAGATTGGTCTGACTTTTCCAGAAATTACTTTGTTGAGTTTGACCTATTCATTTCCTTCTAGAAATCTAGCTTTAAAATAATACAACATGCAGGCCAAGTCCTATTGTGGAAATAATTTTAAGTGTGAAAAATTTGGATGATATCAAATAGCCAAGAATAATTGTGGTAGACATAGTCTTTGTAGAATAGTGGTTTGATAGGTTATAGCAAACCTGTAATTCATCTACTAAAATGGTATTTTTGAAGCATATTTAATCTTAAGAGAAACACACTCTGAGTTCTAAAGAAATCCCAAAATGCTGTGTAAAAGCTCTTTGGTGATTTGTTCTGTTCCATACTGCTCTAAGTTCCCAAAATTTTAATAGTTTCACCAGCATAATTACACTAGTACACTGTTAGCTTTCCTTTTTTACACATTTCCCTTCACTTGAACTTTCTGGCCCTTTCTCATATGTATTTGACAAAAGAACTACAGATAGAGAGTGTTATTATATCTTAGGTGGAGGAAATGGTCCATGGATTAATGTCTGCAGTGTGCAATTTTGGCAATCAAGGCTCACCTCAGCCTTTGCTGGGACACAGGAAACCAGCTAATGGCTGATAATGTCCAGGAAATTAGTTACTCGTGCATATGGTAAACGCTCTGTTCCCAGCCAAATGATTTGTTTAACTGATGGCTGGAGTTCTCATAGGAACTGTTAGCAAAGTGGAATAGTAGGGGTTTATTAACCGGCCTATGTGCTAATCCTTGTTTTTCCCTGACTGAAGAATTTTACCATCATATACAACACAATGGGAAACTGTATACCCAGACAGTCAAGGTGTTAAAGGCGCCAACATTCTATACTCAGAAAGGACCTTTTTATTTTAACCCTACTATTATCATAGTTTTCTCATAACATGGTTTTCTTAATTAGTTTAAAATTCTGTAAAATGAATCATGAATATTTTTTAGTTGTGAGAAAGGTATTAAATCAGATGTCACTTTGCTTAATGTCCTATTCCTGTATGTTTGTTTCGTCAGTGATGGTGCTGATTATTTATAATCCGTTGTTTGCATTCATTGATTTTCTACAGAGCATCAGGCCAGCCTCATGACCTATGTTTTCATGTTCATATTATCTCATTTAATCTTCCTACCCTTCTCCTCCTGCCCCCTTTTCATAGTCAGCATTCACATTTCCCTCAAGCCACAGTTCAAGGGCTAGCTCCTTGGGAAATCCTAATGACACCCTAGTCTTTTTATATGTTTTCATAGAACCGTGTTCAGCTTCATAGACCCTATGTTCACAATTTGTAATTTAAATCTTATATGGGAGATAGTTGGATACAGTCCCTCTGCCACCCAGAGTATAAAATTCATGGGGGAAAAGACCATAACAGTGCCACCGTTGCACAGCATCTGTCCAGCAGATAGCACAGAATAGTCAACATTTGTTGAATGAAAGAACTATGTGGAGTTATCATTATTTGGGTTTTACAAGTGAAGAAATTAAAGCTCAAAAATTTAACCTAACCAAAGTCATACAACCATTACTGCATCAGAGTTTTTTTGATTGAATAGGACACTGAAAGCACTGCAAAATCTATTTGCTTTTTATATCAAAACTGAACTTTATTAAATATTTACCACTTCTTTGTATAGTCTTTTAGAGCACTGAGTCTCAGCCAGAGACAACTTTTCACCCACAGGGACCATCTGGTGATGTCTGAAGATGTTGCCAGTTGTCACAACTCAGGGCAAGGGTGCTGCCAGGATCTACTGGTGTCCTATGGTGCAAGAAAGGGCCCCTCGACCCTGCACTGGCCTCTTCAGCTACCTACCTTCTTCCTTTCTTCCTTCTTCATTGATTTACTCAACATATTTGCCTAGGCTTATTGGTATGTGAAGAACCAATGGTGAGTAAAACACAGTTCCAGATGAAAGTAAACTTAACAGTCTATAGAGAATTGCAGATAAGTGAATAGGTAATTATCATATGTGGTAAACAGTTATCTAGAGGTACATACAGTGGCACCTAGTGGAGACAACATTGCTCTCCTGGAAAAAGTAACATCTAAGCTAATGTCTAAAGGATGATTTAGAGAAATGGTCCTCAACGGCAATTTCTAGAAATATTTTTGGGTGTCACAATTGTAGTGAGGGGTTGCTATAGTATCTAAAGGGTAGATATAGGCCAGGGTTGCTGCTAAACATGCTACAGTGAGTGGAACATTACCTCACCACCCCCCCCCAATACATACACACAACAAGGAATTATTTGGTCCAAGATATCAATAGGGTTGAGGTTGAGAAATCCTCTTTTAGAATGATAATGCCAGCTCATTGTGATGTCATCACCACATTTTAAAAATCCAACTTAATTTTGTTGTCCTCAATTAATATTTTTCTAAGTTGCAATTGGCAGTAAAATAGTATCTATCTATCTATCTATCTATTCATCATCTATGACTTTTCATCTTATAAGTGATGGGAAACTATGTGATTACTTAATGGAAACAAATTAAAATTTTAATATCTTTAATGATATATCATACTTAATAATAATTTATCATACCCCCTTCCTTTTTAACTTCTATCACAGTCCAATCTTAATCCTCTATGGTACTTCCATTTTTAGTCTAGTTCTATGACCACACTCTTTCTTGAGGCCAGAGTCCATGTTTGATTCAATCTTCATATTTCCTTCATGGTGGGCTTTCAAATTTTTTATTGGAAAACTGCATGCAAGTTAATTCTCTTGGAGAGGCTGAACAATTAAGTCTACTAAAAAGTAGAGATCAATGGATTAGAATACTTATTATACTGTAGTACCTGCAAATGGGCCCACATAATTTTTGATCACTAAAAATTCTTTCAATTAGGGTTCTGAAGTCACATATGATTAAGCTTCTTCTGGATAATTTGCTCTGAATGTTAGAATTTTTTTCAGGAAATGCCTCTGTTTCTTTATTTTTTAAGATCCATCTTAGTTGTTGGAGATCATTCATTTTCCTTCATGGGTAGGCCACTAGAATAGTTGAAATTTGATTGGCATTTGCCTATCAGCATGTCCTTTTAAAAAGGATAGAAAATGATGATTAATTAAAATTCAGGTGCTTTCAGATATATTTTGATATATCGGCTATGCTGACATACTCTCCCCAAATAAAGCAAAAATAAATGGTATAATGATTTTATTTCCTTTTTACTTTCATGTTGATAACTTGATTTTGAGATTTTTTTCCCCTCTGTGCAGGCACTACAACTTTCCCATAGCTGGTTTTTATAACTTGCATTGAAGATGATGATTCTATTTCTTCTCTAAATATTTTTAGTGTAATATTTACATTCTGCTTATATTTTTGTAAATTGTTTATCCTCATTTACTTTTTCTTCTTTAAAATACAACCTGAAAAACACATTGTGGATTAAGTGGGGCAGCTATACAGGATATAAATATTTAAGCTGAAGGAAAAAAAAAGCACTACAAATGTTTATTGTTGATGACATTGATGTGATGGTAAAAAGGTCAATGCACCAGTGTAAGGATGCAGAGTTTTTAATATAGGCAAGTCCCCACCTCTAGACTGTTGTACATTTCAATCGACAGAATAATAATGTGTAATTTTATAGGGGTTCCTTTGCATTTTCCAGAATTCTAAATGAATTCATAAAAGCTCTGAGTTCCTCTTAACACTGATGATTCCTAATTATAGCATGGATTGGGGAATCATCATTGTACCTCGTGTACTTCATGGCAGACCCTCGTAGAAGAGGAAGTGGGGTTGAGATGGGATGCAGATAGCAAGGGTTATCCAAGAAGAATATAGAGAAAATAGAAGTGAGATAAGATATAACATTGCTTCACAAGTTGATGAACTAACAAAAATAAATCATGGATGTCTATTAGCCTTGGTCTTGGCAGTTCAAATTCTGCAAGGGGAAAAAACAGTGCAGCTTTCTGATTCCTTTTCCATATTCTCCCTAATTTGATTTTAATGAGTAGACATAATGTGTGTGTCTCCTGCAGACTCCAGTGATTTATGTCCTTTCACACTAATACAGCTAACATGTTCATTGCACTTCCAAAGATTTTGTAATAACTAGTTAGGAGCTGGTCTGCTATAGCTAGTTAAGTGTGTTATATGGTCTTTTTGCTGTTTGCCTCTCTTTTTGGTTTTGTTAAGGTGTGAAACAAGGCAGGTTTCCTTTTTGCTGCTTGTAGGTATCTTAGGAGTTAAGATACTAGCTTTGGTGAAACTCACAATTTTCAGTTTCCGACTTACTAAAGCTATTGCTAAGTAGGAATTTTGTTGATTCGTGCATCAATACTATGAAGTTGTGAGTTACCTGTCTCTACTATCTTTGAGTTGTACAATGATAAATTAGATCACAGATGACTGTCCTTTCTCACTACTAGTTTTTGTTCAACACAAACTCATTGGTCTTATAACACTCCTTTTGGGTGGCTGTGTAATTGATGGTTAAAGACTGTATTGTTGGGATCTGACTCACAACAAGGTGTGTGCAAATATAAATGGATCAGGGACTCCCCTGGTGGTGCAGTGGTTAAGAATCCGCCTGCCAATGCAGGGGACACGGGTTCAAGCCCTGGTCTGGGAAGATCCCACATGCCACGGAGCAACTAAGCCCATGCGCCACAGCTACTGAGCCTGCACTCTAGACCCTGCGAACCACAACTACTGAAGCCTGTATGCCACAACTACTGAAGCCCGCGTGCCTAGAGCCCATGCTCCGCAACAAGAGAAGCCACCACAGTGAGAAGCCTGTGCACCTCAACGAAGAATAGCTCCTGCTCGCCGCAACTAGAGAAAGCCCATGCACAGCAACGAAGACGCAACACAGCCAAAAATAAATAAACAAATAAATTAAAAAAAAAAATCATGCCAAAGTCCAAAGTCAGGGAAGAACCCACAGTGAAAAGGAAACCCGTGCGACCACCACCCAGATATAAACAAAAATATTCAAGATACAAAACATTTCCAGGGACTTCCCTGGCAGTCTAGTGGTTAAGACTTCGCCTTCCAATGCAGGGGGTGCAGGTTCAATCCCTGGTTGGAGAGCTAAGATCCCATGTGCCTCATGGCCAAAAAACCAAAACATAGAAAAGAAGCAATATTGTAACATATTCAATAAAGACTTTAAAAAATATTGTCCACATCAAAAAAAAAAAAAAAAAGTATCAGGACTTGGCTTACAAGTTGATAGACATTCTGGCCAGGTCATTTTTCACACCAAAGAGTTTTCTTCCCAGGGGTGTTTAAGTGTGTTTAACTTCCTTAGATCATCAACGTAAATCTTCCTGGAGCCCTGAGTACCCAGAGTATTCAGTAACCCATAGACTCTTGCATCAGAGCTAGAGCAGGGGATGGTTTGCTCATATCATAAGAATCTTTCCTCAGACTCTCAAAGTACAAAGCATCTATGAGAAGCTGCCATGTGTAATTTCTTATAACTAAGGTTGATTTTATAAGTAGAACATACGACTATGTTGTATGTATGCAATCTAAAATCACAACTCGGCATAAGTGGACGTGAGAAAAACCAGCAGCCAGATTAAACATTCACATCTGTTTCTGACTTTTTCTTTACTATTCCTTTTCTACTTGTTTATTTATTCTTTCATATTCTAGAGCTCACTTGCAGACAAATGTTGCTAACGCCAATGTTTAAGAAAAATACATGGGCAGAAACGTTCTATCCATTTTTTCTTTAAATTGTACTACTTTTCTTTAAATTGGGAAAATAATCTTCACTATATCAATGGAGGGCAGAATTCTTTCACATCAAACACAACTTTTCCATAATATTCAATCCAAGCAATGACAAATAATACAAGATACAATAATTTTAAAAAATCTGAAAGAAAAAAAGAACATTTTTTTTCACAGCTGGACTCAACATTAAGTATTCTGTTAAAGTCTGTGTGGTAAGAGGTTTTGGAAAACAGCAGCCATCCTATTTGGGATTCCAGAATTGCTGTATTCGATACATTTTCAAGATACTGTAAATTTAACTTGTCAATTTATTACAAGTTTTAGATATTCATGAGATATTTATGAGTAGAAGATGTAAATGGTAAACCATTAAAATTTTCATTAAATTTAAATTTAATTTCAAGGTCCCCTTTTATTTGCTATACAATTGGCAAAAAATATTGACTATTTTTAGTTTTCTGGATCTTGAAGTTTTTCCCAAACACCTTTTCGTAAAGAAATAAAGAAAATTTAAGCACTTTACATTTTTACTCCACTTTCAGAAAATTCATATCTTACTCTTGTATTTTTCACATCTTTCTGTGCCTGAGGTTACCAATCACATTATATTAAAACTGAAATTTGTAAAAATTCATTAATGGTTTTAAATATTGTACTCATAAATTTTAGTTTATCATTTATTTATGATATTAATTCCTTGCTGCTGGTTTCATAGGAAAAATAAACTTTGTTGAAAAAATATGGCTACAAATATTTTATGTATTTTTCACCTTTATTTTAGAATTCCTAAAAAGATACACAAATGCAGAGAAAATAGTATAATAATTTGGTATAAGGAGCTTTAACGTGTCCACCCCCTAACTACAACACTTCTCCTACTGTCAGTCCTATTCTATCCAAGCTCTTTCTCAGTTTCCTCACACCACTAGATCACATCCCAGACATCATATCAGGTTATCTCTAAATATTTCACCATTTACCTCTGCCAGCTGAGGATTTGTATATACTCATGAAACTACTCCTGAATGAGCTATTTTTTAAAAGCTGTTTTAATTTTTGTGGAAATATTTTAATACGTTTGATAGGGTGCTCTCAGTTAAAATCAATTTTAAATCTTTCCAACAAAATAATTGAGAATTATCTGGAAAGAAATGACTTAAAACTAAGTGTAATAATGCTAACGGAATGTTAAAGGATAAGGCAGGATATATTCCGTCTTAAATTCTTAGCTTCATTGTTTCTGAGTCATATGCTGCTTAACTGTCAAGACTATACAATTTTGCAGAAAACTTCCCAGGCTAATCCCCTTGGGGTGGGTGTTTTAGTTCTTCTGTGCTATTGTTTAGATGAGAGGATGTTCTCTGTCACTTACATGTATCACTCACCTAAGTTGTATACATGTTTTTATATATATATAAACTGCTAAGACTAGAAGAATGTGGTCAAGGCAAGAATGGTTGAATATATTCACCAAAACTGTTTAGGGAGATTAAAGTGCTTAATTACACTTTAACCAGAACAGCTGAGAGGCAGAAGGTCCAAATGTTTCCTGAACCAATGTAGAGATTCAGTGTGTACATGTCTCTCTTTGGTCTTCCTTGCTTGGCTTGGGGAGAGCGTTAGAGAGCAGCCAGGATTCTTCTCGTATGCTAATAGAGTGCTTGGATTGTGTGTTTTTATATGTTTCATTCATATTCTTTACATGTAACATTCACTGCAGTGTTGGTAGTAGCAGAGTACTTGCTTCTCAAAAGTACTCTGTATATTTCAGGACCCATGGTTTTTATTTCAAACCTGCTGTGGATTGATGCTTTTGTAAAATATAATAAAAATGAATTCAGAAAAATGAAATAAAAGAAAGCAGAGACAAAATACAAACCCCATTTTATTATTATTATTATTAATTAGTTTTAACATATATAAAACTAGTTTGTCAAATTGCTCTAAGTTTTTTCCCTTTTTTAAAAAATTTTATTGACGTATAGTTGATTTACAGTGTTGTGACAATCTCTGCTGTACAGCAAAGTGACTCAGTTTTACATATATATACATCCTTTTTAAAATATTCTTTTCCATTATGGTTTATCCCAGGAGACTGGATATAGTTCCCTGTGTTATACAGTAAGACCATGGTGTTTATCCTTTCTAAATGTAATAGTTTGCATCTACCAACCCCAAATTCCCAGTCGGTCCCTCTCACTTTTCCCCCTCACCCTTGACAACCACAAGTCTGTTCTCTATGTCTATGAGTCTGTTTCTGTTTGTAGATAGGTTCATTTGTGTCAGATTTTAGATTCCATATATAAGTGATACCATATGATATTTGTCTTTCTCTTTCTGACTTACTTCACTTAGTCTGATAATCTCTAGTTGCTTCCATGTTGCTGCAAATGGCATTATTTTGTTCTTTTTTATGGCTGAGTAGTATTCCATTGTATATATGTACCACCTTTTCTTTATCCATTCATCTGTCAATGGACATTTAGGTTGTTTCCATGTTTTGGCTATTGTGAATAGTGCTGCTATGAACGCTGGGGTGCATGTATCTTTTTGACTTATAGTTTTGTCCAGGTATATGCCCATGAGTGGGATAAATTGCTATAAGTTTTTAAAAGCTTAGTCTACATTTTTGTTCTTTACCTCTTCTCAGACAAGTAGCAAACATTTTGTGTTGTGGCCCTAGTCTGCAGACTGGACTGGATTGTGACAGTCATAGTACTGAACTGCCAGTATGGCACTGTCACTGACCAGCAAGCCCAGACCCCAGCCAAAGGCCTGGAGAGGGGTCCTGGATGCCCCCTTATCTGTGCCAGGTTTTAACTGGATTGCAAGATTATTCTAAGGATCCTGGAAGAAGAGTCAGGGTAACCAGGGAGTCTGGGTAAAACGTGTCAAGGATAGGGTGGGGTGGTTCAGTAAGAAACTGTTTTCCGGAAGTCATGGCAGTATTCCAATACTTTAACAACCAGTATAACCAAACACAAACCTTGCCAGTACCTATTGGTCCCATCATCACATAGTAGATGATGGTACATATGTGTTCAGTGAATGGGTGACTGATTGAATGAGGTTTGTAGAAGAAACACTTCTCCTTTAAAGTTTGTATTAATGGTAATTCAGACACCAAGATAAGATGTGTGTATGTCAATTTCAGGACATGCAGGGACATCTAATTTCTTTCTAATTAGACGTATCAGGGCCTAAGCACACGCAATAAAAGGGGCATGGATCATTTGGGAACCCATGTCCAAGTCAAAGAATCCTTAGTGCACTTTTGGTTTGAGCTCACATGGAGCTTTTCTCTTTACATGACCTCATCCTAGTTGCATGTTTGCAGCTGTAACAATTTGGCTTTCTTCTCATAAGTAGAAATTTTCATTGTAAAAAATCACGTTGACTTTGAATCAAGACCTATTCTAAAAGAAGTTATTTTTAAAACTTGAAGTATTTTCTAGATGATTTATTTTCTTTATTTGAGAACAACCACCGAGGTGGGTATGGAATGTTAACTGATGAAGGTGGGTACAAAATACGTGAGGACTCAATCATTAACACATGTACATTCTAGAATGGAAATGACAGATTAATGCATACACATCAGCTAGAGAACAGGGACAAAGTAATATAAGGCTAAATGCCCACAAGAATTAGATTTTATACAGCAGTCACCACAATTTGTCATGTTCTTTCTCAAGTCCTGGGTTATGCATGAGATTTGCTCTCACCATCCACCCTTACCACCCACCCCTCCTTGGTGAAGTAATACAAAACCGTTTTTCAGATCTCAGGGTAGATGACACTTCTTTCAGAACCACTTTGATGGACAGTGCCTCCACCCATCTTTAGTTATATGTCCCTTCCTCGAGTCTTTCCAGCCTCCTATAATTATCCTGTCAAATGACTAAAACATTGGACACTGGCTCTTTACTTCTGATCTCTCCCATAGTATTAGCCTCATGTCTGGCATGTAGGGGCTCAAGAAATAGATGCTGACTCATAAACAATAGATTGTCGATCTCTTAATGAAAATTCAGAAACCAAGCAGTCTTATTTTAATTTCCTAGAAAACATTCCCTGCAATAGAGCATGGCATCGTATTTTAGAAGGAGAAATGATTCTGTAAAGAATTCCTGCATTCTGGTGGAATTCTACACATATATTTTTAAACCTTTTTAAGAACTAATGTTCTTATGCAGATATTTTCTACCCTACCTCCCTGACCTGTTGATCTTTCAGGAAAAAAAAAAAAATCCATTATTCTTTTTGTATATTTAATGGGATTGGTCAAGTCTTGGGTGCAGACATGTTTTATTTCCTGAGTAATGAGATGCTTCCATTTGTGGTAGGACATCTTGTCCTGCCCCATGTGAGATATGCCAACCCAAACATGAATTGGAACACCAAATATGATGTCTTGTGTGTTCGTCAGTTGTGTGATCTATTTCCGAAAACCAAGTGCAGTGCAATGACGTATTTTACTATTTGTGAACTTTACCTTCTGTTAATATGATTGAAGCAACTGGAAATGGAAATTGTCAGGGCAGTTTAACAAAGAAGCCCTGTAAAACTTATAGTTCAGGTAGTAAAAATCAGTTTAGAAGGCATATTCTTCAAACCTGAGTTTTATTTGGTAAAACACATTGGTGCCTGACCTTTCCAGAAACATACCAAAGAGGAGTCATTTAGAGGTCCCTGTCTTAAACTATAAACAGGCTGATCAAATTCGGCTGTATTTTGTTCACAGTATATGACAGAATGCATAAGTACACCACATAGACAGCTAAATGACTGGCTATTTGGATGAGTTTGCTATGTATTTTATGAAATTGCATACTCTACAAAGCAGTAAAAAGTCAGTCTTTTGTACTAGAAGAATCTAAGGATTGAGTAAATCAAAGAATCTTCACATGTTAATCTTTCCAGGCTGGCATTAGAAAGCTCTACACTCTTGGGCAACTTTTAAATTTCTGCAATTGAGGTTTCAGGGTCGAAAACCAGAAGTGTTACACATATTGTACATTAAAGTATATTTTTAGGGAGTGTGTTTTCAACATAAAAAAATTGAAGTTCCGTAAGGTGTGAAATATAAAGTAAGCTCTGATTCCTCATCCATCCCGAGAGGTGATCACTCTTAAGAGGTCCCATATATACATCCAGACATTTCCTGTGTGTATTCAAGCACAGGTGTACCCTCTACCCTCTGTGGTGTATACACCTGAGAGGCAGTGTAGCTTTCTTCCCCTCAATTTCCTCATTTCCTCATTTCCTCCCTTGTAATTTTAGGATGATTATAGTACCTGTGTCATACACTTGAGGATTAACTGGTATTTTAAGCTTAGAAGAGCATCTGTCTTATTGAAGAAGCTTTCAAATTTAACTGTTGATTATGTTTGTTATTATGAACAAAAATTTAATATCTATTTAAATCAAAAGAATGAGCATGACATATATGTATGTAAACAGATACTTGCATATATTTTTTCACATCTATACAATGTCTTCCTGTACACACTGGTTGGCATATATCTTGGACACATTGTCATGTTAATATATATATGAAGGTTTGTTTGTAATCACTGTATAGAATTCTATTTTATGGATATACTGTAATTAATTTATGAGTCCCCTATTGATAGAGATTCAGATTTATTCCAATCCTGTGCTATGAACAATGTTGTCATAGCAGATTTGTTTGTGTATGATTGTGTTCTTATAAAACATTATCTATAGGATAAGTGGATGAAGGTTGGCCTGAGAACATTTACGTTTAAAATATTGGTAGTCAATGACAAATATACTGCAAAATTTTTGCCAAGCTTTTCTTCTACTAGCAAGATAAGGAAGTTGTCATTGTAAGGGAGATGTTTTGAAGACTCTCTATTTAGGGCCGAATCTTTAAAAAAAAAAAAAAAAAGCCCATGAAAGAGACACCAAGATAAAAGACACTACACTGGAGTTGACAAAAATGGTTTAATTGGTAGCAGGTAGCTTTTGCTTTTTTGACCAGTAGTCACATATCATAAACCAAAGCTGAAATAAAGAATTACTGTCCAAAAATACAACTTTATTGAATTCTAAAAGAAATATTGCAAACAATTTTTATAATCTTATTTTGAAATTATATAGTAAATGATCAGATTAGTTTCACAATGTAATTATTGTAATTAATATGAAATTTGAGCCAAGTCAATTTCATGTCCTCCTCTTATTAACCTTATTAGCACCAAAGCCCCCTCCATGGCTGTGTAGACCTGTAGAAACACACAGGACCCCATGCTCAGTAGGTCCCCATGCAAGGTTGACACTCTATTGTCTCCATCTTGAAATTCTTCACAGTTTTTGAACAAGGGACCACTTATGTTCATTTTGCACTAGGCCCCACAAATTATATAGCTGGTCTTGGTGAGCAATAATTAAATTCTCTGTTAATTAGGCTGGCTGAGTTGAAACACAGTATATTTGTTTATCTGTTGGGAAATGCCTCACAGTTTTGCTCATGCCTTATTTCCGAGAAGATGCAGTGTCTAGCAGGATGTCAGCCAAATGTCTGATATAGAGCTCTGAGAAAATAATTATGAATGAGACTTTGATACAGGTCTAATTCAAAGGGATCTTATTTTCCGAACAATAAAAATGCCTTGCATTTATATAAATACATATCCTGTAAGGCTGTGGTAGAATTTCACTAAACACAGACAGAAGTATCTTCCCATGCGAAGTGTTAGGTCAAATGGGAAGTTGCTCATTTTGTGCTGATGATGTATACTTTAGAGATCTAATTGCCTGATAACCCCAATTTCACAACAAAACTGAAGCTCAGGCAAGTTTAATACTTGTGTTCAATGACACTGACCTCACTAACCGATCCTGAACTTGAACTGTTGAGTTGGTGTTCCCACCTTCTCCTCCTTCCCCAGTCCAGATTTTTCTTCCACATTTTGATAAATGGTTCTAATTGCAGGCAATTGCCACGATAATAGTCCATGATTGGGTTCTCCACCTGATAGAGAAATCAAAACCAATTAAAAATGGATTTTCTAAATAACTGTGGAAGAGGAGACCTGCTCAAATCCTGGAATTAGACTACTTGGCTTCAAAGCCTGAACTCTGTGAGCTTCAGCCCTTGAGAGCATCTCTGAGTTTGACTTTCTTGATGGTAAAATGATAATAAAACCTATGTTATAGAACATTTTTAAGACTAAATGAGATTATCTATGAAGAACCTGAACCATGGTCAGAGCAAAAAAATAATAATAATAATAAAGAAGCCAAAAAAATGATGTTTCATATAAATGGATTTTCATACATTTTATTGGTACAATACAGTAGGACAGATGTATTTTAAATAAAATTTTATGTTTTTAATAACATATCTGGTAAGTCTGGGGTAAACAGAAATGAAAAGATGCACTGAATTATAAATTTCTGGTTTTATCACAGTGTATAATAGTGGGTGCATTTGGATTAATAATGTTAAGATACTATAAAATATACACAACTGAATTAGCTTTAAATTACCGTGTTTGATTGACATTTTAGAATATGTGTAATATATTAACTTCCCTACACCAATATTATGTTGAGTGAACAGAATATCAGTCAACTCACATGACCTTGAGCTGCTGGACAAAGAACCTATGCTTAGGGGGTCACAGCATTTTCTTTAGGATGCTTTTTTATTACAGTAAAAGACAGTATAGATTATTTATTCCAGAATCTTCATTTATAAGTGAGAAAACTGAGTCCCAGAGTGATTGTCCAAGTGTTGAATATTGGATCACCCAGGAAGGTTATGAGAATTTTTATTCAAAAACCGTGGCATTGTTGTAAAGTAGGTATTTGGACTACATTGAGTTCATTGTCATCTTTAGCAATGAACACAGAGTTCCGTCTTTCTGAATTCCATCCTACTTGACCCAGCGATGGGCAACAGGAAAACTCATGAGAACAAAAATCAATTCTTATTTTCTTTTACCACTTCCTCATATAAATGAGAAGTCTGTCTTGTGTCTTTAATTTTGGCTTGTTAGAATTTTAAGAGCAGTAGAATGATGGGAGAAAACAATAATGTTCAAAATGAGCAATAGGAGTACTTGCTTTGGGGATTTTCAAAGTGGGGGTTTAGGGAACTAAAGCAGCTTTGGCTGAAGGAAAGAGAGATGGAGCAGCTGTAGGAGCCCTGGTTCTTTTCAGTGTTCAGGATGAGTTGACCAGGCAAGGAGAAAACAAGAGGCCTTTAAAGGAGGGAAGTGTAGGAAAATTGAACTTGTTCTCTGCTCTTCCAATTTCTTTTTTTTTTTTTTTTGAGTGAACAATTTTTATTGAAACCCTCAAAGATTAAAGAGGACCAAATGGTGAGTTTGGGTACCATAACAGAAAATCTCACCTAACTGTACCATCATTCACAGGAGTGAACAAACCCAAACATGACAAAATTTAAATTCTCATGTAATTGCTACAAGTGAATGTAAATGAACTAATCATTTTATCATAACCTTTCTTTAATCATATGAAAAAGAAGGGAATTTACATGGCATAACAAAAGATATGCAAAACTTAATGAAACACAATTCTCTTAAAGTTCTCAAACTTATTTTTATAGGATGCAGAATGCACTTGAAATGATTAAATGACTTAAGCTGATTCTTTTTTTATTGCAAACTGTTTTAACATCAGCTTAACCCCCATGCATGGTATTCAAAAAGAACACAGCTTTTGAGTTAGAAAGATCACTTAAGTTAAAACAAGGATTGAACTTAGGAAAAGGCTGGTGTTTCTTCTGAAAGGAATCTTCAAGTACCAATATGTATAGAGAAAGAATATTAATTTTGGTTACATTTTCCCCCTTACTGTTAAATATACAAACTATATAATACCTTTCAAAATAAAACACCCACATAAGATAACTTTAATTAAGAAACATTCAAACCAGATCTTGGAAAAACATTAAGCAAGAAATTTACTGGGCCAATAATGTCTTAATTTGTGATTACTCAAAACACTGGATCAGTCTCCTGCTCTAGAGCCCAGTTTCTCTCTCTCTTGGTCCCTACAGTTAAGAAACCTTCCATTAGTTGTGCTACTGAGACAACCTCTGATCATCTCATTTAGAGGAAAAACATTTTGCTGTACACTGACAGACCAAGGAGGGAGAGAGAGTAGGCACTCTGAAGAAAATTTAAATGAGGAAAAAAAGAAGTTTACCAATTGAAAAGTTTTGTTTTGTCTTGGTTTTTTTCCCCAAAGGAACGCTGCACCCATTTCACTTAATATTAGAAATCCAGGTTAAGGGCACTGGGATATACTCCTCACCATGAGTAGACTGCTGAGTTACATTTGACATTTCTGAGTGTGCTATTGCAATCAGCCTTCTTGCTGAGTGTTTCCGTGACATCTCTTACACAGAAACCTAATGTAAATTAAACAAGTTTCAATCCGTGTATAATGTAACTAGTTTTATAAAAACATTCGGAGTTGCTTATAAAGCACCAAGAAGAAGAGAACCTCAGAGAGAAGACTCAGATCCTTTCCACAAGGTCACCCCTGTACAGTTTTCTCTAACAGGACCTCCAGAGTGACAGTGGTCCTCTCTGACATGTCCTACCTATATAATCCTAGGGATGTAGAACGTTGCTGTGATGACTATACCCAAATGCCAATTTTCATTACAAATAGTTACAAGACATGTTACAAGATTTCATGGCTTACTCTTAAAAAAAGGTAAAATAGGTGCAATTTTCCTTTAAGAAAGTCTTTATTTTGTAATATACTATTAACATTTTGATGTTCCTTTCAGTAAACACTGATAACTATCCTGGGACTACCAAAGCACTGTGAAGTAGCTACAATTTAGCTACAAATACTGTATTGGTTTTCACTTGAATACAGTATTTGTACATTTTAAGAAAATATTGTACAAAAAAAAATCATATAAATGAAAGCCTCAAAGAAATATCTGTCACTAAATTTTTGAATCGAAGTGACCAAAAACCATAGTAAATGAAAACATTTCTAAACATGATGTAAACATAAGTGGAGTAATGCAAAACATCAAGGTATTCAAATCTACTGTATTGCTATTTTCATCCTTAACATATCTTTCTACATAGATTTCTCCTTTTGGAACAGTAATATAAGGGGCAGTACATTATTTCATAACCATGTGCCATCAAATCAGTTAATACAGATGCTTGACACATAATTATACAGAATCAATTTGTTTCAAGATACAAAATTAATGTTGATATGTAATTAATGAAAAAAATAAGATGTTAGAAAGATAACTATAAGAATACCCAGATATATGCTGTATTCCCATTTATATAGATCTGATCAATAAAACATCAACACATTCACTTAGATACTGATTTAATCCATGGATCAAGGCCATATTTTCAAATATTTTAAGGATGCCAGGACACTGCAAAAGCTGGAGAAAGGAGCTGAGGAACAATATATGCTTGCTAAACAAGAACTATGTTTATTTAGCTAGTGAATACCTAGAGTAATAAATTTTTTACTTCATGATAGCAATCAGGCTCGCAAACACCCAGAAATAGGAATTAAGGGTTTTAAATGTAGTTATAAAGGTCATAAAAAGTCTGATTAGACTGAGGTACATTACTCAAAATTTTGAGATTCATTAAATGGTAGCAAACAAAATAATTCCTCAGACAAATGCACATTTTTCAGTATACATATTATTGGGGGAAGGAGGGGAGAAGAATGTGCCTTAACTGGTGAAATCCACCAAGCTGCATATCAATATTCTGTTACACCAAACAGTTTGAAGACAAGGGAAATGTTCTAATATAATCTCAGATTATGTTTCATTTGGCTAAAATAGAGCATAAGGTTGCTTTGCCATATTAAAAGTTTACTACAATAATTTTCACATAAACATTTAGACTTGAACTCCAGGACTAAATATGGCATGATTATTTTGCTTTTAATCTGTCAAATAGCTAAAAATTGACAATTTAAAAACTACAACAAAGAAGAGGTTGAAGCAGTGTGACTCTTACATCATTGAACCACTTCTAATGGTTAACTGTTAGCATTTAACAAATTCGAAGAGTTAATGAATCCTTGCCTTCATTCAGTCTTCTGTGCCTTAGCTATAGGATGCGTAATTACAAAAGACAGCAGATACTGGTAAAAGCTTCAGGACAGAAAGTGCTTGACGAAGTTACAGTCAGTTTCTTTCTTAAAGTCAACTTTTGTGAAGTATAATTTATGTACAACAAACTGCATCCATTGGAAATGTACAAAGCCATGTGTTTTGATAGGTGTGTACACAGTGTACAACTGTGAGGCAGCCCCACAGTCATGCAGGGCTCAGGGCTTTCTCTCACTCCCAGATGGGCTTCTGCAGCCCATCCGCCTCCCTGAGGGGCCACAGCTGCCCACCAGGACTGGAGCCTTGCAACCTGATCATACCTCTTCCTATATCCCCAAATAAGCTTGTCTGCTATGTTTCCCTAGAGAGTTTTTTTTGGACATTTATCATGGTTTACTTTATTTTTTAATACGTTTGCTTTTTTTTTTTTTTAACATCTTTATTGGAGTATAATTGTTTTACAGTGGTGTGTTAGTTTAAATAACTGTATTTGCTCTCTATATTCCTGGAAAAATAGATAGAATATATTTTATAGTTAATTAGCCAACTTTATTTAATAATTAAAAACAATTATGTACAAGAAACAATATTCAAAATTTTGAACGTGCAGTAGTAAAGCCAAGAAACTAGGTTTACTCTGCAAAATCCAAGCTGAAATATGGGGAAAATATACAGATGGAGAAGTCCCAGGAAGACCAATTTTTAAACGATAGCTCTCGGATTCCTGCAGGTCTGTCAGGAGTAAAAGTCATTTTCATTTTCCCTGTAGTGCATGTCCAAGGGTGGAGGGAGGGGTGGGGGGGGGGCGCGTGGATCACTAAATGGAAGGAAAGATGGGTAGATGGCGGAAAGAAGGAAGGTAGAAGGTCAGGGGAGACCACATCAAGGTCACCCACAGGTAGTAATTTCAAAACTGAGGGGCTGGAGAATGTTCTTGTATGACTATGCTGCCTGGTAATGACATAGGTTTAGAGCTGGGGAAACCCAGATTTTAGTGCCAGCTCCAACACTGGTGTATCATGACATGGTCCCTTTTTTCAACCTTGTTGGACTTCATTTCTGTGTTTTTAAAATGGGAATGATATTATCAATGTTGTGGGGTTGGTTTAAGAATTAAACGAGATCATACACTTTAAGAAGTTAGAATAAGTCAGACACAAAAAAGAATATACATTATGATTTCTGTCTATATTAAGCTGAAAAACAGCTAACACTGAACTATGATGATGACAGTCAGAATAGGTGCCACCTTTGGGTGGAGCGTGGTAAGTAGGAAGGAGCACCGAGGCTTCTGGGTCACTGATAATGTCCTGTTTTTTATCAGGGGGGTAGTCGTGTGTGTGTGTGTGTATGTGTGTCTGTGTATCTGTGCATGTGTGTGTGTGTGTGTGGATTCATTACTTAAATGATACAAGCCACTCTTTTATGTTAGTAAGGGCAGGAAGGAGATATTCACATTTTCTTGTAGGATGCTGTAAAACCGCCTCAGAAATGTTTTTTTTAAAAATGTACTGGTTACTGTTTGGGGTGGGGAGATGGAAGATGAGGGTGGAGGGCTTTACACAGAATATCTCCTATTACTTATTTTTAAAAAATTTTATTAGAGTATAGCTGATTTACAATGTTGCGTTAATTTCTGCCATACAGCATCTCCAATTATTAATTTTTAAAGTATATAAATGTGTTAGCTATTTAGGAAACTAAATACATTTTAAAAAATATCACAGATTTAAGCCCGTTTCCCCACCTTGTCATTTCTCTGTAGGTCCTTGGTGATAAGGGATTGGGTGATAGCAAGATGATGAGACATCTAAGATGCTCTAGTCCAAAAAGTCAACTTTTAGCCATAAAATAAAGGCTTTTTTTCCTGTGATACATACTATTACCAGAAATATGTTGATTTCTAGGAATTTCTATTCACATCAGTTAACTTACCAAGCATTTTAAAATACCACAATAATTTTAGCGATTACCTACCATTGCAGTCTATAGCCAGCAGCTGGATGCTGCTTGAAGTTGCTTTCTTTCCCTCCTTTCCCAGCAAGAACATGACAACAACGACAGAGTAGTGTCTGCTAGAGGAGTGGTGATTCCTTCCAAGCCCAAACAAAATTAGATAGGGAAAGAATTATGAGGAGAAAACATTTTTCAAGATCTTATTGTAAAGTGTGTAGGAAAGTACGTGAGAAGGAAAATGCACATGTAAATAATTTTTTTCATTATACTTTGAAAAGGATAGGGAAGCAAGAGTCTGAAAACACAAACATAGTTTTCAGGGAAAAAAATTCCTTCAAAAAATTGTGACATACTTATTAAGATGGGGGATAGTTGTCAATTGCTTACAATCACAATGACAGACACGATATTCTCACTTTGTGATGGTGAGGACCATGTTTTTTATTTCTTTTATGTACCTGCTAGTACAGACAGAGGCATGTAGTAGGGAGATCCCTATGAAGACCAGATGGGCTGTGCGGCAAAGAAGAAAGCAGGGGGTGAAGAAGGAACCTCTTTGTGCTGACCTGGGCCAGTTTCTCATCTCATCAGGCCTCAGTTTACCCATCCATATAATGGGCACATTGCTCTAATTAACCTCTGCCAATTATAAAATACAACTCACTTGATTCAGTTGAATACTCCAAAATTTCCATGCTGGAAGATTTGGTAAAAGGGAATTTTGCTCCTGGATGATATTATTAATAAAGCAAAGTTTAACGTTTGATACCACCTTTCACAGACCCCTTTGGATTATGTATCCAATTTAAGGTTAAATTGCTAAATGTAGTATGTTCTGGTACAGTGAAGTGTTTTTGCACTTGAGACTATTTATTCTTGCCTTCCTGATTGCCTTCCTGAGTATCATCTGTTGAATGTTTTAAACTCCCAAGAACTGTGGTATATTGAGTCGTATTTATTAAAAGCCTGTGAACACTGGATCTTAGAAAATGAAAACTGAACATAGGAAAATAAACTTACAAATGCTTGGAACCCTGAGAAAATTTTGCTGTAAGTTAAAATAAGGCTGAATAATGGTGAAGAGAGATTTAGTGATTCCAAAAAAAAAAAATGAAAATGCTGAGTATGCTAATGGCAAGAGTGAATTTTATAACTTTTTTCGACACCATGAAATTTTATCTCCTAAATTGGACCATTTAGTAGTAAGATTTGCAGGTCATCATTCTTATTTTTATTGATATTCATATACATGCCCCTTATTAAGAACTCTAGGGTGTAAAGCAAGTGTTTTCATACATTCAGAATTTCCTATTTCATGTGAACAGCTATCTTCCATTGACTTCTTTGTATTATTTTTGAAAAATTTTTTACTTTTGCTACGAATGATTTCTCTTTCATATATTCAAGTTTACAGCTTACATCTCACTTTCCACTGAAGCCAGGTGGGGGTCACCAGTTACCCTGAGTCATAGTAAAAAACAATTTTAGAGGCTGTCATTAGGATAAAGTTCATGTGACATAGGCCTTTGTTCTTTAACTGCGGTGGCCTGCCTACAGTATAAATGCTGTAAAAAGTCAATTAACAGAAAAAAATTGTAAGTGTATTATCTTTGTGTACTTGATTTCCATATCTGCATTTAAAACACAGTGTGAGTCAAAAAATTTTTTGACAAATGTGTAAGTAAACTTTAGCATTCTATTTTTTTTTTAACATCTTTAGTGGAGTATAATTGCTTTACAATGGTGTGTTAGTTTCTGCTTTATAACAAAGTGAATTAGCTATACATACACATATATCCCCATATCTCCTCCGTCTTGTGTCTCTCTTCCATCCTCCATACCCCATCCCCCTAGGTGGTCACAGAGCACCGAGCTAATCTCGCTGTGCTATGCAGCTGCTTCCCACTAGCTATCTATTTTACATTTGGTAGTGTATACATGTCCATACCACTCTCTCACTTCGTCCCAGCTTACCCTTCCCCCTCCCTGTATGCTCAAGTCCATTCTCTATGTCTGCATCTTTATTCCTGTCCTGCCCCTATGTTGCTCAAAACCATTTTTTTTTTTTTTAGATTCCATATATATGTGTTAGCATATGGTATTTGTTTTTCTCTTTCTGACTTATTTCACTGTGTATGACAGTCTCTAGGTCCATCGGCCTCACTACAAATAACTCAATTTTGTTTCTTTTTATGGCTGAGTAATATTCCATTGTATATATATGCCACATCTTCTTAATCCATTCATCTGTCAACGGACACTTAGGTTGCTTCTATGTCCTGGCTATTGTAAATAGAGCTGCAATGAACATTGTGGTACATGACTCTTCTAGAATTATGCTTTTCTCAGGGTATATGCCCAGTAGTGGGATTTCTGGGTCATATGGTAGTTTCATTTTAGTTTTTAAGGAACCTCCAGACTGTTCTCCATAATGGCTGTATCAATTTACATTCTCACCAACAGTGCAAGAGGGTTCCCTTTTCTCCACACCCTCTCCAGCATTTATTGTTTGTAGATTTTTTGATGATGTCCATTCTGACCGGTGTGAGGTGATACCTCATTGTAGTTTTGATTTGCATTTCTCTAATGATTAGTGATGTTGAGCATCCTTTCATGTGTTTCTTGGCAACCTGTATATCTTCTTTGGAGAAATGTCTGTTTAGATCTTCTGCCCATTTTTGGATTGGGTTGTTTGTTTTTTTGATATTGAGCTGCATGAGCTGCCTGTATATTTAAGAGATTAATCCTTTGTCAGTTGCTTCATTTGCAAGTATTTTCTCCCATTCTGAGGGTTGTCTTTTCGTCTTGTTTATGGTTTCCTTTGCTGTGCAAAAGCTTTTAAGTTTCATTAGGTCCCATTTGTTTATTTTTGTTTTTATTTTGATTTCTCTAGGAGGTGGGTCAAAAAGGATCTTGCTGTGATGTATGTCATACAGTGTTCTGCCTATGTTTTCCTCTAAGAGTTTTATAGTGTCTGGTCCTACATTTAGGTCTTTAATCCATTTTGAGCTTATTTTTGTGTATGGTGTTAGGGAGTGTTCTAATTTCATTCTTTTAAATGTAGCTGTCCACTTTTCCCAGCACCACTTATTGAAGAGGCTGTCTTTTCTCCACTGTATATTCTTGCCTCGTTTATCAAAGATAAGGTGACCATATGTGCGTGGCTTTATCTCTGGGCTTTCTATCCTGTTCCATTGATCTATATTTCTGTTTTTGTGCCAGTACCATAATGTCTTGATTACTGTAGCTTTGTAGTATACTCTGAAGTCTGGGGTCCTGATTCCTCTAGCTCCGTTTTTCTTTATCAAGATTGCTTTGGCTATTCGGGGTCTTTTGTGTTTCCATACAAATTGTGAAATTTTTTGTTCTAGTTCTGTGAAAAATGCCATTGGTAGTTTGATAGGGATTGCATTGAATCTGTAGATTGCTTTGGGTAGTATAGTTATTTTCACAATGTTGATTCTTCCAATCCAAGAACATGGTATATCTCTCCATCTGTTTGTATCATCTTTAATTTCTTTCATTAGTGTCTTATGGTTTTCTGCATACAGGTCTTCTGTCTCCTTAGGTAGGTTTATTCCTAGGTATTTTATTCTTTTTGTTGCAATGGTAAATGGGAGTGTTTCCTTAATTCTCTTTCAGATTTTTCATCATTAGTGTATAGGAATGCAAGAGATTTCTGTGCATTAATTTTGTATCCTGCTACTTTACCAAATTCATTGATTAGCTCTAGTAGTTTTCTGGTAGCATCTTTAGGATTCTCTATGTATAGTATCATGTCATCTACAAACAGTGACAGCTTTACCTCTTCTTTTCTGGTTTGGATTCCTTATATTTCGTTTTCTTCTCTGTTTGCTGTGGCTAAGACTTCCAAAACTATGTTGAATAATAGTGGTGAGAGTGGGCAACTTTGTCTTGTTCCTGATATTAGAGGAAATGATTTCAGTTTTTCACCATTGAGAATGATGTTGGCTGTGAGTTTGTCATATATGCCCTTTATTATGTTGAGGTAAGTTCCCTCTGTGCCTACCTTCTGGAGGGTTTATGTCATAAATGGATGTTAAATTTTGTCAAAAGCTTTTTCTGCATCTATTGAGATGATCATCTGGTTTTTCTCCTTCAATTTGTTAATACGTTTTATCACATTGATTGATTTGCGTGTATTGAAGAATCCTTGCATTCCTGGGATAAACCCCACTTGATCATGGTGTATGATCCTTTTATTGTGCTGTTAGACTCTGTTTGCTAGTATTTTGTTAAGGATTTTTGCATCTATGTTCATCAGTGATATTGACTTGTACTTTTCTTTCTTTGTGACATCTTTGTCTGGTTTTGGTATCAGGGTGATGGTGGCCTCATAGAATGAGTTTGTTAGTGTTCCTCCCTCTGCTATATTTTGGAAGAGTTTGAGAAGGATAGGTGTTAGCTGTTCTCTAAATGTTTGATAGAATTCGCCTATGAAGCCATCTGGTCCTGGGCTTTTGTTTGTTGGAAGATTTTTAATAGCAGTTTCAATTTCAGGGCTTCTGATTGGTGTGTTATATTTTCTATTTCTTCCTGGTTCAGTCTCAGAAGGTTGTGCTTTTCTAAGAATTTGTCCATTTCTTCCAGGCTGTCCATTTTATTGCATATCGTGCTTAGAGTAATCTCTCATGATCGTTTGTATTTCTGCAGTGTCAGTTGTTACTTCTCCTTTTTCATTTCTAACTCTATTGATTTGAGTCATCTCCCTATTTTTCTTGATCAGTCTGGCTAATGGTTTATCAATTTTGTTTATCTTCTCAAAGAACCAGCTTTTACTTTTATTGATCTTTGCTATTGTTTCCTTCATTTCTTTTTCATTTATTTCTGATCTGATATTTACGATTTCTTTCCTTCTGCTAACTTTGGGGATTTTTTGTTCTTCTTTCTCTAATTGCTTTATGTGTAAGGTTAGGTTGTTTATTTGAGATGTTTGTTGTTTCTTGAGGTAGGATTGTATTGCTATAAACTTCCCTCTTAGAACTGCTTTTGCTGCATCCCGTAGGTTTTGGATCATCGTATTTTCATTGTCATTTGTTTCTAGGTAATTTTTTTTTTCCTCTTTGATTTCTTCAGTGATCTCTTGGTTATTTGGTAGTGTATTGTTTCGCCTCCATGTATTGTATTTGTACAGATTTTTCTTGTAATTGATATCTAGTCCCATAGCATTGTGGTCAGAAAAGGTATTTGATATGATTTCAATTTTCTTAAATTTACAAGGCTTGATTTGTGACCCAGGATAGATCATATCCTGGAGTATGTTCCGTGAGCACTTGAGAAGAAAGTGTATTCTGTTGTTTTTGGATGGAATGTCCTATAAATATAAATTAAGTCCATCTTGTTTAATGTATCATTTAAAGCTTATGCTTCCTTATTTATTTTCATCTTGGATGATCTGTCCATTGGTGAAAGTTGGGTGTTAAAGTCCCCTACTATGATTGTGTTACTGTTGATTTCCCCTTTTATGGCGGTTAGCATTTATCTTGTGTATTGAGGTGCTCCTGTGTTGGGTGCATAAATATTTACAATTGTTATATCTTTTTCTTGGATTGGTCCCTGATCATTATGTAGTGTCCTTCTTTGTCTCTTGTAATACTCTTTATCTTAAAGTCTATTTTGTCTGATACGAGAATTGCTACTCTAGCTTTCTTTTGTTTTCCCTTTACGTGGAATATCTTTTTCCCTCCCTCCCTTCAGTCTGTATGTGTCCCTAAGTCTGAAGTGGGTCTCTTGTAGACAGCATATATATGGGTCTTGTTTTTGTATCCATTCAGCCTGTCTATGTCTTTTGGTTGGAGCATTTAATCCATTTACATTTAAGGTAGTTATTGATATGTGTGTTCCTATTACCATTTTCTTAATTGTTTTGGGTTTGTTATTGTAGGTATTTTCCTTCTCTTGTGTTTCCTGCCTAGAGAAGTTTCTTTAGCATTTGTTGTAAAGCTGGTTTGGTGGTGCTGAACTCTCTTAGCTTTTGCTTCTCTATAAGGTTTTAATTTCTCCGTCGAATCTGCATGAGATCGTTGCTGGGTAGAGTAATCTTGGTTGCAGGTTTTTCCCTTTCATCACTTTAAATATGTTCTGCCAGTCCCTTCTGGCTTGCAGAGTTTCTGCTGAAAGATCAGCTGCTAACCTTATGGGGATTCCCTTGTATGTTGTTTGTTGTTTTTCCCTTGCTGCTTTAATATTTTTTGTTCGTATCTAATTTTGATAGTTTGATCAATATTGGCTTGCATGTTTCTCCTTGGATTTATCCTTTCTGGGGCTCTCTGTGCTTCTGGACTTGACTGACTGTTTCCTTTCCCATACTAGGGTAATTTTCAGCTATAATCTCTTCAAATATTTTCTCAATCTGTTTCTTTTTCTCTTCTTCTTCTGGGACCCCTGTAATTCGGAATGTTGGTGCGTTAATGTTGTCCCAGAGGGGTCTCTGAGGACTGTCCTCAATTCTTTCATTCTTTTTTTCTTTTTTCTGCTCTGTGGGTTAGTTATTTCCCCTCTTTATCTTCCAGGTCACTTATCCGTTCTTCTACCTCAGTTATTCTGCTATTGATTCCTTCTAGAGGAATATTAGGCTCATCTATTGTGTTGTTTCATCATGTTGTTTGTTCTTTAGTTCTCCTAGGTCCTTGTTAAATGTTTCTTGTATTTTCTCCATTCTATTCCAAGATTTTGGATCATCTTTACTATCATTATTTTGAATTCTTTTTCAGGTAGACTGCCTATTTCCTCTTCATTTTGTTAGGTCTGGTGGGTTTTTACCTTGCTCCTTCATCTACTGTGTGTTTTCTCTGTCTTCTCATTTTGCTTAACTTACTGTGTTTGGGTTCTCCTTTTCACCCGCCTGCAGGTTTGTAGTTCCTGTGGTTTTGGTGTCTGCCCCCAGTGGTAAGGTTCGTTCAGTGGTTTGTTGTAGGCTTCCTGGTGGAGGGGACTAGTGCCTGTTTTCTGTTGGATGAGGCTGATCTTGTCTTTCTGGTGGGCAGGACCGTGTCCGGTGGTGTGTTTGGGGGGGGTCTGTGAACTTATTATGATTTCGGCCGCCTCTCTGCTAATGGGTGTGGTTGTGTTCCTGTCTTGCTAGTTGTTTGTCATAGGGTGTCCAGCATTGTAGCTTGCTGGTCATTGAGTGGAGCTGCGTCTTAACGTTGAGATGGAGATCTCTGGGAGAGCTTTCGCCATTTGATATTACGTGGGGCCAGGATGTCTCTGGTGGACCAATGTCCTGAACTCGGCTCTCCCACCTCAGAGTGACCTGACACCCGGCCGGAGCACGAAGACCCTGTCAGCCACACAGCCCGGAAGAAAAAGAAAAAAAGAAAGAAAGAAAATAAAATAAAGTTATTAAAAAAATATGTAGTTAAAAATTATGCTACAAAACAGTGTTCTATACTTTTATAAACAAAATATTTATGTATATAAAAAAACTGGAAAGCAACTGGAGTTAAATGTATATTTGGTGATAGAATTATACAAATTTTCCTTTCTTAAAAATATTTTCCAAGTTGTCTGTACTAAGTATGTAATTAGAAACAAATCTAATAAAAAATGTTAAAAGCATAAAAAAAATTAAATTAAAAAATTAAAAAGTAATTTAAGAAAAGAAAGAAAGAAGAGAGCAACCAAACCAAAAACAAATCCACCAATGATAATAAGCCCTAAAAACTATACTAAACATAACCAAAACAAACAAAAAAAGTGACAGACAGAACCCTAGGACAAGTGGTAAAAGCAAAGCTATACAGACAAAATCACCCAAAGAAGCATACACATACATACTCACAAAAAGAGGAAAAGGAAAAAAATATATATATGTATATATATATATTAAAAAAAAAAGGAAGAGAGCAACCAATCAATAAACAAATCTACCAATGATGATAAACTCTAAATACTAAACCAAGATAAACATAAGACCAGAAACAAATTAGATGCAGAGATCAAACCCCAAGTCTACAGTTGCTCCCAAAGTTTACCGCCTCAATTTTGGAATGATTCATTGTCTATTTGGGTATTCCACAGATGCAGGGTACATCAAGTTAATTGTGGAGATTTAATCCGCTGCTCCTGAGGCTGCTGGGAGAGATTTCCTTTCTCTTCTTTGTTCGCACAGCTCCTGGGGTTCTGCTTTGGATTTTGCCCCGCCTCTGTGTGTAGGTCGCCTGAGGGTGTCTGTTCTTCGCTCAGACAGGACGGGGTTAAAGGAGCAGCTGATTCGGGGGCTCTTGCTCACTCAGGCCTGTGGGAGGGAGACGTACGGATGCGGGGCGAGCCTGCGGTGGCAGAGGCTGGCATGATGTTGCAACAGCCTGAAGCACGCCGTGTGTTCTCCTGGGGAGGTTGTCCCTAGATCGCAGGACCCTGGCAGTAGTGGGCTGCACAGGCTACCAGGAGGGGCGGTGTGGATAGTGACCTGTGCTCTCACACAGGCTTCTTGGTGGCGGCAGCAGCAGCCTTAGCGTCTCATGCCTGTCTCTGGTGTCCACGCTGATAGCCACGGCTCATGCCCGTCTCTGGAGCTCGTTTAGGCGGTGCTCTGAATCCCCTCTCCTTGTTCTCCCGGAAACAATAGTCTCTTGCCTCTTAGGCAGGTCCAGCCTTTTTCCCAGGCTCCCTCCCTTTTAACTGTGGTGCACTCGCCCCCTTCAGACTGTGTTCATGCAGCCAACCCCAGTCCTCTCCCTGGGATCTGACCTCCAAAGCCCGAGCCTCAGCTTCCAGCCCTCACCCTCCCCAGCGGGTGAGCAGACAAGGCTCTCAGGCTGGTGAGTGCTGGTCGGCACCGATCCTCTGTGCGGGAATCTCTCCGCTTTGCCCTCTGCACCCCTATTGCTGCGCTCTCCTCCGTGGCTCCAAAGCTTCCCCCCGCCACCCCTCGTCTCCGCCAGTGAAGGGGCTTTCCTAATGTGTGGAAACTTTTACTCCTTCAACAGCTCCCTCCCAGGGTTGCTGGCCCCATCCCTATTCTTTTGTCTCTGTTTTTTCTTTTTTTCTTTTACCCTACCCAGGTGCGTGGGAGTTTCTTGCCTTTTGGGAAGTCCGAGGTCTTCTGTCTGTGTTCAGTAGGTGGTTCTGTAGGAGTTGTTCCACATGTAGATGTATTTCTGCTGTATTTGTGGGGAGGAAGGTGATCCTCCACATCTTTACCCCTCCACCATCTTGAAGGTCCTCTCCAAACTTTAACATTCTTAAAAGGACTTTCATTTAGGAGGAATAAAGGTCCTTAATTAACATTTTTCCTAGAGATGTTTGTTAACAGGTCATCCTAGGACCCAGTCCCTGGCTATTTTGAATTGCTTTTTCTCAGTAATCTAAAGCCACCAGTTTACCCTTTTTAAAAAGGTCATTGTTTTAGGGCAGGGATCCCCGGACTCCAGGATCTAATGCCTGATGATCTGAGGAGGAGGTGATGTAATAATAATAGAAATAAAGTGCACAATAAATGTAACGCACTTGAATCATCCCGAAACCATCACCCCACCCCTGGTCTGTGGAAAAATTGTCTTCCATGAAACCGGTCCCTGGTGCCAAAAAGGTTGGGGACCGCTATTTTAGGGAATTAAATTGGGTGGCTTTACTGATAATTGAAATACTGCAATGAACCAGTTATTTCAGTTTTATTATTATTTTTAATTGTGGTAAAACACATATCAATTTTCTAAAATATCCGAATGTGTCTATTAAGTCTAAGAAATCTAATAGTACTTATTTTTAAATGAAGTGCTCCCTCCGATACCCCACAAATATACCCAGGGACCCACAGCTGTTATGGGCTGCTGGAAAATGCCGGCCCACATGAGAGTCCAGTATCATGTCCGTGAAACTCTGGTCCTTGCCCTGGTAAGCCTCCTGTGGTTACTTATTCATGTCACCTTACTCCAAATGCCTGCTTCTTTATGCTTCTGTTGGGTGAAAGAGAGCACGTTAATTCTGTCTCTTTAAAATGTAACTGATGTAACACATAGTGGAGTGGAATTTTAAACCCTCGCGTGCTCCAAACTCATTGCAGAGGCTGGAAGGGAAACATAAATCTGTAGGTACTCATGTAGTTATAAATGCTGAACTTCAGAAAATTTAAATAGTCTCCATTTCAGAAGGATGCTCAGGCATCAGTGGGAAAGATGGAGGCTACTGATTGTCGTGAAGGCTGTAGATTCATTTTGATGGTCTTTATGTCATTAGTAAAATAATAAACAGAAAGGTTGTATCTATAGAGAGCCTACAGTATTTTGTGTTAAACTCTTTAGTAAACTTGACTAGAGTTTTACCTCCATTCATTAGGAAGGACAAATTTTAACCTATCAGAAAAGTCTTCTGACAACTTACCATCTAGTTCTGGAGTGAGAATAATATTTGTTTTGGCCAAGATTAAGGTTGCCTGATTCAAGCATTTTACTTTGTTGTGGCAGTAAAAAGTATGCCCTGTGCCATTTTTAAAAGAAAGAAAGAAAATCTCTCAGATAACAGAGGAAATCCTGACTGAAAAAACATCACGTACCTGTGAAAAATAGAAAATGTACTTTATGGAATTAGTTCCAGTCTTGAAGTTGGGACCCTTGATTTAGCTTTGGCTTTGCCATAGTTAAATGTAAATACATTTATAGAACACCTATCTTGTGCCAGGCACTGTACAAGATCCTAGAGATAAAGTAAAAACTAAGATACACCTTTCATGTTCTTTATTTACCAGAACGTAGTTCCTTCATTCATAAAATGAAAGAATCTGATGATCTCTACATGCTTCCAGCTCTGATGTTCTATGTAAAAATCAATGAATATATTCATTTATTCTTTCTACAAATGTTTATTATGATTTAGCAATTGTGCTGTAGGTACTGGTGATGGGGTGAACAAGACAGAGAATGGCTTACATCTGAGGAAGGAGACAGAACCTGAAAAAAGTAAACAAATAATAAAGTATAATTCCAGGGAGTAATAACTCAGTGAAGTAACAGAAGCACATAGAATGACATGGTAGTGCCTGGGAGAGCTATGTGTAGTATTAGAACAGAGCTCAGAAGGCAAGGTGATGTTGAGAGTGTGCATATGCAGTTAGTTTCATAATATGAATCTAAATACCGTTCATACAATAAACGCATCAAGACATATTGGGAGACAGCTTTAAATATTGGGCTCACAAATATTATCCAGTAGAACAATCTTCTATCAGCTGCAGTGTGCAGTGAAATTGACCTGTTAACCTCTCTGTCCCACATCACAGAAGCATCCAAAGTGTAAAAAAATTAGCAAGTGCCTAGGATGGAACCTAAAGCTTAAATAAATAAAACGTACCATCAAAGCATCACTGACCACAGAGAATCCATGGATCGTGACGTAGAGTACCGATTATGGAGCCAGAACATCCAAGTTCACATTCCAGGTCTACCATTTACCGTGGAAACTTAGGCAAATTACTTCATTTTCCTGTGTTTCAGTATCCTCATGTGTAAAACGGAGTTAAAGAGTAGCCCCTAGTCTATAAAGTTGCTATGGGGATTAATAGGGTAATCTACTATTTTAGGGAATCTTTTATTATTATTATCCTATTTTAATATATTTAATTTTAAGCTGGTCCTAACATAATAAAATCACTACCCTTAATTATGCACTGAATACTAGACAATGAATAAACATTATAGAAGTCAGTTCTCTTTTTCCCTCCTTCCACAATGACCTTCTACGTTAACACAAGTCATTTTTTGAAAGGCTGTGTTCAAAGCAAATGAATTATGCTGGAGAAAACAATGAAAACTCCACCTAGAGGAAAAATAACCCAAATGCCCTTCATCACCTTATTGGAAAATGGAATGCTTGCTTGGTGGTGGGTGCCAGTGGTGTGACAGATGGATGGATGGAGGAGAGTGGACTGTACAGTGAGAATGAAGGATGTTACTGCTGGAACAAATGGATGCTTTTATGTGATACGCCTGGTAAATTAATTTCGCGGAAGGTAGTTACTGAAAATTTGCTTTTGAATATTCTGAAAATAGAGCCTGTAAACATCCATTAACCTTGACTGGCCAGATTTCCTTTCTCTTCCTCTTACTAGGTTTTAGTATTATGTTTTAAATTCTTACTCTGACTACTGGGAAGAGGAGGGAGGTGAGAGAAAGGGACAATATAAGAAGCCGAGAGATCCAATGGGCTACCATCCATTTTTGTTTCTGATGGTTTCATATCTCTTATCTTCATTTAAAAACTTAAAGATAAATAGAAAAACTTAGAAAAATAAAAGGAGCACATATATGAGCATAAATAAATAGGAACATATTCTCTTGATTCCCCAAAAATGTTCAGTGTATGGTGGTATCTTTTGACGGAAAAGAATATATTTCCTGGTCCCATCAGGAATTCCCTTGGCTTAGAATATTGACTACAGGTTATGTAAATTTCTCAGCACTTAAGGCAAACTGTGGCACTACTGAACACAGTGGTTTTTGGTTTTCTTTTTTTTTTCAAAATTTTTGTGGTATTTGTGTAACGGACCCCATGGAACCAACTTAAAACAAGTGTAAGCAAAACCTTTGATCCTTGGGGAAGACCATTTGATGCAAGACGTTTTCTTGGTGACACCTCCGTAGACCCACCGTTCATCAGCTTTGACAGCTTTCTGTGATCTATGGCCAATAATCTCTTCTTAATCTATAGAGTGTAAACTCTTCCAGAACTGCAAATATGCTACCCAGGTGTTAAGAAGGTCACCAAACCAGTTCATTTGCTGAGATACAAGAAGACAGCCATCCTGGGATATGTTCCCCCACCCCAAGTCATTGGGAAGAGAATCATTTAATTACAGATTTTAGTGATAAGCAGCAACAGAAAGCCCTTAAAAATAGTGTACGTGTATTGGGTGCCTTCATACGCCTGTGCTAAATCACATGATGATTTATTCTCTACAATAGCAATGAGACAGCCAACTCGTTCCTGTGCGTTAGGAACTGTTCCGGGCACTTTGCATGTATATCTTGGGGTGGTGCAATGTAAACCAGGCTGAGCAGCCCTTCCATCAGCTAGCTGTTTGCTCTTGGATAAGTCAAACTCTGAGTTTCAGGATATTGGTAAAATGAAAAGACTAACGTTTGGCCTACTCCCCTCTCAAAAATTTGTGTGTAGTTCCAAGAAGAAAACGTGAGGGTAAAAATCACAGAAGACATAAAAGTCAGTAACTTCTGCTTGAAAGTAAAAACGTTTGGATTTTGACAAAAAGTGATCAAGCTCTCTGAAGCCTAGACATCAATACAGGTCTCCCCCACTTTTCAAAAATTCTCTTTATGCCTCTTGGCTTTTACGAAAGACCTACATTAATACCTACTTTTTGCTAACCAAAAGAAATCCAAAGAGGATTTTTGCTTTTATGGAAAAGGGCAAAAAGCAAAAATATCCTTCAGCGTTTGTTTTGCAGGGAGCTTTTACAGAGGCAGCCACCCACCCACTCCCCTAGCAGTGAGAATGGCCCCACTGAGCTCCTTCCTGGGATCCACACTCAGCGTGTCAGCATCAGACTACCATAGCTTTGAACTGTGTCTCCAAGCATCTGTGCTTTATCTCAGTCGATATTGTGCACCCTTAGCAAGATGTGTCCTAAGGTAATTGCTTCTCCGCTTTATGTCATTTTGGCTTATGAATGGTTTCATAGGAATGCTCTACCTTGAGATAGAGGGGGAAACCTGTATTAGCCCACGGGAGATACAATTTTGAAGTGTGAGTCGTGCAGGTGACCTACATCTAAAACATTAGAAAATAATCCTTTACCCAAAGTAGTGGTCAAGCAGATTTACTGCTAGTTATGAATGGTATTTTGACCATTCTTGTTTGGTAATCACTGAGCAGTAAGACGTGAAGATACAAACATCCTAATAGTAACATCAGTATGAGGAGTATAAAACACAAAGCACCTGCAGTATCAGTAGATCTGGATGTCAATGCCAATGTTTAATAAATGTCACCAAGGGGAATACAGTGACCAGAGCAAGGGTGTGGTATTGAGAGGAAGGCATAACCCTGGAGCCAGAGCATCTGATACACCGGCTTCACCACTAACTGAACCAGGGATCATGCTACTTATCTTTCTGTGTCTCAGTGTCTTTATGTGTATAAATGGGAACACTAATGGGACTTTGTAAGTTAATGCATGCAAAGTGCCCAAAACAGTTCCTAACACACAGGAAAGAGTTGGCCGTCTCACTGCTATTGTAGAGAATAAAAAAGCCCGGGCTGCTACCCTAGTTCTGCCACTTCTTTCTCTGAGTCTCAACCTCTTTATCTGAAAAAAATGGTAATAAGAAGATTTACCTCTCTCATTCTGAAAAATTGAATGGGATAATGTACCCTCAATTGCATTAGAGTTTTCAGGAACTAATCACGTGTCAGGAGTTGTTGTTGTTTTTTAATTTTAATTTTTTTTTTTTTTTTTTTTTTTTTTTTTTAAACATCTTTATTGAAGTATAATTGCCTTACAATAGTGTGTTAGCTTCTGCTTTATAACAAAGTGAATCAGTTATACATATACAATATGTTCCCATTTCTCTTCCCTCTTGTATCTCCCTCCCTCCCACCCTCCCCATCCCACCCCTCTAGGTGGTCACAAAGCACCGAGCTGATCTCCCTGTGCTATGTGGCTGCTTCCCACTAGCTATCTATTTTACATTTGGTAGTGTATATATGTCCATGACACTCTCTTACCCTGTCCCATCTCACCCCACCCCCTCCCCATATCCTCAAGTCCATTCTCTAGTAGGTCTGTGTCTTTATTCCCGTCTTGCCACTAGGTTCTTCATGGCCTTTTTTTTTTTTCCTTAGATTCCGTATATATGTGTTAGCATACTGTATTTGTTTTTCTCTTTCTGACTTACTTCACTCTGTATGACAGACTCTAACTCCATCCACCTCATTACAAATACCTCCATTTCATTTCTTTTTATGGCTGAGTAATATTCCATTGTATATATGTGCCACATCTTCTTTATCCATTCATCTGTCGATGGACATTTAGGTTGCTTCCAGGTCCTGGCTATTGTAAATAGAGCTGCAATGAACATTGTGGTACATGACACTTTTTGACCTATGGTTTTCTCAGGGTATATACCCAGTAGTGGGATTGCTGGGTCGTATGGTAGTTCTATTTTAGTTTTTTAAGGAACCTCCATACTGTTCTCCATAGTGGCTGTATCAATTTACATTCCCACCAACAGTGCAAGAGTGTTCCCTTTCCTCCACACCCTCTCCAGCATTTATTGTTTCTAGATTTTTTGATGATGGCCATTCTGACCGGTGTGAGATGATATCTCATTGTAGTTTTGATTTGCATTTCTCTAATGATTAATGATGTTGAGCATTCTTTCATGTGTCTGTAGGCCATCTGTATATCTTCTTTGGAGAAATGTCTATTTAGGTCTTCTGCCCATTTTTGGATTAATTTTTTTTTTTAACATTTACTGCAGTAACTTTTAGTAAAGTGCTCCCTTCAGTGTTAGCCACCCCTCCCCACGTATACACGTCTCACCTGTAAAAATGTGTCTGGACTTTCCTGAGTATCCCCTGTGAGGCAAAATCACCCCCAACTGAGAATCACTGCTCTCAAGCATTGTTCAGATGCCACTGCCTCCAGAAAGCATTCCTGGGCATCCATTATGGTCTCTCCTGTCGTGCTCATGAATGTCCATCTCCAGATAATTGTTGACTTTGTATCAAAATTACCCATTTACTTATCCATATCCCCCTATGGACTGGAAGTTTATTTTGGCCAGGAATTGTGTCTTTCTTACCATTGGTTCTACATAGTAGGTACTATCGCATATTTGTTGAAGGAAGTCAGAAAGGGAGGGAGGGAGGGAGGGGGAGGGGGAGGGAGGGGAAAGGAGAGGAGGGGAGGAAGGATGGATGACAGGTATATGATCTGGCCATGGCACTAATTAGGATTCCTGAAGGAGTCACTTAGTCTATCTGGTCTCTATTTTTTCATCTGGAAAATGGGATGTTGGTCCTGACATTGTCTAACATCCATTGCATACCTTTCCGGGCCCACTGCTGTGCCAGAGATGCAGGGGTAACTAGGTTCCTGAGGAGTTAATGTGCAGAGCCAAGCCCTCCATTTACTCCCAGGAGAGGCCTAACTTCTGCAAGAAACCTAGCCCATTGTTGTTACATGAGCATCAGTCCTCTGAGACACGTCCCATCCCTGGATAGGACAGAGCAGAACCTGGAAGCAGCCCTTGTTTTGGAGGGATGTTCAGGGAGTAGCACATATTTTATGAGGGAACTCCCAGCATAGCTCAACCGTCGTTGCTGGATTAATGCTCACCGGCAAGATGAAATGCAGGGGCTGCCTCAGCTATTCCATGAGTCCATGTTTCTATCAAAACAACAATTTTAAAAAATGTACTGAAGTCCACAGTCCATTGTCGATGGAATTGGAACATTTCTTCCCAGAGAAAGGGAAGGACTGAGGTTCTCCTCACACAGAGCTGGGTATGTTAGTGATTCTTTCCTCAGACTAGTGTCTCCACCTGCCTTTCAGAATGGACCTCAGTGGGGATGAACTTGAGAGGGGCCTGTGGTCTCTCTAGGGAGATGGTGCTTTCATATCCCAGCCATCAAAGGGTACCGAGAACTTAAATGCACTAGCATCTTTCCCTAAACCCTCTGTATTTAAGGACTTAAAGAGTCTGATTAATGTATTTCATCTAATTTAATAGAGATCATTATTTCATATAACACAAGGAAAGAACAAGCATACCTTTTAAGGTGACAACGCTATCTTATAATATAGATTATTTTCATATAACTCTTCAGGCTTATTTAAATGTAGATTTTTAAAAAAAATCATTCTTGTGCATTCATAAAAAGGAAAATATAAGTAAATTAAACTGTTTAAGTTATTTTAAACAGTGGTTCACAATCCTCATCTAACTCTGAATGACTTTGTGGCTGAGAATTGTCATATGCCATGTTTTGCCCCACACAGCATGCTCCTCTCTGCCATCAAGAGCATTGGTGACATAGCATTGCTTAGAAGGATGCTCCACTGATGTCCTCTCTTCTAAGTCACCAATCCTGCACCTTTCGAAGTTCACACATGGGCAGAAATGGTTGTGTCCTGATTGTACATGGCTGACAACTACTTTAAGAAGGATCCTAATTTCAGAGCCATTAAAATATGAAAAAATGTGCATTTTAGAATTGATGAAATAAGTAATTCACACCTTAATGATGAGAACTGTCTTCTTTCTACTTTAAAAACGTGACAAAATTCAGAGTGGAAAGTACATAGGTGTTAGAGCCAGGCAGAGCTGGGTTCATATTCCTCTGTCTACTGGCTGTTGTAATGAGGGCAAATTATTTAACTTCTCCAAGTCTGTCTCCTCGTCTGTAAACCTTGTCTTAAAGGATTATATTTATTGGAGATAATAAATATAAATAGACCTCCTTGCCCTAAGTAGTTATACAAAAATATATTCTCTTCTTTCTGTGAAACAAGAGCTTAAACTGGTGTTTTCACTGCATTTGAACCTTTTGTATGTGATGTTTCCAGATTGAAATTGCTAAAATGGGTAAAGTAGTTATGTCTTAATAATGAGTTGGGGGACTTCCCTGGTGGCGCAGTGGTTAAGAATCCGCCGGCCAATGCAGGGGACACGGGTTCGATACCTGGTGTGGGAAGATCCCACATGCCGCGGAGCGACTAAGCCCATGTGCCGCAGCTACTGAGCCTGTGCTCTAGAGCCCGCGAGTCACAACTACTGAGCCTGCGCGTCACAACTACTGAAGCCCGCACGCCTAGAGCCCATGCTGTAAAACAAGAGATGCCACCACAATGAGAAGCCTGCGCACCGCAACGAAGAGTAGCCCCTGCTCACCACAACTAGAGAAAGCCCGTGTGCAGCAACGAAGACCCAACGCAGCCAAAAATCAATAAATAAATTAATTAATTTAAAAAGTTAAAAATTAAAAAAAAAGAAATAATGAATTGGTTACTTTTTGAAGATGAAGGGCATATTCAGATAGCTCGGTTTGTAATATATTTCACTTAACAGAGAACCCATCCACGGTTGTGTTGTCAATTTTTTAAATTCCTCCTATCAAGAATTTGAATTTTGGCTGAGGTCAAATGTTGAATCAGCAATAGATCAAAGACTTGATTTTATTCTTTCTCCTCTACCCATTTCCCGTCCAGCTGTTAAATGTTAACTCAGAGACATGGTTTAATATCCAGTTGACCTGCTAAGGCTGTTATCTGTTTGACACTAACATGTATCCCCTAGTGCAATGCTAGGAGATACATGTTACCTCCAGTACACAGCTTGAAAATTCAAATCGAAGAATTAGTATTCTCATTCCTGGTGATAATTCTGTATTAAATTCATAGTAGGTTGCAGGAAATCATCTTTCTCATTTTATGAAACAGAAAAGGATAGGAAGGCAGAAACTAAAAGCAGTATATGGCTTCTCCCAGGAGGTGACTAAAACTTGGGAGCCCCTGGCTAACCTTGGTGTTTTTATTTTTCTTCCTGATTTCTGTTGCTTCTTCATCTTGCCAACACCTGAAGAATCTGGAAAAAGCATCTCATTTTCCATAGAGCAAGACACAGGTTCTGGTTTCCTTCATAAAATATAAAGTCAGACTTACGTTGAGCACCATCTTCGTTTTGTTGGTCTTCTGTCTCCTGGGATAGACAAGCTGGTGAATGTCCTTATATCACTAACAGCTACTGTTCAAGTTGAGAGAATTTTGGAGAAATGGACTTTAGCATCATTGATTCACATGCATTTTATTGTGCTCTCAGTTTTTATCATTCCTAGAATAGGCAATGAGCAATCTAGAAGCAAGGGTTGGATACAAACTCACTGTCAGCTTCCCCCCAGCGCCTAGTTCAGGCCTGCCATGCATCAGGCATTCAGTAATTCTTATTCCCTGTCAAGAAAATTAGTAAGAATAGGATGGGAAATGGAAGAGAGAGGAAATTAGCTATTCAGAGAATATTCTTGAATTCTTTCTGAATCTCACCAATAGGGCACAGCAACTGCTTAATCATATGTACCATCACCTGAATTTATGGTTAGAAATGATTCTTGAGCCCCACCCCAGGCCCACTGAATCCAAATCCTCAAGATTAAGCCTTGGAAATCTGTAACTTATAATCATCACTCTTAATGCTGAGGCAATTTTTTTAAATACTGAAGGATGATCATATTTTTTTTTATTTGCTTAAGTTGATAAAATAAGTTATGATTCATTTCAGACCAGTGTAGAACTAGGGGTATGGAAATGTGGTACTGGGCAGCAAAATGATTGGGGAGGGAGTTTCCTTGTTTTAAGTTTGGTTCCCAAACCATCATTTTACTCTTCTTCCTGAGTTGTCTATTCTTTCTCATTGGGCAGCAGAAAAACATTCAATTTTATCCTTATCTGAGGACCTAATATTCTCCAGTGCTCAGAACCTGAGTATTTTTAAAAGGAGTTAAATGGTTATTGATTCAGAGAAGTGATTCAGAAAGTCAAAAACTTTTTCTATATGCTAATCATATTATGCCTATTACTGTACAGATAATAAATAATAAGAAATTATTTTAAAATAACATAAGTAGATATGATCACATAAAAATGAGAACATTCCTTAAGGCTCTACTTGGTAGCAGCTCTTCCTTGCCGTGTGATAGACAGGCATAGTCACCTTGCCAAGCTCTATTTGTGTACGTTTCTGTCTCCAGACACATACAACTTTGGTACCACCATTTCATCTCTAACTGCTTCTCTCTGTTATTATTAGGGTCTGCATCAGATAAAGCACTATAAATACGCTTATAAATAGCATTATAAATACTACTATAAATAGTATTATAAACATTATTGAGTGACCTGATTGCTCAATCACAGAGGAAATAAGAGGTTCAGATTCCCACGTAAGATTTTGATTAACATTTGTATAAATATAAGTAGAGATCTTTTCCGGTAGTTTTGGAATATTATTACTTTCTCTCAGTAAGGCGTGCTGATCCACCATAGGTCAAACACCAGAATCCCACTAGGACAAAAATTGATCATAACCAAAATAATCACACGTGTCCTGTATCATGAGTGGCTCATTGATTCATTTATAATGAGGTTTTCTGCAATGAATAGCCCAGTTTGAGCGTCATTTTTCTAGTCCTTGTAAATCACTATTTGTCTATCTGAAAACCTATTTTGTTCTGTTTGCCGAGCACCTTTTACTTGCTAATGATCTGTGCAAATTAAACAGTAAAGGAGAGGAGAGGCAAGGTTAGCTTTTCAAAACTTCTTTACACTGGGTGAGTGGTAAGCAAGAAGCAATCATCCTATGACGCTCCTCCGTCCCCACCAACATCATTCCCACTCCCCACCACCCCACAAGAAAACTTCTGAGCCACAGAGAAGAACAACAGACACAGACACACGCATGCACATGCCACCCAGAAGAGCAAGTGGGTGAGAAGGAAAGTCTGTTCACAATACCTCCTTGCAAAAGACTAGCAATTAGATAAGATGCTTTCTTGATCCTGTACAGCCTGGTGTCTGTTCTGTTTCTCTCTGGAGCTGCTTCAGTTCAGACCCTGAGCATGTGCTTTGACGAGATTTTTCCCAAAATAATTCCAGTAGATTAAAATTCCACATTAGCCAAATTTTGCATAGATGGAGGCACTGAGGATCCAAGGAGTTAGCAGCTTTCCCAAGACTATTGATCATTTAATAGTATGAGAATTCACCCAGTATGAGAAATACAAATTTTGGTCTTTCATGGAATTACCTTTGTTCTGCATTGCTTCTTGTTTTCATGTTAGTAAATTTCCTTAATAGTCTTAGTGGGAGAAGAGACTAAGAAAAATGGAGAAGGTCTTAATGTTTGCAACGGAATATGCTTATAGTTTTTTTAAGATTTATTGGTTGATGATGACAAGTTATCTTTTTTAACTGACATAATATAGAGTCTTCGAATTCTATCTTTCATTTCAAAACTGAGAACTGCTAGACACTTGGGCACTTGAGTATCTTGGAATTTGAGAATTCTATTCTTCCCTTGTGGAGTGTGGCTAGGATTTTTGATGATAATTGTTAAGAGGATTTTGTCATGGCTTTGAAAATACTCAGTGCTGTAAATAGCATTTTGCTATCCAAAAGCCAGGGGAAATGATTAAGTGGGTCTTTGCTCATTTTCAAGACATTGCAAGGTAACTTCTCTAATATGAGATTTATGAATGTATAAAGCTTAATAAGCAAAGAAAGGATCTTTATGTGCATTCTTCCCAACATTGAATTTAAGAGGTTTTCTCTGGACAATATAAGAGCAAAGCTGTGGATTTTTCTCTTCTGCTGATTCCCCAATACCTTATGTAGTTTCTAATGACACTTTTTATTTTCTTATGAATAACTGACGTAACTGTTTTTATTTTTATTCCAATGAGATTTACGGTGTGCTAAAAGCAATTTTATAAAGATCTCCAAGCAAATCTTATACTGTGTTTCCATAAATCATACTTGAAGACATTCCAGGGAAATATTACAGGTTTTCACTGTACTCATCTTGCTAAAGCATGATCTCTGCCTCTGCTACTTATCCATATTCATGATATCCACTTATCCATAGCTATTGTTTCAGTCCATTTGAGCTGCTATAACAAAACACCACAGACTGGTTAGCTGATAAAAAATAGAAATTAATGTCTCACAATTCTGGAGGCTTGGAGTTCTGAGACCAAGGCATGGTCTCATTCCAGTGCAGGCTCTCTTCCTTGTTCATAGCCTGTGCAGAGGAGGCTAGAGAGCCCCGTGGGGTCTCTTTTATAAGGGCACTAATCCTATTCAGGAGGGCTCCACCCTCATGACCAAAGCACTTTCCAAAGGCCACTCCTCCTAATACCATCACATGGGGCATTAGTATTTCAACATATGAATTTGAGGGCGGGGAGGTCACAGACATTCAGACAATAGCAGCTACTTTCACCCCCTTGTGTCAAATCACCAAAAAGTGAAATTTCTATGTGACTGTCTAAAAATTTGAAGGTTCAAGATGGAAGAAATAAAAGTCAGTTTTCTCCTTGAAACTCGTGGTCAGATTTAGAAATACGCCTTTATTCCAGTTTTCTACTTAACCTACAGATAACCTTCTCAAGGGAGTTATCTGTTCTATGGGGAAAAATGCAGTTGGACAATAGAAGGAAAATAAATAAAGTAGGCAGAAGGCATTATACTTCATATCTCCTCTAGATAATAGTGGTAGAGTTCGGATGGTAGGATTATAGCATACTAAATTATTTTTACATAATATAATATTACTGTTTCCTTTCCAATGTCTTGTATTTTGAAATCCAGAAAATAAAATTAGTGCTAAATACAAGTTTACTACTATCTTGGGCATCTGGATACCATTTTGCTATTTTTGCTCAGTGTTGTAAACCACCGAACGATATTTTTTGGGTTTCCAAATTGTTTTTTCTTGAGCAGTTGTTGGATTGGCCAATGCAGAAACTTGATTCTGACCCGAAAAGTGCCTTGAGCCATAGATCTCCTACTCAGAGTGCAAGTCGAGGGAGAATTCTTTCTCTTATCGAGTTCCCTGGAGCAGAGGGAGAAAGATGAATCCACAGATGAGTACCCCAAGTCCCTGCCACATTCGTATAATCAGACGAAAAATCCAGCTTGAACTTCTGGCTGATTTCCTGGCTGAATGGAGATTGGGCACAATGGTTTCTGACTCCCAATGCACATTTTATCTGCTGAATATTAATAGCTCTCAGGATCCAAAGATATCAATTTTCCCACTCAATAATCTCATTTGTTTTTCCTACAAGAGCATTGGCAAAATGGAGACAACTAACCTGCTAATATCTCATAAGTAAATTTCATAGCAATGTTGTAATACCTACAGTATTAATTGTTGTCTCTGACAAAGGAAGATGTCTATATCACCAGAATAACTAATATCAAATGGTCTAATAGATAATCACCAACAGTGTCTTAGTCATTGTCGGGGTACAAAAGAGGGAGAGAGATACATTCTTTCTTTGATGCTGCTCTTCTTGAGGTGGCTTTTTACTAGCTGACATTTGGGTAGATAGCAGTTTGTCCCACTAATGGAATTGCTTTAATATGCAGAAGCATATTATGTGTAATTGCCCTTGTTAACGCAGACACTTTTCTCACCTAGAAGAGAGATCATGAGGTACCTTCATCAACCAAATTTCCCTTCTTTTCCTGCAGTTTAGCAACTTAGCAGGCACTGCTGGTGCTTTAGCTATACCTTGTCTTTTTTCTCTGTACACCATAGGCAGCTTTCTGCACATACATCTCCACCTGCAGACTTTCCCTCTGGAATCAGTAACCCTCAGTCACTAACAAATGGGGAACAGGTAAGTAAAGACTCAGACCTACTTTGGGACTATTCTCAGACGTGTGTTCTATACCAAGTCCCAGAGCTCCCCAGCTTCTCACAGCGGTGACTCACTTGATAATGTACTTTTTATTGACTTCCTTTCCTTGCCTGATTTTCATCCCCTATCTCTGATAGGTGTTTCCTGGTTTCACCTCCCAATTCATCTACTTGTACTTACATCCTTGTCTCAGACTCTGTTTCTGGGGGAACTCTATACAAGATAATAGCCTTTTCTAATACAACCTGTTCATTTAGGTGAAAGAATGAGAGTTCTTCCAAGACCTCACCATTTCCTTCCTTCCCCGTGCTCCCTATTCAGCTCATCACTGGTATTTGCATGGTGAGCTCACCTTGCCACAGTACACCAGTTATGGTCTTCTTCCATGTATGTCTGGATTACTGCAGCAGTATTCTAACCGGAGTTTCTACTTCCAGCTTTTATACCTTTCAGATAGTCTTGAAAACCACTGCCAGACAGGTTTTACTAATCATCTATTAGTTGCATGGTCCCAGCATTTGAGAATCTTCAGAGGTTCCTACACTCACTACTATAGTGATATGATCCAGGTTTATGGCTTTCAATATCTGTATGCCACTGACACCCAATAATTATATCTCCATATGGAACCTGTCTCAAATGCCAGTCTTTTGGGCACCACTGCTTACTTGACATCTGCATTTGGATGTCTGTCAGACATTTCAAGTTCAAAATGTCAGAGCTGAACCCCTGGTCTCCCCCTACAAACCTGCTCATTCTGCAGCCTTTCCCATTTCAGTGATGGTAGCTCCATTCTTTTTATTTCTTAGACCCAACACTTTGGAAATATCCTTGATTTATCAATTTTCCCCCTCACAATTCACCTCTAGTCCATTAGGAAGTCCTCATGTCCCTAACTTCAAAATATATTCCAAATGTGACCACTTCTCACCCTCTCTACAGGTAAAATTCTGGCATGAGCCAACCTTATGTTGACCCAGATTGCTACGCCTCCTGGTTGTTCCCCTTGCTTCTTGCTCTTCCTTCTTCTCTGTTTTCTCAATACAGGAGACAGAGTTCCTTTAAAACTGTTGGGTCAGATCATGGCCTCCAACTGCAAAAAGCCAATCAAGGGATCCCCCTCTCACTCAGGATAAAAGCCAGCGTCCTTACAGGGGCCATAAGGGCTGACTTGAGGAGTCGCTCATATCTCCCTGACCCTCATCTTTACTACTTTTCCTGTCTTTCACGTCACTACTGTCACATGAATTAATTAATCAATCATTGTGTTCACTCAACAGATATTTCTAAGCATTTGGTCTGTGTCTGCAATGTTCTAGGCCTTGGGGATGAATATTGAGCAAGAAACATATGGTTCCTATCCTCTTGAAACTTAGGTTCTAGTAGCTTTTAAAGTGTAGTGTTTTTATGGTATTATCCTAATTAATTATATATCTCAGCTTTTTTCTCCACTATCCTGTGTATCAAACCTCCTACCTGTGGTTCAGGCTGGGAAAAAAAAAAGGAAAAGCAAAGAAAAGTCATTCCCAAAGCTAGAGAGACAACTCTTGGAAAAATTCCATAACCTTTTGGCTTGCTCCTCATTGGCTAAACACTGTCATTTGGCCACCCTAGCTGTAAAGGATGCTGGGAAATGCAAGTGTTTAGAAAGGTATGTTGCTGCCATGAAGAAAATCAGGTGTTTTTGGGTTTTTTTTTTCTTTTTTTGTCAGTTAAGAAGAAAGGGAGAGGGGGGAAAAAAAAAGAAGAAAGGGAGAATGTATACTGTGTAGATAACTAAGTACTTTCTACCATAGCTGGTGTAAAATTACCTGTGGTTTACACTGGGTCTAGGTCCTGCCCACTTCTGAACATTTTAATCAGAAAAGCATTACTACACTCACTTGCTTTTATATTAGAATAAGGGCTATTTATTACCATCAGCTCAGGAAATGACCCAATGTGGCCTTGTAAGACAGAATTAATTTTCAGTGACTCCAGCGGAAAGTTGGCTGCCTTTTAACTTAATAACTTGAGAACTGTCCGTATCCTTTGAAGTTAATGATAGTTGTAAAGTGCAAATAAAAATTTTCCTAAAGGAAATCAAACTCACTAAGACTCGTAAATGAATACTCTGTCACTAGAACTACTAAAGTGTATGTGAACGGGTGGGTGCGAGGGATTGGGGCGTGTTTAGAATTTCGTTGTTTTTTGGTCTGGTTTTGTTTTGGCTTTTGAGTTATAGAATGTCTAACAAGTTTTCACCTTGGAAATAAAATGTAAAGCATTTAATGGGTTTCTTCTGGTTGTCAGGTGGAATATTAGAAGCAAAGATATTTTGTGTGAACATTTGTGTTGGAAATACTTAAAATGTGAGTGTCACCTCCCATGTATCAGTACAGCAGGGCCTCACCAGGTAAATAAACACAACTTTCTTACTTCAGTCTTTCTGCCCTGGCAGGCGATTTTCTGAATTGGTATATGGATCCTCATTTTAAGTAGCTTTTATTTTCTTTAATGAGTAAAGTTACTGGCCAAACCAAGCACGAACGATTCATCTGTGCAGAAATAGCAGGCACCTCCTGTCCAACTTATGTAAAGCAGCAAACAAGTCATTACAAGGAAGTATCAAGTGACATAGTGTGTATGTGTAAAATGTAACTCATTTCAGTCCCAACTTAAAGCAGTGAGGAGGTTACAGCGAGTATGGGGAAGCTTTCTCTCATTGGTGCATTCCTGCCTTTCATTTACAAATCAAAGTCTGTTTCAGCAGGAAGTAGCACTTTTTCTTCTTGTTGCTCATTTGTGGGTTTATTCCTACTTAATTTGCTGATCCAAAGAGATCCCAGATTGACATCCCTGGGGACTGCAGTTTCCTATTGGTGCCTGGCAGATGAAGGCAGCAAGCAGGAGCTCTGTGTTTGCTGGAATTCTTGGTAACTTTAGGTTTCTGGAGGCAGAAATTTAAAAACCCTCCTGAAACCTTGGTTGGTACCTTCTGCTCACCACCACCCCCAAAACTTGACAAAGCAGTCAAGTTAATTTCATTAAGGTTGGTTAGAAGATATTAAAGGATTCTTTTTCACTGTGCCTTTCTCAAATACAACGTTTTCAGGACCTCAATTTTTTCTATAACTCAGTGCTTCTAAAGTTGCCTGATTATAAGAGATACATGCTTGGTAAAAAAAATGTACATTTAAGATTCTTCCCTTGGAATCTAGAAAAAAAAAAAAAATCGTTCTGAAGAACCTAGGGGCAGGACAGGAATAAAGAGGCAGATGTAGAGAATGGACTTGAAGACACGGGGAGGGGGAAGCGTAAGCTGGGACGAAGTGAGAGAGTGGCATGTACATATATACACTACCAAATGTAAAGTAGATAGCTAGTGGGAAGCAGCCGCATAGCACAGGGAGATCAGCTCAATGCTTTGTGTCCACCTAGAGGGGTGGGATAGGGAGGGTGAGAGGGAGACGCAAGAAGGAGGAGAAATGGGGATAAATGTATACGTATAACTGATTCACTTTGTTATACAGCAGAAACTAACACACCACTGTAAAGCAATTATACTCCAATAAAGATGTTAAAAAATAAAAATAAATAAATAAATAGAAACCATTAGGGAGGTATATAAAATGTGCTGTGGATTAGAGATGAAGAAGAAAATGATACTATTAGGACTTGGGGAGAAAAGGAGAAGCTTCTGGGGCAGGTGGTACTTCAGCTAGATCTTGAGGGAATGGGACAAAAACAAAATTAAAGAAATGGGATTCCAAATGGAAGATATAATGTGATGAGCCATGATACCTCTTTTATGAGCCTCAGTTTCCGCACTGTAAAAAGTGCATAATAATACTTTCTTACAGAGTTGTTATGATAAATAAATGTGAAATGGATGTGTAAATACTTTAAAAAAAAATTCTTCCCTTGGAAATTCTGTTCATTAAGGCCTGGGTGGTATACTTCTAACAAGTATTTCTGGTTGTTCTTACCATCAAGGCAAGTTGAACAAGGCTCCTCTTGTATGAATGAGTATGATGCATCTTAGACTTAAAAACACTAAGTTTAGGATTATTTTTAAAAGTCCCTCATTTCCTCACTATGCAGTATTTATTACTGGAATACATTTATAAAGCATTTAGTACTCTTAACAACATGGGCACCGGAGTGGACCATTTCTCTCTTCAAAAAATGGAATAGCTTTAAGAGCCATACAGAAACTTTCCTAACAATGCCAAACTCTGCAAGTATTTAAAGGCCCCTAAGAAACCACTGGTGATAGTTAGATGCCATCTTCTTTGTGCTTTGCCACTAGGAAAAAACCAACTATTTGAAACATTCATACCATTCAGAGGAATTGTGAGTTTCGGAAGGATACCTTTTCTTAGAGAGCTGGGTTTATTTTATTAGGACCCATAGGGAAAGGTGCATATGGGTATGTAAGCAGCTTGGGATTGTGTTCTTGGAAAGCACAGGGAGATAGAGTAGCCACCTTCCACTCCTACCAAACAAAAAGATACCAGAGCCTAAACATGGTTTTAATATGACTACAAACAGTATGCTGCTAAGTTTCACAGTAGTCAATTTCCTGCATGTTGTAACTTCTTGGAAAACTTGCCAGGACAGTATTGTGAAGCATGTGATTCTCCTGGAATAAAACCACGTATTAAGATTAAATCCAAGTTAACAATAGACTATGAGCCTATCTTATAGTACGTGATGGATACCTATTTAAAATCACTAATCCACCAAGGCTGTAACTCATAATTTTTGTACTCTGATATTATCCTGAGAATGTCTTGTAATCTCTCTGGATCATGTGGCTTATAAGATTTTCCCACACAGCTGCAAAATTACTTGTTAGTTTATCTGTCATCATCCTCTGTTACCTAACACATCTCAGAAGCTGTTGATGGGTGTCTCATAGTCACTACTGGACTATAATTCCCAATTTGTTCCTCATCCTGGAACTACCAAAAGATAGCATCAATCCTTAAATATTCAATCGCCTTTCAAGTGAACGATTTGTGAAGCACTTGAAATCTGCAAAAATCTGCAAGGAAGAGACAGGCCAATACATTCCATAGTTTCTCCTACTCTAAAATTTCTTGACGTTTCTTGACTTGAAATATGGTAAGAAAAGTTGAAAACTGTGCCATTTTTTAGACATTTCTAAATTAGGTCAGTTTTGAGCTGAATAAGGCTAGACTATTTGGTTGTTCATCTTTCTTGTTACAAATTAACCCCAAGTTTGTTGCTTCAAACTTGGAAATTTTCTTAATGTATATCAGTATAAAATAAGACCACATTTTTTTAATTTCAGAAATTGGAAAACACTTTCAGATTTCTGTATGATCAGAACAACCTCTGGCCCAAGAGTTAAAATTTTATTTTATTGTCTTTTATTCTGAAGTCTTACAGATTTCCTTTCAAGTTATTTACTCCAGTTGATTTATAAAGATGCAAAAGTGCCATTGTAAGGAATAGTCCAATTTGGGAAAAGGGGCCTGGGTGAGACTTGGGACATGTTTAGATGGTCTACCTCAGCTGAATTCCAAAGTGATTTATCTTAATCTCTGCATGAAAGGCTATAGAATTCATTATTATTTATCTACTTTTGCAAAAAATTGGAAACGATCTTCATGTCTAAAAGAAAGGAAATGGTCATACACAGGAAAGATAATTTGGAGGCACTTATTGAAAAGTGCAAACTCCTAGATTCTATTTCAGACTACCAAATAAAAGTATCCCAAGGGAAGTTTCTGGAAATTGTCATTTTTATAAATACCCCTGGTTATTCTTACATTTCTGCAAACTTTGGAAACATCACAGCATTACGTTTGTAAGGTAGAATATTATTTGACCACTAGATTCTACTTCCAAAGAATTTGTAAGAAGATGAGGAAATATTCACGATAAGATACATAATGACAAAAAAATAAACTAGTCTATATATAAAACTATATAGAGATTATGATCAGAATGCAGCCCAGAGTAAATAAAAAGTGTAATTGTAAAAGTTGGCCTCAGGTGTCCGCTTTTCATTCAGAAGGATGCCCAGATGTGAATGTGCTTGAGAGAAGGACCAGCATGAGACAAAGCACAACTGAAAAGGTTGCAGAAAAGGGGCAGGGATTTTTAGTTCCTTGGATTTCACCTTGGGGCAAGAACAGATATGTCTAAAAGGAAAAGAAAGGGAGGCTGAACAAGAGATTAAAGACTGAAGAGACAGATGCGTTAATGGGTCAATGAGTTATTCCAGATTTTTGAGGATAACCAAGACACAGCGCCAGGGATGCCCATTACTGCAATTTAAAGTCTTTGCTGTACAGCACTGTCCTGAACCTTCATGGAATCCCCTCCTATACCCTGACCTTCGGGAAGCATGCACTGGGGAGATTTAAGAGAAAAGGCACTGCTATGACCCGCAGACATGTGGATGAAAGGCAGGAGGAAGAGAACACTGACAAATCAGGATGACACAGGGATAGATGCAGAAATGTTAGGCATCTCAATGATTTCCCCAAGTATAAGAGTGACACCAGAAATCTGGAAGACCTGGTTAGTCCCATGAAGTTGACATATTGGTTACACACACACACACACACACACACACACACACACACGAGAAAGAACTAAACAACAGACAGCATAAGGTAGAAGTGTTATCTGCATGTTGAGATTAAAATTGCTTCATATCTTGTTTTGTTGCTGTCCTCCACTGGACATATATGATCTATGATCTATATAACAAAGGGAAAAGTGGTTAAACTTTGGTAAATACCGATAATTTTTAGAAGTCTTTCAACAAAAAAGTTCTAAATGTGATAGAAAACCAGCCAAATCTAATACCTAATTTAAAATCCTGCAGTACCAAGAGCTATGCTACACTAGCTAACATTTTAGAACGACCTACATTGGTCTGTCTGTCATAAATAAAATCAAACTCCTGAGTTCTCAAAATCTGATGTGCTACACAAAATAATTTACACTGAACTATTGCATCATGCATGGATTCCACTGGTTCAAAGTGGGGAAAACATTTTAATGATTTTATATTCATCTGTACAGTTCTTTTTGCTGTCAATCATACAGTGATGCGTGGCTCCTTTTCCTTCTTTTAGATAACTTTTTCTCCATTTAGAAAATGATGCTTATGAAACAATATTGTATATAGCCCATAAGCATGTAGTTTGTGCTGTCAGTTAAACTGAGTTTGAAAGCTACCTCTACCCCTACTCCTGTGTGACCTTGGATGAGTTGTTTCCTCTCTCTGCAGCTCTGTTTACCTGTGAATAGAAATAATGATGCCTCTTACTTCATAGGACATTTGTGAGGATCACATGAGTTAATGCATGTAAAGGGCTGACCATACTCTGCAGCCAACTGTGCAAAATAAATTAATTAGAATTGATGTTTGCTCATAAGAGAAACTTTAGGAGGAAAAACATTAAGAAGGAAATAAATATGATCTAAATTCTTAAATCCAAGGCAAGAGGTACCATCATTTTAGTGACTTTTTATCGTCCTCCTTTGTTTAAACAAAAAATACAAAAATGGACCCTCATATATATTATAATATAATCTGATTGCTAACTTAATATAAACTAACTCATTTTCTGTCTTATTAAATATGCTTCCAAAACATTATTTTCCATTTGTAAGGAAGCATTATACTTTATTTAAATATCATATTGTTGGACATAATGGCTGTTTCATTGATATTTTAAGAAAGCTGCACTGACTCTCCTCAAAACTAACTACTTGTGCCTATCCATGATTATTACCTTAGAATCAATTTCTAGAATTAGAATTACTGAACAAAATGGTATATTTTTAATATGTGTTTAATACATGTTTATTATATATTGCTAACATGCCTTCCAGAAAGTCTGTGCCAGACTTTCGCGAATATACACGAATATTTGAGCCTTTTAAAATATTTTACTTCCTAAATTGTCGCACTCACCAAGGAGACACTAGTTGAGCACCCACTGAAAGTGGGCGCTCTGCGGGATAGGCAGCTGACACACCAGGATGCTAGTGCTGAGTCATGGTATCTAAGGGGAGCGAGGGCTCACTGCACCATGCCTGGGACCTCTGCGGCCTTGGAGATGCGTATCAGCCTTTAGAAGCGAAGGGATCCCTCTTGGAGAATCTAGAACAGGGAAGTTTGACAAGTCCCACCCAAAGGGAACTGACTTTTTTTTAATTGAAGTAGAGTTGATTTACAATGTAATGTTAGTTTCAGGTGTACAGCAAAGTGATTCAGTTATACATATACATACATTCATTCTTTTTCAGATTCTTTTCTCATATAGGTTATCCCAGAATACTGAGTAGAGTTCCCTGTGCTATACAGTAGGTCTTTGTTGGTTATCTGTCTTGTATATAGTAGAGTGTGTATGTTCATCCCAAGCTCCTGATTTATCCCTCCCCCTTCCCCTTTGGTAACCATAAGATTGTTTTCTATGTCTGTGAGTCTGTTTCTGTTTTGTAAATAAATTCATTTGTATCGGTTTTTTAATTTCCACATATAAGTGATAGCATATGATATTTGTCTTTATCTGTCTGACTTCCTTCACTTTGTATGATAATCTCTAGGTCCATCCATGTTTCTGCAAATGGCATGATTTCATTCTCTTTCATGGCTGAGTAATAGTCCATTGTATATATGTACCACATTTTCTTTATCCATTCATCTGTCGATGGACACTTAGGTTGCTTCCATGTTTTGGCTATTGTCAGTAGTGCTTCTATGAACATTGGGGTGCATGTATCTTCTCTAATTAGAGTTTTCTCTGGATATATGCCCAGGAGTGGGATTGTAGGATCATACGGTAGCTCTATTTTTAGTTTTTTGAGGAACCTCCGTACTGTTTTCCACAGTGGCTGAAACAGTTTAAATTCCCACCAACAGTGTAGGGGGGTCAAAGGGAACTGACATTTCTAGAGCATTTTTCATAGAGAGAAAACATCCAGTTTCCCTTGCTAAAACCATAACTGCTTTCATCTGTTGAACGTGCGTACTGTGACAGGCATACTGCTGATGTTTTACTACCACCTGTAATCAGAATGGGGATAATGTGTGGGGGATAATGCCTGGGAGCTGCCAGTGAAGTGAGTTAACTTGCCCAAGAGCTTGCAATGTCAAGTGGATATGCTGGGTTCACCATCAGCTGTGACTCCCAGCTCTCCACTCTCATTTACACCTGGGTTCTCAACCTTCAGTCTTTGGTACATTTGTGAGTTTTGCTGTAGCTGTATGCTTCTCTTCCTTAAGTTGATCTCATATTTATTTTTGAAAGTGTTTTTAAAAGAAACTTTCTATTTCTATCATAAAGGGAATATTAATAATTTTTACTGCATATAAATAACATAAATAAAAATATATGCTTTCATGTGTATTACCTAAAATCATCTTACCCCTCCATCCCCTCCTCGTCCTCCTGCTGGAGACCAGAGGTGATCACATCAGGGGACACCACTCCATGCCCTGCTTCCCTAACAGGAAAAAACGCAGTCTCTATAGATGGCAGGACAAGACCGGGGACCTTGCCTTTCTGCTACTGGTTTCTTTGTTCTTGTTCTATTCCGTGTGGTCCGGGAGGAACTGGGGAGACATCTTTACAGTGTGAAGGGTGAGTGTGCTTGTCTCAGAGGAGAAGAATGAAGGGCCCCAGAGGCTCTGCTCCTGCTCAGAGAAGGTGCTCAACACACCCTGTTTAACTTCATTTGAACAAAGGCCTAGAGACTCAGAGCATCAAAACAGAACCAGTGGCTTCGTTCTCTGGGTAATTCAGGCTTCTTTCCATCCATAGATCCCAGACGTGGCTGGTCCAGCATGGTGACTTGCAGTTACCAGCACAGGTTAAGCCTGTCTGGCCAGGCTTTGTCTGGTAGCATTTTCTTCATCAAATATAATGACGATTTGAATAAACCGTTATGTCCAGGGAACATTTCTCATATTTTATTATGGAGAAAACAGAGACACTTGGATTCTTTGACCATTTTAAAAAAAGATCCTCACTGTGTCAGCCTCTTGTTTGTTTTCGTGGGACATGACAGTTATCTGAAGAGAACCAGCCAGAGTTAATCTGACAGCTCCAGTCAGGGAAGAGTGCTCCCAATCTAATTACGCAGTAATCTAGTCAGGACGGGAGTAATTCTAGGCCTTTCTCAGGCAGCTAATCACATTGCCCAGGCGTTGGCAGCCACTCATGGGGAGCTTTCAGGAACAAGGTTTGGGGCCTTCATGGGCTTCACTGTGGTGAGATTTCTTTGTCAGCCTCCCCGAAACTGGGTTCTTCAGGTTGGTTGCTATTGTTGTTGTTGTTGCTGTTTTTCTCCTCCTTACTCCTCCCCTTCATGGCTAAGATGGTCTTAGTTCAGCCTCAAGTTCTAAGTTGGACAAGACCTTCCTTTCTGAATGTCATAGGGAAGGGGGCTGACTCTCAGGTCCACTTGCTTCTTTCCTTGTGCGGGGATAAATGAAGGATGCTATGCAATTTTCAGAGGAGAAAAAGAAAGATGAAAAAGTTATTTTTCTACAAGGAAAGCACTGTGGCTTGTGAACTCTTTTGCATGTCATTTCTCTATTGATGTGGGCAATTTTGGAGAGAGGTTTTATGGAGAAAAGAGACAGTGAGCAGATATTTAGTATGTCAGTGACTCTGAATGTCAAGCTCTAGGCAATATCGATCATGAATCATTTCCATCATCACAATTTTAATACAGAATGTGAAGATTGAAGAAAAGGGAGAGAAGAAAACACACCCACTGAGCAGGGGAACTTGTGTCGCCACAGTAATTAATACCCTGCCATTTTCTTTCTCTGAAAACCCTCAGTTAGGATAATTTCATATTATTCCTGTAAATCAGAATGTTTTTCCAGTGCATGGCCTTCTGACACTCTAAAAACTGAGGTGTCTCTGAAAAATCATTATACCAGCACCAGACCTCTTTTCTTCTACTCCTGTGTTTTGAACATTTCTCCAACTTTGCATAATCACTGCTTGGTCATTCTGAATCCAAACATTTGAGTCTAATAGAGGGTAATTCCAGGCACTAATAGGTTTATAATGTAGTAATTTCCCCCAAGTTATCCATGATAAATGGGCTTCCCAAAAAGCCTCTAGCAGTCATAACACAACGTATTATGTGGACACGAAAAAGAGGAAATGTAAAATGCTGTGTTCAGTTGTTGGTTGTAATTTTGAACAGGTTTCAAACCACAGTTTGTACTTTCTCGCTTTCAATTTTTTATGGACTTAAAAGTGTTTTTATTCCTGTAATTGTAGGAGGTATAGGCCCCTAAGGGTCAGTTTTTTGGATGTGCCTCTATGTACACACAGAAACTGTTGCTGAATCACAGGTATATTTGGGCCTAGAGTCTGAAGCGTGTGGGCCTGGAGGCTGGTGTGTCTGGGCTGGAGCATGCAGACCGATCTCGGTACCCATCATTCTGCTCCTAAGGATGCCATCTCTCCTTTAGTTTTGGGTGTAGATTCCACAGAAACTGTCACTGTGAGTTTATCTAAAGAGTTCAGTCAAACTATAAATAAACCCTAGTTTGGGACTCTTATCTAATATAATATGCACATTTTAGTCTCTGATTGCAAGTGCTATAATTGTTTGACTCCAAAGTACAGATGAAAGTAGGGTTACTACATCTGAAGAGTAGTTCATGCCAGGCGTTTATATCAATACTTCCATGAGTCAGAATGTGTGTTTCCATCCCGATGAAATGTATTTTCTAGGTCACTAATTGAAATGTTTACGCAATAATTTAAACATGTCAATTCTGTATTACTTTGTATAACAACTTTCATCTGAAAATGTGAAAGCATTCATGAGAAATTAATGCCATGGTGGTTAATCCTTACAGAAATGTTGCTTACTTCTTACAGAATCAAAATGAGAAAAAAAAAATATGTTATAGCGATGACTTGTAATGATCCCATATCTCAGTGTATAATTGGCACAAATAAAAAAACAGTGGTTCTTTTTCTGAAGGCTATTTCTCAGTACAAGTTAAAATGACTCGGGAATGCAGGAGACTCACAAAGGAGACTGCATATTAAGAGCTTATCTGAGCAATGGAACCTCTAGGTATTTGCTAATGTGGCACTCTTTTCTCTGCTTTAAACACTAGATCTTGAATTACACAAGTGATTGTTATCTGGAAATCAGTATACATTGTTGATTCCTCTGTTCAAATTAATATCTGCTGAATGAGTTTGGCTTTGTAAAAGTTCAGCTTTGTGTTTTATTCATTCCTTGCTAGGGTGTCTGATGCTGTCTAAGGAATGTCCCAGGACAGAAGGGTCTTTATATAAAGAACAATAATAAATTCCTTTATTACCGTATATGAATTATCAGCCTGCCCTCAATCAAGTTAGATTTTGAACTTTAGTTAAATCAAGATGAGGCAATTATTTCACGTTTTGATCCCATGTACAGGGATCTTACATTTCACTGTATCATTTTTAATACTGTTTATTCCCCATCACATTTATTTTGGTTTCTTTTTTTAGAAGTCAATTCATTTAACATGTTTTTGCTTTGAGTCAAAATCTACTTCAAGCTGGTGATTGTTGTACTTCCTTACACAATTAGAAATTTCCAAGGTGATATTTGGTGTTTTGCAACATGAAAGGCATACTACCCGTATAGGAATCGTTCAATGACTTTGATGAGATTTTAAAAATTTGCAGTTTGGGTGAATTATTGCTGGCCGTTATCCAAGCCCTTCACCTCCTCCCCAAAATATAGTCTTTTAAATGTATATTGTCTACTTATGTGCACCTTGGCATGGCTTACATTTGGGGATTCTTGCAAAGCCCTACATTACTTTTCATCTGTTGAGTATGCTGGGTACAATTTGCTGGGTGTGCCTCACACTTTATGTTGGTAACACACAATTCTGCTGTCTTCATGACGTTCCCTTATATCTGTGCTGTCCAATAGAGTAGCAGTTTGCCACATGTGCCTCTTTAAATTGAAATTAAATTAATTTCAATTTTAGAAAATTAAAAATTCAGTTTCTCAGTTGCACTAGTCACATTTCAAGTGCTCAAGAACTCTGTGTAAGTAGTGGCTTCCCGACTAGAATATTTCCATCATTGTGGTTGACAGACTTACAGAGGAGAGGCCTACATTGACTCAGAGGCAGAGAGCAAGTGTGGCCAGACAATTCCAGGTTCAATACCAGAAGCAGCAAAGTCAATACAAGTAGCTGAGACTCTCAAAGGAACACACATGTAATTACACCTCATCATGAGTTCTCACTGCAATTATATGAAATCATTCAAATGTTGGTTTTATTCATTCTTTAAAAGGAACAGGGCCAACAGCCACTTGACAGCTTTGTCTTTTTATTTCACTACTGTTAGCCTGTCACCTAAGGACTCTTACAAATATGTCCACTTTCAAATACTGGTTAAGGCTTCTTAGAGATGCTTTTGTTTTCTGTTCTTTCAAAGTCACCTCTATCCCACACCAGCCAAGGGCTCATTTTTCCTCTTCTTCCCCTTCCCTGGTCTTGCCCTGTTCCCGCAATTCTGCCTTGATGATGTTTAGTTATCAGAGGGAAGAAAGGGAGGAGACTTAAATGTGTCTTTTAAAGTAGATATTCTGGTTTTGGAATCTCCCACTTGGTTTAAGTGGAAAAGGCTTTGAGGCAAGTCAACTATCTTTTGCGCTCCCATCCTCCTTCTGAATGTGTGTGTACATAGGTAGGATTATCTGGGAGCAAACATTAGGCTTCTGAAATATCCTTCTTCTCTTCTATCAAGTGCTAGACCCTGAATGCCTGTGGGGTTGTAGTGGCCCCTGCCCCGAAGTGTCCTCACTCTCTGTGGACACTTGGTCTCCTTGAAAGCTGGGACTCATCAAACTCCAAAAAACTGGTCAAAGTTTTCCCATGAGATGATCACAAGAAAGAAGACTAAATGTTCCATTGTCAGGTTTCTAAGTAGAAGGGGAAATTCATAACAGTAATTCAGTGTGGAATAAATGCATAAAATAAAAGAAGTTATGTTACTCCCTGGTGTCTTCAGAAGCTTAGGATTTTGAAGAACTTGAGATGATTAGGAGTATATTATATTTGGACCAGACTGTGTATTCATTGCTGGAGGTAACCTCTTCCAGAAACATGCTTTGACAATCCTAAAAGGGTAAGATTTGGGGAATTCATAGCTCTCTGATATAGATATATGAGTTTTTAAACTGAATTCTTGCCATAGTTTTTTAACTGATCACACCCATTTCTCTGAAAATATAAAGGTTTTTACATATGTTTTTTAAATCCTCAAGTCTTTTGTGAATGTCCTACTGCTTACCTTTACTGTCTTATCTGCTACCTGTCTCCATAAGCACCTCATCTTTTAGTGATATTTAGCCTACTGCAGCTCCCGGAGCAAGTTGTGTACCTGCTTTCACTATAAATACCAGTAGAATGCACTCCTACCCATCAGCTACCTGGAGAACATGGACTCATCACTTACCTTTGCTCAGATGCTCCATCTTTAGTGAAGTGCCACCACCCCTGGATTAGCTGTGCATTGCTCCATGACAAATGACCCCAACACTTAGGGGCTTACAACAACATTTTTGATCTCACGGTCTCACTGGGTCAGGAATCCTCGGGTGGCTTGGCTAGGCCCTCTGGCTTAGGGTGTCTCACAAGGCAGTACTCAGAGTGTTGTCCAGGACTGCACTCAGGGGAGGAGCTGCATCCAAAATCACACAGCCAGTTGTTGGAAGGACTCAGTTCCTCATGGGCTGTTTTACCGAGGCCTCAGATTCTTGGCACATGGGCTTGTCCATAGGGCAGCTTACAGCATTGCAAGTGTGCAGAGCCAGAGAAAATGTAAAGAAGACAGGATCACAGCCTTTTATAACCTGATCTTGACAAGGACATCCTATCTCTGCTGCATTCTATTCATTAGAAACAAGTCACTAGTTCTAGCCCACACTCACGGGGAGGGCATTACACAAACAGCGAGAGGGAGGGGACTTTGGCAGTCGTGTCAGAAGCTCCTTACCAGACACACCCCTGGCCCAGCCAATCCCAGACACGCTAAGCATTGAGTCCTGATACTACCTATGACTGCACTTCCCCATTCAGTTCCAATGACCAGTTTCCGTGTCTTACTGGTTTTCAAATCTTTGTTGCAGTGGCTACATGGGGAGAGGGATGCGAATACTAGTTGAAGACTGAATGAATGAGTCAGTCTCCACTGTGAGGATTTATATAAGGATGGCTGAAATCCACTGGATCTACTGAATGGAAAGTCATACAGAGGGTTTTCTACTCTAACAGCACATATGAGTTCCTTAAGGTTTTCATGCTCTGCAAAATCACGCACTAAAAATAATGAAACTTGGGGAAAAAATAGAGATAGTACAGACTCCACAAAACCTATGAAAATTCATAACCCCAACACTTACAAAAAATACTAGCAATGCAAGTTTACACCCTGAGGTAAGTACTTGCTCCTTCTGGATGTAGGTGTGGGAGGGCATTCAGTTCTCCTAGAGACTCTTTATGATAGAATTTTAAAAACTAAATTCAGCTGCATTTTATTAATCAATTGTTTTAACATGAGAGAAATGTCTTTGCAGCTTCTTGGCCTGCATTCACAGCTTTGTCAGATATATTAGCGGAGTAGAAAGCAGAGAGGCTCTTGAAGCTTCTAAACCATCCTGCATGAAAGGAAGGCAATTTTGCAGAATTCTTAAGCTTTTCCCTAAACATCTGGAAATGTCTACTATATATTTTTGGTTGCTTGTTTTGCTTTGTTTTGTTTTCTTTTATTTTTTTACTTGTAAGAAAGCTTACCTCTGCTCACTTCAGAACATTAGCATGCTTGGAAGAATCTCAGAGGAACCAACACACTTCCATGTTGTCCTTACATCAGTCTCTTATTTTTCAATTGCATATGAGTTAATTCATGTCACTGAAACACCCAGTACAGAAGAACAAACAGTCTCATTCTTCTCAGCTTTCGGAAAATCCCCTAGGAACCATGGAACTTCACCACTTGTTTTGAGAGTATTAAAAGGTGCCCTGAGGTCTTTTGGCGCAACTAACATGGTGACTTATCCTCATTTCCAACTTCAGAACTAATTGTGATTTTAAATAAACATAACTTCTTTGGTCCAAGGTTCTCAAAGTTTGTTCCTCCCTCATTCTCTCCTTTCCTTCCTCCCTTCTGTTGCCACGTTATTTTTTCTTTACTTTTAATTAATTTTGAATTGATATTTTATTTACTTTTTGAATAGGTAACATGTTCACATGGCAGTAAACGTAAATAAGTATCTCCTTCTCATCCTGACCATCATTAAGATAATTTCCCTCCTGAGGTCCAAGGAATCTTGTTATATGGCTTATCTCCATTTGGAGTTACGCAAAGGCCATGTTAACAAATCAAACTATGTCACCAAATTCTAACACATGGAATTTTTAATTCATATAAGCACATTCTTGTTTTACTTTAGCTAACTTGGACATCCTTGATTCCAAACAGTCGAGAAATATAGAAATTTCAATGTATTGGCAAATTCCCGTCTTCCTAAACATGTGACACACATAGGGATGGACGTGGCCATAATTTCCTTGCTGTAATCCTATCCTGTTTAGTTTTTATAAATATAAATTCTCATTGTAAATTTTTTTTTACCCCAACCTGTAGATTTTCCCACAATTTTGTATCCTTGTAGGGAGTTGGGAGATGACGTAAAGAGAAAGCCAAAAACACATATAAATGGCAATTACCTAAAATATCACCTAGGGTGCTTGTCAAAGTATATGGAGCCCAGATAAACACTGAAGATGAAGTAAGAAATCAAAAAGTATTTTAAATGTCTATGACTTCCTTCAGCCATTTAATATTTAATCACCAATCAGTGGTTTTTGGCTCTCCTGTTAATGATCTTATAATTACATGCCTGACGTGCATTTGAGGAGGAATTCACTAAGAAGGTGTGGCAGAATTTTATTGCTCACATACATGGAACAAGAGACAAAATTAAAATTTCTCAAAGGAAGGTTTTTTGGGAAGTGTCTAGATTAATACAGGTGAACAAAAAGGAGGTTAATGGTGTTTAACAAGCAAAATATTTGGAATTTGTTTCTCAGATATTTCCAGTGTTTGTCCTGTGATGGTGCCCTCTTATCTCAGAGGTGTCAAGGGAACCTCTTTACCAAGTCACATGCTCTCTTGTGAATTTCTGAACTCAATGGACATGCAAACTTCATCATATTTTCTGCTCCTAGAGGCTGACCTCTAAATCCCAAAGGCTATTTTATTCCCTTTGGTCTGAACATATGTGAAGGTTAGAAGAGTGAATTTGTGGGAAGCAAGGAAATGGATAGCAGCAGGATTCATGTAGGTGGGCATGTGGACTAGAAACAGCCTCTATAGTCAAATTCCATAGGAAGGAGTGGATTAAGAAGAGGACAGATATTTGGAGATATTGGTTAGAAAAGGGTCATTAACTGGAAAAAGAAAAATAAAAACCCTCATAAAAATTACTTGTTCAAATTCGCTTAGAGATCTTTGTGATAGCAACATCGTGGCAAATCTTTAGATCCCTACAGACCTGACGTTTAATTCCAGATCTGTTGCTTATTAGCTATGAGATCTCAGATAAGCTACTTAAACTCTCTGAAGCGACATGTCCCCATCTGTAAAATTGGGAAAAGTATACTTACATTTCATGGTTATTCTGAAGACTGCTGATATCGAATAGCAAATTTTAATGTAAAACCTGGAAAAGACTAAGTTATAGCTTATCCTCCTCTTCATCATCACTGGAGAGGCATAATTCTGTTTAAAATCTAAAAGATGTTACAGAGCTGAAGGCAAACATCTCTAAGCATGTTTTACTACTCAAGGCCAGAGATGCAGTAATTTCAGGACAGTGTTGTTTCCCTGTAGCTAAAGGATTCCAAGCCATGGACCAGGATGAGGATGTGTTTATGGGTTTCTAGGTGATAACAGTCTTTGTGCCTAAATCTTAATTAACATAATCATCCTTTCATAGTGATAACACTTTCATTGTGGTATTTGCACATATCATTTGAGGGTATATTTTTTCACCTAAGAAGCCTGGTAGCTACTTCTCCAAACCACCAATATCAAACGCCATTATGTATGTCTGGTAATCATCCTGTTATAATTCTACCTGTTGTGACTTGGCCATGAGTCAAATTTCTTGACCACAGTACCATGCTTGGGAAGGTCTAATGTTTTCCATAAAACAGAAGTTGTTCAGTCTTCAACTGTAAGGTATGCTTGGTCAAGCCCCATTTTCAGTGTCTTCATAAACCTTGTTATGTGTTCACTTATTTGGTGCATGTTTACTGTTCTGTGCTAAAGAATTCCTGTAGTGTTTTGCATCCTTTGTGAGTGGCCTTCCTCCCCGCTCCTTCTCTGCAAGAAAGAAAGATTGACATTTAGTCCATTTGCAGGTACCACTTAGCTGCTACCTCTGCCTAGTGTAGACACTAAGTCAGACAAAGACAAATATCATATGATATTGCTTATATGTGGAATCTTAAAAAAAGGTACACATGAACTTATCTACAAAACAGAAATAGAGTTACAGATGTAGAAAACAAACTTATGGTTACCAGCGGGTAGGGGGGAAGGGATAAAGTGTAAGATTGGCATTGACACATACACACTACTATAATATATATAAAATAGATAAATAATAAGAACCTACCGTATAGCACAGGAAACTCAATACTCTTTAAGGACCTACATGGGAAAGGAATCTAAAAAAGAGTGGATATGTGTATATCTATAACTGAATCATTTTACTGTACACCTGAAACTAACACAACATTTTCAGTCAACTATACTCCAATAAAAAATTTTTAAAAAAGAGAAGAAAGATTGACAGAAGAGACACTGCACATAACCCCACTTCTGATAATTTTAAACCCATTTTTCAAATGATAAAACTTGCATGTAGTAAGGGAGGGAAATAGTGATGGAAGAATCGAGATTTCTTACTTTTTTAATGACGTGTAGTAAATATAGGGGCACAGACTCATATGTCTTCAGGGTCACCAGTAATTATGGGCCACAGGTTGTCATGTGGACACTGCAGCAAATCAAAGAGAGTATACCTGGAGGACAGGGGGGCACCTCTACTGTAAGGGGCCCTGAGATGTAGGAATATGGGTTGGGTGTGACCCCATCTTCTGATTTTCTAAGAGAAGTCAAAATACATAAACTGGGGTGTGTGTGTGTGTGTGTGTGTGTGTGTGTGTGTGTATGTGTGATTTCTAAACATTAACAACCATTTTGTTAAGGCAGTACTAGTCCCCCCAAACCTGACCTCATTGACTGTGGACTCAGAAGATTGGCATTTTGCCTCTAGCTCCACCTGCTTTACTTCATGTAGCCACTAAACTGCAGCCCTTTTGTTTTATTCTGAGCCTTTGCCTCACACTCCTTCCTCAGTGTCTTGATCTGTGAAATAGGGGTAAGAGCATTTGTTTTTCTGCCTCCAAAAAAATCAAGGACCACGGCACCTGGGAAGATGAATGAGGTCATTTGGTTAAGCGCTCCTTGCTGGGTGGAAGAAGGATGGCTTATGAATACTAACAGCATTTGAATTATGTGAGCTTTCATGGAAAGAGAGTTGGACCATTTAGCTCCCCCTCTGCAGGGAGTTATAAGAGAGGAAACCAGGGAGGAAGAGGCTGGAAACACTTCTTCATGACTACCTCCTGGGGTGAACTACGAAATGGCATTGGGGATGCTGAGACTTTGTCCGCATGGTACTGTAGACAATGCAGTGTAAGCTGAAGAGAGCAAAACTCTCACTATGTGAGTTTGTGACTTTGTATCTGTTGGAAAAGTGTGAGCAAATGTGGATGAACTGTCTACCGAAGGCTCTCGCTCACAGTCCTTCTTTATGTTCTAATCAAATTGTCTTTTTATTGCTCTCTCCCTCCCTTGTACGTAGCTAAGGTAGACTAACTACTGAAACAAGCCCCAGCATATCACTGTATTAACCCAATGATAGCAGATGTTTCTCTGAGATACTCCCAGTTAGTGGGTGGCATTTCACATAATGATTCAGAAAACCAATGCCCTTCCATCCTATGGCTCTCCATTCTCTGGGCTTCCCCACTAGCTGGCAAATGGGGTCAGAGTGCAGTGTGTTACATGTGGATGATGATTATGAGCCACACCTGAAAAGAGCACGTGCCATTTCGGCTCACATCCCCTTGGCTAGAACTCAGTCACATTGCCGCACAAGGTTGGGAAATGTCACATTCCCCCAAAGAAGAGGAAATTTTTGTGACTGTCCACAGTCACTGCCAAGCTTGAAATGTTTTCAGACATTTGTCCTCCCATTTTATCACCTGCTGAATATACTGTTGATTCCTTTAACACAAGACACTGGAGATAGAGTCTGTTCTTCCCTTTATTCTGTTGCAGTTCTGCAGCTAGCATACTGGCTTCTTGGTTTTCTGTTAAACTAAACACTTTTTGTACACTGTTGTGTAGACTTTTGTTTTGTTCTGTTTTAACCCTTCTGTTCTTTCCATCTACTAACTTCTTTCTTCATCTTATTGCTTAAGAGGGAGGTTTCTTCTCCATTGCGAGTTGAGTGTTGAATTTGAATACCTGTGTTGTCAGGAAGCGTTGGCAGCCACTCACATAGCCTGCTACTGTCTGCTCCGTCCTTAGCTATGGCTCCTGGTGGAAGTTGTTGATTCTTGGGTAGAAATAAAAATACATGTTTGTTATTTTTAGTGTTTGATTCTGAGACTGTCATGGGAGGCAGGGTTCTATTTTGAGTGATGTGTAATGTAAAAATAAAATGATTGAATATTGTGGAATTATACAGTGACTTTGATTAGTGTAAGCAGTCAATACTGATCAATGCACACAAAACAATACAAATGGTCTTGCTCTTTTAGCACAATGCAGCTGTTAATGGTTGATAAATGATAAGGGAAAAGAAGATAGACACATATTCATCCAAGCTGGTGAATGTTATGAGGATTGAGAATCTAATTATCTATGAAAAACATAGGTTTAATTAACCTTTGACAGAGCTTCTCTTCAAAGTTCATGAAAATGGAAAGCTTCAAGATACTGAAAGGTAAATAAGCGACAGAAAATATCCTCTAGTAATTATATATCTGTAGGCAGTTGAGTATAGGGGTTAAGAGCTCTAGAAACAGACTCCCCAGGTTTCAATCCTAGGGATACCAGATCCTATCTGAATTTCTCTGCAGAAAACTCTGTTTCTTCTTCTGTAAAATGAAGATAACAAAAATGGAACTCATGATGCCTTAGCAAGGATCTATAAGAGGATGTTTGTGAAGAGATTACGGCAAGTAGGAAGCCCTTGTTAAAGTTAGTTGTTCTAAGCACACAGAGAAAAAAAAGCATCTTCTTACAGAGAAAAATGGTTTAAAACAATACTGCTCAAAATGTCATGGGCATACCAGTACCTAAATATCAAGTTACTATGGAGATTCTGGTTCATTAGGTCTGTCAAGGAGCCTGAGATGATGTATTTTTTTACAAGTTTCTAAATTACATTGACTTTGCTCGTCCATGGACTATGCTTTAAATATAAAGAATTAAACTTTATAGTTATATCCTTATCTAAATTTTGAGTTGTCTGTTGTTTATCTAGGAATGTGATAAATTGATTCCTGGTATATGATGAGAAAGAGAAATTGCTCTTCATGGTGTAAAATATCTGAAAAACATCCATAAATGCACAGGAGATGCTGTTGAATGAGATGCCTGAGGAGCAAAAGAAGTAATCCAAAATTTCACATATGTCACATTTTGTGTCAGGAATTTTTATGGCCCAGAAATGTTGTCTTAAGAGTCAGTGATACAGGGTTGATGGACTTCAACGTTGATGAGACTTTTTGCTATTCTGATTTGTTGGGTTTTTTAAACATGATTCCCTTGGGCTATTGTCTACCATTGGCTGATCTGGCATTATCATTTCTTCAGTATGCTAAAGAAAAGACTAAAAATTTAAATGGAAGACAATAATTGACTTCTAAGTTTGTCTAGTCTTTTTTGGCTCTTGTTTCTGGTAAAGTTTGTTACATTCTTTTTCAGAGCAGTGTCTTGGGATTCCTGCTAGATTACTTAATTTAGATCACTACTCTTTCCATTAATATCATCTTTTTCCCTTAATTGTCCACTTAGTAATGCATTATCCTGCTTCATGTATGTCATTGTTAAGGGTTCTCCTTTATTCAGATTCTGAACTTTTTCATATCTGTTGGTCATCTTTCTAGATATTCCATTTTTCCTCTCTCCCTTTATCATTATTTTAATTGAATTGTACAGCTGAGTCAAGATTTTTGGTGATGTTGGCAATGGCCTGCTGCTGGGCTTTGAAGACCCTATACAGAGGGTTGAATTTCCACTTTTCCCTTTGTTCTCCTTGCATCTGTCCTTCTGCCATATTTCCGTGTCAAATGGTACAAGCCTATAACTCAGAGATGAACAAGGAAGCTCCCAGGAACTAGGAACCCAGAGCACTCATCTGATAAAAATCTCAGTCCCTACTGCCTGTCACAAGGCCCTGTGGCCACTGTGCACCCTCAATGTACATATTTTCTGTCTTTACAGCCAACTGTTGTATTTATTACTTTAAATAATTATCAACTGAGTGGTCTACACATCTTGCAACAGCATTTGCATCCTTCTATACTTAAGGGTTTATTACGTGGGATTGTTCTGTTAAAAATACAACATATGGAAAAAAAGAAAAGACACGTGATAAATGTGATTAGAATTAGCCATGTATGGATAGATTTATGAGTTGTGACTTTTTTTTAATTGAAAACATTGAAAGAGAGCCTAATTATATACTTTGACATGTTCTTGTGTTTTCAACAATAGTACCAATTTATATTACCTATGTCTAAGTATTGGAAAGAAACAGAGAACATTAAGATTAACTGACAATAAATAAATGTTTTATTTTTCTGGAGTAACAGGCAATGCCTTATATATATTAACTTAGCCCATTTCAAATGTATATAGTAAAGGAAACCCAGATCCTTGGGGTACAAAATTTGACAATGAAAAGCAGGCGTTCCCCAAGTGACCAAAAGTTGATGATGGGTCCAAGCTGTCAACATAAACTGCGAACAGGCTGAATTCCAACACCAGGAGAAAACTGGGGTTGTAAGTAAAATTTTCTTCCCCCACAGTTCTCTGACCACACTAGTTTTTTTGATGTCCCTGCCCATCTCTAAATGATTGTTATCTCTGACTTCTACCCATATGATTCTTCTCACTTCTCAAACTGCTCATCTTGAGGTTTCCTCTCCTTGGGAAGCCAGGAATGAAAGACATGGCAATGATAAGATATTTCAAGAAAAGGGGTAATCCACCAATGGGTTGGCCATACAAAGCTTGTGCTGCTGAGACACCAGCTTTATACTTTATTTATTAATATAAATGATATAAAACATCTGATCCTTCCAAGAATATCTTTAGCTGTGACTATAAATCTGACCTAGTTTTAATAAATGTCTGGGGTTTTTGTTGGTATAAGTTTGCTATCTACCAAGATGGAAGACAGTGGGGTCTTTCTGAGCAGAGGTTCCTGCCTGATGGATAGTTCTTTGGAGACAAAAGCTGTGCCTTATTTTAACAGCCTTGGTCATACAATGCCTCTCATAGAGTAGGAACTCAAAAAAATGTGGATTGAATTAATGTTGTCTCACCACACTTTTCCCTGTGATTTATAATGTAATAAATAAAAAATAGTCTCTAGTTTTGAATCGTGTCCGTGAACATTTCATGAGAGAGAGAGAGAGAGAAAGAGAAAGAGGGAGATAGATTTAATGCCTATCATCCCTATGAAGTACACAAATGGCTGATGACTTCTAAAATTCCTTAGTAGCCAAAGATAACATATTCCAAAAACTGTAATTAATTTTTTGCACATTGAAGATTTCTACTCTGGATTATCAGTAGTGCCATTTTGGGGGGTATATGAAGAAAAGTAATTTTTCTATAGTTTTGGTTAGTAGAGTGGCTATGAAGATATTTTTGCTGCCTTTAATGAAACATTTTTTCTGATTCTCCTAATAATGTTATGGCATTTTTCCAAAAGGGAACAACAACAACAAAAATTCCCTCTCTCTTGGGGCCTGGAATAATGCAACAGCCCTGAGCAGTCAATTGATGGATTAAAGGTTGGGTAGTCACCAGAGGCAATCTTGGGAGATGTAAGGGGTCCAGTGGCCTCAAGAGGTCAATACTACCTAAGGTCCAGTGGCCTCAAGAGGTCAATACTACCTAAGAACTCTTGTGATTAGTCTGACAACACCATGGGGAGCTCCTCACAATAGTTTATGGTCAGTGATAGTCATAGGTTATTTCTTTTTAAAAACTGGTATTTCAGATAAAGAGAATATTAAGGTTTTGGTTAGTTCCTTGGGAGGAAAGTCTTAATTGGTTTAAGGCTGTGTTCCCAGTGCCTAGAATGTACTCGGAAAAGTAGGAGCTCAATACATATTTTGGATGAATTAATGAATTAATTACTCAATTGGATAATTTCTATGGCTTCATCTTCCTAATTTTGATAAACTTTTAAAATCTGTTAAAATTGTTTTCTACTAAATACTGCAATTGAATTGATCTATAAGTAAACATAAATCACCTTGAAAATGATGAAATTATCTAGAACTCTCTTTGACCATGAATTGCACCACTTTTAAGACAGAAAGAGGATAATGTCTCTAATTCGGATTCAGAAATTTGATATTTAAGGGGACTGGATGCCAGCTGCATTTGTTCATCAAGGTCATTCTTAGCCTATATGTTTATTATAACTTATCATTTTTTTCTGAAGTTGAGGCAATGATTCTTTATAAATATGTTAGCAGTCCAGTGGAATTGGGATGATACAGCATTATCCAGAGAAATAGAATCCAGCCAGGAAAGACTCTCTTACCAAATATCAACAAATAATAGGCTCAGATGAGAAGAAAATACTTTATGTTTCTTCGGAGCCAGACTTTAAGCTAAAAGCATCTTTAGAAGATACTTAAATATTTTGAACAATAATCTTGCTAATTGAAGCCGAGCTGTATATGTGGATTGAAGCATCCTTTAGAACACTTCCAGGTTAATGGGGTTCATTTCTGAGCACCAAATAAGAAAGAGTTCATAGAGGCTGCATTGACAATCATTCCAGATTTCTGTACAATGTAAGAACTAACTGGGTAGGAAGAATAAGAAAGAAAAAAGAAAAGAAATTGCTATTTGAGATGGCTAGAGGAAAAAGAAGGGAATACTATTCAAAGCCCCAGTTTAAGTAGGAAGAGTGAAAATAATTTTGAGGAATAATGCTTAGTGAAAATAACATTCCAGTTCCCCAGGTTGTACCAGCTAAGGAAATGCATAGAATAAATGATGAAGATGCTAGTGGCTGAAATTAGGCATATCCAGACTTTTGGAAACCAGTTGTTACCAGATTTCCGAAAGATAAATATTTAGTGATATTATTTCATGTGTGAGAATCTAGGTAGATTGGACCTCTTCTTTACTATTTTTACTGGTGCTTTTTAAACATGAGGCCACTGAAGAATAAATAAATTCTATATTGCCCCCAAGAAAAACACAACCCATTATATATCACTGACTCATGTAATAACTGAATTCTCTCATTTGTTCTTTGTAAAACATTAATATATTTTGAAAGTGAAATAGTTTGCATATTTTAGCCTTAGCTAGATTTGATGATTCTATTATTTTATGCCAAAGAAATATTTCAGTATCTTAGGATTCCTTTTCTTCCTCCCCTTTCCATCCTCTATCCCTTTCTTCCCCTCCCAGCCTAAATTAGTCAGTTTTTCAGGAATGATATCGTGAACATAAACTTTCTGATAATAGCCATCTTCTTCACAAACAGAACTGATGGCAATGTAAACAGTTGCTCTAAATAAGTAAGCATTGAAGTTCATCAACGTTTCTCTTTTAGGTTTTATATCTTAGAACATATTTCATTTTGAGTACAACTTGTTGGTAACCAGTTATAAACAGTCTGATCTTTTTCATTTTGTATGTTTTGTATGCTCAAAGAAGAAAAAAATTATTAATTAATTATCATTCACATCTGGTACTGTGGTAGGGAGTCTATACGAAACTTTCCAACTGTACGGCACAGATAAAGTTTCTAATCTTAATTAAATACCAATGCCATTATCTGAAACTACCAGTTATATCTCATGGTTAATAAAATTCCCTTCAATGGCTCTCCATCTCACTCAGAGTAAAAGCCAGTCTTTAGAATAATCTACAAGACCTTGGAATATCGCTGGTCCATAGTTAACCCTCTCCTCATCTCTCCCACTGTCTTCCCTCACTTACTCTGATACAGTCACTCTGGGTTCTCTGCTGTTTTGGTTGCTCCATAAATATATGCTGGCATCAGGGCCTGAATACACAGCACTTCCTCTTCCTGGACCTGTATTCTCCCAAATATTCCTTTGCCTTCCTTTTCTCTATCAAGTGTTTTGTTCACATGTCACCTTCTTAATAAGGTGTTCGCTGAATGCCCTTTTGGAAATTATAATTCCCTACTCCCCATCCTTACCTCCACTTTATTTTTCTTCAAAGCATTTGTAATATATTAACTAATTTACTTTTTACTTGTTTATTTCCACCTACTAGAATGAAACCTTGCTGAGGGCATTTGTGATTATCACTACTGTATGCCCAGGGGACAGAACAGTGCCTGGAATCTAGTGGGTATCCAGTATTTGTTTAGATATTTCTTCAATGAATGAATAAATTTATATTTACTGCATTTTATATTTCCACAGGGCTCTTGAACTTATTCAGCATGTCAGTAGAAATGTGTATTTTTGAGTTCTAGAATCTTACATGGCAAATAGGTGGACTAGAGAAAAAGGTTAACTCCTTTTTATAACTTGAATGGAGAGGAATGTCACATAAGCAAGTATATGATTCTGTAAAGCCAATACTATCTTTTAATCATTCTCTATTTGTTGAATATTAATATAATTGAATACAGTATTATTTACCTCACTGGCATTAATTTCATAACTTTTTATTAATAGCTATATAAATCTGCCAAGAGAATACTTTTTCAAGTTAGTTACTTTGTATAAAAATACTTTTAATATTTAGCATTCTTGTATAAGTAGAAATTAATCCATTATAATTATTAATTATTAGCCCTCAAAACATTCTTTAGCTTTGAAGTTCAATATTTCACCTAAACTCTACTGACCTGTCCAATTTAATAATCTGCTAAGATCAAGGATTATCCTGCTTGCATCGAACAGAACAAATAAGAACAAAAAAGATTTTATGCCCCATCTTGCACTCAGTAAGTCAGTTTTTGAAATTATATGAACATGTAAATTAATGTTTAATATTTAACCAAACATTTCCCTTGCCTCAAAAACTCAGGGAAATAATGTGCTTGTCCCTCCCCACTCTCAAAGGAATTGAGAAGGTAAAACAAGTAGAAAACATCAGTGATAAATGGCTGAGGTCTGGCAACCTGTGTATGATGGAATATAGTTTTGAAATAATAGAGCTTCTGCCTATTATCAGGTTGGCACTGACATAGGCTGGAAATATCCATTTGTCTTGGGTAAGAACTCATCACTTGGATATGTTTAACTCTCAGAGGGTTCTATAATCTGTCCTAGTGGTTCCCAAAGTGATGTGTGGACCAACAGCGTCAGTATTCCTGTGAACTTGTTTGAAGTGTCAATTCTCAGGCCCCATCCCAGACCTCTGAGTGTGGGCCCCAATCACTCAAAATCAGTTTTTTCTTTGAGGTGATTCTGATGCAGCTAGTTTGAGAAATGCTAATTGATCCTATTTGGTTAATATGTATAGAGCCTTTATTATATAGAAAACACTGATTCAATATCCTGTAAAAACCGTTATGGAAAAGAAAAAAATAATACCCTGTGTGTGGTGGGGCAATAAAGATGCAAAACGCACATTCTCCCACAGAGGAAATTATGCTGAAGACACTAACTGGCAAGCCTCTGACGAAAGTCTTCTGAAGTGTCTGGACTGGCACATATGGAAGGTCTTGGTGGAGATCCGCAGCTTGACATGGTCTTTCTCTGATATTTGGTTTCGTTTTTACCTGCAGAAATTAAATCCACATTTGTAATTTTTAATTTGTATAGTGAAAGAGTGTTAAATTAAATAGAAAAGTTTAAGTAATCTTCTACGGATAGCAAATTATATTCATGGAAAATTGTAACTCAAAACAAAAGCAGTATTCGTTTTGAATGACATCTGTATAAGTTTTGACTCAGGAAGTGGGGCAAGGAGTAACCTATTAGAATGAGGATAGCAGATGCCACCCCTCCCAAGACACTCCCTTTCTTGTTTCTGAGCTCTGCAACTAACCACCTACTCAGTGTCTTTGATGTCATTCTTATTGTAAACCACATTAGCTTCTTTGTGGATAGGGAATCCTATCCTGTTTATCCAGACAAGAAAAACAGAAACCACTCTAGGTATTTCTGACTGAGGGCCTTTAATACAGGAATTGTTTACAAAATGTTAGAAGGACTGAAGAAGAAACTAGAGGAGGAGGATATAGTAACACAGAGATTAATGATAACAAGAAACTGCTGATACCCCTCAGGCTGGCCAAACAAAACGGAGGAGTGGTGTCAGCAGATGACAGGGCACACTGGTCCCTAGCATTGCTAGAAGACTCTACTTTTGTTGAAAGGGCCACCAATCCCACTGCGAGAGCTGCCAGACACTACTGCTAGCCTGGCCGGCCATGCCATTTCCAGCAATAGTGCTGGAGCCAGCAGCTGAACCAGAACTTCTGAAGGTTGCTGGAATATGTAGCTGCCTGCCAACACTGGTGACACCTCCTAAAGCCAAGAGAAAGTGCACTTTCCCTTTCTCCTCTCCTCCAGTCTCCCACCAGTCCCTCCTATGGGCCGACCTAACCAGAAGTCAGCTGGAAAATCCAGGAAATGTAGTTTTCAAGGTCCTAGTATCTGGGATACTGAATAATATACAAAAGGGGGGCATGAAGCTTAAAGAAAGGGGGCAAATGTCCTGCCCAGACATGAGGATGCATGTTAAAACAATCACTTGGAACTCATGGAATCACGGAGTTTCAGAGCTTCAGGGACCCTTGGCATTCTTTTGCATGTGGTTTTTTTTCAAATAATTTTTAGCTACAGAACTGAGGGTTTGAAAGGAAATCTGCGGACTTGTTCATTGCAAAGCAAAGGCAAAGCTGTGGCAAAAGATGGTGTTGGAAGATGAGCTCCCTACCTGCAATGGGTTGTTCTCCATCTCTCTGCCAGGCTAGGACACCCTCCTCTTGTGGCTGGCAGTGCTGCTTGCTACTGGCTCAGGACTGCCCTGTTCTCTGGAGCATTGCCCTGGGCCAGAGTGTGGCCTCCCGCCTACTACTAGGGGAGCCTACTACTGTGACCAGTTGATAAGGTGTACAAAAAGCCATCCAATCGTCTCAAGGCAGGACAAGCCCAGAGGTGTGGAAGATGCTCCAGAGCCCACCATGGAAGAGACCGGGGCCGGACTTTGCCTGAGCCCACGGCTGTGCCCGGCTCCTCCTTATCTCCTCTCCTGTTTCACTTTCTTTGCATCGGCCTCTCAGTAAATCATGTGCACCTGGATTCCTGCCTCAGGACTGTGTCTAGGGATACAACCTAACCTTAACCCTAACCCTACCCTAAGACATTGCCCATACTCTTCTCTTCACCCTCATCTTTGAGCCGCACTTGAGTTGGCAGAGTGAATCCCAAGAAGCCATCTATCTGAGTGGGAATAAACCTGATGTTCTGACCCTGGGGTCACTGTAGTGACTGACCCAGTAGTCCCTGTTACTGCTTTCAGAAAAATTAAACAATTCACAACCACTTTGACTATTTTTGTAATTTCCCTTAGGCCCCACCAAAGTGGGAGTCCAGAGCAGCTGGTAGATAAAAACTAACAATTTAAGAACAGAGATCTCACTAGGGTATTAGTGACTCCCAGACCATTTCCAGGGTTCTGTGGGTGATTTATTAAGCCTTGACATGATTCTAGATTCTCCCCTCATTCCACTTTCTTCCTCCTTTTTATTTTCTTCCCACACTCAGTGTTAGTTTTTTCTTTTTATTTTTTAAACCACCTGTGCCAAAGAACGGAGAGCAGACTTCTTCCTGAAGCTGACTGGACACATCAGTCTCCTTTCGTCCAGCACTTTCACATGGAGTCAGATGGCGAGGGCTTCTTCATAGTATCATGTCTCACCATCTTTCTGAAGACATTCTGCAAGGGTTTTCCTTGCCAAGCTTCAAATTACAGGGTCTTATAAAAGGCCCTTTAACCTGCCATTTGTCAGGGTTTTTTTGTTTTGTTTTGTCAGCTTCTGACCTTTTCTAACATAGAAGGACCATACAGTCATTGATGGCAGCTGCTCCTTGGTCTCTGGTGATGGCCAAAATCTTTCATTCACAATAAATAGTATTTAATATATTTCCAACTGCATAAAAGACTGAAAGGGACCTTATTATGGGTGACTTGTGTCACCTTAAAATTCATATGTTGAAATTCTGACTTCCCAGTATCTCAGAATGTGACCTTACTTGTGAATAGGGTTGTTACAGACATAATTAGTTAAGTTAGTGTGAGGTCGTGCTGGAATAGGGCAGGCCCCTAATCCAACATGACTGATGTTTTTATAAAAGGGGGGCATTTGGAAACAGCCATGCACACAGGGAAAACACCATGTGAAAACGAAGGCAGAGATTGGGGTGATACTTCTACAAACCCAAGGAATGGCAAAGGTTTCCAGCAGCACCCAAGAGCAGAGGCAGGGAACAGATTTGCCCTCAGAACCCTCAGGAAGAGCCAACCCTGCTGACACCTTGATCTTTAACTTCTAGCCTCCATAACAATACATTCCTGTTGTTTAAGCCATACAATTTGTGATACATCATTATGATAGCCCTAGAAAACAGGGCTTCAAGATGGCGGAGGAGTAAGACATGGAGATCACCGTCCTCCCCACAAATACATCAAAAATACATCTACATTTGGAACAACTCCTACAGAACACCTACTGAATGCTGGCAGAAGACATCAGACTTCCCAAAAGCTTTGATTTTACCATTTGTCCTAGGGTGCTGTCTGTACTTTTTGTTTGTTTGTTTTAGTATAGTTTTTGGTGCTTGTTTTCATTGGTGGATTTGTTTTTTGGTTTGGTTGCTCTCTTCTTTCTTTCTTTTTTTTTATTACATGTTTTTTATTTTAAATAATATATTTTTTATTTTAATAACTTTATTTTATTTTATTTTTCTTTCTTTCTTTCCTTCTTTCATTTTTCTCCCTTTTCTTGTGAGCCATGTGGCTGACAGGGTCTTGGTACTCCGGCTGGGTGGCAGGCCTGAGTCTCTGAGGTGGGAGAGCCGAGTTCAGGACATTGGTCCACCAGAGACCTCCCAGCCCCATGTAATATCAAAGAGCAAAAGCTCTCAGAGATCTCCATCTCAACACGAAGACCCAGCTCCACTCAATGACCAGCAAGCTACAGTGCAGGACACCCTGTGCCAAACAACTAGCAAGACAGGAACACAACCCCACCCATTAGCAGAGAGACTGCCTGAAATCATAATAAGCTCACAGACACCCCAAAACACACCACCGGACGTGGTGCTGCCCACCAGAAAGACAAGATCCAGCCTCATCCACCAGAACACAGGCACCAGTCCCCTCCACCAGGAAGCCTACACAACCCACTGAACCAACCTTACCCACTGGGGGCAGTCACCAAAAACAACAGGAACTATGAACCTGCAGCCTGTGAAAAGGAGAACCCAAACACAGTAAGTTAAGCAAAATGAGAAGACAGAGAAACACACAGCAGATGAAGGAGCAAGGTAAAAACCCACCAGACCAAACAAATGAAGAGGAAATAGGCAGTCTACCTGAAAAAGAATTCAGAGTAATGATGGTAAAGTTGATCCAAAATCTTGAAAATAGAATGGAGAAAATACAAAAAATGTTTAACAAGGACCTAGAAGAACTAAAGAGCAAACAAACAATGATGAACAACACAATAAATGAAATTAAAAATTCTCTAGAAGGAATCAATAGCAGAATAACTGAGGCAGAAGAACGGAAAAGTGACCTGGAAGATAAAATAGTGGAAATAACCACTGCAGAGCAGAATAAAGAAAAAACAATGAAGAGAATTGAGGACAGTCTCAGAGACCTCTGGGACAACATTAAACACACCAACATTTGAATTATAGGGGTCCCAGAAGAAGAGAAAAAGAAACGGACTGAGAAAACATTTGAAGAGATTATAGTTGAAAACTTCCCTAATACGAGAATGGAAATAGTCAGTCAAGTCCAGGAAGCACAGAGAGTCCCATAAAGGATAAATCCAAGGAGAAACACGCCAAGACACCTGCTAATCAAACTATCAAAAATTAACTACAAAGGAAAAACATTAAAAGCAGCAAGGGAAAAGCAACAAATAACATATAAGGGAATCCCCATAAGGTTAACAGCTGATCTTTCAGCAGAAACTCTGCAAGCCAAGAGGGAATGGCAGGACATATTTAAACTAATGAAAGAGAAAAACCTACAACCAAGATTACTCTACTCAGCAAGGCTCTCATTCAGATTCAACAGAGTAATTAAAACCATTACAGACAAGCAAAAGCTAAGAGAATTCAGCACCACCAAACCAGCTTTACAACAAATGCTAAAGGAACTTCTCTAAGCAGGGAACACAAGAGAAGGAAAACACTTACAATACCATTTTCTTAATTGTTTTGGGTTTGTTAATAGGAACACACATATGGATAACTACCTTAAATGTAAATGGATTAAATGCTCCAACAAAAAGACATAGACTGGCTGAATGGATACAGAAACAAGACCCGTATATATGCTGTCTAAAAGAGACCCACTTCAGACTTAGGGACACATACAGACTGAAAGTGAAGGGATGGAAAAAGATATTCCATGCAAATGGAAATCAAAAGAAAGCTGGAGTAGCAATTCTCATATCAGACAAAATAGACTTTAAAATAAAGACTATTACAAGAGACAAAGAAGGACACTACATAAGGATCAGGGATCAATCAAAGAAGAAGATATAACAATTGTAAATATTTATGCATCCAACATAGGAACACCTCAATACATAAGGCAAATGCTAACAGCCACAAAAGGGGAAATCGACAGTAACACAATCATACTAGGGGACTTTAACACCCCACTTTCACCAATGGACATATCATCCAAAATGAAAATAAATAAGGAAACACAAGCTTTAAATGATACATTAAACAAGATGGACTTAATTGATATTTATAGGATGTTCCATCCAAAAAAACAGAATGCACTTTCTTCTCAAGTGCTCATACAACATTCTCCAGGTTAGATAATATCTTGGGTCACAAATCAAGCCTTGGTAAATTTAAGAAAATTGAAATCGTATCAAGTACCTTTTCCAACCACAAGGCTATGAGACTAGATATCTATTACAGGAAAAAATCTGTAAAAAATACAAACCCATGGAGGCTAAACAATACACTACTAAATAACCAGGAGATCACTGAAGAAATCAAAGGGGAAATCAAAAAATACCCAGAAACAAATGACAATGAAAACACGATGACCCAAAACCTACGGGATGCAGCAAAAGCAGTTCTAAGAGGGAAGTTTATAGCAATACAGTCGTATCTCAAGAAATAAGAAACATCTCAAATAAACAACCTAACCTTACACCTCAAGCAATTAGAGAAAGAAGAACAAAAAAAACCCGAAGTTAGCAGAAGGAAAGAAATCATAAAGATCAGACCAGAAATAAATGAAAAAGAAGTGAAGGAAACAATAGCAAAGATCAATAAAATTAAAAGTTGGTTCTTTGAGTAGATAAACAAAATTGATAAACCATTAGCCAGACTGATCAAGAAAAAAAGGGAGAAGACTCTAATCAATAGAATTAGAAATGAAAAAGGAGAAGTAAGAACTGACACTGCAGAAATACAAAGGATCATGAGAGATTACAACAAGCAACTATATGCCAATAAATTGGACAACCTGGAAGAAATGGACAAATTCTTAGAAAAGCACAACCTTCTGACTCTGAACCAGGAAGAAATACAAAATATAAAAAGACCAATCAGAAGCACTGAAATTGAAACTGTGATTAAAAATCTTCCAGCAAACAAAAGCCCAGGACCAGATGGCTTCACAGGCAAAATCTATCAAACATTTAGAGAACAGCTAACACCTATTCTTCTCAAACTCTTCCAAAATATAGCAGAGGAAGGAACACTCCCAAACTCATTCTGCGAGGCCACCATCACCCTGATACCAAAACCAGACAAAGATGTCACAAAGAAAGAAAACTATAGGCCAGTATCACTGATGATATAGATGCAAAAATCCTCAACAAAATACTAGCAAACAGAATCCAACAGCACATAAAAAGGATCATGCACCATGATGAAGTGGGGTTTATCCCAGGAATGCAAGGATTCTTCAATATACGCAAATCAATCAGTGTGATAAAACGTATTAACAAATTGAAGGAGAAAAACCAGATGATCATCTCAATAGATGCAGAAAAAGCTTTTGACAAAATTCAACACACTTTTATTATAAAAACCCTCCAGAAAGTAAGCATAGAGGGAACTTACCTGAACATGATAAAGGCTATATATGACAAACCTACAGCCAAAATTGTTCTCAACGGTTAAAAACTGAAACTGTTTCCTCTACGATCAGGAACAAGACAAGCTTGTCCACTTGCACCAGATTATTCAACATAGTTTTGGAAGTTTTAGCCACAGCAATCAGAGGAGAAAAAGAAATAAAAGGAATCCAAATTGGAAAAGAAGAAATAAAGCTGTCACTGTTTGTAGATGACATGATACTATACATAGAGAATCCTAAAGATGCTACCAGAAAACTGCTAGAGCTAATTAATGAATTTGGTAAAGTAGCAGGATACAAAATTAATGCACAGAAATCTCTTGCATTCCTATATACTAATGATGAAAAATCTGAAAGAGAAAATAAGGAAACACTCCCATTTACCATTGCAACAAAAAGAATAAAATACCTGGGAATAAACCTACCTAAGGAGACAAAAGACCTGTATGCAGAAAACCATAAGACACTGATGAAAGAAATTAAAGCCGATACAAACTGATGGAGAGATATACCATGTTCTTGGACTGGAAGAATCAACATTGTGAAAAAGACTGTACTACCCAAGCAATCTACAGATTCATTGCAATCCCTATCAAACTACCAGCGGCATTTATCACAGAACTACAACCATAAATTTCACAATTTGTATGGAAACACAGAAGACCCCAAGTAGCCAAAGCAGTCTTGAGAAAGAAAAACGGAGCTGGAGGATTCAGGCTCCTGGACTTCAGACTATACTACAAAGCTACAGTAATCAAGACAGTCTGGTACTGGCACAAAAACAGAAATATAGATCCCTGGAACAGGATAGAAAGCCCAGAGATAAACCCACACACATATGGTCACCTTATCTTTGATAAAGGAGGCAAGAATGTACAATGGGGAAAAGACAGCCTCTTTAGTAAGTGGTGCTGGGAAAACTGGACAGCTACATTTTAAAGAATGAAATTAGAACACTCCCGAACACTATACACAAAAATAAACTCAAAATGGATTAAAGACTTAAATGTAAGGCCAGACACTATAAAACTCTTAGAAGAAAACATAGGCAGAACACTGTATGACATACATCAAAGCAAGATCCTTTTTGACCCACCTCCTAGAGAAATGGAAGTAAAAACAAAAATAAACAAATGGGACCTAATGAAACTTAAAAACTTTTGCACAGCAAAGGAAACCATAAACAAGACGAAAAGACAACCCTCAGAATGGGAGAAAATATTTACAAACATAGCAAGTGACAAAGGATTAATCTCCAAAACATACAAGCGGCTCATGCAGCTCAATATCAAAAAAACAAACAACCCAATCCAAAAATGGGCAGAAGATCTAAATAGACATTTCTCCAGTGAAGATATAGAGATTGCCAACAAACACATGAAAGAATGCTCAACATCATTAATCATTAGAGAAATGCAATTCAAAACTACAATGAGGTATCACCTCACACTGGTCAGAATGGCCATCATCAAAAAGTCTACAAACAATAAATGCTGGAGAGGGTGTGGAGAAAAGGGAACCCTCTTGCACTGTTGGTGAGAATGTAAATTGATACAGCCACTATGGAGAACAGTATGGAGGTTCCTTAAAAAACTAAAAATAGAACTACCATATGACCCAGCAATCCCACTACTTGGCACATACCCTGAGAAAACCGTAATTCAAAAAGAGTCATGTACCACAATGTTCATTGCAGCTCTATTTACAATAGCCAGGACATGGAAGCAACCTAAGTGTCCATCAACAGATGAATGGATAAAGAAGATGTGGCACATATATACAATGGAATATTACTCAGCCATAAAAAGAAACAAAAGTGAATCATTTATAGTGAGGTGGATGGACCTCATCCACCTCACTACAAATAGACTGTATGGACTGTCATACAGAGTGAAGTCAGAAAGAGAAAAACAAAAACCGTATGCTAACACATATATATGGAATCTAAAAAAAAAAAAAGGTTCTGAAGAAGCTAGGGGCAGGACAGGAATAAAGTCACAGACCCAGAGAATGGGCTTGAAGACACGGGGAGGGGGAAGGGTCAAATGGGACAAAGTGAGAGAGTGGCATGAACATATACACAGACTACCAAATGTAAAATAGATAGCTAGTGGGAAGCAGCCACATAGCACCTGGAGATCAGCTCGGTGCTCTGTGTCTGCCTAGAGGGGTGGGATAGGGAGTGTGGGAGGGATTCTCAAGAGGGAAGAGATATGGGGATATATGTTTATGTATAGCTGATTCACTTTGTTATACAGCAGAAACTAACACACCATTGTAAAGCAATTATACTCCAATAAAGATGTTAAAAAAAAAAAAAAAGAGGCCTGAATTCATCTCTCCTCCTACCTACATCATATATGAAACTCATTTTATTTAGTAAAGTTCTACTCCAGGATGTTGTTTTTCAATAGAACATCTCAATTTTTATGTATGTCTTCATGCTTATGTATCCTGTTTTTAAATGCCTTTGTTTGATTTATTTTGTATTATGTATTTTTTTTAATTTTTGTTGTTATTCTTGCTTATTCTGATCATTTGTAAGTTTTTTTTTAACTCTTCTATACATTGCTTTTTAAAATTAAATAATACAGATATATTTGTTATCTAGAGAGTTGAAAAATTAGCAAACTTACTTTTCTAGCTGTTACCTCTCTTCTCCAGTTTCCAAATTTGTTTATTCATATTACTGTTTTTATATCCAGCTTCATAATATTTACATTTTGTTATATAACATAATCAAAATTATTCAACTTTAGGTTTGCATTTAAACGAAATCAGTATTCATTTTCAATCATTTTATAATATGGCTATGCAATTCTTGAAATTTCATTTTTATTTATATCACAATTTTCTGAATTTCATAAACTGGTAGTTTTTAGAGAAGCCATTGTGAGTGTTATAGTACAATGTCTGTGCATATATCACAATGTCTATATTTTACATTCATATGTAAATGACACAGATACATAGGGTATAAAATTCATGTCACTTTCCGCCTTCAAAACTCATTGCACTGCAATTCTTTGTTTTGTTTTCATTTGCTTTGTTGTTTGTTTTTTCCCCCAGTATTGGTGTTGCTAAAGTAATCCTGATTTTCTACCTGATAACTAAATTTCTTTTTCAGTATGGATGCCTCAAGGATTCTTTCTATCCCTGAAATTCATTTGTTATTGCTTGTTTTGTAACAAATTTTTCCTAAAATGTGATATTCCATTTTGATGTAGGTTTATGAAAGTCTTTATTAGTTTTTTAGAAACATTTAGTTAAACCTTGAATATTTGTGTTAGGTGGATTTCCCCAAAGCCTTTCCACCAAATCTGTGACTTGGTTTTCAGAAATATCTACTCCACCTCTCATTCCAAATTTCTCTGTATTTGGCAGATACACCTCAACATCTGTTGTCTGGAGTTTTAGTGTTTTCCCAGTCTTGTTGTATATCCTCAGCTTCTCAGATTTTTTTTTATTATTTTCATTTCATTGGGTTTTCTGGAAAACATGCTTATTTTTCTACAGGCAGTCTGGGATGATTTTCCTGAAAATTAGATCTAATGAAGGGTAATCCTGTAAGAGTTGTCACACTTTTGGGTTAGTGTGGAGAATAGCCCAGCCCCAGAGTGGGAGTCAGGCCCAGGTTGAACCAGGGCTCTGTCTGTCACACACCAGCTCTGTGGCCCCCATTAGACAACCAAAACTCTCTGAATCTCTGCTTCCATACAAGGTTGTCTTGAGGATTAAATAAGCAACCTACTTGAAGTTATGAGGACGTTACCTGTATACCCGCTATAAATAGAAGTGCAAGCTACTATTATTGTATTTATTGAAAAGCAACCATCAGGCTATAGAAAGTAAGATCCATCCATGCAGGACCAGACAGCAATCCTTCCAGTGTGCTCAGCTCTTTTTAGGTCTAGTTTGGAAGTTCTCTTTTCCCGTTCTTCATCCCCTGCCAAAACATGATTCATTGCAGCTCTAGTTGATAGAAAGTATTCTGTTGGATTGGCGATGGTGGGAGAGAGGTAGAGAGGAAGGTTTTACAAAATATATCACATTGGAACTTGACTTTCAAGTACTTGGATGCAATCAATTCTGAGAGGATTCAAAGGTGATTTATAAATATCACTAGGGGTTAGGAAGCCATTCTTTTACCCAACACTAAAGAAGCTAATAGGATTTTTCTTGGAGAAGAAAGTCAGCGGGGAGATTTCATACTCTACCACTTGTGATACAGGTGAGATTAATAGCCAACTGAGATTCTTTGTCTCCAGTGATAATGGGGCAGATGAAAATTGATTTTAGTTGCATGATGATAATCTCCAGACAGTGAAAGCAAGGTTAGGCTTCCTTGTAGGGAGGGACCACCCCCTTGGGATATGGGGAGACTGGGAATGGCTACTGGAGAGGCAATAGGATACTGGGTTCTTCAAGTGGGAAGAAATTTACATTACCTCCTAGGGGAGTCTGGGGGCCCACCTGCCTCTCCATTTTATTGCGACCCGACCCTCCACAGGAGCTATTAGCCATTGACTTTTGGGTGGGGTGATGAAGTCACCTTCTGGATATCTTTAAAAGCTGGACAAATGATTTATGGTTACCTTACGGTATTCCCTGAACTTTCTGACAGCCACTTCACTGTGCTTGCACACATTAAGCTCTGCTCCAAGTGGTCCTGTGGTCACAGCATCAGCATTGCCTGGGAGCTGGTGAGAAGTGCAGATTCATGGGCACCGCCCAGACCTGCTCAATCAGTGTCTCTAGGGTTGGAGTCCCAGGATTCGGTGTTTTAACAAGCCCTTTGGGTGATTTTTATACATGATAAAATTTGAGAATGACTGAATTTGATTGTTCTTTACTGGTTAAGAACCCACATGAGCTTCTTGTGTTTATTTTCCACCTCTTGGCAACACATGCCCACATGCAAACAAGTTAAAAGCAGGGTAAAGTATTTCTTTGCAGGATCCTTACATTGTTTTATTTGTCAGCTAACCTTTTAATAGTATTTCTTAGAGTCCATTTTGCCATACGATAGATCGGCAAGATCATGATTAAGAAGCTTATTCAAATGTATTTAAAATGTTTAAATGGAAACAACCTGGAGATATAATTGCCTAAATTTAATCAAGGATTTAATTTGTAGCTCAGACCAGCCAAATGGATTTTCCTATTTTTCAGTTCCCTGCTTGTACAAAGAAATTTAAAAGTATGGAATCATAGACTGAGCAGTGACCCTTTGAAGCATATTGCAGTGTGCCCACTTATTCTCATTAGCTGTATTATCTCAATATCATCCTGTTCCCTGGGACTTGTAGTTCCCAAAACTAGACTAGAACAAGTGGGGGAAAAAAGGATAGCAATATCTTTTTTCGGTCAAGGGTTATAAATTATTGCCAGGCATATTAGCGTACACATTGCTATGAGAATTAATAGAATAGGTTAAACATCCTGTTCTTGATTCTGTTTGTTAAAAAGTGCCGTTTTAGCATGCCATGTCCAGCTGCCCTCAAACCACTAAACTGGGGAGAAGTGTGATTGAGAATTGGAAGACATTTCATATAAATTTGATGATGACCACAGCTGGTGAAGGACCATTTTTGTTGCCCCCTCCATTCTACCAGTGGTGATAGGTTTTCACTGAGCTCTTTGCACTTGTTTTACACAAGCCCGAGCTCTGAATACTTTGTGCCCCACGATGTCCATCTTTTAGACCCTGAAATCTCCAGGCTAGGTTTGACAGAGCAGCAGGTTTATCAACTATAGTTTGCCAAGTCAGCATCAATGCTCGCTCTGAGAAAAAGATGAATGGAAAAGGTTGGCAATGTTCTAATCAAGGTGGGAAATTTGCATTTCAGTGATGCTTTGCCTATCACAAATGCTGGATTAGGATGCAGTGTAGTGGACCACTTCCATTGCGCTAGGTGTGATGAGGGTAGCAGAGTCTAAGTAAAATTGTGTGTCTTCTTCTCCCCTGGCTAGAGTTACATGGGTACATCCAAATTCTTCTTTATGAAGACAGTCAAGACATTTCAGTAACACATCATTCCATGTAATTGCATCTTGTGCAGACTGGGCTGTTTCTTGCTTCTAATCAGAAAGAAGCAGGAGAAAGGACAGCTAGATTGCACACTATTCAGAATAAGATAAGGTATGTGTTGTAGTTTTTCACCAACATTTTATTACGAAAATGTTCAAACATATGGAAAAATGGAAATCAGCTTATAGTGAACTCACTATCTAGATTCTACAATTTATCTTTTACTGAACTTGCTATACTGTACACTCATCCCTCTATTCAGTCATCAATCTATCTTATGTTTTTCAGTAAGACATCAGTTGCAGACAGCAGTACACTTTAATTCTAAATGCTCAGCATGCATGTCATTAACTAGAGTTCAATACTTGTTTTTTTGGTTTTGGGGTGAAACTTTCATAAAATGAAATACACTGACCTTAAGTATGTCATTCAAAGTGCTTTGCCAAATGTATCCATCTGCGTAATCCAAACCCTATCCACGTATAGAATATTGCTCATTACCCTAAAAATTAATTAATGTATGTGTTCTGAATTGATGTATACATATTGCTAGACCTCTGACACTTTTCTTAATTTAATGAGGCTCCCCTAGGGCTTCACATGGAAACTCTGGGGGCTGATGTGTTTATCTTCTCTGCTATCTTTCTCTACTCTCTTACTTAATGAAAATGACATGCTACTCAGTCTAATTGCCATCCTACATATCCTACACTTAGCTCATGATTTAATTTTCTAATGTTCATCAGAATTAATAGAAGAATGCCAAGATACATGAGTGAACTTTATTCAGCTTCCTCCCCTCACCAACCACCTCCAGTAAAAGTAAATAGATGCATGCTAATTGATCCACAACTTTCTCCATGCTCATTGCTCCTCAGGAAGGATGGCCAGATGCAGGAAGGCAATCTGATGTTATTTTTTAAACCAATTCTGGCTCATTGTTAATGACTGCTGGTTGCTGGGAGTGCTGTGTTAGGAAGGATCCTGAGGCTCTGTCTGTACTTAGTGAGAAAGTACCACAATTGCTTAGTGCTGTCTGCCTCAGGTAGAAGCTGGGGCTGGGAAGCAACAGCAGGCATGTCATCTCTTTTACATACTAGACTTGTGTGAGCTCCTGGACTATTCCATGTAACCATCCGAAAACACGTCTAGATTGAACCAGGCAACTGAAAAGGGCAGAAGGACACTGAATGCCAGTCTAAAACATCTGTCCTAGTTCATATTTGTATCCTATTAAAATAATCAGTATCACTTTGCAACATTTCTACCCACAAACAGGATGTCTAAATCGGGTTTAAAAATACAAGGCAGGGGGAATTCCCTGGCGGTCCAGGGGTTAAGACTCCAAGCTCTCACTGCTGGGTTTGATCCCTGGTTGGGGAATTAAGATCCCACAAGCCCTGTGGTGCAGCCAAAAAAACAAACAAGGCAGGGGAAAAAGAGAGAGAAAGGCAGGAACTGATGTGTTCTATCATTCTAACCATGCAAATGTGTCACTATTTGCCTTAAGGCTGATATACTCCAGGAGTCACCCTTCTTATGCAAAGTATAAAATTCTAAGTAGTGAACTATTTGAATCACTGCTACTGTGGGATCATAATGCCCAGTTCAACTTTTCTGCTTTTTTCTCTAAGAAGCAAATAGATATGGGGTCAGTCAAGATTATTCTTTGTGCGTGGGGGTCAGGAAAGTAAGGTGAGGAATCCAGCTTTGCTTTCATCTTTTTACTCACCAGCTTTATTTGTAACACCTCAGCAGATGTCAAGACAATGTGTTTTGTTGCTCGTAGCCTCCGTGCTATCCCTCTTCACTGCAGTGTTCCCCACGTGTGAGTTGCTTGGCTCAGAAGCATTATTCGAAGACTCAATTTTCAAAGCAAATACACCCACATAAGTCAGTAGTACTTCCGAAAACAAAGGTTATCACATTTTTCCAAGGGGGATAGATGAGAGAATGGAGGATGCTGAGACAGAGTGTGAGCTTATGTTGAATGGCAGGTCTCATAAAGATTACATCCATAGTGCACTACCAAACTGAACAACAGCAGAGGGGAAGGGATGCGGGGCTGGGGAGGGAGGGCTCAGATGAGAGCAAAGTTAAAAGAACCATTTTAGCAAGGTGTGAAGTTTAAGAGGCATGCCTGGAGGGTAGGTTTTCTTACCAAGTCTCCTGTGAATGCCTGACCAGAAATACACAGGAGGGGAAACACACACACACCCCACCTCCTTGAAGGGAGAACATTCTTATTTCATCAGGATTGCTGAGGAATGTTGCTGATGATAAGGCTACAGAAAATATTTCTGGGAGTGCATTTTCAGAACTTGGGAACAGAGACAGTCTGTCTGAACCCAGCTCAACTTTTCTTTCTTATCACTTCTTAAAAGCATGTTATCTTTAAGAGCCAAATTAACATTTCATGATATGGCTTCTCAGCAGCTGATACGTGGGCATCCCAGGGCTAGACAGGGATGACTAAGCAGTTCTGGAAAATGACTATCCCCAGAGCTGCTGGCTTGACAGTTTCCTTGTCTATCACAGATGGAGGCTATTTGTTCCTCTCTAGATATAAGTGGCTCTGTAAGCAGAGGACTCTTTGTTCCAGGAAAGGTGTGAATAGTGTAATAAACAAAAGGAGCCACACAGTATATTCTTATGAGAAGCCAATTAATTATCCATATCAACATGGTCAAAGTATGGTTCATTTTCTGTTTTGAATAGTGCACGACATAGAATTTTCTCAATGCATTCAAAGATACACTTAGTAACATGTCAAACAAACATTCTAATAGTAGCGTGCTCTGCTGGGTAGTCTGCAAAGTAAAACTCAAAAATAAAATAAAATAAATGCAATCCTCATTCCTAGAAGATGAGTCCCAGTGTTTAAATTTTGACTGTTGATATTCTGTTTTCTTGACACCTTGAAGAATTTCAAGTGCCATATTAGAATGCACTTTAATGTTTTAAAATAAGAGAGGTTTTCAAAAACATACAGCTCTGTGAAGTGAGGTATATCAATGTATTTTTGTGAGTAGCTGTATGATAAGTTTTATCACATGGTTAAAGCATTATAGAATCAAATAAAACTAACTGTGCCTGGTAAAAGATCACTTCTAGTAGATTTCTTTAACTATGTATAAAATTACATTAGAGAGTTGTAGGATGGCCATTTTTCCTGGAATGCATTGTTAGCTTTCTGTTTTCTAGTATTAGATAAAGGCACTTTGAACAAAAGTTTTCCTCATAAATTCTGGGATATTAGATTCTTTTCACATATGATTTCTCCCTTCTATTTTTATTATCATAGGGTAACATTTTTTTAAATATTGCCTGTTATCCAAAATTTGAATGTCATTATCCTACATGGCTTCTGATATCAGAGGATATCAGAAAAATTTAGATAGGTACAGCTGTGGACCAAAATTCGAACAGCTAAAATTCAGGGTTCATTACACACACACACACACACACACACACACACACACACACACACACACACCCAATGAGGTGAGTAGGCTGGTTTTTATGTACTTTGAGGAATAACACTTCTTTTTCATACTGTTTCCTGATAAAACCAAATACAATTCTCTTTCATTTATTTTGCAAGTTTTATTTTCTTAGACTTCAATTTTTCTTTTATTGCATGTGTGTATATGTGTTCATCTAACTGTTTATATCTTTCAGTGGTAAAAGCAACTTCTGTCATTTTTTTGTAAAGGGAGGTTTAATATGTTTGATATGAGTTTTTCTGTTGTTTTTCTTCTATACGTTTGATAAAATACTCAACTACTTAAACTCTATTCCAAGTTTACTTTCCCCACCCCCATGGGAGTTCACACAAACAAAACCCAGGTTTTTTTATTCTATTCTCTAAAAAAGGAAAAAGCATTAGTTGCAACCATTCTTTAGCCATTATTTTAGCCATCTCAGTCATGGAAATAGATAAGGAGACAGAGCAAGAGGTATATACATATATTTAGAAAGAAATAGTTCACAAAAACAGGCATGAACCACAGGACTGGATCTTGAACAAGCAGGCATAATGGCTAGGAAAAATTTAGGTTCCTTAAGTGAGCTTTCTTTAAGAGGTTTTATGCATTATTTTAAGACTTATCTAAGTCTTGCCTGCATCTTCATTTTGATAAGAACTCCAGTGACCTTTCCTGGCAGTCTTCAGTGGGCACGGTTACCCCCACTTGCACCACTAGCATCATCACCATCACCCCACTTCTGCAGCTGGGTGACTCAGGAAGACTTCTAAGGTGGGTTTTCCGTCCAATGTACTTTACTGACAGTCCTTCCAAAGGGGTTTAGTGATCCCAACTTTGAACTGGATGGCATTGCTGTCCCTGTCTGGAGCTTCATTTGGAGGTGGAGGCAGGCACTATGCCATGGCAAGCACTCTTGCCCTCAGATAGGCAGATCTGAAAGGTGATCACCAACTGGGACTTAGTACATATTCAGGAGGGCTCTCATCCCAAGCCTTTCTCTGGGTACTTAGGCAGACAAAAGAGATTTTTCCTTTGAGCTCTCATCTTGACTATATTTCTGTTACTTTGAAGAGCACATTTTAATCCAATTCTTTGCATGTCTCCCAATGAAAATATTTCCTTGAGTCCCTCCATATCAAGAAATATTTCATTCCATCTTTGCAAGTTCCTTGTGTCTGTGAGTGGGCTGGTATACATATCTATTCTTGGATAGAATATTATGGACAATTCTAATATTTTAAGTAAAAATATGAAAAAGAATAGATAACAAATTAAATATAAAAACATGATTGCTTACATTAGTACATATACCTTCCTTTTATTTTACGCAGCCTTCTTGGTACATACAAACTCCAAAATAATAGGCTGTAACTTTAAGCCGCTTAATTTGTAATGTTTATTATTTACTTTTTTCTTCAGTTTCTTTATTTTTTCTTCAATTTCTGTGTGCAACAAAATTCTAGGGTTTAGGAGAAATGGACTCATTCTTTTGTTTAAGGAGTAGGGGCCTGCTGCCCTTAGTAAAACTGGTTATTATCTTTCCTTCTCTGAGATAAAATGGCAGGCTCTGCCTAGGTGTTCCCCTCTACCAATATATGTCATCGGTTTTGTTTTGCATTCCGCGTAGTACTAGGAAAGAATGAGGTCATGCGTTTTGAAAGTGCAGCATATTTTGTGGGTTTTCTTTATGCATGGCTTCTTTTTGAGTCTGATTTTTTTCTTTTCCTTTTTAGGTCTCACTTATACCTTTATGCAGAATCTTATAAATTGCATCAATTGAGGACATGGTTACAGATAATATAAGTGATTTTAAAAGCCACCAAACATAAAGGGATTTTTCTAAGTTCCCAGAACAGCTAGCTTTCTGTTTAATTCAGTCCCTTCAGAATGTATCTCATGCCCCTGATATTTAAAGCCATACAATCATCTGCAAGTAATCAAAAGGGTAGAATCTTTCAAGAATCCAGTCCATAGGCAATATGTATTATGTTATTTAGTGAGCTTTGACAAAGTCATCTAGGCATTTGAACATTATCATCTACAGGAATTCTTTTTCTTTCAACATAGAGACATTTAGTTCAGATTTGTAGAGCAAAGAATGTCTGTTTCCTATGTGACATGAAGTGTCTCAATTTAATCCCCATTTTACTTCATTATAAAGGCACTGAGCTAATTATTTTTTGAGAAATAAACGATAAATAACAACTGACAATTAGACACAAATGCTTTGGAAGAATACTGTGTTGGCACTTGTGGGAAAATGTTTCTTCTTTTTAAATGTAAAACATTATAAGGGATTTGAGGGAAAAAAATGAGGCTATCACACTTTGCATTCCCATTTTTTGGGCTGCAGGAAAAAAATACCAATTTTTCACAATTGTGATTTGCTAGAAATAAGTTGTGAAAAATGATAAAATGATATGCTACCTTTTTAATTGTGGTGACAACTAGCCTTGAAGGGCTTATTAGCTCCGTGGACTGAAGTCAAGTCTGTAGAATGTTGATTAGTAATTATGCATATTAGAACATTTCCAGATTAAAGGTGTTTTAATATTTTCTTGCCAGAAAAGACAACAGTCACATTACTATTTAATGGTACTTGAGAAAACTGCATGGAGTAGAAAAAATAAGTACAGTCAGTTTCATGGAACATCCAAATGGATTTGGTTTTCACTCAGCTCCACCGTTGCTATGCAGTGCTTTTCCCAGAACAAGGACCATCTTTCCATTTAATAAGATGGTTTCTTCAGGCTTCACTTGTTTTTTGTTTTTTTTGCTTTTGTTTTTTTTCTTTTCTTCTCCCATCTCCCATTATACTTAGGCAGTACCACATTCTCAAACAATGAATAGTCTTCCAATGATTTCATATGCATTCATTTCATTTCCCCATTTTCTTGAGGATAGAGAAATCATTTGCTTCTTTGGTAGTTTCCTAAAATTCTTACTGCAATGTGAAGGGTATAATGCATTCTTGTTGATAAGAGTTCTTTTGTCAGTTTGGAAGAGGACAGAGGAGACGTTTTCCTGTCTTCAAATTGTAATGCTTTAAAAGGCAGCTTACACTCTGGAAGAGTACATGTTTCCACATTTTAAATTTAATCTTTAGTTTGATATATTTACATTTTTCCATATGGATTAATGGAGATAGTCAAGTCAGGCACAGGAAGTCACAGGATGTTTCTCAATGAAGATTTATAGGAAGATCTGCTCTTTAAAGGGAAATCAGAGGACTGAGAATTTGTGAAGAGGAGATCATGATTCAGTCTTTACATGGGACAGACTCACAGCTCTGTGGTCTGTGAACCCTATACCAAAATTCCTAGAGCTGATCTTTTTGTTTTTATTTATATTGGTTTCCTGTCTCTCTTAGAGTTTGTGAGCTTGGTAAAGGAATATTTTTTTAAAGGATGAATTGCTTTAGTTATTTAAACTTATATATTAGAATCCCCCTTGGATATTCTTGTTGTCTTACAGCAAAATGCATAATTTTGAAGGAGAACCGACATCTTATTTCTGTCATTGCTTCTGTGCTCTCCATGACTACAGAGAAGGATTTAGGTGGATATTATTTAGGATTCTTTTTTTAATGGTTTTAAAATACACAAATTAACTTATGTGAAAACATAGCCTTAAGCTTAATTTTATGACCCATACATTTTGAATATTCAAAATCGAGCTAATAAAAAAAAGCAATAGATATTCTCAGGGGTTTAATTTTACTCATATGGTGAGAGTTGATGGTTTATGAGTTTTACAACATTTCATTAGGGAAATTTTACCAGGGAAGCAGGGTGGAATATATACAAGGTTTATCCTGCACTGGCAAAATGGAGCCCTCAATAGAGTTTGTTTACACATCCTGATTAACTTGATTGCCTACCTTGTCAGGAAACACTATGCAAATGATTTTATTTTCTGGGTTATTAGACCAAGAAAGAGACAGAAAATCACTTTTATTACAGAGCAATCTTTGCATGCACATTTTACATGTTTATAAGAATCTCTTTAAAGGGAAGTGGTTCAAGATGACTGCTTCTTTGACAATCTAGCCACTAGCTACCCAAAAGAAATGACACATTGCTTAAGATGTTGATTTTATGGTACATTTTGAGAGTATAAATTTTATTTTTCATGTCTCTCACTATATATAGAACAATATAAGTGATATATTTATAAGATATTAGTAGAGATGTTTAAGGGAAAGTAAAATGACATGTTTTTTTTATTTTGTTAATTTTGTTTTTATAAATTATTTTTTTTTAAGTTATTTATTTATTTATTTATTTATGGCTGTGTTGGGTCTTCGTTTCTGTGCGAGGGCTTTCTCTAGTTGTGGCGAGCGGGGTCCACTCTTCATCGCAGTGCGCGGGCCTCTCACTATGGTGGCCTCTCTTGTTGCGGAGCACAGGCTCCGGACGCGCAGGCTCAGTGGTCGTGGCTCGCGGGCCTAGTTGCTCCGCGGCATGTGGGATCCTCCCAGACCAGGGCTCGAACCCGTGTCCCCTGCATTGGCAGGCAGACTCCCAACCACTGCGCCACCAGGGAAGCCCCTGTTTTTTATAAATTTTGATTCAAATTGCCTTTCACCTCCTAGGACTCTTTAATGAATTGATTTTTTTGTTTGTTTACTCTATCTTTGAAATTGATTATGTATATTTATGGCTCATTTTTTACAATATTCAAGTACCAAATCATCTCTATTCACATCGCCAAAAAGTTTTAAAAGTCATTGCCATTAGTTAGTGCTATCCTGATCAGAAATGTTAGAAGCCCAGAATCCTCTTTCAGTTTCTGTACTTTCCATACCAGTATTTGAATTTTGTGTTTTTGTTTCATCTAAGAACTTTGACTTTTGTGCCCTGTCATTAAATTTCTGTGTATGTTTTTCTGCCTCTTTGCTACAGTTTGAGTATCTGGGCTAATTTTAACCCATGAACATTGACTAGAAAATGATGTTCTTTTAGGTATTTTTATGTCCCTATAACTCATTAAACTAAACATCTCTCTCATTTCTCAATCCAAAAACATGGGAATATATAGTTTTTTAAATTTCAGAATTTGCATCTACTTTAAAGGGCTTCTGTGTTCTTCATGTGCAATGTTTAGCAAGGTTTATATATGTGTAGAGGATTGGGTACCAGAAAATACAGTCTACCAGAGGGTGTTCTGTTATCTTGTGGTTTGAAAGGCAAGTTTAACTCTACAGAATTGCAGGCAGGAAGAGACATTACACAAATAAGCCAATCATATTTTGACATCAGAGTCTTGTGTTGACACTTCCATCAAAACATGAGACAATAAAACATTAATCTTGACACATAAGTTCCTGTAAGTGTTGTGCAGAGCAAAAGTTTTCTCTTGTATTTAGACGGAGTGTTCTAGGTCACAAAAGCACCAAGAAGAAAATGGACCAGATGGTTAGGGGTTCTGTACCTCCTCCCAAAACACCTGCCCTTGACCTGAGGAATGACTTTCTCGCCTTGTAAGATCGGCCCAAAATACAGCTCGAAGGTGACCTCTCTATCTGCTCTCTTGTTAAGAAATAATCACACCTGCCCTTGTTACTTCTCATAACTTGTTTGTGGGTTTCTGGCAACACCAATCAAGCAGTTCTTTATAATAGCCAACCATTTATTTAGTGGGTTCTTTATTTCTACTCATCTAGGGAAGAAAAGTCTAGAAGTCCTGCAGAAATACCCAAAAGGAAAAAAACAAAACCAAACAAAATGACTGAATTCTTGACACTTGTGATTTAAGTATCAAGAATTTGTGTCACTTGTGATGAAAGGAGAGTCTCCTTTCATCTGTCATGTAACAAGGATAAGTGCCAGGTTAAATTTTTATTTCTGGTCTGGTTTCTCTGACAGAGACTCATACTTCTGCCCTAGAGTTAAATCTAATGGAAAAGACACTTATTGAAAGTAAATGGCTTGGGATTTCCCTGGTGGTTCAGTGGTTAAGAATCTGCCTGCCAGTGCAGGGGACACGGGTTCGAGCCCTGGTCCGGGAAGATCCCACATGCTGCGGAGCAACTAAGCCTGTGCACCACAACTACTGAGCCTGCGCTCTAGAGCCTGTGAGCCACAACTATTGAAGCCCGCGTGCCTAGAGCCCATGCTCCACAAGAGAAGCCACGGCAATGAGAAGCACACGCACCGCAATGAAGAGTAGCCCCTGCTCGCCACAACTAGAGAAAAACTGAGTGCAGCAACGAAGACCCAACGCAGCCAAAAATAAATAAATAAATAAATTTTTAAAAAGAGAAAGTAAATGGCTTGTTTTTATATGTAGAAACTGTCTTCTCCCCAACACAAATCAGTGTGGATTTTCTCCTAGGAGTTTCTGTGGATAGCCATCAGATGCTGGTAGTGATCAAACAAGTTAAAAAAAAGTCTTATTTATGTGTGACCCTTAGTTATACTCTTTAAAATTCCATGTTTCTATTTTAACTTTACTAAAACTTAAAAAGGTATAACTTTTACTCTCTGGTACCTCTTGCCAGTATTTATTGTCTGGGTCTCATTTGCAATGAGGTATAGCAATAAGCATTAAAAGCTTTAATGAATCAAATATGAATATGTTTGAATGTCCTGACTTGCTGACATTAAAAATGGAACAACAGAACAGAGGAATTATACCAGAACCATCTCAAGTATTCATGAAACCTCTACACTAAGAGAACTTGTTTGGTAGCCTAATTAAAGAACTGGCTATTTGTGCTCCCCTCCTATCATTTCTTAGACATTAATCAATGTGATCCTTAGCCTCTTTTTCAATCCTTCCCTCAGTGGGGAGACAGGAGGAGAGAAGACAGTATATAATAATATAATTTCTCTGATCTTCTACACAGACCACCTAGTAATACTGTTGCGAAGCACATGCAAATGCAAATAGCTATATTGCTTCTGCATAATAGAAACTAATATGCTAGTAACTCCAAAGGGGACAAATGTTAAGATGGATCTTTTGCAAAGCAGACAACATAATATAACACTGAGAGTAATTATGCTCTCTTTTCTTTAGGGTAAGGGATGAATGTTCAGATTCAATACTTAATATTTGCTTTATAAAAAGTGCATTGTGCTCATTTATTTTTTTGGCATGGAAGGATGCTTTAGAAGATCACTTCATTCAATATTTTTAAAATCACCGACTAGAGATCATGATTTACCTGTATATTTTCATAAGCATATACCATAACTCATTCTGTTTAATGGCTAAAACACTTCCCTATAATCATCTTGAGACTAAAGTGATCTTCTACTGAGACGCTTTCCTCCATGACAAATCAGCATTCTGTTATCTGATAAAAACACAAGGCCCTTCTTTTCCATTTTCCCCAAATTTAGAATGAATTAAAGACATCTATTCACCAGAAAACGTTTATTAAGAATGCATGATGGTAATGTTTGATGGCAAATTCAGACTAATACATGGATCTCAGATTCATGAATATAATTTTCTCTGGATAGTTAGATATTTTAAGGTGGCTTAATGCCTGAGGAATAATGGCATTTATTGATTGCATGTTCACATATACACACGTGAGTGCCTCTGTGGGGATGCTTATCTATGTGTAGCTTTATATAAATGAGTACAAATGTTAGCTTTTTGACATGAGATGTTGAAACTATTAGAGATGGTCTACACAGAATAGTCTAATTACTTTTGTTTCAAAAGTATATCCAGGAGTATTTAGGTCAAAAAAGAATTTTTAGTCAATTCATTCATGTGCTTCAAATGGTTGAATCCTTGGTCCTTCATCTATGATCAGGTTGTATATAACCACCATTTGCAGTCCTAAATCTAACGGATAGCCCAAGTCATGAGCAAATAAGTGTCCAGTAATAAGGGTGGCGGACAAGAAAAAGACAGATTTTTTTCTGTTGAGTCATTTATTGACTGTGATCTTATACAAATGACTTTGTTTTCTTGGATCTGTGTTTCCTTATGTATAGAATAGACCATGTTACTTCACAAGATTAGCGCAAGGATTAACTGATATTAACATATATGGAAGCCTAACATACTTCACTTGTATATTCACTTCGTTTTACAAATCTTCCCTTCTTGGTGGAGAAAAAGGTGAAATCAATGACTTAGTAAGCCAAGACAGCCTTTGGAGAGTAGAGAAAATGTCCTTGGGTTGTCATAGCTGTCCGGGTAACCTCTGCTTCTGATATCCAGTTTTCAATAAATTTTGATTAATTGTTTCACCTGTTTGTCACATACATTTTAACTCAAATGTAAAACTATGTTTGTCTTTCATTTCTAACTCTCATCCCCCAAAATTATTCACAGAAGCCTTCATCTTTATAACAAACTTCTACAGATTGGGGGAGACAGCTTCATACCATAAGTAGGCAAATTTCTTACCACTATTAATCCATGAGAAAAAAAAAAACTGCCTTAGAAATATTTTATAGGGCTGACTTAGTTAATCTTATTAAGAAGTTATGACTGTAGAACTAGTTAGAGAGAGGTACTCTGTTCTGGGTTAATTGGGACGCATTGTTAGCAAAGGCTGGAAATCTGTGTATAAATGCAAGTGGCCAAAGTATTTTCCTGCTTGAGTTTTTAAAATTCTAATGAATATGGGTGGTTTCTGAATTTCTAGGCAATGCAGGATTTGCATGAGGTTACAGTTCAGTTGTCTTTCAAACTAATTCTCTATGCAAGTCACTGGCCTAGATGCTGTGGCTACAGAAGAGGAAGTATTAAAAAAAAATAAGTTTCTGCCCACCCCAAACCCCTGAATTAAAAATATCTAGTAAAGTGAAAAAGATGCATACAAAAACAAACAAGGGCTTCCCTGGTGGTGCAGTGGTTGAGAATCTGCCTGCCAATGCAGGGAACACGGGTTCAAGCCCTGGTCTGGGAAGATCTCGCACGCCACGGAGCAACTAGGCCCATGAGCCACAATTACTGAGCCTGCGCGTCTGGAGCCTGTGCTCTGCAACAAGAGAGGCCGCGATAGTGAGAGACCCACGCATCGCCATGAAGAGTGGCCCCCACTTGCCGCAACTAGAGAAAGCCCTTGCACAGAAACGAAGACCCAACACAGCCAAAAATAAATAAATAAATAAAATTAAAAAATAAAAACAAATAACTCAATTAAAAAAAAACAAAACAAACAAAAAAAGAAAACAGCAGATGACTTTATATTCTTGTAACAATCGTTGGACACATAGAGTATATGGGTAGCACTACCTGGTGTGGTTGTCATAACCTAAGCACGCCTGCTGTTTGTCCCTGCCTTTCAGTGGTTGGGAGCCTCTCTTTGCCCACAGTGATTTTTGCCACCTGCTCACTCACCCCTTCACTTCGAGAGCAAGTTTGGCAGTTTGTTTGAAACGTACCTTTGCTCAAAGGAAATGGAAAATTCCTTTTTTGAGTTTTACTATGACTAGTGCCAAAGTAGAATTTGTTCATATTGGGTTCCTGGATGGTATAGGAGGAATGAATTCTTACTCCAGCTGTGCAAAAGTTTAGTGTAAAAAAGAGTAAATAAAACAAGCTTGTAGAAGTCAAAAATAACACAGCTCCAGCACTTAGATATGTGGCCTTTTCTTTATTATAAAAGATGGTTAGTCCGACCGACTTTAGTGGATTCCCACAGTGGTTCAGTAAAATAATGTGGGCAATTGGCTGGACACATAGAAGGCATTCTATAAATGCATGTTCTTGTCTGACTTCTTAGAACCCTATGTCATCTATGCTATTCCTAATGTCCATTAAGTAGGGAGCATTTTACTCCATGTGTAGAGCTTACCCTTTATTATTATTTTGACTCTTGAATATTAGTCCTTCTCTTCCAGAGTTTTTATTCTGCTGGATTCCCTTTCTTCCCTTCTCCCTTTTTTCCCCAGTGCAAAATTTTAAGCAAACTCTCAGTCTTCAGGTAACAATTTCATGTGAAAAATTAACAATAATGTCATATCAGAGTAATGCCAGGAAGTTATGAAACTTCACTGTTACTGACAGATGATTAATTTTCTTTTTATTATTAGGAAATTGTTTGTAGGCAACAGTAGAGAACAAACTCTGCTTGTATACATTGCCAGCTCTTGCTTAATTTAGTTTCCCAAACAAACCCAAACTTAATTTTACCCCAAAATATAAGCCAGTTCCCATAGCAAAAACTTTACTGATTTCCAACTTGATTTTTATTTATTGTCCATTTCTCTGTTGATTGAGCTCATCAGATTGAGCAGCAAGATGGTCATGGGATGAACAGTAGGGTCCAGGGGTCATTCGCTGCGGTGTTTCCCCTAAACCAAGACCAGTCTCTAGGATTTCAATGTTTCTTTCCTCCTATTTGCCTTAGATAAAGATCCCCTAGGCACTGGTGTTTTTAGAATTCTCCTTGTTCTCCATTAAACAAGTCCCTTAGAATCTTGACCCAACAGTGACTGATGGTGATCCTTGATTATGGAAGCTTGTAGGCATCCAACTCAAGCAGTCCTGCCTATAGGCACAGCTCTGCCCCTTACTGGCTGTGTGTCTTCCCATGACTTAGGCTCTCACTTTTTTTCATCTTTAAAATAGGACTATAATAATTCCTGTCTTATAAGTAAAATAAACTATCTTAGTATACAGAATGGAGCATAGTAAGTACTAGATAGATGATACCTGCTATTGGGAGCTGATTTATGGCAATCATTGAAACTATTCAGCAGTTAAGCTTTCATTGTGGAAAGGCCCTTACGAAGCATGTTACACATGGTATCAGAGCATGGAAGGAGGGATCTTTTGTTATATCAGCCACACTGCATCACAGGTGACTGCCAGCTCCTCCTTTCTGAACAGAAGCCGGGAGAAGATGGAAAGTTAGATGTTCATAAAACAACTTCATTAATAATACTTGAGAGTTGATGGTTTTATTTTGTTATCTTGGGCTCCCCAAGAAGCAGACCCTGAATAAAAATTCAAAAACAAGTATTCATCTGGGAAGTAAAGGAAACATTAGAGATGGAGTGGGGGAATGTGACAAGGAAGAATACCTCATCAAGCTAGCCACCACCGTGCGTGATGGGAGCTTAATCCCACTAGGGCAACTCCATGACACGTCTCATCGTCATCACATTTAGGGGCGAGGGAGCTGGGGTATTTATACACCAACCCGTGAGAGTCACCAATTAAGGGTCACACCTAGTGGTTTGTTAGTTCTCCAGCTCTTCTAGGTTGCTACAAAGGGGGACAATGTAGCTCTGGCCAGCCAGGGAAGTCCTTACATAAAGAAATGCAGGGTCTGTGTGCCCTGTGGTGAGAAAAACAAGGGCATATAAATGGGCACCAAAAGCATCTGTTTCAATTACTTATTTGTATAAGGTTTTAATGAGAACCTTCCTGAATATATATTTTTGAGGATACAGTAGGTTTATATTGAAGTTTGATTTAGAAACACATGTAGTTAGCATAAAGAAAAGCTATAACATGCCTACAGAATTTTAGACAATTTCTTCCAAACCATCAATCCTTGAGCACTTGCTCCTCCATGGACCCACTGCACCATCATCTTTATCAGTTTTACTTCACATGCTTGATCTCTCTGAAACTTTGGGGGAACATGGCCAGAGCTTCATACAAGTTCCCTTTCTTTTCATTCTCTTTTCTACCCTTCTTAAATACTTTGCATATCAATATGTTATCCATGAACTGGCAGGGTACAGTTTATTTCATCTATTATTCTGCTTCACAAAGGAGGAAACTTATTAACACAAAAACTTAGATAACTACTCTGCTACCTGATCCACCTGGTAGTGCATTCACTTGCAGCTTCTTCCAGTTTCTGTCCTTTTGTTATATTGCTGATAATTGTTATTCCTCTGACATGTACCATGTGCACCTCAGTCCTAAAAACTACGGAAGAAAAGCAACACAGAAATCATCATACCTGGTGCTTCATTTTATGTGGGCTACCTGAAGTGACAGGCTTGTGGCTGTGTCCACATTCCTGTGAAATTAATGTTCCTTCTTCAGACACCTCTTATTCTATTTATAGCCACAGGGCTTCAGTTTTATAAGTGTCCAGAAAGTTCTGAGTAATGCACAGAATTCTACATACACAGCAAATGCAACCTTGGCAAAATGTAATCCCTGGTGAGAGAGAAAAACAGAGAATCAACAGTCCGTTGCTTTTACTGGAATAATAAAACTGGAGCAGTTTGTGTCTGAAAGTGCTGTAAACTAGATTTTTTTTCATGTAAATTCCATAGCCAGGATATAATGGTCATTGTCATGAAATTGGCAAACAGAGAATTACAGTTTTTCGGAGAAAACTTGACTTCTTCTCAACACTCTTTCCTTCTTTGTTTACTCATTGAAATATGCCTGTTTTTATGGATGGTTGGTCAAGATGTGGGCTTAAATGGAACAGTATTTCATGTGAGTGGGAAGAGAATTTGTGTATGTCTACCCAAACATTAAGGAAAAATGAGTACAAACATTTACTGTTACTGTGTTCCCATTCATTTTTTTCACCATATTAAGAACTTTAGAAGTACTCCATATGGACTATGCTGTTCTTAAGGCTTATTAAGGAGGGGACATTTTGCTTAATATATAGAACCTACGCTTAATTATTGTTTTGACCGTTTTAATGTAATTACATATCTTTGTTGTAAGAAAAATTTATAGAATTACATAACCATATTAAAGAATATTATGAAACTTCTGTCTTCAGTTGCTACTGTATTTGGCTTAGGGTTAATAAGAGTTGAACTTTCAAGATACGCTATACAATGGGATGGAGCCTGATAGAATATAATGAAATGACCTTGACATACCTATAAATGCAACCAACCAATGAAAAAACTACATCATTCACAAGAATGATTGTGATTGATTCTTTGAATCCCATTGGTCCATGGGTCTGTGGCTGGGCTGTCTGTGCTCTGATAGCTCTTTGAGAAAGATTAAGGGTTCAACATTATTTAAATTTCTCTTTGTCTCTCACTCTCTCTCTCCAATATCATAGTATGGCTAGTTCATATTTCTGTTCATTACATCATCTTAGAAGCCTTCAGAATCAAGTCATTCCTCATGAAGCAACAAACAGAAAAATATCCCATTTTCAGCAAGTTTGAGTTAAAGCTGGCAAATTATGTAAAGTAACACTTAAAAAGGGGACCCTGGAGAGGAACTTGGTGGCTATTTCAGGACTCATATTTGTGGTGGAGTGGACAGTCACTCAGAACCATATTCATGATACTGGTTATTTCCATCCCAATGCGGCCTTTAGGTCTTCATTCAGAAGCAGCTTGCTACAGCACGTGTGTCATAGAAAAAACTGAGATTTTGTTTTGTTTTCATATCTTAGGCTAGTAGATTAAGTAACACAGAACCTAGCTTTGAAACCTTTCTCCTTTTTTATTTATATTAATCTTAAAGGTGAAAAATAAGTTCTGGTTTTAATTTATACTTTTCTGTATACTGGTATTAATCTTTTAAAATATGTGAATTAGCCATTTTGATTCCATGAGTTATCTGCTCATGTGCTTTGTTCACTTTTCTATTGGTTTTTTACGTGTCTTCCATTTTTATTATAAAAATGGCAAACATTCAAAGGCAGTGAGTGTAGTATAATGAAGACTTTGGTCTCCATCACCCGACAAGTTTCATTTATAATTCCAATCATTCCTGTTCCTTCCAAGTTATTTTGAAGCAAATTAGAAATTTATTATAACATCTGTAAATATTTCTGCATGTACTTCTAAAATATAAAGCCCCAATGCCAAAATTAAAGCCTAAATTAATAGTCCATTAATAACAATTAAATGTTCAACATTCAGATCATCTCTTAAAAGTTTCAGTTTGTTTGAATCAGCATCCAAAGAATGTCTCTACATGTGATTAGATGAAATATTTCTTAAATCTTGTTTTACTTGTAGGTTATCTCATCTCTCTTTTTTTCCCCCTGAATTTTTTTTAGAAGAAACCAAGTTATTTGTCCTGTAGAGTTTGCAATAAGCTGGATTTTGCTATAGCATCCATGTGGTGACATTTAACATGCTCCTCTGACCCTGTGTTTCCTGTGGATTGTTAAGTAGACTTTGTGGTTTGGAAAGATTCCTTCATAAGTGGTGTCAGGAGGGATGTAATTTCTTTATCTGAATTTCTTGTGAAGTGACAGTCTGATGATTATTGTCAAGTTCCATTAATCCATTAGGAATGGCAAAATGGTGATATTCCAGTTCTGTCATTCCTGTCTTGTTTATTAGCTGGGATGCTTGTATAAAGGCCATGTTTCCACTATTCAGTGACTCTGTAAGATCAAGATCGTTTGTATAGGAAAGGCAAGATAAAGGCTTAATTCTTTTCCTTTGTAATCAGATATAACAATTTCCTTCCCTAACATTTTGTAATGGTGACCAGTAAAGGTTCTTTTGGTTATGTTTTGTTTTATTTTGTTTTAAAGATCATTATGAACTTACAGAAATAACTAAATTTACTATATTTCTATCCATTCTAGTTATATTTTCTTAATGATGCTTAAATTGTCCCACTTGAGAGATCAGCGAGAACCTCTGCAAATTGGCTTCTGAGTCTTCATCTTAGTCGGCTCAGGCTGACATAACAAAACAGTATAGCCTGGGTGACTTACATGACATTTGGTTCTCACAGTTCTGGAGGCTTGAAGTCTGAGATCTGGGTGCCAACATGGTTGGGTTCTGGTGAGAGCCCTCTTCCTGGCTTGTTGATGACTACTTTTCACGCTATGTCCTCATGTGGCAGGGGCAGAGAAAAACACAAGAGCTCCACCCTCGTGACCTCATCTGAACCTAGTTACCTCACAAAGGCCTCTTTTCCAAATTCCATCATGTGGGGGTTAGGACACAGTTTAGTGCATAGCAGTCATTTTGACACAATCTTAGGAGTCTCAGTTTCTTTGCTTTCAGGTAGGATAAGATAATCCAAGCTCATTTTACACTTTTCCTATCCCAGCACTGGAGTCAGCTAATTTTTCAAGGAGCTCTGGCTCCTTTTAGTGGGAAATGGTCATTAAAAGCCAAAATCTAGGCACTAAGAGTGCTCATTGCTTTTGTTTTGGTCCTTATTTCTAGGCATTTTCATGGACAGAAACAGGATTTTTTTTCCAAGATAAAATATATTATGATTTTATAAATACACTTGCAACTCAAATTCAGGATTATTGGCTTTTTTTTTTAGCCTCGTTGATCTTATATCTGTATTCCTTTTCTTTATATCAAAAATCTTTGTTTTTAAGGTGACCATTAGCTTACTACTCATTTGTAAAATGAGCCTTGAAATAACAATAAAGTCTTGCTATGATATTGAAAGTTTAAAATAACGTTTGCAGTTCTTTTTTATTTTCCCTAAGGTATATACCCCAATGGAGATTTATAGCCAAATTACTGTGTATTAAAAACACCCAGAGATAATTACTATTAACCTCGTCCTTCCAGCTTTTGTTCTGTTTTCAAAGACCCACAACCCTAAGAGCACAGGAGACTAAGATATATATAGATTCCTGTAGCCTTTTTTTCAGTCAACATTGTGGTTTAAGTATTACCTGTGTCAAAAACAATTCTCCATAAACATTATCTTAATGTCTGCATGGTATCAGATTGTAATTACCTTAACAACTTTTCCATAATATGTAGACACATGACACCTTCTGATACGTATTGCTGTACCTGTCCAGGAGACTGTAACTCTGATTGTAATTCAGTAGATCTGGGACAGAACCTGAGATTCTACATTCCTAACAAATGCCCAGGTGAACCAATGCTGCTGGCCCTTGAATAGTATTTCAAACAGCACTTGTAAAAAGGATGATGATGGCCCAGTAATTTATTTATTGTACTTCCTCTAAGACTGAACAAGGGGGCTGGACTTAGCAGGTGTAATTAGAGCAGATGAATAGACACCCTAGTACTTATATTTATTGAGTTTCTAAGATACCTTCAAGGTAAAAATTCATTTTAGGGTATTTTAGCCAAATCCTAAATAAAGTCATACTACTGGACAGTGTAACCTCTGGATGTTCTTTCTTCCTTCTGAGACCTTTAACCCCAGGGACACTATTGTCTGCCTTTTCTGCCCTTAGGGCTATTTTAGATGTGTTATAGTTCAACATAAAAATATGGAGGTTCTTTGCTGTGATAAGCTAGGGGGTAACCTCTCCCTTTGAAGGCAGGGATAGTAAGGACTGCTTTCTCATTCTGTTCATGTGTTGTTGAGTTAACCCCAAACTGTGTTGTGTTTGAGGCCCTTCCAGTGAGGCAGGTGGTGGGACAAGATCTGATAAGACTTCAGAATTTCCCCAGAATACATGTTTTCTACATCTCTTGCAAGGCCCATGCTCCCAGATTTTTATTATCCTAATATTTGGCTGGCTGGTTCTAGGAATACAACTGTGAATAGCAAATATACCTGTTCTAAAGGATCTTAGAGTTTAGGAGGTCAGACAGGCGAGATACTTGGTAATTATAGAGCTTTATGGATGGTAAATGTCATAGTAAGTTATAAGTAGGCACAGAGGAGGGAATCATAATTCACTATTGTAGATTTTTTTTCCAGGAAAAGTGAAGACAAGGTATAATTAGCCAAGGGGGAAAAAGAGAGGGGGTCCTGGAAGGAGGGAATATCTTGTAGGAAGGTTTAAAGGTTCAAAAGAGAAAGAAGGGGGAAAAGGCAAATTGGGAACTTCAAGTAATCTGGTCTTGAGGATGCCAGGGGAGATTATGAATGTGTGTGTCTGTGTGCACTCATGTGCTGGGAATGGAGGCATCATGTTGTTGAGGAGGATGAAGAAGTTGTAGAGGTAAGTCAGGGCCAGCTAAAACCTTTGAACTTAATTCTTAAGGCTATGGAGAACTGTTAAAAAGTTTTAGGTAGGGAATGTCAACCCCCCCCCCCCCAACCGCCACCAAAAGACACAAAAACCTTAAACAAAAGCCACTCACTGCAACTTGAAGAATGAATTCCTGATTAGCACATGTGAAGGATGAAAAGACTGATTCAGAGCCCTGGAGAGTTTAATAATGAGTAACATTTATGAGTGTTTATGTCAGTGCTAGAGGCCAGCACTAGACACAAGCACTATTTTGAGACATTTTAAATGTATTATTTAACACTCCAAACAACCTGTTGAGGTGTATATGTTTACTATCATCATCCCCACTTACAATTAAGTACGCTGCGTCAAAATGTGGTTGAATTACACTTCTGCAGCCGTAGAACGACACAGTTCTAGAAGCATGACCTGAACTCAGGTGGTTTGGTCCCAAGGTTCACTCACTTCACTACTGGGTTGTACGCACCTCCATGGAGACTAAGATGAAGTAAGCAAGCATAGCTCTATTGCTTGAAGTTGGTTAATATGTGTACATATTATTCTAATTCAGTGGGGGAGAAGGGACTTGACACAAAGGCTGGTGAAATTATAAAAAACATTGACTATAGCAAACATTCTGAAGAGATCAGATACTTAATGAATGCTATTTAAGAGTGGCATCTGGTTGTCACCTGGGAAGTATTATGAGTAGGAACTTTCTGTCTTGGTTCATGTAGGTAGGTACATGTATGCTAACATTTCCACCATGCCCAGAATATGTGTACACGTGGTTGGCTTAAACTTCTACCCAGGTAGTGCCATGTTATAGAAAGGTATTATTTTTCATCATTCCATGTCTAGCAAGTTAATCAATATTAAAGTAGAAACTCACCTCATTAGGATACATTTAGAAGATTGAGAGTCAAGATTCCATATTCCCAGTCAGAGCCTGAAAGACTTGTATAACCTTTAAACATTAAAATAAAATAAAATACGTGTGTATGTTCCAGGAAAGAATTGGCATATATAGAGCTATTTATTGACTAAGTGTTCCCAGTATAGAAATACAGATGCATTTTGGCACTTACCACATTTTCTTTTAAATGCCTCACCATTTTTCAAAAGGTAAAAACATGTCGCCAAGAGCGACAGAAGCAACCCATTTCTGCCAGCTTGGGCAAGTGACTTATCCACTTAAAGTCCCCATTTCCTCATCTGTAAAATGGCAATAATTATGCCTATTTTGCAGGAATATTGTGAGAAAATACATGTAAAGTGGTTGGCACCTAGTGGGTATCCAACCAATTTAAGATTGGTACTTTTTTTTTCTTCCTTGGCAGTAGAGTTGCATTGTCATTATTTTAAAATGCTGAGATTACTTTTCAAATTGCTGTGCTGATTACAAGCTTTCTGAAGGAAATAATTACTAAAAAAACAGATCTCAGTGAAGAATTTAGATTTTTGAGAGGAATAAACAAATATGCCACTATACTTTATCTCTACTCAAGAGTTACCAGAGTTTACCTGTTAAGATGAAATATGTCTTTTTCATAAAAGAGGCCAACTTGGCATTTATTAGCTTTGACCATTGCTTGGCAACGCTAGGTCCTAATTCTAAATTTAGAAAGTTAGAAAGACTCTTCATGTACCACAGTGTTCATTGCAGCTCTATTTACAATAGCCAGGACATGGAAGCAACCTAAGTGTCCATCGACAGATGAATGAATAAAGAAGATGTGGCACATTTATACAATGGAATATTACTCAGCCATAAAAAGAAACAAAATTGAGTTATTTGTAGTGAGGTGGATGGACCTAGAGACTGTCATACAGAGTGAAGTAAGTCAGAAAGAGAAAAACAAATACTGTATGCTAACACATATATATATGGAATCTAAAAAAAAAGGTTCTGAAGAACATAGGGGCAGGATAGGAATAAAGATGCAGACATAGAGAATGGACTTGAGGACACGGGGAGGGGGATGGGTAAGCTGGGACGAAGTGAGAGAGTGGTATGGACATATCTACACTACCATATGTAAAATAGCTAGCTAGTGGGAAGCAGCCGCATAGCACAGGGAGATCAGCTCGGTGGTTTGTGATGACCTAGAGGGGTGGGATAGGGAGGGTGGGAGGGAGGGAGACGCAAGAGGGAGGAGATATGGGGATATATGTATAGCTGATTCACTTTGTTATAAAGCAGAAACTAACACACCATTGTAAAGCAATTATACTCCAATAAAGATGTTTAAAAAAAAAAAGTGAGCAAGACTCTTGTCACATGACTGTTGGTTTAATTAAAACGTGACCCCCACAGTTTTCCAAGGAGACATGTTTCCTGGTGTCAAGTCTCATGTGTTTGCTACTAGACAGTAGGTTGTGACTAGGGGCATTTCGACTCAGCAAATAAAGATACAGCTTTCTCAGTCATATCCAGAGTGAATGGCAGTCCTGTTGCCTTTGAGTCAGCTGAAGGGTAAGGAGGTGAGAGATCTCCTGGCAGCTGTGATCATTTAAATCACAGTGGGTTATTTAAATCTAGTATTTTGTATAAAGCTTAAAAAATAATTTTCATGAGGACAAAAAACTATATGGGGTAAATCCCCCCATTTTTCCTTTGGATCAGGGCATTTTTTAGAATTTTATTTATTTATTTATTTTAATTGAAGTGTAGTTCATTTACAGTGTTGTTTTAGTTTCAGGTGTACAGCAGAGTTACACACGTATGTATTCTTTTTTCAGATTCTTTTCCCTTATTGGTTATTCCAAAATATTAAGTATAGTTCCCTGTGCTATATAGTAGGTCCTTGTAGGTTATCTGTTTCATATATAGTAGTGTGTATATGTTAATCCCACCAGGGCATGGTTTTTAAGACTAGCCCATTATGCAAATAAAGTTCACTTTCTCCTGTTTCTTGACTCTTGTAACAAGCAGTCACATGTTGTAGGAGCACTACATTTGCTTTGAAGCCAGAATCAAAGAAGTTCCTCCAGAGGATAAGAGAGTGTAGCACAAAGAGTGAAAGCATATGAAATTGCCCATAAGCTTTAAAAAATGGAATTTCACTAACATAAAAATTTAGCAGAATTTATTTTTCTTGTGAATAATTATAGTTTGTTTTACCCTTTGCGTTTTCTTTAGCCATCTCCTACGTTGAATCACTCCACATCCTCCCATTCATTTCCTTTTACTTGTAATCCCTATGCAAACCTTAATTCACAGAGAAGCATTATCATAGCACAGTTATGTCACAAGGTTGTGGGAAGGATGGACTGAGATTCAGGAATTAGTGTTGTAATTTAGATTTGAGAACAAGGGTGATGGTAACACCACACAGTTGATGTTGCTATTAGCATAAGGAATGGTGGTAATTTCAGGTTTGTTTACTACTGGAAAACAAGAGAGGGAGGGCTCCTGGTTGAGTTTTCACTGATCCTTGAACAAAGCAGCAGGTGTGCCAGCAAGGGCTCTGCCTTCGCTTCGTGGCTGTCATTCCCATCAGGCTGGTTCTAGCAATTGTGAGCCACTGATGCTCCAAGGACATGATGTCACCTGCTGAAGACTTCCAGTCTGTTGTGACAGAATAATTGGTCCCTGGTACAAAAGAAGCATATGCTGTTGATTGTGAGAACTCTGCCACTTGATGTCAGGAAGAGAAGTCATCAACAGTGGTGAATCCACTGTATGCCTAAAATTGCCATGAAGATTCCTCTCCATGAACCATTCTAGTCCTAACATTTATAATTGCTTGCCTTCTGTAGCATAATCCCAGTGCTGTATTTTCCTGCATTGATACCTGTGGTTCCCCGGCCTCTAGTAAAATCTCTAAAAATACTGAAACATCTATAACCCTGATTTGCTCTGTTCTGCCAAGGGTGCTGTGATATTGTCATGACATCTAGCAAGAGTGACATGTAATGAAGATGTTCAGGTCTGAGTAGCCTCCATTGTTCTGCTTTATTGTTTATGGCACAGGCAGCAGTGGGACAGGGGTGATGGGGGAGCTGTCTACAAAAGCATCTCCAAGGATGCCTTTGAGTGAAGTTGAGACTCAGGATTTGGCAGAACTCATCCAGTGTGAAGACATGTACCCCACTCCACCACTCTCCCACAAGAAATTCTCCAAGCAGAACAACCAGTGACATCTTGAAGCATTTACAGATCTTCAGGGATGGAGCCATGAGCAGAAAGGACGATCACACCCTCAATCACCATCATTTAGATGCTCTGGATCTGAGAGAGAGCTGTCTTAGGAAAACCACAGTGGCTCACGTATGGCTCCCAGAAACTTCTGCATGCAAGACATTTCCAGGACTGCTTTTCCAAATCACCCCTAGAACAGAAGATCGCATTAGGAGAGCTGAAGTCCCCAGAGTTATATCCAGTTTCTTGGATAGGAAGGGAAGAAAATGCAGACTTTTTCAGAGATGGTTTGCTATTTATCTGTTCTTGACATAAACCTGAGGCCTCAGAGAGTTCACTGATGCATCTCTTTACCATGGCAAATGAATAGTGAAGGGTACATTGTGTACTTGTAAAATCCAAGGTGGGGATGTTACATGAGCTGTCTCTGCCTTGAAGTTAATGTCTTTCAAAAGGTTAGTTTTTTTACATCTGGAAAATATTGCTCTATATTAATGTTTCTGTCTCCAAATCACCATAAAGTTTTATCATGCATATTTTAAACAAATTATGGAAATGCCTATTTAGAGTCTCTTTTAAAGATTATTATTGCAAGATTTTTATTATTATTGCAATGAAGTAAGTTGTATGAAATAAGAGTCTACTTTTGTGCCTGGGTAGATTGTGCCAATTGGGTTAATAAACACCTTCATCCTTAGAGCTAGAGCATTTGGATGGAATATCAGGGATGAATGACATTTCTATAACTTTTTAATCAAAGAGCCATCTTTTCTGGACCTGTTTATTTTGGAAAACAGTGTTAAATGTTTTTTTCAGTTCAGTGTGAAAATGCTTTTTCATAAGTATAGCAATGAGTTAATAATCACCGTCTTCACTAAAACTAAAAGAAACATCCAACAAGAAAAGCTGCTAAATCAGTCTTCCCCTACCCCCCTCCAAAAAAAAGCAGATTGTTTTTTTCTATTTTTCCCACACAAAAAAAGTATGCCTTGGTTTTTTGTTGTCTATTCCTTCAAACTCACATAAGGCTAAACTAGACACAATTCATGTTTACAGAAATCAGACACTTTTTTTTTTTCTCTCCTCCATGGTACAATTTCTTACTGGATTTCTTGCCAAATGATGGTAGGAATGGAAAGGCTGTCAGGAGCCAGTAAGCCCATTTGAGAAAAGACAGGTCAAGGTTTTTCATTTTAGAAAGCCTACAAAATACAGAACAGCTTACAGATATGTGCTGGGATGCTTCCAGCTGACACTTTTATTGTGATCTATTTTATTAAGTTCCACTGAAGGGCCCAGCCTGTGGGATGGCCCTCAAGTATGACAGTGTCAAATGCTCCTGGTGGCAGGCTTGACGGGGGCTAATGGCTCCTTCCATTGAGAGAGCATCAGCCTTTTGCAATGAAGAGCAGAGCAAAGCCCCTACTGACTGACAGCCCTGTGAGCTGCTTTTGTTTTGCATTCTTTAACACTCAACACCCTTAGAGGGTAGTTTATCCAAGGAAGTCAGATTCCAAAGCAACCTTCTTTAGAAGTCAAGAGGCAAGAGGATCGACTGAAGATGAACTTACTGATTATCACTACTCTCCATTTTAATAGCAGATGGAAAGTTTTTTTGTTTTGTTTTGTTTTTATTTTAAGTATAGCTGATTTACAATGTTCTGTTAATTTCTGCTGTACAGCAAAGTGACTCAGTTATAAATATATCTATTCTTTTTCATGTTCTTTTCCATTATGGTTTAGTCACAGGGTATTGGATATAGTTCCCTGTGCTATACAGTAGGACCTTGTTGTTTATCCATTCTCTATATACTAGTTTGCATCTGCTAACCCCAGCCTCTCAGTCCTTACCTCCCTCAGCCCCTTCCCCCTTGGCAACCTACAAGTCTGTTCTCTATGTCTGAGTCTCTTTCTGTTTCCTAGATAAGTTCATTTGTATCATATTTTAGATTCCACATATAACTAATATCACATGGTATTTGTCTTTCTGTGTCTGACTTACTTTGCTTAGTATGATCATCTCTAGGTCTATCCATGTTGCTGCAAATGGCATTATTTCGTTGCAGATGGAAAGTTTTGAAGCCTGCTGATTACGTTACTAAATAGTCACTGACCTAAGTCTCAAGAGATAAAGTAGCCACCACTTTAGAGGCATGGCTATTTCTGGCTCTAAATGTATACAAAAAAAATAAGAATTTAATCACAGTTTTGACTGCAATAGGTGTTCTTTCAGAGAAAAAATGGAATCATAAACAGTGTAATCCCTATAGAGTTGAAATTAGATCTTGTGGGAAAGGAATAATTTTCCTTGTTTACATATTAAAAGCTGTGCAAATTTAATTTCTTCTTCATTGTCATTATCTGGATTTGATACTCCCACTGGGCTGTCAAGAGAAGCCTCAGGAGATGGGGATGATTCTAGCAGTGGCCAGTGTTCCGTCAGTGGTGGGATGGACGGATCCAAGCCAGTCATCTCTGATGGGAAGCAGAGACTATGGGTGGCATCCCCACCCCATTTTTTCTAGATCTATCAGGAATCATAATTAGGGAACTAACTAACCTTGGAAGCACTGAAGGGTGCGGTGACATTGTGACATGCCACCCGAATGCCCCGTCAATGAAGAACTTGTTGCCCCAACTACTGGGAGGGCTGTGGACAGACGACAGGGTTGACAGGAATGGTTGCAGCTGCAGAGGACCACTGGGTCCAAGGTTTTGCCTTTCTTGGGAAGGCCACATCCAAGGACTGACCCATGTGCTGGTATGAGTGCCTGGCCATCTAGGCCCAAATCAGAACAACTACGGGCCATTCTAGCTCTGGGACCAGCCAAGGTCAAGCCTGCATCATGGCTCAACTTACCCCTCTGTCCACTCCTTTGCAAAGGAGACCGTTCCAAAGTCTGTCCTTAATACACAGGATGCTCTAAAATTCCATCTCAGGGTCAGCTTCCCAGGGAGCCCAAGCTTCAGTCAACAGACAACCAGACACACTGCAGATTCTTACTGCATGATCTGCAATTACAGTTACAAGTGACTTTGTAGGATTGTAACCCTGTTTTATGTGTGATGGGTCCTGTTAGCAATACAAGCAGCTTCACAGCTAATACTAAGAGGATAGAAATGTGTTGTGAGTTTATGGAAAGAAGGTCTCAAGGCTTTATCTTTACATCTAGGATCAAGCATCAGCTCCTGACAGAATTGGAGAAAATCAAAAGATTCTATTCCGTTTCGTGAGAAGTATATTGGTTTCAGTCTATGAAGAAGTTTTTACAGTTTTTGAGTTATGTGCATGGCCCTATGAATTTTTCCCTTTTAAAAAACTTCCACCCTTTTGATTTAAGATTTTGAAGAATTATTGCCTTCATTATCAGGACTCAGTGATGCTGCCAATTCAATTATCTATAGTGGAGGGCAGCGGTGGCCAAGATAAACGAAAACAATGCATTATCCATAATCATTTATGTTTTCCCCTAACTACTTTTTCTTACATTTGAATACAAATACCTTATAGTTTTAAATAATCTGCCTGTGGACAATTGAAAAAAAAAACTATATTTATATTTGATTCTTTCTCTAAGAAAGTTATAATCAAATATAGTAATAAAGATGAAGCATTACATTGCATAAAAGTCATTCTTGGTATTTTATCAGTCACAAAGGATACTAAAAGGCAGTAGAGGGGTAATGGGGTCAGTTGAGTGAATAGGTAGTGGAAAGATACTTGTGGGGGAAAGCAGGTTGCCATTTTTCAGATTGCATTCAGAATTTCCTTAGCAGTTGCAAACAGAATGGAAGGAGATGATTTGTGTGAGAAACTGACCTTACTTGGTTGTTACATGTATGAAAAATTTTAACAAAGCAACCCTTTAAGCCATTTTGATTTTAAAAGTTCACCTATCTTCTATTGGAATTTTTATTTATTTGCCTTTTAAGACTTGTGAATAAAAAGGACTCAGGCCATATAAATTTATATGGACTTTTTTTTTAATTGAAGGGAAGCTAAATTTAAATATTCTTTTTCTTTGCTCTGTCAGCAGTAAATAATGATATCTCTGTGATAATAAGAGCTAAGTTTCATTGCATATTTTGCTTTTGAGGCACTATACCCATGTATGTACATATATTTTCTCTTTGTTTCTCCAGAAATCTTGGGAAGCTCACATTAACCCAATGAGATGCTAAGGCTCAGAAAGTTTGAATAAGTCACCAAAGGTCACAGAGCTAGAAAGGAATAGACTTAGTGTTCAGGGTCAGACAGCCTGACTCTATCATCCATACTTTTTCCAAAATACTGAACAGCGGTGGATGTCAGCTCTGTGTCCTCAAAAGGAATAGGATCCGCTTCAAGTAAAAGCACAGTGTGTTAGCTCAAAGATGGAAAACCGTCATCTGTCTCATTTCAGTGAATTCTCTTCATCCAGTTTAACTGTCAGACCATGCAAGTCACCACTTTTGTTTCTAGACCCTCTGAGTCTGAGTTTAAGGAGTTACTGTTCTCTTTTGGAGGCTTCTAAGAAGTATCAGCCTGCCCGTTGCTTGGTTTTTATTTCTTGGCATGAGTTAATGCTATGCTTTATGGGAATGCCTTAATTTCTCTGTTTCAGTATAAACAATTGCTTATGTAACCATTCTAATATATGCCAAGGAACACTAGTTCATCACCCAAAAATATTGGAACACCTACTGTGTGTTAGACTCTGTGCCAGGCACTGAATATAGAACAGTAAAGAAAATAGATATTGTGTCCACTTTCATGATGTTACTTCCTTATTGGAAAAGAGGCAAGCAATATGAGTTCTAGAAGCCAGTTCATTATAATTTGCTCTAATGAATTCATCCATGAGCTGTTAACATTCTTAACCTGAGCACATTTTGAAATAGAAGGGATTTACTTTTAAGGAAAATATTTTCCCCATCTCTGCTTTGAAAACAATGAAATATGTTATTTTTTTTTAAATGCATGAGTCAGTATAAAGTACTATGCAAATAATAGGATTTGAGGCATGTATTTGCCTATTAACATGGCCTAAAACTTTTAATTGTTGTAAATAGCAGTGATTATTGCATATATTTTATATAAAGTTCTAAGATACACAAATGATGTTGTGTACACAAATGATTGTATTCCAAGATACACAAGTGATTATATTCCCCTTTATAGTCCACCCTTTTTTCCCCAGAACTTTGGACCTCCATGTGTTTAACCCAATTGATATAACTAAGATCCACAAAGACCTAGAAGCCTTAAGCCCTAAGCTTTTGCATAACTGTTCCCAAATATTGGATCATCCTCCTCAGCATATTAGCTCGGATTCCTGCCAGGTCTGCAAAGAACAAATTCTCATTAGAACCTTGTCCAAATCTCAGTGTCATCCTTCCTATTTATTGGAGTTGGATTGGATTCATGACCGCTACCCCTACCATCTTGACATGTAATTTTGGCCCCTTGTTGAATACACCCCTGAGACTGTTCCTGGAAATGATTTTCTCTATGTTTGCTGGATCTCTGGGCTGTCCTGAATATGTTTGGGAAGAGAGTTTCTGTTTTGGGTCTGTGGATCTAGCCTGAGTGTGAATAACTGGGTCATGTTCCTGGCCTCAAAGGAACTTGGAGCCTGGCCTATGAGGTTGCCTGATGAATATGATCATGGAATTTGCAATTGAAAGAGGTCTTAGAGACCACCTACTCCAACTATTTCAAACAGACGCAGAAACTAGAGCCAAGAGGGTCAAGTGACTAACCCAGGGTCTCAGAATGAACTCGTAGCAAAAGCCAGACCAGAATCCAGTTCTCTCCTCCAAAGATCACCGTCTTCCCATGGCTCCGTACACAGGCTCTAATTTTTGGCTTGCCTTGGTCTTAATCCAATGAATAGGATGGACCATTTGTAAAGTTTGGATGGGTTTAAAATAAAGATTAGCTATTGTCTTTTGTGACTGAACAAATATCTGGCTCAAGTTAGGGACTAAAGAAAAGGAAAATAATAAAGCAAAGCAACTACGTTATTTACAATGTAAAAGTGAACAGTAGCAAAACTATTAAAGGAGTTAAAAATTTATATATCTTTGGGTGGTTTGTAAATTACAGAGTCACTGTGTTCTTTTTCTATTATTACTGATGTATAGTTGATTTACAATGTTGTCTTAGTTTCTGGTGTACAGCAAAGTGATTCAGTTTTATATGTTATTTTTTCATATTCTTTTCCACTATGGTCTATCACAGGATATTGAATATAGTTCCCTGTGCTATACAGTAGGACCTTGTTGTTTATCCATTCTATATATAATAGTTTGTATCTGCTAATCCCAACCTCCCAATCCATCCCTCCCCCACCCCCACTCCCCCACCTTGGCAACCACAAGTCTTTTCTCTGTGTCTGTGAGTCTGTTTCACAGATAAGTTCGTTTGTGTCATATTTTAGATCACATATAAGTTATATGATATTTGTCTTTCTCTTTCTGACTTCACTCAGTATGATCATCTCTAGGTCCATCCATGTTGCTATAAATGGCATTATTTCATTGTTTTTTATGGCTGAGTAATATTCCATTGTATATATGTACCACATCTTCTTTATCCACTCATCTGTCGATGGGCATTTAGGCTGTTTCCATATCTTGGCTATTGCACCTCACATTCTCTTTAACCCTGCTAGCCACAGCATGAGTAAGAAAATGCTCCCCACCTTAATGCATGTTCATATACAGGATCCTTGCTTCCTCCAAGTATGTACGCCTTCTTGAGAGCAGTGCAACCAGCCAATGCTCCAAAACTTTGCTAAAAATCTACTCTTTCTTTCAACAAACATTTATTGAGCACCTACTGTGTGCTAGGATGTCTTCTAGGAGCTGGAACCACATGAATGAACAAGGTAAACAATATCCTGCTCCACAAAACCTGCAGTTTCATGGGGGAGAGGGAACCATGTTGTTCTGGAGAAAGACAAGGCATGGAAAGGGAGGGAAGTAAAGGCAGGTTTGTGCAATTCTAAACAATGTTGTAAGGGGTGGCCTCTCTGAGAAGGTGATATTGTACAGAGATGTGAAGGAGAAGAGGAAGAAATCTATGTGATTTTCTGGAAAAAGATGATTCTAAGCAGAAGGAAGGGCAAGGGCAGAAGCCCTGAGTCAGAATCACGCCTGCGGTGTTTGAGGAACAGCAAGGAAGCTGAGTGAGCAGAGCAGAGAGAGAGCAAGGAAGAGGAAACAGAGTGGGGCGGAGTTGTAGGTCATTCTATGGGGGTTTGCTTTTATTCTGGGTGAGATGGGAAACCATTTCAATTTTGAGCAGGACCATGACCTGACCATCTTTACAGCTTTGCAAGGATATCTCAGTCTGCCGATGGGCTGAGTTGAGAAGGTTCTATATTTGGGCAAGTGTGGAAGCAGGGGGACCAATGAGGGGGCTGTTACAATAACCCAGGAGAGAGATGCCCCTGGGCTACACACTGGGCTTCACACACAGAGGTGAGGAGAAGTCTATGAATTCTGAATGATTTTGAAGGCAGGATTAACGGGATTTAATGACTGAATGCAGAAGGAAAAAGAAAGAGAGGAGTCCAGGGTGACTTCAAGTCTCATGACCTGAGCCACCGAAGAGTTACCGTTTACAAGATGGAGAAGACTGGGAAGGGGTGATTTGTGGTGGGGGGCAGTGGCTGTGGAATGTGCAGCTGGAAATGCTGAGTACAGGCAGTTGGGCACACAAGTCTGGAGATGAAAGGAAAGGACAGAATTGGAGAGATGGCTTAGAGGTGGAATTTAAACTCATGAGACTTGGTAAGATAGCCTGGTGGGGATTGCATGTAGGGGAGGGAACACAAGATTTAAGTGAGAGCGAATATTCAGCTCTCTTCTCCCTAGAAGCACAAAGATCAGGTATATATAGTAAGTAACTTTAATTATTTTATTTTCATTTCACATGGAAGGTAGAATTATTTTCTTAACATGCAAGGTAGAATTAGGTTGTTGAAAGTTAGGATTAGGGTTAGTAAGTAAGTAAGTTTAGACATTTAGGCATGCACATGCACAAAGGCATGCACACATGCACTCAGATGATAGCTCAGAAGAAATGGGGGCAACGTTGAATGGGCTCTTTTTGAAACTTGGCCCATGATGAAGATAACAGCAGTTACAGGCCTTGAGGCAAATCTTCCTTCCTGGGCCTAAGTCTGATTACTTGGGGAGTGTGCTGTCTGTTTTCCATGTTACAGAGCACAAAGGGAACTAGTGTCATTTTATCAGCTAGATAATTGAGAACTGTTTTAATTTTTGGGGAAAAAATAAGAGTAGTACTTCTTGAAGATAAGTTCATTCCTCTGTGTTGTTCCCCCCCTCTCCCCAACTTCTGCCCAATTATTGTTTTGTTTTGAAACTTTGGTTTGAAGAATATTTTCTGGAAAGTGATTTCACTGTCCTTTGTGAATTGTAAAATGATGTCCTGCAGTCAAGTGAAATTTTCCTTTCATGAACCTGTGTGAAATCCAGGGGCTGGTTGAGAGTGCCTATCTATGCCTAACCATGTGCTGGATGTTTCATAAATGTTCTCACCTTATTTGCCTAGCAGCCCTGTGATAATGGTATAGTGAGCTCCATCTATGTCCAAGAAAAGTGAGATTCAGAGAAACTAAGCAACTGGTCAAGTAGTAAAATGAGTGTTGTAACTCAAATCCTGTGCTCTTTACTCTGTATATCATACTGCATCTTTTTACACCTCTACCAAAATTTCCACCTAAGCCTAAACCAAGCAGATCTTTCTCAAGTTGAAAGTGTACCTGCTATTACTTCCCTGGAGTCAGTGCTTATTCTCTTCCAATCATGTGACTAAGCACATTCACAAGTGATCTGTGTTAACAGCATCTTCCCTTAGAGAATTCCCCTGGATGTTCAATGTGCAACTGCCCTAATCCTCACTGCCCATCAAATGGCTGTTTCTATTATTAGCTTTATTCATAGTCTTGGTAACTGAGAGATGAATAACCAATCTTAAGGTCAGAGGTGAAACCACGGGTCCAGTTTTCTAGTAGCAAATCATTTCTTTTGGGAGTAGACTACCTGCTGGGGCGTTGTACGTGTTTGATGAAGGGGCCGTTCCACTTGGTGCATCAAATTGCCTTATCACATTTCTGCACATTGCTTCCATGCATGCTCATTTGTCCTGCACAAATCCCAAACCAGTCTGTTACCCTTTGATGCTTTTTCATCTTTTGTTCTGCCTTATTATTCCTAGGAAGTAAAAAAAAAAAAAAAATCCCAAAATATAAAGTTTGAATTTCAATGACTGTAAGGACAGAAGGCATAAGTGGCCCCTAAATTTAGCAAATAAATTGGCAAAGATTAAACAGATGGGTCACACTACTATAGTAGACGTATAAGGAAAATGGAACTTATATACACTCTTGGCAGTTGTAAAAATTGGTACAAATTTTATGGAGTACCTAGAACATAATAAATTAGTATTTATTTTGATATAGAAATTCTACTTCTGGAAATGTATCTTCTAGATATAGTCACACAGCTGCTGGAGTTAAGATACCTGGGCAGAGATAACTGGACCGAAATATTTGCTTATTGCACTATTCTTGAAAAGCAGAGACTTGTCGATGACTTTCTAAAAACCAAAACAAATTTAGCTCTGAATCTATATTAAGTTTATTATTTTGGTAATGTAACAAATCTTATCCTTTCTATATAAAAATTTTGAAATCATGGATAAGTAAGAAAAAAGAAGGAAATTATATTCAGGGTACCACCGGGTAACCATCATTAGAAAGTGAATGTATTTCCCTCTAGTTCTTTTTTGTGCAAATATGTTATGTGCCAACATGGCTTTTTTTCTACTTTCCCCATATAGCTTGATAACATTGATACTTTCTTTTATAAGAACTTTCTACAAGAATCCATTTTAATAACCACAAGATTCCCCATTTTATGGAAACATTGTAAATTAAACTTTCCCATTGTGCAGGAAATTTAGTTGTTTCCAGTTTTGCTTTGAAGTACTCTGATAGTAGCAGGTCAGAAAGTACCTACACGTTCCTTTTTTATTAGTTGATTTATTTGCCCCATGTTATCCTCATTGATTCTGGTTTTGCTGAAGCTTTGTTGACATAGTCTGGGCCAGTATGTATATTCTAATTTGCTTCTCTCTTGGTAAATCACTTTTATGGCTGGTATAATAACTCAAGAAGTTACTATATGTATATAATATATGTATATATGTGTGTGTATATATATCTATATCTCACATCTATAACACATTATTCTTTTAATTTCAGCCACAGCATTTGATTTTAACACGCACATATTTTTGGATTTGGGGTGGTACAGTTATGTCATTGGTGGTAGTCTGGTGTTTTTAAAGAGCCTGGGCTCTGGAGTCACCAGCCTGGGTTTAAACCTTGACTCTGGTGGCTGTGTGGTTTTAGACCAGTCCTTTATCCACTGTTTACTCATCTGCAAAATAGTGGTGACAATAAGATCCACCTTGAAGGCTAAATATGAGTGTTGGAGGCAATGCAGGGCAGGGCTTAACACGCAGCACATGCTTGATGAAAGACAGCCATCATCACCCCTGGTACCTGCTGCTCGTCCTTCGCTCTGTTCTTTTGATATTATTGTAGTTTTTGTTCAGCTTTTGCCACACACTTTCTCTTCACTTCCAGTCGGGGATCTTTTCCTCAGCTCTGCGTTGCGTTAGGCTTATGTGTCCATCTCTGTAATAATCACATTTCCTCTTTTCCTGTCTCCTCTGCCCCTCTCCTCACACCAAGTATCGCTAAAATATGAATTGTCAATTACTAGCATGAAAATGAAACTGATGATAAAATCATGAGCTACGGTTTTTTGGGTGTCTCTATGGGTTGGTAGCTTTTAAATCGGAACTACTAAATTGCTGATTTTTAAAAATCTTTTAACATTTTTGTACAACGAACACAATTTGTGTACAGGAATGGGGCTGTTGACCTATTAGGACTGCAGATAAATGTGGGGCTTGAACTCTTATAATCCTCTCACTCACCTCATGAACACAAGACATGGCGCTCGGGGAATTTAGTGCAGGCTTCAGAATAAAGGAGGAGAAGCAGAAAAATGATTTAGTGGCAGGGCCAGTTGATGATATCCTGTTCAGATCTCTTCATTATGCCCTGGGACTTTTCTGGATCCTTGACTTGGGATATTGCCGTAAGCATTTTGGATGTCTCAGGGGAAAAAAAATCATAAAAATCATGAAGAGTCACCCTTTTGGAAGGGACCCATTGTCATACTCAGTTAGATTCTTGTGGGAAATGGAAGCCGGGGAGGACAATCATGACTGACAGTTCTTTTTATGTAATTTTGTATACACCGACGTTTTCTGCCCTGTCTTTAGTATAGAGAGGAAAAGATCTCCTCTTCTCAGAGAAAGACAAATATCACATGATATCACTTATATGTGGAATCTGAAAAAATGATACAAAAGAGCTTATTTACAAAACAGAAATAGACTCACAGACATAGAAAACAAACATATATATAACAAGCATATATATATGTTCACTTTGCTGTACACCAGAAACTAATACAACATTGTTAATAACTATACTTCAATTTTTTAAAAAAAGATCTCCTTTTCTGATTAAAAAAAATTTTTCCTTTAGTTAAAAAAATAACATTCAATGTAAAATAATAATAATGATAACACAGAAATATCCGGGATAAAATTCTCATGAACATCTGCCCCAGAGTCACACATTATCATTTTTGTATATAAACCTTATCTTTGTCCATGCACATACACTCATTCAAGTCTACATCCTTGTGTATTTCACTTATCTGTATTACATACACTTTAAAAAATAGCATTAGTTTTCTTCCCCCCCCCAAAGCAGACCCTGAGGCAAGAATTTGAGTGTATTTAGTTTATTTGGGAAGTGATCCTGGAAAACAGCAGTTAAGGAGTGGGGAAAATGAGATAGAGACAGGAGGAAAGTCCAACAAGGATGTTCTAACAGGCAGATTTGGGCTGTGGGCGGTTGGAGCTCACGTTTGCTAGGAAACCTCCCAGGAACCAAGCACAATGCACATCAGATGAGGGGGCTATAGCATTTATTGTCAATGTCCATACCCCATTGTCTGACGTTTGCCCCCAGGGTGTAAACTCCCCTGCAGCTTGGCTTGCGCCTGTGCCCGGACGAGCATCCTTCTGCAGATCTGGAAAAGGCAGAGCAGAGAAACCCTGCACGCACCTTACCTGGGACTGGCCGTGGTGCCTGTGAGTGTCTACCGCAGTCGTGTGCTAATCAGATGGGCCAAGGATGCTGTGTGCACTGCCAGCACCGAGCACCATCTCCAACCCTGTCCTGCATGTTGTTCTTCAACTAGCTTTTAAAAAATTCAGCAATGGATCTTGGATACATCCCCAAGTCAGCACATGCACACATATTTACATACCCTTTGTTTTTTTTTTATTTATTTATATTGAAGTATAGTTAATTTACAATGTTGTGTTAATTTCAAGTGTGCAGCAAAGTGATTCAGTTATTCATATATATATATATACTCTTTTTTCAGATTCTTTTCCATTATAGGTTATTACAAGATACAGAGTGTGGTTCATACCTTTTGTTTTTAATGGCAGCATTTCTCACTGAATGCGGGCCAGCTAATCACTTGAGTGAGAACAATGCCAGTTTTTGTCCTCATTTTACCTTGTGAACCTAGAGGTGTGCCAAATAATCCTCCCTAAAACCAGGAGTGATTTAACTTCTAAAACAGTGCATCTCAAATTCTTCTGTACACATGAATTACCTGGGGATCTTGTTCAAATACACATCTGATTTAGCAGGTTTGGGGTGGGGCTTGAGATGCTCCATTTATAACAAGTTCCTGAGTGATACTGATCCACAAACCATGCTTTGAGTTCAAGGTTTTACAACCAGATAACTTGAAGGGAACTTGTACATTGTAAAAGTACTTCTTATAAGAGTCTGGAGAATTTGCATAAGGATAGACGTATTGAACTAGGAGAAGGGAGACTCTAATTTCCGGCTGGGAACTTGCTGTGGACACGGTTATCGTGCAGGTGCCTTGGTTCTGGTGTAGAATTTATAGTCCAATGTGTGCATTCCTTTGCTTGCAAAGAGAACAGGTTTCTCATCTGCTCAGCTCTATAAATGTGTTTGGCCAAGATGGCCTATAAAACTGGATTTGGAATATTCCAGGGTTCCTGAGTGTTTACATTTACACATCGTCGCTACTCTTATCAGATCACAAACCTGAATGTCTTACAGATAAATCAACTTAAAGGATCCAAAAGAGAGTTTTAGATTTTTCCCTTCAAATTTGGTCCTCCATGTCTTCTGTTAAAATAACTGGTAACTGTGTGGGTGAAGATGCAAATCAAAACCCTGACATAATCCTTGAATCCCTTCTCAAATTCCTCATCTCCCAGCCATGAGGAAGTATGTAGACTGTACCTGAAAAATGGGTTTTTTGAAGTCCACTTTTCTCCACCACCTCCACTGTCATCTCCATCACTCTCATGATCTACTGCACAAGCTTCCCAGCCTATGGGAACCCTCCCCTATGTCTTAGCTCCCCATTCTCTTAGAAACAAATTGATTTTCTCAACAAATCAGATCATGTTTTTCCCCACTTGAACACTTCAATTCCTTCCCATTGCATATTAAGAACAAAATCCTAATTCTACTCAATATTCTGTAATAACCTACATGGGAATAAAATCTAAAAAAGCGTGGATATATGTATACGTTTAACTGAATCACTTTTGCTGCACAGCAGAAACTAACACAACATTGTAAATCAACTATAATATAAAGTAACTTTTTAAAAAAGAACAAAATCCTGGTTCCCAATGCATAGACCCAGCAGGGCTACAGTGCCCTCAGGGGTCTGGGCCCTGCCTACCTTTCCAGCGTGATTTCCTGCCCCTGTCTCCTGGCTCACTGTGTCCCAGCCACACTGGCCCTTTTCCTTGTGCACAGGAAGTGCTTTCCTGCTGAGGAACTTGGCCTTTCTGCCTGCCTGGAAAATGTTTTGAATTCTATGAATTTTGTAATTTTTTTTTTTCAGTTAATCTGATATGCACCAATCCTTTCTCTATGTAAATCTTAATCTATTTAACTATTGTAAGTCTTAATCTGCCACTCTTTTAAAGGTTCATAAGGAAACAGTGAGGGAAAGAAAAAAAATCAAAGAAAGCCTTGATTTCTGTCCTCCTTGCCCTTCCTACCTGTCTTCTTTGATTTCTGATTTCCTCTATGCTAAAGCAGGCAGTTTTCACTGAATAGCTAATAAGTGAAATGCCATTACCTGTAAATAGACACATTTTGATTTAGTGTATTCTTTAATGTAAGCTTCTGAAATTCATCCAGTTACCTGTTCCCTCAAGTGCTTTATTTTATTTTGTTTCTCATTTACTTAAGAAGAAAACAGAGGCAGGCACCAAGTGAATGTGTACAGCAGCTTAGATGGGGAAAAGATACAGATATTAACCTCTATGAAGTGTCATTTAATCCTTACTGTGATAGCCTGTGATAGCAGTATCCTTCTTTTAAATGGCGAGGAGACAATCAAGGAAGTGAACTCACTAGTCCAGAATTATAGAGTGTGTGTGTTTGCATGTGCATGTGTGTGTGTGTGTGTGTGTGTATACACATAAACTTATATGTAATATAATATGTAACTGCTTCTGGATTTGAAACTAGTTCAGCCTTGGAAATCCCTGGTGGTGTTTCATTATATTGGCATCTTTCTCACTGGAGTTTGTGGAAATATTTTTAGGTCTTCATGACTTTCCTATGAGAATTTATAAATTTGGGACTTTCCATTCTATGATAATCTTTGAAATGATTATGAAAGCATATTTGAGGTCATCTGGTTGACCAGCTGATGTCACTGCCTGTGTCTGTGTTTGTGTCTATAATCACATGGTGCCAAGGAGACCTACTGTCACTGTCTGGGGCTAATGAGGAGAAAACAAGGCAGACATAACAAGTAAATGATGCTTTTAGGCCAAATGAAAGCAGTTAGCCTAGCAAGCTGTGCTCAGATGAAGGTTTCATAGCAATTCAAATAGAGAAATTGACGGGAGAATCAGAATGTCGCATGGCAAAAATAACAGCCCATGAACTTCAAAAATACCTGCTGCAGTCAGTAGCATGTTCATGTGGCAAGTGGCAAGTTAGATTTGGCAACATAACATCCTCCATGGTATCACATTAATGTTTTAATTGTAGTGGTCATGCAACTTTGCTTTTATGCAATTTTAAAGTGCACTTGATTTACTAGTTGTATTGGAGCTATAAACAGAGGTATATCAATATACCTCATTGATTAAATGTTTGCACATATTTAAGTTCTCCTTAATAAATATAACCAAATCAACACTGGGAGTCTATTAGGTATATTTATATAAACCATATAATGATACATAGTGATAGATATGTAATAACAGTATTTTTACACCACACACACACACACACACACACACACACACACACACATATATATATATAATTGTTTTTTCCACTTTAAAGGGGTTGATACCAGGGTATCTCAAGTTTGGCATGACAGATACTGTCTTTCACAGACCATTCTTTGTTGCGGAGGGCTTTCCTCTGTGTGATGGGATACCAATATCAGCTTCCTCACTGCAGTTGTGGCAAATAAAAATGTTTCCAGATATTGCCAGATGTCTTCTGACGGGCAACATCGCCTCGTTTCAGAATCAGTGATCCATGCATTACTCATCTACAGTGACCACTGCCTTGTCCCATGCTGTGTCTGAGGTTACAAACTCTCAACAGCATCGACTCCGTTTCTGCGAATGAGGGAAGGGTCCTGATGGTGCATATGTGGGCTACACTATGGGGAGGAAACCTACCAGGGTCATGGAGAGATGGTGGTGTTGGCAAAGAATTATGTCTGCCTTGAAAGAGATTTTATCTAGCTCTTCTTTTATGCTCTATTGTTTCTAGATTCTTGAGATCCAGTTTGAATCTCCATCTTCATTCTCTCTGTTCAATCACCTAGGCAAACATTTTACAAAATCCTTTTCTTGGAGACCAGGAGCTAGGAGTATACATGTGAGCCAAACAGATGGGCATTGTACAGGGTGTTGTTAATTATAAGAATCACATTGTATTAGGGGAAACAAATGCTGAATTCCACGTTTTTTGTTCTTTCTACCTTCAGGGAGTGCAGTTTGAATGCAAGACAAAGAATGTATACTGTCTTATATTTCTTTTGTAAGGTGAAGTACTTATGATAGATATTTATTTTTTTGGATTTTAGCTATCAAGATTAATAGCTTGTTTATTTTATTTTTACAGCCACTTAACTTTCATTTTCAAATAATTTCAAAGTTACCAGAAAAAAAAAGTTGCAAAAGTCGCATAACACCTTCCACCCAGATTTTCCACATATTAAACATTTTCCACATTTGCTCTATCATTTTCTCTATAAATATATACATAATAATATTATTATTCTAAAATATTTGAGACAAAGTTACAGATTTGATGCCCTGTTATCCTTAAATACTTAAGTTGTACTTCCTAATAACAAGAACATTCATACACAGTAAAATGATCAAAATCAGAAAATTAACCTCAATACACTAAAAATGTCTAATCTAACGTCCCACTAATGTCCTTTATAATAAGCAAGCATTTTATCCGGGCAGGAGCTAGGATTCAATCCAGCATCAGTCCCTACATGGACTTGTCACGTCTTTTTAGTGTCCTTCAAGCTATGGTGCTTCTTCAGTATTTCTTCATCATTTCTTCATTTTTGAAGATTAAAGGCCGATTATTGTACATTGAATGTCCCTCAATTTGGGTCTGTCTGATGTTTCCCAATGAGTGGGTTCAACTTTTCACTGTTGGAAGGGAGGCTACAGAGCAGTCCTGTCCTTCTGGTGCATCACACAGGGGGCGGGGTGGGCAGGACCTGATGTCCACCTGCTTCATGCTGGTGATGCGACTCTGATCAAAAGATGTTGTCAGCAAGGTATCTCCATGGAAAAGTTACTGTTTCCCTCTTGTAATTAGTAACCTTTGGGGGAAAGTTCTTTGAGACTATGTACAGTTCCTAGTTCTCATCAAATTTTCACTCACTTGTTTTGACATACACTGATTGTTCTTGCGTAAGTCAATTATTATTATTATTGTTACCAAGTAGTGATTTTGTAATTCCAACATTCCTTCCACAGTCTTAGTTTGCATCCTACTTTAAAGATACCTCATTTATTTAGTTAATCACTTACATAAGAAGAGTCTCATGGAAGCAACCAAAATGTCCATCAACAGATGAATGGATAAGGAAGACGTGGTACATATATGCAATGGAGTGTTACTCAGCCATAGAAAGGAATGAAATAATGCCATTTGCAGCAACATGGATGGACCTAGAGATGATCATACTAAGTGAAGTAAGCCAGTCAGAGAAAGATAAGTATCATATGATCCTGCTTATATGTGGAATCTAAAAAAAATGATACAAACGAACTTATATCCAAAACAGAAATAGACCCACAGACACAGAAAACAAACTTATGGTTACCAAAGGGGAAAGGGGGAGGGATAAATTGGGAGTCTGGGATTAACAGATACACACTACTATATATAAAATAGATAATCAATAATGACCTACTGTATAGCACAGGGGCCTCTACTCAATACTCTGTAATAACCTACATGGGAAAAGAATCTGAAAATGAATATATGTGTGTGTGTGTGTGTGTGTGTGTGTGTGTGTGTGTATCCCTAACCCTAACCCTAACCCTAACTGTTATATATATCTGAATCACTTTGCTCTACACCTGAAACTAACACGACATTGTAAATCACCTGTACTTCAATTAAAAAAAGAGTCTCATAGATTCTTATTTTATGGGTTAAATCCTAACATTTTGAGTATTTATTCCGGAATGTTTTAAATAGAGCTCTAACAAGGTAAAGATAAATGGTGGCTATAAACTTGCTACTCTTTTCTCTCCTCTTCCACGCACCATATGAGCTAACTTTGCAGTCCTGTTCAGGTGTTAGGGTCATCCAGCAGAAGCAGCCACTGTCTCAAAGGGTGGGTGACAGTTCTGCCTCAGTGATTCATTGAAGTGGAGCTGGAGGAGCACAAGTCACTTTCTCCTTGGAAGCCTGGAGCACGTTATTGTTCTTAACTGTGCTGAGAATGCCAGTGACTCTAAAGCTGGGGGAAAAGACGCTTAATGAGTTTCAGCCTGTTAATGTACTGCAGGTTCCCAATTGTATGAACTTAAGAAGCTTAGCAATTTGGTATCTTCTGAATAATAACATTTATTTTATACTCTAAATACTCCTGGGGAAGTCTGAATAACATTGCAGCTTCTTTGGTGTAATAGCTTTGGTGGGCTAATTGACTTCAACCATGGGATTGCGCCTTAAAAAAAAAACAAACCACAGTTTTGATTAATGAGCCTAGTAATAAATCATTAATCTTTTTAGCTCATAAATGATAGGAACAGTGCTCTGCAATGTATTTCTAGATTTCCCCCCTGCAATATATTTCTAGATTCTCCTGCTGATCCAATGGCCACATTTTAAGGATCTTATCATCAGTTTAATATGTCCACCTCCATGTAATTTAATATAATATCTAGTAAGTTTGCACCTATGAGGAATGCAATGGGACAGATTCTAAATAGCAATAATCGGGACTTCCCTGGCAGTCCAGTGGTTAAGACTTAGCCATACAATATAGGAGGTGCAGGTTCGATCCCTGGTCAGGGAGCTAAGATCCCATATGCCTTGGGGCCAAAAAACCAAATAAAACAGAAGCAATATTGTAACAAATTCAATAAAGACTTTAAAAATGGTCCACATTGGGCTTCCCTGGTGGCGCAGCGGTTGAGAATCTGCCTGCCAATGCAGGGGACACGAGTTCGAGCTGGGAAGATCCCATATGCCGCAGAGCAACTAGGCCCGTGAGCCACAATTACTGAGCCTGCGCGTCTGGAGCCTGTGCTCCGCAACAAGAGAGGCCGCGATAGTGAGAGGCCCGCGCACCGCGATGAAGAGTGGCCCCCACTTGCCACAACTAGAGAAAGCCCTCGCACAGAAACGAAGACCCAACACACCCATAAATAATAAATAAATTTTTTAAAAAAATGGTCCACATTAAAAAATCTAAAATAAATAAATAGCAATAATTGCTCTTTTATGAACATGACTTACATTTACTTAGTAACTGTCCTTCTGCAATATCCTAAATTTCTTTATTTCTATAATTACTCATAATTATAGAAAAGATAATGAGTTACTGAGCTTCTCCTATGTGTCTGGAACTCCACTAAATTTTTAGTATATTGTGTCATTGAATTCTCATAATAAGTCTCTGAAGTAATTAGTATTATTTCCCCTTTACAGTTCAGGAAATTTGCTGAGAAATGGTAACTAGTTAATGTCATAGAACTGGTAAATGCCAGAGTCACCATGTCACTATCTGTTTACAGATTATTCCTACCCAACATTTTCTGGAGGTTTATAAATAAATTTGTTTTTTGGTTTTTTTTTGTTAAAAATTGAAATATACAAATAGTTGAACCCACATTGAAAATTTTGTTTGTCTTAAGGCTTAATATATCCTAAGGGGTTATATATTTCAAGAATTAATTTTCGTGTTCATAACATAGCTGAGACACCATTTAGAAATAATTTAGACTGTCTAATCACCACATTGAAGAAAATAGAATTTCAAGTTATGGACAGTAAGAGCATAGGAGGCAGATGTCTACATCCTTGCCTGCACTAATGTGTTTGCTAATGAGAAATAGCTTTTATTGGTGAAATTTAGTTGTAAACTAGCCACGAGGCCAAACTCTCTGTGGCAGGTGAGAATCATGGCCCATCATGTCTCTGTTGTCAGGATTTAGCTCAGTGGCTGGTATAGACTAGAGGATTAAATGTTTGATGAGTGAGTGAATGAATGGTCAATAGTATAAAAAATAAGAGGATGATCCATTTAGTATAGTGGCTTGAGTCAAGATATGTAAATCCACAAGTGGCTTTGACTGGGATCAGTATTGTGACCCTGTGGGCCCCCAGTTGCTCAGGTGGGCTGGCAAAGAGCCCAGGACTCCTGTAAACAGAGCTGGGGGAAAATGGAGATGCATGCATGCTTTTCTCGTCAATCTTCCAGGAAGTCCTGGTGACATCATTTAACTCGATGTTGAGTCACATTAAGAATAAGACTTGGGGGCTTCCCTGGTGGCGCAGTGGTTGAGAATCTGCCTGCCAATGCAGGGGACACGGGTTCGAGCCCTGGTCTGGGAAGATCCCACATGCCACGGAGCAACTAGGCCCGTGAGCCACAATTGCTGAGCCTGCGCGTCTGGAGCCTGTGCTCCGCAACGAGAGAGGCCGCGATATAGTGAGAGGCCCGCGCACCGCGATGAAGAGTGGCCCCCACTCGCCGCAACTGGAGAAAGCCCTCACACAGAAACGAAGACCCAACACAGCCAAAAATAAACATAATAAATAAATAATAAATAAAAATTAAAAAAAAAAAAAAAAAAGAATAAGACTTATCTCTTTCCTACTGGTGAGTTTTAAGAAAATTGCAATTAATACATATGCCAAATAAAAGCTGGCATTGATGATGGAAGTTATGCTTTTCAAAGGTAAAGTGGTTTATCTCATTTGAACATCTACAACCTACTGTGCACCTGTTGTTTGCTATTTCTCTACCAAGGTCATGATGTTAATACCAGAAATGCAAGAAGTGAAGCAAACTGGTAGCACCCAGTTGTCCAGTTGTCTTCCTTCTCCCACCTGCTTCATTCCTGCATTGATAGATCAGTTTTCATGATGGTACTCAAACACACACACACAAACACACACACACACACATTTTCTCCAAGCTAATGTTAAGGATCATAGGCCACCACATGTTCTGCAGCCTTTTCCAGCTCTCTTCAGAAAGGCTAGGATTAAATAAACCTAGGATATGCCATCCTTCACTTAGACTGACAGGATTTAAATGTATAGCTGAATTTGTTTTCTAAAAAAAAGGTGCTGGTGTAGAGCTGACTGTGTCCTCTTTCTCTATTCCATGTGAAATATGCATGGTTTTACAAAGCCCGTTTCCTGTGAAATTGACATTGGACAATTTAGGAATAAAAGTGGGTTTAAGCAGAACAGCAATGCAACTTCATATATAAAGCTGTAATTTTTCACTTTCTGTATATGCAGCATATGCGTTTTAAGTGTATCCTTATGTAATAGAGGTTAGAGGAAAACTAGCCAGGTGTGTTTTTCTTAGCAACTTGAGAAATTTTTATTGTGCCAGCCTTGAAAACAAAACTTAACTTTGGGTCTTTTGCGAACTCATTCCCTCAGTAGGATGAAGGGATTTCCATTCTTCGAAAGGTGAATTGTGCTTCCAGGTAGGTTTACACGCTGAACACCTGTAGGAATCCAGCCACTGTTGGCTGCTTCCCCTTGATCTACCAGAAAAAGTTGTGAGCCACCCATTAAACACACTGTGTTATGTTGAAATCTCAGGTCTCCGAATCAAATAGATCGGGATTTGAATTCTCATTGGATTTAACAGCTGTGTGACCTTGGACGATTGCATATCTTCTTATAACCTCAGCTTTCTCACATGTAAAATAAGGACATTGACCATGTCTTTCTCAAGGGCTGTTTTAAGGAATAGAACCATAATGAATTTAAATAATTTTAAAGCCTTGTGTGTGGCACACAGTAAGCTTAAAATAAATATTAGATAATATTGTGCTATACAGTGCTAATAATATGAGTCCTATATAACAACAAGTAAGTTATATGACTTGATAATAATACTAATCCTATGTAGCAATGAATATTTTTGTATGACTATGTCCTGTGCAATATTTTGGACATACTTTTGTTACCAAGTCCAAGCTTGTACTGCTCACCTCAGGACAGGCCAATAAATCGAGATGAGTTGTTGGAGCAAAGAATAGTGACTTTATTTGGAAAGTCAGAGGACTGAGAAGACGGTGCACTTGTGTCCCAAAGAACCATCCCTGAGTTAGAATTCAGGCTTCTTTTATACTAAAAGGGGAGGGGGTGTGGTTGGTTGTTGCAAACTTCTTGGTGCCGGAATCCTTTGCTCTTGCTGCTGTTCACGTTGATCTGGTCATGATATTCCTGTAAACCTCCAATAAAACCAAGGTAATTCTCTGTTCTGCAACTTTTCATCTCTGTATGAATGGAAAGTGATATACCTTTAAAGGTCAGAACCTTAAGAATGGACTATCCTGTATATATCAGGCTACAGGTAACATTTTTAACTTGTAGCAAAAGCAATAGCATACAAAGGTCAAAGTAAAAGAAACAGATCCAATATGGAGTCTGATTTGTTCTTCGCTATTACACTTATACTAAAAAATTTCTTGTGGTTTCACACAGAAATTCAAATTTAACAGGATGTTCTGTATTTTATCAGGCTGCCTTACTCTCAAGGGATATAGTGTTTGCCACCCAAGTTGTGTTGCACAACTCCAGGAGTTACCATTGATGCTGGGCTCTGGTGTATCATTGACATAGAACACAATGGGAATGGTTGCCCTTGAGTGGAATTCTTTGTCCCTAATATCTTTATACCTCACTCAGTGACACATTTGTGTGTGTTCCCAATATGCCTGTGAGCCTCAGCAAGTCTATGCTGTCATATTCTGGGCAGAAGACATGGAAATGGTTTGCATCTGTTCTGTCTTTGTATGTGTTGTGATGATTATTCCAGAAGAAGTTAATAGGGTGCCATAGCAAATGTATGGCCATGTTCATGCCGTTTCCAGAATTCCAGTTGTTTGAGGGAGAATTGTGGTCATTGTCAACGAATCAAGTGACAACTTTGTATCCCAGAGCTCATGGCAGGGAGAGCCCCTTCGGAGAGGTGAATGAGACTGAGGAAAGGGGATGAGATTTGTTTACAATATTGAGTTTGTTTCTCTATAGTTTTGTTTCCTGTTCGCACTTTTGACCATCAGGACCCTGAGTACAAAACCATATGTCTTTGTGTTATAGCAGTACATTACAATAAAACTATAGAGAGATCTCAATATTGTAAAATGTTAATTTAGCATTTTCTCACAGGAGAAACCATCCCATCAGGTGATACTGGGCTGAGCTCATGAGGTCATATGGAGGGAGAAGTCAAGGAGAGCCAGGATCCCACCTGGCCACCTGGCCCAGGACCACAGGTAACTCTAATTCAGTCATGGAGACTCAAGGGGCTCATAACACTTCACTGCTCATCTCAACCCAAGCGCTGCTTTAAGCCAGCCCTGCCTTAAAGAATAACACACACAACCCAGGGTTCAGGTTGTCCTGAGCACTAGAAACAGTTTCTCTTTCTTTGCTGAGTGTGTTATACAGAATTACCCCCCCCCTCCCTGATTAAACTTGGGGATGAGAACGCCAGTTGCCAGTGCTGTGCTTACATGGAATCTGAAACAATGAAATCCTTCTTTTAAAACATGTGTTCCTTAGGGAAGTTGTTCTTATTGGTTCTTATTTTAGGGAAATTGTTCTTATTGGTGCCGTGGGAGGAAAAACTGGTAGAGGCTCTCCTCTGACTCCATCAATATGTGAAATCAGGGGAAGAGAAATCACCTTCTCGCTTTTAGCGGAGGGAGAAGACAGTTGAAAACAGGGGGCAACCCCCTTCATTGCTTAGCAAATAAGACAGAGGACACATTTATTGGGCACCATTTAAGGGTGAAAGCCTGCTTCTTGGCAGTCTTTCTTTATTTTCCCTCTAATGCTCTTTAATGCATTACCTCAAATGAATGCTTCTAGAGCCCCCATCATAAGGGAAGGCTCTGGCTCTCTCTTTTTACCCGGTCCAAGGCCATGACTTTGTAGCTAGGGAACACAGAGGTCCAACTGTGAAGGTCAGAGCTGAGCATATGCCCGTATATATTTATGGCAAAACAGATTTGAAAAAAATTAACACACTGTATTAGTTAGGTTTCTCCAGAGAAACAACCAGTAAGGGGTATGTGTGTGTGTGTGTGTGGTGTGTGTGTGTGTGTGTGTGTGTGTGTGTGTGTGTGTGTGTGTGAAGAGCTTTATTTCCTGGAATCTGCCAGATTATGCAGGCTGACAAGTCCCAAGATCTGAGGTCAGCAAACTAGAGACCAAAGAAGAACCAGTGTTTCAGTTTGAGTCCAAAGGCAGGAAAGAAACAATGCCCCAGCTTGAAGGCCGTCAGGTTTAACTCAGGGGAGGATCAGCCTTTTTCAGATCTTCAACTGACTGGATGAGGCCCACTCACATTAGAGAGGGCAATCTATTTTACTCAGTCAATGGATGAGTTTAAATGTTAAAGTCATCCAGGAAACACCCTCACAGGTAGATCCAGTATAATGCTTGACCAGCATCCTGAGCATCCTGTGGCTCAGTCCAGGTGGCAAATAAAACTAATCACCACACACGTGTATGGTACTAAAGCAAGTATGTCCAGAATGGCCGGCTTCCTCCAGATCTCACCTAGAGGAGCTGTAACTCCTAGAGCCATGCAACAAGCGTGCTGATGATGTTACTAGAAGAGTAAGAACATCTGTGTACAAAGTTAGTGTTCAACTAATTCTAAAACCTCCGATGCCTTTAGGGCAGCTTATTAATGCAGGAGGCTCTAACTCCATGCTTCTGTTTTCGGGGAGAAGTAAAACATTTCATTTTTATTATTATTAATTTTTAAATTGCTACAGCATTTAAAATAGGCTATCCCATTAAAAAACAACTGTGCCTTTGTTTCCCCATTGATTTTCCTTTCTACTGGTGATATCCATGGACCAGCAGTATTTATAGGCAATCCCCAGAGTTGGTATACTGTAGTAGAAAGGGTATTAGATCAAGAGTCAAAAAATATCACTTCCGATGTCATTTATTCACTTACTCGCCATGGGATTTTTGTATCCCTCTTAAGATCTTAGAACCAATTTTCTCATTGGTAGAGGGGGGGGTTAATAACTCTTGCCCTATCTACTGCCTAGAGTTATGATAAAGGGCCATACAAAATAAAATAAATGTCCCTGAAACACCTTAAATGCTGTAAAACTCTGCTGCATGTAAGGAAATATTATTATCTTCCGTCTATATGAACATCCCCTTCAATTTGTTTTTAAAGTATTATAGTCATGAGGTTGCTTTAGAGTTGTTTCAAACATCTTCAGGATATTTCAGGATATTTTGTCACCACTGCTCAGGACAATTCATCTTGAGACAGCTTTGTCCACCTAACAGTTAAAAGTGACTATAAATTGATTACACATAATTTTGTGATTTAATAAAAACTTGATAGTATGTAAAGTAGGCAAAAACTAATAACTTAGAAAGACCCATAGTGTAATATATTATCGTGGAAAAAAATAGGAACTAGTCCCCTAAAACAGTGTTAAAATTTGGTCCACCAAATGGTACTTGTTCACAAGGAAATACACACAGAAATAGAGAGTAAGCATTTAAAACCTTTTATAACAAGTTCACATTAGCATGACATTTAATCCAAATGTAATTTTGGTTTGTTTAATGTAGTAATAAAAAATTGCAACTTGCATTTTGTATGTCTCTTAATTTTTTCTATCAACTTTGAAAAATGTAAATATTTTGCAAATATTGGTTTGTGACAGATTGGAAATAAAAATGGTCCCCACCACAGGTGGCTTGAGAAACATTGCTCTAAAATTCCTAATGCCAATAACTACTTCCTGAATATTTAAATATAATTTCATCAAGCATGAGTGTTGTCAGATTGAGTGTTGAAATCTTCTTCAAAGGTAGTTACCTTTTCCAGAATCATGCATATATAATAGTCATAATGTGTATCCAAAAAACACAGCCCCAGACATAACCCTTGATCTATATATGAGATATATATGAGCAATAATTTTGCCCTCCATTTGTATTTATTTGCTAAGCTTCCTTGAAATGTTCTGACATTGTCTTCAACTGTAATAAAGCAAATGAGTACCAATAAACCTAACACTAAAAATCTGAGAAAAATGAAGTCATTTCAGGAAAAAAAAAATTTTATATTCTTACGTAAAATGACAAGGTCTCTGCTCCCATTAACGATGGAGAGGGTACTGTTCTAACTTTTTCACAATCTTTTGACAAAACTAAGTAATAAATCAAGAAATCCCCATACAGATGAAAAGATACAGAAACAGAGCAAAATGGAGGAGTTACTTATGGTGAGATGGTCAATTAAATGTAATAGATGTATGAATTGTAGTCATATACTTTTACAGACTAGCATACACTGCAGAGTATTCACTCAGTTGATGATGTGTGAAATGCTGACTAAGGCTAGGAATCCTTATTTTTTTGTAGCCTTACCTCTGTAACTAAAGCTACTTCATGAATAAGCAAAAGTGAATAAAATAAGGGATTCAGAGATATTTATTCTTGCATGTACAAATATTCCTTTGAACCACAGTTTGCCATCTGTTATTCATTGATGTTTAGGAGGAAAGGCAGTGTTAAGGACTGGGAAGAACATTGGACCTGGTATGAAAGGATATGTGTTCTATTTCTAGCCTGTTACTATTTAGCTGAGTGGCCTTGAGTAAGTCATAAGCACTATTTTAGCTTGTTTTCATTTTTGTTTTTCCCATCTGTTAAATATCAGATTGGACAAGATGCTCCTTTAGGTCCATTCTGGAGCTAAAAGATCATGAAAATTTAAGTTAAAAAAAAAAAAAGATTTAAAAAAGATTCTAGATTGCAGATATCACATGAGTTATTTTTCTGCAAATTTAAAAGGCACATTCTTCTAGGTTCATAGTGTCAAAGAACCTTTTGAAAGAGCCCATCTATTTACATAAATCTGGTACATAAATATAAAACTGAAAGTAAAAATATAAATGCATATATTATTTTAAAGTTCATTCTATGCAGAAATTAAATTCTATTGTCATCAACAAATATGTTCAAGACTTATATTGTATTTCAAAGGAGAGAATTACTTAATGAATAACACTGCCCAAACGCTGTATTCTTTCTGTAAATACAAATTAAGGAATGACACTCTCCAATTCTGTACTGTCTCTGTGAATACAGATTAAGGAGTTGGCCTTGCTGTTTGAATTTGGATTCAGAAAATAGCTACTGGGCAATCTCTTGTTTATTAAGCTCCGTATGTTAATTACACACCATTTTGAGAAGTTGCAGTGCATTCTATACTTGTGGAATTTGGAAATGGATTTGAATCAGGATACACTGGTGTACTGCTACTTAGATCTGTACACTATGCTTCACTAGTGAGATTGGTTGCTTATGGTTGTTTAGCCTCATTAAGGATGAAGGTATACAGAATGTTGGGCAAATGCCAACCCATTCATGGGACTGCCATGTTCTGCAGCCCACTCTCTGGGTTAAGCAGGAACTCCCACTGGAACTTGAGTTGATCTAGGGTATAAGCTCCAGAAATCACATCATAGGAAAGTTTTTCTTCTCTCAACTCTTTCTCAATTCTGATTCTTCACAGGAAAAAGACTCTGTCTGGTCCTAGTGTGCTTAATACCTCTCTTAATTACGAATCTCATTTGTAACTAAGAGAGAGTCAACCACCAGGATCACAATCTTCTGCGAACAAACAGTATCTAATATAATATAATCACGTGAATTTGTTGCCAATTTTGATAGTAACCTACTTATGCCAAGTGATACTGGCTTTTTAGCTATGGTAGCAACATAATGTTATCTTTTACAATGGATTTACTTAAACCCAAAGATATTTTGATTTAAAGCAAACTTTTAAGGACTTCCCTGGTGGCACAGTGGTTAAAAATCTGCGTGCCAATGCAGGGGACACAGTTAGATCCCTGGTCCAGGAAGATCCCACATGCCATGGAGCAACTAAGCCCATGTACTCAGCACAACTACTGATCCTGTGCTCTAGAGCCCACACACCACAACTACTGAAGCCCGCCCACCTAGAGCCCATGCTCCGCAACAAGAGAAGCCACCACATTGAGAAGCCCGCGCATCACAAAGAAGAGTAGCCCCCACTCGCTGCAACTAGAGAAAACCTGCACACAGCAACAGACCCAACATAGCCAAAATAAATAAATAAATAAAAATTAATTAATTAATAAAAAAGAAAACTTTTAAGTAAATAAAATTATAGTACATGGCTGGCAAATTTTCTAAGATGATATGCAAATGATTGAAGCTTGGGAAACATTGGGCTACTGGAAAAATACACTGAGATGGAAGATAGAAAATCTGACTAAATTTAATTTGAACCCTTTCACTAATTATTAGATTGTCCTCGGTGAGATGATGAATTTTTCATGCCTCCACTTCCTCATTATCCAATAAGTATGATGATATTTGCTTAGCTACCTTTGGAATGATGATGTGAAGATTAAAATTAAAGGATGGGTAGTAAAATAATATAAAGTCAAAAGTCATATATACATAGGTTTGTTATTATGTATCTGAAACACCACTTTTTCTTTTCTTTTAGGTTTTTTTTTTCTTTTTTCATCACCCTAGCAGTTGGGCAGGGGATCATGTCCACTTAGGAAAAAAATAATATCATCTCTGTTTTCTCTCTAGGATCATGCCATTAATTAGCGGGGTGTTTGTGTGTGTGTGTGTGTGTGTGTGTGTGTGTGTGAGAGAGAGACAGAGAGAGAGACTACAGTTGTACCGTTTCTACATATACACTATTCCCAAATACTAAAACTGTGTTGTCTTTTCCTGATTGATTACCTGTTTATTTGCACTGTTTTTCGTGGTGATCAAAAAGTTTGAAAACTAAACTATGTTTCAAAAAGAACCTAATAATAGATCTTATTCATCTCAAAGCTTAATAAAAATATTATGGCCTGTCTGAATATTTAGAGCTGTTAAAAGTAATGGAGCTTAGTTTCATGCCAAAACTATTTCTTGATCTGTAATAATATTTGGAATTTTGTTTATTGTATTTTTCGTTTTGCTTAAAACCTCAAATTTGCTACAGAATATATCATCTCTTCACAAAAGATATTTTACTATTACATAATGTCATTTCCTATAGACTTCAGAATTGCTTTTTCCAATTTAATCATGTTTCTTCTTGAAGTTAAAGTTGTTGTGTTGGTTAAAATATAATAGTTCATTTAAATATGGGATCTATTTTGATATTAATGATTAATCATGTCAGGCTTTTGTCTGTGCTTTATTTTGAGACATGCATACAACTAAGTTCCAACTTATTAATTCATTGTGTGAAATAGAAGATATTCATGCACTGAGAAATAATGCTAGCAGTTGTTGTTTGATTTCCCATTCTATTAAGCAAAGCTTATTTAAGCACTTCTGCTTCATAATCTCATTCATATATAAATATTTAACTGTGGTCTATGGCAGTGATTGCCAAACTTGAGCGGTCATCAGACTCACCTGGAGGGCTTGTCAAAACACAGATCACTTGGCCCACCCTCAAGTTTCTGATTCCAAGATGGGGCCTAAGAATTTGCATTTCTAGAAAGTTCCCCATTGATGCTGAGGCTGATGATAAATGCTGTCCTAGGACCACACTTCTTTTCTCCCCATTGGTGCAGTGGAAGGCACTATAGCAAGACAGGGAAGCCCGTGGACTTTGGTGATACCCCCAGGTTTCAGCCCTGGCTTTGACGCTTAAGAGCTGTATAACTTAGACCAAGTTAGGGATCAATTTTGTCCACTGTAAAGTAGTAACAATTATATGTACTGGGACTATTGAATGAAATAATGTATATCAAGTGTTTAAAGCAATGCCTAGCATGTTATGAACACTCACTAAATGCAACATTAGTAACTAGTGGTGACAGTAGTTAGAGTGGTAATAGAACCACTAGTTATGGTCATAGAATATACATACTTACCTTAGTTCAACTGCAATAAAAGTTTATTAGACTTTTCTAAGGAAGGCTACACAGAAAGTTTGGTTTTCACTGATGACATTGCTTCTACGAGAAGCATTCTGGAAAGAAGGAATTCAGTGAAAAGAAATACCACCCTTACTGAAAGAACTTCCAAGAGCATGCTAGAGATTGGAATCTAGATGGCAGTGTAAGCAAAATGTATAAATTTGTGCAATGTTTCTCAATATTCAGAACTTAGTGCATGTGTTTCTTTTTTCCCTTAGCAACAAGAGCAAGACCCAACAAACCTATATATATCAAATCTCCCCATTTCTATGGATGAACAGGAGCTTGAGACTATGTTGAAACCATTTGGACATGTCATTTCCACAAGGATACTAAGAGATGCTAATGGAGTCAGCAGAGGCGTTGGCTTTGCCAGGTAAAACACCTGCTCTTTCCTTGTATTCCCTTTAATTCCATCCCTTTCTAACACTACAATAGTGCTGGAATATAGAATATTCAAAGAAAAGTAGCTTATCAAACTGACTGTATCTTTGCTTTGAGTCAGAGAATTCCAGTGTAACTAGAAATATGTTGTTCTTGCTAAAATCTGTACATAGAATGTTTATATCTGTCTCAAGTTGTAATGGTATGCATAACCCCTTCCCAGTCCTCTCTATGCCTGTAGATCAACAAAATCAGATGCTGTCAGTTTCTACTAGGGATAGTAAATGCCCAGCACCCCAGAGCTAAAGATCCCATGGGGTGAACGAAGCATCCACATGTTTTAGCATTGATTTCTAAAGAGCAAGATGGTAATATTTCTCAGTCAGGGCAAGAGAGAAGAGAGGAAAGATTTCGAGAAACAGGAACTGTTGGGTAGTCGCAAGGAACTCAGAAATCTAAGGGGAGGTGAAGAGGGCATTTGCATTTAAGAGGCCCTGGCTGTGTGTTTTTGATGTTTTAAACAAAACAGAAAAGAACAAATTGCACTTTTCTCATTGTTGGGAAAAGATGAGTAGTTTTCTTTTTAACTTTAAGAGAATGTTTATGAAAGAGGATCTCAGCCAGGAATGGAGTTAAAATGGTGGTACCTGCTGTGCTTTCATGAAGAAACAAAGTTAAGGAAACTACAGGGAAAACGAAACTGCTCAATAACAAAGAAGAAAAGGAAAAGCTGTGTCCCCACGGCTGGGTGTGTTTATGCGTCTTGAGGTCTTGAGCCGACTCAACATGAATGAATGGATGGATGTTAATGTCATCTGGAAGGCAGCCCCTTGCAGGCAGGTGTTTCCCCCTATGGGGAACCCTGCCATCATTGGAAAAACCATCCCAAACCAACCTCTGGGAACCCACTTGGAAAGATATGAAAATGCAGTCATTAACTGATTTCTAACTTGACTTCCTTGAGGTCATGGACCATGTCTTAAATTTCTTTTTATTCCCCACAATGTTCTACACATACTAGACCGGGAGACGTATGCAGGATACAGGTCTGAAGATTTGAAGAGAAGTCAGCAGAATGAAAAACATCTCCCAGACTTGAATGTATGCATGAGGCATTCAAGTTTTCAGAACATTGTTAACTGTTGATTGTCATGGTCAAGGCAGAGCTAATTGCACCACCTGGGTCTCTGAAATTTGCCAACTTAGTCATTCTTGGAGACTGTACAGCCTGCTATTGGAGGCCTAGCCAGTGCAGGAGGCACTAAATGCCTGCCGTGCTCCACTTCACACTGCGTGTACACGCCTTTGTCTCAGCACCCACCTCCTGCCCCGCAAAACCTCTCTCTAACAAATTAGTTTCTCCTTCATTTATGCTCCTGCTGAGAAAGGAACATGTTTCAAATTCATCAAGAGAACACATTTTCTAAGAAGATCTATGTTTTGTTTTTTAAACAAAAGATTTTTGGTACAAAGTATCGATATATTTGTTTGCTCAGGCTGCCATAACAGAATTCAACAGACTGGGTGGCTGTAAACGACAGGCATTTATTTCCTCCCAATTCTAGAGGCTAGAAGTCCAAGATCAAGGTGGCAGTAGGTTTGGTTTCCTCTCTGTGTCTTGTAGATGGCCTTCTTTTCCCATATCTTCACATGGTCTGCCCTTTGTGTTTGCTCCTAATCTCTTCTTAAAAGGGCGTCAGTCAGATTCGATTAGGATCCACCCATTATACATACACACAATTTATAATCCAAACTCCTGGGATAAACCATAATGGAAAAGAATATTAAAAAACGAATGTATCAATATATATATGTAAAACTGAGTCACTTTGCTGTACAGCAGAGATTGGTACAACATTGTAAATCAACTATACTTCAATAAAAAAATAAATAAATGAATGTAATATTAAAAAAATCAACATATATACACAACTTCTTTATTCATTCATCTGTTGCTAGACACATAGGTTGTTTCCATGTCTTGGCTATTGTAAACAATGCTGCTATGAACATTGGGGTACATGTATCTTTTTGAATTAATGTTTTCGTTTTCTTCTGATATATACACTAGTGGAATTGCTAGATCACATGGTATTTCTCTTTTTAGTTTTTTGAGGACTCTCCATTCTCTTTTCCACAGTGGCTGCACTAATTCACATGCTCACAATAGTGTACAAGAGTTCCCTTTTCTCCACATTCTTGCCTGTCCCAGTACTGGTGCCAACAGACTGGTGGGTGGGGATGGAGCTGGGTCCTGAGGCTAATAAACTAGAGGGAGGATTCCACGACGGCACTTTCCAGTACCAGTGTTATTATGGCAGAACGAGCTCCCAGAAATGACTGCTGCCAACATCTCTGTCCCCAGGGGGTGTCCCAGTTGCCTCCTGTCTCTCCAGGAGACTCTCCAAGATTAGCAGGTGGGTCTGACTCAGGCTCCTTTCAAAATACTGCTTCTGCCCTCATTCACGGAGTGTGTGAAATTTTGTGTGCCTCCTTTAAGAGTAGAGTCTCTATTTCCGACAGCCCTCTGGGTCTCCTGAAAGTGAGCCCCACTGGCCTTCAAAGCCAAACGTTCTGGGGGCTTGTCTTCCCAGTGCAGGACCTCCAGCCTGGGGAGTCTGATGTGGGTTTCAGACCCCTTGCTCCTTGGGGAGAACCTCTACAGTTGTAATTATCCTCCCCTTTGTAATTCACCCACTGGGGTTGGCGGGGGCTGGGGGGCACGGGTCTTGACTATACCATGACTCTACCCCTCCTACCTGTCTCATTGTGGTTCCTCCTTTTTTTTTCTTCTTGGCTTTTTGAGTTAATTATTATTGTTTTTGTTATATTATTATATTCACATTTTACAATTATAGAAAAAATGAAGGCAAGAGAAGTTTAAAATCCTGTACAATATCTCACAGAAGATAAGCAGGAGAACCCACTTATAGGTTCGGGTATAGGTGAACATAAGCCCATGTTCTCAAGATCACAAGGATTATAGCCAAACAAATAATGATACATCTTTAGTTGTGGAAGATCTTTTCTGGTAAGTTAGTCTTTTTCATTGATAGTTGTTCTGTAAATAGTTGTAATTTTGGTGTGCTCGTGAGAGGAGGTGAGCTCAGCGTCTTTCTGCACTGCCATATTGGGACAAAATCCCAGGTGTGGTTCTTGGTTCATGTGCAAGAGATCCTGAAATTCCTATGACTCAAAAGAAAACCCCCATTATTATTTTACTTGTAAGCTATATTCATCTTCTTTGATAATCACCTCTTCACAGTAAAGGTGGTATCTTCGTTTTATATTTAAACCACTGAACTTCAAAGCATTGATTTGAATGCCAGTAGGGTGCAGAGACAGCACAATTACAGGCTTTTTAACGTTCCAGAAGCACTAGATAGTGTCTGAAATTACAGACTTTTCATTTTATTATTATTTTTTTCCTCTCTTGGAACATAAAACAATTTTGTAACATCCACACCCCTGCAGGCAGCATTTTATAGCCAAGTCATAAACCCCAAAAAAACAAAAGTTTATGGTGGGAATGCTGACAGTCAGACAGTCAGACCCACTACTGCAGAGCTCGCGGGTGCCAACAGACTACCTTGCCTTCCAGCGTGAGGATCAGAACATAAATCAGCCTGAGTCTGGAGGGACAGGACTGCATGTTCACGTTATCCATTTCCCATTCCCAGAAACATAAGACCGTTTGTCTAACAAAACTCACATTGAATGAGTGTTATGAGAGGCCGGTAAAGAATGACCCAAAGTGGAGAAGGGATGAGGGTAAGCGTTCACAATTACTCCAGCTTCAACATCTGGGAACATAGAACCTCTTTAAGCAATGCATTTACTGTCCCCTGGTGAGCTAAAGGGCGTGAGAGACCGCTGAGCACAGAGACCTTTGTATTCTGTAGTTTTTTTCACCTCTCTTTAGTACTCTTAATTTGATTCTCATGGAGTTTTGTTTGAATGACTTTTAACATCTGGGCAGTGTTCTGCCACTCCCTACCAAATGGGCAAGTTTTCCAAATAAATCATTTCAGTTCTTCTCTCTTTGCACTAAGTAAAAAAATTAATCACAGTTATAGGAAGACAAATAGCCTGATTATTAAAAATTAGTATAAATAGATTAAAATATTATTTTTGTATTTTCTTTTAATTACTTTAAATATCATTACAATTTTATTCTTTACTTTCTACTGCCTGACGTTTCTTGCTGCCTATCTTCTCCCACCTCCCGAAATAGAGAACTCAGATTCAGAATAAACATAAAGAAAATACAGAAATTTTTAAAATTATAAGGCAAATGCCAATACTTTCTTTGTAGGCAACTATATGATGCTTTAAAATGACCATCAAGCCTATCTAAATGTGATTTTGTTGTTTGGAATGTGTTTCGATTCATATCTACCTTAAATCCATCTTTAAGAAATGTTGTGTTAATATTTTCTCCCTTGATGTTTTAGCAATTCATTTGCCATTACTGTCTCAAATGCATGGAACTAGGAAATCAAATGTGAGCAAAGAAAATCTCTAAAATGTAAACTTAGTGATTAGTAACCGCCAAACTACAGCTGTGTTTGCACAGAAACAGGTTACAACTGTGTTTGCTGAGATTGAAAAGAAGGTGGACTGTTATTCCTTTTAGTAATTTTAATTCCTCTCTCAATTGCCAGCAGATGTGATCCACTAAAGAGAAAAACCCTGGTCCACCCTGTAGCTTCTTTATCTTTATTCTTGTTTTATGTGTTTATCTTCATCGTTTCTTTATGTTGCCTCTTTGTCTTTCTGTCTTTTAACATCAGAAAGTCACGGTCATGGCTAGAGAAGGCAGAACACTCTACTTTCTTTTCCGTGTATTAGGAGCCCTGGTTTTCAAAACCCAAACCAACCAACCAACCTATCAACCAAACAAACAAATGAATTAAATTACATTGAATAACCTATTATTCTGAAATCTCCTGGCCTTCAATCTTTCTGTATACATGCTTTTATAAAAACTTAGAAAAGGAGAAAAAACATACAGTTTATTGTTCTATTATTTTGAAATTGGAATGGCGTTATTCCAAAGTCAGCCCTCTGTGGGATGGGAGGAGAGTTCTGAATATTATTTATCCTTGTGAAACTGAAATTGGAGAACTTTGTTACCTTGCAGTTGGAAATAGAGGCCATTCCCTGTGCTCAGGGTCTGTAAGATCTCTTTACCCTGTGCTTGCCCTAAGTACAAACCATGACAGGGACTCTTGGGTCCTGAAGGCTGTGGGGATTTCAGGTAGGTTGTTGGCTTCCAGCCAATAAAGAGAAAGACTTCGAAATATCATTTGGAGGACACATGTGAGCCTCTTTTATTTAATATCTTTCATACATGCTCTGCTTTCTATGAATTGGACCAACCTAACATCCATCTATATCCGTGTGGTTATAAATATGGCTTTATGGTCAGAAATAACTTAGCTTTCATCTTAGTTCTGTTCTTCCTATCTGTGTTCTTGGACTAGTTACTTAAACTCTTTTAGCCTCCCTTCCTGATATGTAAAATGTATTTTTTTAAAAATTTTTATTGGAGTATAGTTGATTTACAATGTTGTGTTAGTTTCAGGTGTACAGCAAAGTGAATCAGTTATACATATACATACATCTATTCTTTTTTAGATTCTTTTCCCATATAAGTCATTACAGAGTATTGACATCTTGATTTTATTTATTTATTTATTTGTTTATTTATTTATTTATTTTTGGCTGCATTGGGTCTTTGTTGCTGCGTGCAGGCTTTCTCTAGTTACGGCAAGTGGGGGCTACTCTTCTTGTGGTGTGCGGGCTTCTCGTTGTGATGGCTTCTCTTGTTGCGGAGCACGGCCTCTAGGCGCCCGGGCTTCAGTAGTTGTGGCTCGCGGGCTCTAGGGCGCAGGCTCAGTAGTTGTGGCTCATGGGCTTAGTTGCTCCATGGCATGTGGGATCTTCCCGGACCAGGGCTCAAACCCGTGTCCTCTGCATTGATAGGCGGATTCTTAACCACTGCACCCCAGGGAAGTCCCGTAAAATGTATTCATCCATGCATTCATTCAGTTCACCCAGTAAATATGTGGGCACTACTAATATGCCAGTGATTATTCTACATGTGATAATTAGAGATGTGCACACACACACACACACAAAGTATCTGCTTTCATTGACTGGCGTTCTACTGGATTGGGGACACAGTAAGTATGTCATCAAACATAAAATAGTAAATAAGGAGTATCAACAATTAATATCAAATAACTAAAGTACTATAAAAACAAAATAAAGCATAGGGGTGCTATAGAGAATGTGACAAAATGAGAGGTTTGAGGTAAAGGACAGGAAAGCCCTCTGAGGAGAGAGCATTTAAACCAAGATGCACATGATAAGAAGAAACCAGGATGAGACTCCCTGGTGGGCCTGGAGAGGGAAGAGAGCTGTTCCAGCAGAGAAAAAGAGAGAAGGAGAGCTAAGCTGGGGCCAGTTCCTCATACTTGGGAAACAGAAAAAAGGCAAGGTTGATATATTATAGAAAAAAGAAGAGAGATGTAATAGATAGTAATATCTAGTAATGAATGAAATATGGCTGCAGCTCAAAGAGACTGATTAAAAGTGATCAAATGAGTTCCAGTTGCATTGAATGGTGAGCTTTTTCTAGACCTGAACATATTATACTTCTTGATTCCTTCTTTATCTCAGTTTTAATTTTTGAATTGAATGTTTTTCCATTTCTTTACCAAATTCCCTTTGAACACAATTAATCTATGGTTAAAAGTTAGATTTAGATTATGACGCATCCAGACAAGGATGTCAGCTGGGGGTAGGTAGGTAGTCTGAAAGAAGCAGTTCCCAGACTAAGTGTAAGTAAACTTATTTTTTCTTACATTTTTCTTGAAATACACAGCTTCAGAGATAATTTTGTTCCTTGGGTATTGATAGTTTTATGATGTAGCCGTCAAAGTGCTGGCTAGAAACATAGTTTCACCACAAATTATCCAACTGAAGAGGCTAGCATGGAGGAGTATTTACAGAAGTGTGGGCAGAGTTAAGGGAACTGATGAAGGGATGCTGAGATACCCAGAGATGAGCAGCAGAAGGAAGCCTTTGCCCCTGAGAGCAGACGGCAGGTGAAGCCATGTGCCCAGCGCCCAGTGAGACCCAGAGCCTTGGAGGAGGGGCCACCTAGAGGCGCTGTAGACAGGGAGGGATGTAACCCTTGCCAAACAGACGTGGTGCCAAAACAGAGAGGATGAGGAGGACCAGCCAGATCTCTCTCTGTTTCCACCAAGCCTCCGGTGGTGACACCAATAAAAACCATCAAGTAACAGAGCAAAGGTGATACAGTCCATGGAAGGGTCACTTCTTTGGGGCATAGAGCAGAGCAGAGAAGGCATATGGAGGAGGGCTAAGCAGAAAACATCAGTACACATGGATGAGTTAACTAATTTTCTTTCCTCTTGACTCCACTATTAAAAACTAGAAATAGAAAACAGTGCAAAGTCAGCAATAAATACCACCTGCTACTTCTCCTTCAGATTGGCAATGGATACAGGTAGCTTGGAATGATGGCAAACTGGCTCTGTTTACAGAAAACAACTGCTCAAATCTAGAGTAACTTTGCTGTGATGTCTTTTTTCTGACATCATTTCTGACACCAAATATGTGGATTTTTGTGACATTGAATATGTGTCATTTTTCCATACTAATTATCCAATTCTCTGACTCCAACTGGGTGTCCAACAATTCATTTCAGTTTTAACACTAGCTACTCAGAGTTGTCATCAGACTGCACAGGTTCAAGGGCTAAGTCCCACAAGACTGTCCTCACTTCAGACACCACCACAAATGGGGTACCAGGCTACCCACAATTCTGCCCCGCCCACTACAAATTCAGGGGTTCCCTTGACACCCCTCAGGCTTGAAAATTCCCTAGAACTATCCACAGAACTCAGGAAAACACTTAAATATTTACCTGTATGTCATAAAGGATACAACTCAGGAACAGCCAAATGAAAGAGATGCATAGGGCAAGGAAGGGGGTGGGAGAAATGGCTCAGAGCTTCTCTGCCCTCTCTAGGTGTCCGGCCCTCCCAGCACATCAGTATGCCCACCTGCCCATCAGCTCTCCAAACCCTGTTGTTCAGTGGTTTGAATGGAGGTCTCATCACATAGGCGCCATTGATTAAATCATTGGCTCTTGGTGGTTGCACTCAAATCTCCAGCCCCTCCCCCATCCCCCGACACTGAAGAGTGGGCCTGACAGCTCCAGCCCTCTAATTCTTTGGTCTTTCTGGTGACCAGCCCTATTCTGAAGCTATCTAGAGGTCTCACCTTGAATCACCTCATTAACATAAACTCAGGTATAGTCAAAAGTGATCCATTATAAATAACAGAAGACATTCCTTTCACTCAGGAAATCCCCAGAGTTTTAGGAGTTCCGTGCTAGGAACCAAGGACAGAGACCAAATTTATTTTTGTTATACCATAGTTGCCATGCAGAAAACACCTTATCTCGTCTTTCATCTCATCTTTCAAGAAGAATCAGAAATTCAAATTTTCATGTGAAGTCTCCCAAGCTCTAAATGTTGACAACCATTTCAAATTTTTCAAAAACTCTTTGCAGCCCAAGCAAAACATTCGTGAAGGCTGGATTTGGCCCATGGTTTCCAGTTTGGGGCACCTGACAGAGAACTCCAGAACAGTGGTTTTCAACCCTGACTGCACACTGGCATCACCTGGGCAGCTTTCAAAAATATGTGCCTAGACTTCATGCCAAAGCAATTAAGTCATAATCTCCTGAGCTGGGGCCCAGACACTGGTATTTTAAAAAAATAGTTCCCTGATAATTTTAATGTACAATCATTTTTAAAATAAGCTTTTTTATTTTGGAATAAGTTTAGTTTTACAGAAAAGTTACAAAGATAATACACAGGTTTTGTACACCCTACATCCAATTTTCCCTATTGTTAACCCTTTGCATTACCACGGCATATTTGTCAGAATTCAGAAACTGACATCGGTACATTATTATTAACCAAACTCCAGACTTTATTGGAATTTCACCAATTTTTCCATTGATATCCTCTTTTTGTTCCAGAATCCAATCCCTGGTACCATTTTGCATTTGGTTGTTTTTCTCATCAGTCTGCTCTGGTTTCTGACAGTATCTCAGACTTTCCTTGTTTTCCATGAGTAGTCCCAGCCAGGTATCCTGGAAAATGTCTCCAGGTCTGTGTTTTTCGATGTTTATTTCATGATGGGATCCATGTTATGTCTAAGTTTTGGAAAGAATACCACACAGGTGAAGTGCCCTTCTTGTTATATCATATCAGGGTGTAATCTCCATTTCTGAGAACACCTACTCTAGTTAATCATGGCTGAATGAAATGCAGATGGCCGGCCCCATCCAGCTTCAACACAGATGAAAGCAGATCAGGGCAGGAAATCAGGAGTGATGACAGGAGGCCAGCAGTGGAGCCCCATCCCTTCCAAACAAGCCAACGAACTGAGTGTCAACGGACAAAGGTTCCATTGCAGGCTCCTCCAGCAACTCAACTTTAGAGAAGCCACTGCTTTCTGGTGTTATTTTCTTCCTCTGTACCATGTAGAAGTTGGTATTTCCAGTCCTGAATATATGTGATTCTAAAGTTTTGGAGTGGGTTTTCATGAGCCAAATATTGTCCATAGCTCCATTTCATAAGAGGAATGTGCTTCAATGCTAAGCAAGGGGCCACCAAAATGTCAGAGTTTCTGCAAAGGGAGGTGGTGGGAAGGCCAGTCTGCTTCCCTGTTAGGCATTTATGACACTTGTCTCCTAAAGATGTCAAGCACCTCGAAGGAAGAAAACAAATTGCAAAAACTGAGAAAATTCAACTCCTTCACTCCTCTTTCTTCCTGAAACTCACTATTATTCCTTCTGTTACCATGGATTATGAAGTCAATGACATAATTTGTTTTTTACAAAATCTTTTCATGTTGACATTTTCCTCAAATCATACCGGAAGCGAGGATGAATGGCTTGCAAAGCTGTATGTTCTAAGTCGCCAATAATTTGTACGGAGCCTGTGATTGCAAAACCACAAAAATTTCACAATAGTGGAAACCTTTCATTAAGCATCATAAATGACAGGGTGGATTTGTTTTAACTCTGTGCGTAATCATGCTATTGCTTTAAGATCATAAACTGAGAGGTTCTCCATGGAGGTGAGATAGGTAGGCTGCAAATCGTTGTACACAATACTTTGCCACCTCTGTGTGTTAAGTCTGACCCAGAACATTCTCCTGGTATTGGATCAGGCTCTCATCTGGTGTAATTTGCCCGTGGGGATTGTATTGGCTATGAAACTAGCACCTATTAGTAGCTGTTGTAAAAAAGAAATTTTCTCTAAATCACAATTCAGTGGTGCGTTTCAAATGACTGAAACCAGGTTCCTAGGCACGGAGACAAGAAAGAATGTCAAACAGGATCTTTAATGCACATTTGTATTTAAACATGAGACCTAACAGAAAACCCTGAGGCTTTATACAATGATTGGAGCCTTGTAGGAACCTAATTAATGCATCGCATTGTCGGGTGAATGGTTGGCCAGGCACACGAGCTCTTCTGAGGGATGTGAGAGGGTTCAGGTACCGCCTAGAAAGAATGGGTGCAGTTGTAGGGATTCAGTGGCCCATCTGAAGGGGCCATGGAAAGGCAGCTTTGTCTGGCGCGCTGCCTTTTCAGACCCACTTGATAATATCAGTGTCAGTTTCAAGTGGAGCGCATGCCAGATTGCAGATAGCTTGGGCTGGCATTTCAAATAGGCTAATTGTGAAACTGGAGAAGAAAATGGTCACATTCTTGCTAAGGTGGCCATTCAAATGCAGTCTCTCCCCCAGAGTTCCATGGGTCTCACTCTGAGCCTTTCCCCTTGGCAGCTCCTCGATTGCCCTCTTTGCTGGGATGGCTTGGCCTTGTTAAAATGTGCCCTGTGTATTAAAATGAAATTGTCACTGCTGGGTGGTGCCACATAACATGGTTTGACACTAACCACTGGCAGCTACAGAAAACAGACTTTTATTGCATTTATCCTTTCAGAGATGAGAGTCTCTAAAGGCTCCTGCAGACATATACTTAGTTAAATCTGAATGAAGCCAGAGTGAACACTCTACGCTGCTGTCTGGTGTTCACAGAAATGGCCCCCACTGGGCTTGGTGGGGCTGTAAAGCAGTCTTAACAAAAGATGATTGTACAAGAATCCAAAAGGGAAGATATGAGGCTTTCAAACCTGGACGAAAATGTTTTAGGTGGGTGGACGAGATGAAGGCACCAAGCACACGCACACTATCCCCCATCCAGTTTCAGTGTGCGTTTAGAATTCCGTGTTGTTTTAAAGACAAAGGGGAAGGATTTGATTTGTAGGACTCTGGCAAGCAAGCTTTAGATTCTTAACTGCCTTTTATCTAGATGAGTACCTAGAGAGCAGCTGAACAGGGAGGGGGCCCTGGGGCATAAGCTTTTCATTCCATAGCTCTCCTGGAATCAAAATTCCATAAAACAACATCTGTAGCAATTAAGGGTGTACATTTCCTCTCCCATTCATGTCTCTGCTAGGAGGGAAGGTTATCTTCCCTAAGAGACAATGGATAGTGGGTCCTGTGGGAAAAGAGAAAGAGCAGAATTTGAATTCTTTTGTTCCTAGAAATGGAAGTTTCCTAGTTAAAAAAAAAATAAGGGATTTCCCTGGTGGCACAGTGGTTAAGAATCCACCTGCCAATGCAGGGGACACGGGTTCACGCCCTGGTCCAGGAAGATTCCCACAAGCCGCGGAGCAACGAAGCCCATGCGCCACAACTACTGAGCCTGTGCTCTAGAACCCATGAGCCACAACTACTGAGCCCGCGTGCCACAACTACTGGAGCCCGCGTGCCACAACTACTGAAGCCCACGCGCCTAGAGTCCATGCTCCACAACAAGAGAAGCCACCACAATGAGAAGCCCGCACACCACAACGAAGACCCAATGCAGCCAGAAGTAAATAAATAAATTTATTTTTTAAAAAAATTTAAAAATAACAAGTTGGAAGATGTAAAAGATTCCTCTGGAAAGAAAATGTGAAGGAGTTAGCAAAATTATACTTAGCTGCTCCTCAATATTTGGAATGGGGAACGATTCATCTTATCTTTCTAATCCAAATATCCTCTGATTTGGGGGAATTTGTGATTAAGCAGTGAATAAAATGCTATTTTTGTTTTTATTTTTATTTATTAAAAGTGGGTATTATTAAGCTTAAAGAGTTTTAGTTTTGCATTTGGACACAAAAGTGAGTCACTCTTCAGATGTTCTTCAAAATAACACTATGTGGATCCAATGGGCATCTAATAAATGAACATTAACCTATTAATGTCAGATTAGTTTCCTGTGCTTTCTTGTCATATTAGGACCAGCTATGTAATTTGTGGGATCTAGTGAAAATTAAAAATACAAGACCCCTTGTTTAAAACGTATTAAGAATGTCAAGATGGTGACAGCAGAACTTTAAATCAAGTGCAAGGTTTTTCTAAGCACAGGGCTCTGGTACTGCATGTGTACCCCTGACATTGGTCCTGCTCTGCTTCACCATCTTATCAATGCAGAAAAAATGTGCATCTTTCCCATGCTTCCTAGGAATGTACATTGGAAAACATTTTGTTTTGTTTTTTTTTAATTTGAGTCATAAAATAATTACAGCTCCCCAGATGGAATGTGCTTTTGAAACCATCTTCAAATAGAGCTACTATATGATTCTGCAATCCCACTCCTGGGCATATATCTGGAGAAAACCGTAATTTGAAAAGATACATATATCCCAATGTTCATAGCAGTATTTACAGTAGCCAAGACATCGAAGCAACCTAAATGTCGATTGACAGATGATAAAGAAGATGTGGTATATACATACACAATGGAATATTACTCAGCCATAAAAAGGAATGAAATAATGCCATTTGCAGCAACACAGATGGACCTAGAGATTATCATACTAACTGAAGTAAATCAGACAGAGAAAGACAAATATATGATATCACTTGTATGTGGAATCTAAAAAAAAAAAAATTACACAAATGAACTTATTTCCAAAACAGAAAGACTCACGAACTTAGAAAGCAGACGTATGGTTACCAAAGGAGAAACATGGGGATAGGGATAAATCAGGAGCTTGGGATTGGCATACACACACTATTATATATAAAATAGGTAACCAACAAGGACCTAATGTATAGCACAGGGAACTCTACTCAATATTTTGTAATAACCTATAAGGGAAAAGAATCTGAAAAAAAATAGATATATATGTATGTATAACTGAATCACTTTGCTGTACACCTGAAACTAACACATCATATATCAACTATACTTCAATAAAAAAAAAAAATTTCTTAACCTGATAACTCAGATGCTCTTGCCTGCACCCCTCAGCTTATCTCCAAGAGTTTCCCTGAGTGAACCTTCCACTGGGCCACAGTGCTCTGCTCACTCTACCCCATCTACAAGGACACAGCCTGCCCCCTCCCAGCCTGACCCCTACCCTAGTTATTTCTGCAAAGGCCTTTCAGGCCTCCTGTGCCCACTTCTCAGAGTTTTCCTGGCTTCTGCAGTTCCTCTCACATTTGAATTCCTCTCGGTGTAATAAATATATAACTTATTTGGCATTTGCTTATATATATATTTTTTTTTCCTTTTCTTTTTTTCTCTGCATATAATATGAATGTGAAAACACACATAAAATTTAGATGTAGGAAAGTTTTACAAATTGTGTCAAAGGGCTCCATTCCAAGAAAGTTCATATTAATAACAGAACAGAAAATCCAAAATTATACACTTTGCCTTTTAGACAAAAAATTTCACACATTTCATACACATTCTTTTATATGTATGTGTGCCATTTCTTAAGTCCGTTTTTCCTCTAGTGTACCCTTTGTGGGAATTAATTTCTTTTGATCACAGCCGACCCTTTATCTTCCACACCCTGTTTTACAAAATAATAAAGTCCAGATATAGTTACTATTTAGAAAACATTGCTGATACTATTCTACCTAGGAGACAGCAACACTGCTAATGTTGGCAGTATGATGCTATGGCCCCAAATGTTATTCATTAGCTTGTATCTGAGGTGCCAAAATTTGGCACAAGAAACCCAGTCTAGGAATATTGATACCTAGTATGAAAAAATAGAAGATTGTCTGAAATTGAAAATTAAGAAAGTTCAGGACCTGAGGTTTGTGTATGTATGTTCTCCTCCCACATTTGGGACCCCAGATAACTCCCTTCTATCTCTCGCCCAGTGGGTTTTCAATAAAGCCGTCACGATACTGATGACAACACCGCCGTGTGAATCTCTCCTGTAGGCCGCCGGTTGTTTAAACGCGATGCATCCCCTCCCCTTGTTTTGTGGAAACCCTTGAGGTACAGCTTAGTAGCTCCTGTGCAGGTTGGTGTCACCCAGGCCTCAGCTAAAAGCCCGCCTCTACCACTTAACTGCCAAGCTGGTTCATCTCGTTAAGCCTCGCTGCCCTCACTAGTGTGAAGGGCAATAACGAGACCTGCCTCTCAGGTTTGCTAACTCAAACACTCAACACACATTTACTGATCACTTTCAAGTGCCAAGCATTGCTGTGTGGATTAAGTAAGATAATGCGTCAGGATTACGTCTGGGCGATGACTCTGCACAGCACCGTCCACGGTGGCAACATTCAGTAGAGTAAGTGATGCTCTTAGTAGTGATGAATTTGTGATGTTCTATCCACCTGGTCATGGTAGTCATGGCAACAGTTGACGGTTCTGGTAAAATTCTGAAATCAAGCTTTTCTGTGGTTTTCTTAATTTCCTTTTCTTTTTAATTTATTTTTCCTGGGTATGTACAACTTCATGAAAGCATATGATCCCCTGTTTACTTCTTTTCCCAGAATGGAGTCTACTGAAAAATGTGAAGTGGTAATTCAACATTTTAATGGAAAATATCTGAAAACACCACCAGGCATCCCAGGTAAGAAATACCATAAAGTAATCATTAAATAATATCTAGGCTCATCACTGTTATCAGAATAAGTATATAGTAAAGCCCGTGGTTGGCCACTGGGAGGGAAATTTTTGCCTTTAAAAATATGTATTTTTTAATACTATGTAACAACGCATCTTTCTCAAAACTACCAAAAGCTTCTTGGTGATTGTTCTTTGGCCTGTCTTTTGAATCTCTGCTGCTAATTCCCTAAAGTGAATTAGAAGAAAAACATAGCAAAGAATAGGTTAAAATGCACTCGAAGTGAAGAAAGTTTGTGACTCCTATCATTAATATTGGTATCCTGATTTCTAATTTGTAACATATCTAAACTGTGATATATTATAAATAAAATGACAGTGGCATCCATAGATTGAGGCCAGTTGACAAACAATTCTTACCAGTCCATGACAAAAAGAGTACAGAAAAGGAGGGTAAGCATTTAGAAACTTTTATAGCAATATGACATTATCATGAAATCTTAGTGCATAACTTCATATTTTACAAAAATATCAAATGCACATTGAATTTATTTTAAGCTGTCCATGCATCAGAGATAGTCTAGGAAGCACCAATTTAGGCTACCTCAGGGCATTTCACATTTCCGAAGGCAAAATTCTTAAGATGATATAACTTTATGCTATTAAAAATTACGGTCAGTGTAAAAGAATTGCCTATATCACATCTATCAGGATGTGAGCTAGAAATACCTCAACATGATATTAATTTGGAAGTAGTATATATGAAAAGTATTGAATATTAAGTGAGTAAATAAAAAAATATATCTTACTCATATGTCAATAAAACTGGAAGAAAAAATATATTTTACTCATGCATAAAAATATTAAAGGTTGAGTGAAGTCCTAAAAAAACATTATAACAAATAGGTAAGGAAATATCTGAGTATACACGTTGGGTTATTTGTTGCTTTTCGATTTTCCGTGATTCTCAGGAGAAAAAATGTGAAATTCTTCAGTCTTACAATATTTTTCCTTTTGATGATTTTAAGCTGCCTATCTGTAGTGTTTGCTACATGAAGTATCTACTATTTAAAATGGCTAGAGAGTTCAGGGGTTGAGCATTTTGGTTCCTTAAAATATATTGAGGTTATATAGAAAAGGAAGTCTGAACAAAAAGAGAAATATTTTTGTGGCGGGATCAGGTTCCTTTTATGACTCACTCAGTTTTGGGAGGATGTTGGGAAAGGAGAAAGGCCCTTCAGACTGACACTTGGATGATCTGGAAAATCCCAAAGTAGGGCCCCTGGTTAATCACGAGCCGGCAGTGAAGTTGTACCTCATTTTGGTTTGTTTCCATGTGTGACATTCCCTTGAGAACCGGCTGCATTATGATCCAATTGGAGACATATGGTGTTGTTGAGAAAAGAGTTAGCAGTTTTCATCTCAGCATGTCAGCTGCCCTTGCATTTTAAGAGAAATACTTTTTTTTTCTTTTAGCATAAAGGACATTTTAAGACACTCTGCTCAGACCCATCACTGAGTAAAGGAATTGCATTGTTAAAGGATTTTCCCCTTATTCATCTTATTTTAATCCAACAGATGGCTACCTATATAGAAGGCATTCAAACTAGATGTGAATTACATGGTTATAGAAAAAATTCAAGAATGAACAAAATAGGTGGAAATTATTGTTGATTGAAGTTTTAATACAGGTCTCAGTTTTTTATGATTCTTCCTTTTTGGAAAAAGACAGTGAAATCCTTCTTGACCTGATTGATTTGAAATTGTTTTAGGTTAACCCATAGAACATACAGCTGACTAATAGAATTTAATGCTAAAGACAAATAAAGTCACTACAAGTCCCCCAAAGACCTGAGCATCCTTCCTTGAATAAGAAGGCTGTGATATTAACCTATCTAATATCATAGCTACACCCAATGAAAACATTGTGAATAGCAAGAATTTTGTTATGGGTTTCTCTCTCGCTTTTATCTCGTGGGACCATGAGAGGCAGAATAATTATGCTCAGTTAAAAAACTCTTAAGAGATACAACTTTATGCTTCTGAGATAAGCCTTCAACATAATAGAATTAAATATACAATATCGATCATCATCAGTACTTGAATTTGCTTATGTGTTCTTACTTTGGAAGTCAAATAGAGTTTAATAAAGGCTTCAAATGCTAACAGAAGACATATAATTTTTTTAGTGAAGTATAGTGGATTTACAATGTTATATTAGTTCAGGTATACAGCAAAGTGATTCAGTTATAAATATTCTTTTACATATATATATATTCATACATATTTATATTCTTTTTCAGATTCTTTCTCCTTATAGGTTATTACAAAATATTGAGTATAGTTCCCTGTGTTATACAGTAGGTCCTTGTTGGTTATCTATTTTATATATAGATAAAAACATATAGATATAGCATATAGTGTGTATATGTTAATCTAACTCCTAATTTATCCCTCCCCCCTTCCCCTTTGGTAACCATAAGTTTGTTTTCTATGTCTGTGAGTCTGTTTCTGTTTTGTAAATAAGTTCATTTATATCATTTTTTTTAGATTCCGCATATAAATGATATATTGTATTTGTCTTTCTCTCTCTGGCTTACTTCACTTAGTATGATCATCTCTAGGTCCATCCATGTTGCTGCAAATGGCATTATTTCATCCTTTGTTATGGCTGAGTAGTATTCCATTGTATATACGTACCACATCTTCTTTATCCATTCATCTTTCAATGGACATTTAGGTTGTATCCAGAGAAACCATAATTCGAAAAGACACATGCACCCCAACATTCATTGCAGCACTGTTTACAATAGCCAGGACATGGAAGCAACCTAAAGATACATAATTTTTGATATTTAAGTTTGATGTGGAATAAAATGACATAATGCAAGAGGCTGGTATTTTGGAAACCACTGCAGTAAAATGACTGCTGGGTTCATTTACTCCATCATGACAGGGATAATTAAATTTGCGTGCATGCTGTTTGCCTTTCTTGGTCCTCATTGCTTATTTCTTGTAGATGGTTGAAGTCTTATTTTCAGAAACTCATATCTTAATCCTATTTTCTGTTCCATCTTGAGGCATGTGAGTAGGATGTCACAGTGAGCCCTGATATCTAGTGATTCCTTTGATATTTTCAAAAGAAGTGACGAATTCCTAACTTTTTAAATACTAATGTAGCTTTAGAGAGATGGTCCTTGCTTGTGGGTGCTAATTAAAATCATCTATAATTGATCTGACCACTTGCAATTAAAATAGAACTTTAAAAAAATTGTATAAACCTCAGTGTTTCACTTTATCAAGATTTGACATTTTGAATTCAGAAATTTGTGGGTTTTTAGAACAGCACATGGATGGTTTCAATGCAGTGCTTTAAGATTGTGTGAACGAGAGACCCACAAGGATCCAAAAATGACCTAAGATCTTTCAGACCCTAAGACAGCTGTGTAAAAGAGTGAGCCTTGCTTCTAACCTCCCTCTAAGCAAGCAGAGAGAAATCGGTACCATATTCACATCCCTTCCGTCTCCATTAGAGATGACTTGGGGAAATGTGCCATTTTTGTTCTGTCACTCTTGACAGTGGTTCCTCTTAAAGTAAATGCAAAGTTCATTATTTTTCTGAGATGATGATCTAGTTTCCAAATCCCATCCTGTGTCATTTCTATAGAATAACAAGATAAAAATCTACATCAATCCAAAACTTTGACATTGATCAGGCTTTCTCTCTCTGAGTTCCTCCTATTTGTTTATAACATATTTAATTTTATTGAATACATCATGGATCGCTAATGCCTATTACAGCCTCCCAGAACTAGCTCTGTTCACTTTGAATTATAACATTGTCCCCAGATTTTGGCTACCTGGATCACTGAAGCTAGATATACATCAAAGAAAATCTAATTATTTGAATTCTGGTATGTGAGGTACAGGAAATTAACTAAGACCATGTGTCCGTGTTGCTACCAGCAGGTGGGAAGCAGCAGCCAAAGACATGTTAAATAGCGTCAGTCATGTCATTGCTCTGCAGAAAGGGATCATCTGGTATTTTCTCCCTCCCCTAGAGGGAAAAGAAAACACTGTTCCATAAATGTCGCATGTCGTACATATTGATCTTGATGTTTTCTGGACAAAATGAAGCATCATTAGTTGCTTGCTTGCCTGACCCCAGACATTTCTTTGTTCCAAAACAAATTGCACAGCAACTTGTGCAGCCCCAAAGCGTTCCATTTTAAAACCTCTAGCAGAAAGGGTAAGTTCCTGGGCACTTCAGGGATCTGTAGGGCGTAAACTAGAAAAGCTCACATTCAAAGAGCCCGGGAGCACCACGTGGAAAGGCTTCGGCATCTAAGAACATGTATTGACGAGCAGAACATTCAGACTGGTTTGAGGAAAAAGAAATCACGTTTTGCTCTTCAACTAGGCTTTTGCCTGTAAGCACACGTTCTTATCAGTGGAGCAGTCTTTTCAGAAGACAATGGAATAACCCACTTTTAGTATGATTTTATTACTCTTTGGATAATTATATCTAATCCCAGTTGAACTCCAAGAAGTAGGGTAGGGTTGAGAGAGACCTCACCCTATTTGGGGATCTTTTCAATTTTAGCAAATCTTCTGATCAACAGAAATTTGGACAAATACTTACATGACAGAGGAATCATGTTTTCCTAATCAGTAAAATAAAACTGTGTGCCTTCTTGATCCTTTTTTTTTTTTTTTTTTTAATTCATTTTTGGCTGCGTTGGGTCTTCGTTGCTGCGCGTGGGCTTTCTCTAGTTGCGGTGAGCAGGGGCTACTCTTCATTGCGGTGCGCGGGCTTCTCATTGCAGTGGCTTCTCTTGTTGCGGAGCACAGGCTCTAGGTGCGTGGGCTTCAGTAGTTGTGGCTCGCGGGCTCTAGAGCGCAGGCTCAGTAGTTGTGCCACATGGGCTTAGTTGCTCCGCAGCATGTGGGATCTTCCCGGACCAGGGCTCAAACCCGTGTCCCCTGCTCTGGCAGGCAGATTCTTAACCACTGCGCCACCAGGGAAGTCCCTGATCCTTTGATATATAATTTTACGATTGTATGTTTATGTAAATAAAAAATGTGTAGGATTTTGGATGTGTATGTGTATTTAGGGGAGCCTTCAAGGAAAAATATTTACAATCTGATAATTTTTTAAAGAAAATGGAAAAAATTAATGTTGCTTGCATAAATTTAAAACTTCCCTCAGAGTAAAGTATCAACAATGTACTAAAATGAAATTTAGATTACAATTCTGAATATCTGAGCAACAGACACATTTTTGTCAGGGAAAACGTTGCCAACTCTCACAAGCAGTGTTTCCTCAGTGGTACCAGTCTGATAAGTCACAAATGCAACTATAGTTGAGTAAAAGGCAGCAAATAGAAAAATATTATTGTGTACAGTTTAGTAAAAGTATATCTCTGATTCTACTCATGAGAAGCACTGCCTAACTGAGTTTTTCCTCTTTGCAAAACTAAAGCATCATTTGCATAATAAACTTCGCAAACACCTTGATCCGCAACTGGGTGTTGGCTTAGATTTCTCGTTAATGAGAGGATTTTTGCAATACTTAGGAGGTACTTTCTGTTGTGCTCTTCATCTTTAATGTTAGTGATGCTTTCTAGATTATTTCTATCTACCAAACACATAGTTGGTTGCTTCATGATGAAACCCTGCTGGAGTATTATTAGTGAATTTCACAGAACAAACTGACCACTTCATAGCCAATAGAGTCTTAGAGGCTGTGAAGTCTATGTTCTTAGCCAATCATTTCTCAGCCTTTCTATGGAGCCACACCTGATACGGTGAAGGTAGTTTGTGAGTTGGTAACTAATTAGATAGGGAAGAAAGGAGACAGAGATTTTTACATTTTGAAATCTGGGTAGTGAGAGGCCAGATACAGAAGGTACAGGGGATCATCTTCAGGAGATTAAAAATGATTGGAATGGGTTTTGAGTCCTGTGCTATAACCCTCCTCTGCCTGTGATCACAGCAGAGGAAGAGGGGTGCATCCAGGAAGCATCCCACATCAAGCATCCAGCAAATCTCTCCGCTTTTGTAATTCAGGGAAAATGTATAAAATCTAAAAATCTATAAAACCTCACTCAACCTGATATGGGTTTTCTGCAAAGTTTGGGGGAGTTATCACTCCCTAGTACAACTCTCAATCAATGGGAAATGAGAGTCAGCAGATTCTAGGAGTTTCCCACAGTGGTAACAAGCTCAGTGAGGCACCTTTTATTGGCTTTTCTTTCTTCCCTGACTTTCTTTTCCTTTCCTGTTATGTTTCTGCTTCCTGGCATCAGCTCCCAATTAAACTATCTTGTTCCAGGCTCTGATTTGGGGGAACTCAAATTAAGGGGGGTGATCCAGCAATTGTGGTAGAGAATTATATTTTGATTTAAAACTTCTGGCCATAGAGGAAGAAAGGAGATACAGCTAAAGTAGGGAAGTGAATTGCATTGACCAAATATATTGTTTTCATTACTTTATTTTAAAAATTTATAGTAGCATTTATGAACCATGTATTAGGGATGATAAAGGTGAATATTAGTGATCCTAGACAGATGGTAGTCAGAGTTTAAATTTAGCAAGAGAGATGTGTAAGACAATGAGGATGAAGTGCCACCGTGACGTGGCTGACCTTAGAAAAACTGCAGACATGAAGAGGTGGGTCGTTGATGAAAATGGGGAGAGAATGAGGGCCCAGGAAATAGTCATAATGCCAGCAAAGTGAAGGTGAGGGGCGGGCATAGAAAATCATGACACAGAGAAAAGAATTTGTGAGATTTTGGTCTTGGATAAAGGTGGAACAGTGGCCATTGATAATGGGTCCAGTGTGGGAACATCTGGAGTTGATAGAAGTGAAATGATCTTTAGTTGAACAACTGGGCCTTCTGATTAGTATGTTGCGAGGGTTTTCAACAAGGTTGTAGATTTCCTCACTAACCTTCACTCTTCCCTTGATCTTCCCTAAAGTTCTAATCTTCATAGGAGAAGGTTAGGGAGGGTGAAGAGTGCTAGAGTGATTTTTTGTTTGTTTATGTATTTGATTCTGAGTTTTCTAAACCAGGGTTTTGTTTAGTTGTTTTATTTGTTTTTATTATTGTTGTTGCTTCAAGTGCTGTTGTTTAGCTCAGTGTAGATTCTCAGTAAATGTTCTTTGAAGTTGATATACAATTCCATGAATTGAATAACCCTCATACTTATATTTGCTTTTAATGGAATTCCTGAGGGTGTATGGGGGATGCCCACCTTCTGTGTCATCAACAAACTTGTAGGAAAACATTGAGAGAAATCTTTAAGTCTTTTCTTAATTTCTGACAAAAATTCTCTACAACACATTTGTGTATCTAAATATACCGAGAGAGAGAGAGAGCTATATATTCACAAGAAAAAGAAACTTAATTTGATTGAGAAAGATTCTAGTTGCTTTTTAAAAAGCCTCATTTTTCCAGGACTGCTTTCCAAGGTGTTATGCTGGTAATCAAATTGTTATTTCTTTAAGGAACTCATTCTTGAATGGGACAATGATGAATTCTGCTTTCCAACACAGAAAATAATATTGCCTAATCTATATTGAAATAATGTCTAGATCTTAACTTCTTGCCACTGGATCTAGTTAGGCACTATTACTATGCTGTACTTTTTTTTTTTTTTCTTTTTTCACATAAAACTGTGACTATCTTGAGAATAAACAGAAAAGAGAATTTCTTTGTCTCTGCTTTTATTCCTTTTGGCATAAAGTCACTTCTCTCTGCCTATAGGAAGTACTGCACTGGCTTATTATTCCTATTATAATATAATGATATATAATACAATATGTAGTATTTAATCAATATGATATGGACAATATGTTTTGCTGGCCATATATTTTCTATAATTATATATAAGCACCAATGAATAGTAGCAGAATTTGTCTAGAGTCTGCACTTGACTCCAGAATCTGATTTTTTTTAAGCAATCAAAACTTCATGGAACTGAGAAGAGGGATGAAGAGGTTTTCTATACATCTCCAGAATCACGAATCATCCTCATCTATTTTTATGTAAAATAATAACTCCATTCAGGTCTTCAAAAATTTCTGCATTGAAGATTTCACAGTAAAGACTTACAAGGGAATTCCCTGGCGGTCCAGTGGTTAGGACTTTGCACTTCCACTGCAGGGCACCCAGGTTCCATCCCTGGTTGGGGAACTAGAATACCACATGCCACACAGCGCAGCCAAAAAAAAAAAAAAACTTACAAAATAAATTACAAAGCCTTAATTTTATTCCTAAGATGATGTTGGGCTTTGCCTTCTGTCAGCATTGCTAATGGGTAGTTAAACCATGAGTGTCTGTCCAAATGAGTCCTGTTAGCAAGCAAAGAGGTTTGAGTAGCTTAAGACCAATTAAGACACAAGCCATAGAAACCAAGCTCTGAATAATTAAGTGCTTAGTGCATTTCCACATCTAGAGTTTCATTTAATAGGATTGATATAAAAATACATTCTAACCAATTTTTGGATAAATGGATAGTAGCCTGAATTAAATTCTCGCCACTCTCTCCTCGTAACTATCAAGAAGCCTGCCATGTACACAGCTCACTATTTATGATCTAATCTTTTAGAATGAAAAGTCTGCAAAATTTAAGAAAATATTTTAAGAGGAATATAAATGAAAACGCTCATTAAGAGAGCTCTGAACCAGCCATCATTTATCTTATAACTGTTTCCTCTGATTTCTTGCCTCTTTAAGCCTATGAATGATGAATCAATTAGTTTATTTATTATTTTAGTCATTTTTCATTACAGAAGAAGAAATCTTTCAAAGGATATTGGCATGTTTTTGATCTATTTTTAGAATTCATATATTTCAAAGACATATTTATCCAATTAGACTGTACGTTTTTCTAAGAAAAAACTTTAATGTTTATCTTTCCCTTTTCCTCAAACAACTCATAAACTATTTGAATGTAAAGACTGCACCTTGGTGTTCATGTTTCAAGCATCTAACCCAATGCCTGTCACAGAAGAGTACCAATAATTATTTGTTAAATGAGTCAATATCTACTTGTGATAGGCAGAATCATGCCCCTCCGCCCCCAAAGTACTCTAAGTCCTAATCCCCATTCCCTGTGAATATGGCAAAGGAATTAAGGTTGCAGATGGAATTAAGGTTGCTAATAAACTGACCTGAAAGTAGGGAAATTATTCGGGATTATTTGAGTGGGCCCAGTGTAATCACAGGGGTCCTTAAAAGTGGAGGAGGGGATAGGACAGGAGCTCAGAGGGATGCAGTAGAAGGACTTGAGCCACCATTGCTGGCCTTAAAGATGAAGCAATGTGGGCAGCTAGCCTCTGGAATATGAAAAAAGCAAGAAATTGGATTCTCCCCTAAAACCTCCAGGAAGGAACTCAGCCCTGTTGACACCATGATTTTATCCCAGTGGAATGTGTGTCAAACTTCTGACCTACAGTAGTATGAAGTAGTGAATTTGTATTATTATATACCCCCTTGTTTTTTGTTAATTTGTTATAGCAGTAACATAAAACTAATAGACTAGTATAGAACTCATTTCAACTGAATATCATCCAAACTATTTCTAAATTACATTATAAACAGCCTCTGGAGAAATTTCTTAGTTTCTCATATTTTTAACTTTCTTTGTATTATTTGGTGGCTTGTATGTTAAACAGGAAAAACTATCTTGTTAATTATTGACTTTATAGTTTCTTTATACCTTCTCATAAAGATATATTAGAATGGAAGACTATTAAACATCCGAAAAGAGGGTCTTTGGAGATGGGTGATAAGGTATCAGAGAACATTTTCGTTTTTTATTGAAGTATAGTTGATTTACAATGTTGTGTTAATTTCTGTTGTACAGGAAAGCAACTGAATTATACACATATATACATTCTTTTTTATATTCTTTTCCATTATGGCTTATCCCAGGAGATTGGATATAGTTCCCTGTGCTATATAGTAGGACCTTTTTGTTTATCCATCCTATGTATAATAATTTGTATCTGCTAACCCCAAACTCCCACTCCATCCCTCCCCTAACCCCCTCCCCCTTGGCAGCCACAGGTCTGTCCTCTATATCCACGAGTCTGTTTCCGTTTTGTAGATAGGTTCATTTGTGTCATATTTTAGATTCCACATATAAGTGATATCATATGGTATTTGTCTTTCTCTTTCTGACTTACTTCACTTAGTATGATAATCTCTAGTTGCATCCGTGTTGCTGCAAATGGCATTATTTCGTTCTTTTTCATGGCTGAGTAGTATTCCATTGTATATATGTACCACATCTTCTTTGTCCATTCATCTGTCAATGGACATTAAGGTTGTTTCCATGTCTTGGCCATTGTGAATGGTGCTGCTGTGAACATAGGGGTGCAGGTATAGAGAACATTATTTTTGACCTAAAGAAATCAAATATCATTTCAAACCATTGTTTCCGTAAAATGTGGCAGGAAAAGTATACCACTGTAATCTAAAGTCATGTTAATGTGTACCTCTTAACTCTCAACCCTAATATTTGCTTTCAGTAATTGCTGTTATTAAAAAAAAAAATCATTAGGGTTTAGAAGAGCTCAAAGAGGTTATAAAACTGATATCAGCCTTGAGTTTTAGGTGATTATATCTAAAGCATATATGATGCCCCATTCTGGCTCACTGTCCCATGAAATGAAGAGTGCCCTAAAGCTCTGAATAGGTGAGTCCCATAGGAAAGCTTAGTTTTGAGACATAAGTAGACGTTCAGGGAGATAATTATCAATATTTATTAAGTGTTAACACGATATACAGTTGGCCCTTGAGCAACCCCCAGGGTTGGGGCACTAACCCTTCTCGCAGTTGAAAATCCTTGTATAACTTATAGTTTGTTCTCTGCATATGTATTTCCTCCATATCTGCAGTCCTACATCCATGGATTCAATCAACCTCGGATTGTGTAGTACTACAGTATTTCAATTTACTATTGAAAAAATTCCAAGTATAAGTGGACCTGCCCAGTTCAAACCTGTGTTGTTCAAGGATCAACTGTATATTCTTATTATTCAAGTGCTTAAATTTGTATTGATTTAAGTGCTTCTTATTATTCACAGGATTAAAATACTTTCAGGGAATTTACAAAAATATATTTCTCAGCCAAAGAGGTATTACAGTTCTGTAGCAAGATTAGGGGGCTGTAAATAGGGTCATTTTCTCTTGAACTGAGAGTGGGACTTATTTTGGACCGGAAGTTGATCAAATAGTGTACTGTCACTGAAATGTCCTAAAGTAAAAGACTCAACAATTTAAGTTGATTTCTAGCTGTTTGGTGTTAGAGCAGATGTTAGCCCTCCCAGGGTGCTTGCCTGACTTCCATCAGCCAGCACCTACATCTCTCTTTCTATGTGGGCTGCCCTCAGGCTGGGGGAGCCTGGTTTGCTGATGCACAATGAGAGTTAGAAGTATCTAGGAAGTCCCTAGATACTTGGGGGCAGCCCTTAAGCAATGATTGACAGGAGTTGGGCTCTCTGCATCCCAGTTCTTTTGCTCCTGATGAGAACACCCTGATGTACCCTGTACTATCTCCACAGTTTCCCTGACTTACCTGGACATAGACATACTAGACACATTCTAAGTAAGGTAGCAATTGTTGATAGTTATCAGGCTTCTCTGCAAAAAGCAAAGACAGTTTGACTATTGATAAGACCTTTGTAGTGGTGGATAGAATTGCAATCCTGTGTAATGTGAGTGAGTAGGTTACTGGTGGGTAGCACGATTTAGCTGATCCCACTGTGTCTTGATAAAGGTACATCCAAAAGAATCAAAATTGTACCGATATAAAAGATAATGGGGTTTTAATACAAGCATTCTTAACAAAGCACAAAAGCATAGAAATCAAATATTGAAACTATTTTTTATGAGCAATCACTTTAAGATGGTGTGGTGTATTTAAACCAAATGGTGGTCCAGAGACCTGTGGGGTCCCTGAGATTCTTTGCCTTTCTGGTGGTCTGCAAGGTCAACATATTTTCATAATACTGGCATATTGTTTGCCTTTTTCACTCTGATTCTCTCATGAGCATAGAGTTGAGTTTCCCAGAGGCTACGTGATGTATGATATGGCAACAGATTGAATGCAGAAGCAGATATTAGAATCCAGCTGTCTTCTATTAAGCCCAAAATTACAGAGATTTGCACAAATATAAAACAAAGCCACTCTTGTGTTTATTTATTTTGTTTTTGAATTTTTTTTATAAAAATATATCACTTGTGGTATCATGTGATTTTTAAAAATTTTTTATTGGCGTATAGTTGATTTACAATGTTGTAATCAGTTTCAGGTATACAGCAAAGTGAATCAGTTATACATATACATATATCCACTCTTTTTTTAGATTCTTTTCCCATATAGGCCATTACAGAGTATTGAGTAGAGTTCCCTGTGCTATACAGTAGGTCTTTATTAGTTATCTATTTTATATAGTAGTGTGTATATGTCAGTCCCAATCTCCCAATTTATCCCTGCCACCCCTTACCCCCTGTTAACCATAAGTTTGTTTTCTACGTCTGTATTTTAAAATAAATTAATAAGGAAACATCTAAAGTTCTGGGTTTTTTAATGGTAAATATAAATAGATTTAGCCTATGTAAGCAAAAGCTCTTTGGAGTCTTTAATAATTGTTAAGAGTGTAAAGAAGTCCTGAAGCAAATATATAAACAATCAACAAACAAAACTTAACAACTTTGAATGTCCCTGATATAGAGTGAAACTCAAGTTTCAAGTCCTTTCATCTTCTCAGAATTAGAAAAGACTAAGGAAGATAGCCATGATAAAGGTGAAGTTTAAAATATCCTCTCATCTTTCTGATCTTATATGGAAAAACTGGATGTGTTCTGGAATGATATTTTAAGTGGAATGATTAAGAAATACACTTCTATTAAATGAGTTACACTATTACTTTTTGGAAGCAAGCATACTTAATTTAATACTTAATGGAAGCAAGATTCCTTAATTTATAGTGAGTCTTTTTCAAACGCAGAGGCAATGGTTATGCTTCTAAACATATGCTTCATCATTTTATTAGCAAATAGTATATTGTTTGACCGAGTACATGAATGTTTTGTTGGAACAATGTGCATACACAGCATGTGTGGTGTGCACGGTTATGGGAATGGAACGGTGTGATTTGTGAGTGGCACATGAGTCTGTCAGGACTTAGGGAGAGTTTAAGGATAATATTTAAGAGCCAGAAGGCTAACCACAGATATGACATAGGAGTTCTGTTATCATCATAAGAACTGCTAATTTCACATAGTGCTTGTCTTCCAGCTGGACTGTACTTTGGAGTTCTACCCACCATGTGGGATGCATCTTACAGACTTCCAGGTTTACTAGTTGAAGTAAATAATAACAGTAGTATAATAATAATAAACAATAACACATAACTAATTGAACACTGTATACTTTTAGTTTTCACATAATTTTTTTCTTAATTTTCAGAAATGGTAGTCTCCTGTTCCAGAGTCCCAAAATCATGATTCTTTTAAGCTTATTGCCTCTTAACCTAATATGAAAGATCTCTAAGGAAAGTAGTTACCTAGTCATTTTTAGTAACTGGTTATCATTTTTTTTTTTAACTGGTTATCATTTTAACCCAATGAATTCATGTAAGAGATAAAAGAATGTAAGATACAATTTCTCCTGTAATTTATTTTGAAAAGACACAACTTAATATTTGTTTACATCCTTTGACAGCCCCATCACTTTTCTCATCCCAAGGACAAGTGTTTTTCCTTTTTGCTGCATGTATGATGGTAAAGAAAAGTGCAACACCCACTCACTTGAGAGCCTCCTGGCTGGGATGGTCTTTTTCCTCTGTGAACTTAATTGACGGGAGAACGTATTCTATAGAGAAAACCATCTACTCCCTTGGAGACTAATGGATCTTGGTTTGACTTTTGGTTCTGTCTCTTGTTACTTTTGAATATGGGCAAGTTATTTAGTCTCTTGCCAGTTTCGTCAAGGAACCTAATGTTTCCATTAGGTGTTTATAATGCCTTCTTTACCGAAGTGTTGCTAGAATTAACTGAGAGATTTTGTGCAGCTCCACAAAAGTTCTGGCAGGAAATGGTAGATATTCCCGTTATAGGTAACATCTGTTTGCATCATAAGAATCACTTCATCAACATCCACTCTCTAGGCTGGAAATATAATTTCACTTTTGAAATCTATGAACTATAATCATTGATGGACATTATCTAGTACATGAACTGTATAAGGTATACCTCTCTTAGAGCTAGGTTAAAACCACCCTTCAATTTCCAAACTTTTTCACACGTCTCATTCTAGAATACTGTCCAATTAATTAAGTGTCTCAGCGGGACCTCAACAGTTCTCTAGGAGGGTTAGAAAGAGTAGCGCACCAGATATATATTTACCTGAAATTTGCTGTGGTGACCCCCAATTCATAAATACTGGTCACACTTCTGATAGAACCAAGACAGTCGTGTTAATGCAGAGGGTCATTATTTTAGGTAAAACAGCTGTAAAAACACAAATGACCTCAAACCTCTTGTAATGATTTCTCGGCATATCTTTGCACCTCCAGTTCACAGGTCCTAGGATCCCCCTCTACCCTAATTTCCCAAAGAAATCCTGCTCAAAAGTAAATATAACATTTTTCATGTAGATTTTCCTGATTTCCAACTTCTCTGCTCTTAAATTTCACTGCATCCCATTGAATTGTTTTCTCCTATACTGGGTATCCATTTGTGATATAAAGCCTCGTGTGACAATTGCTGTCTACTTACCTTATCCCACTGGATGGCAGAATTATGCCTTTTTTAATCCTTATATCTCCTCCAATGTCTAACATTTAAACATAGGAGATGCTTAATATAGATACACTGAATTGAATTTTAAAACATTGAGCCCATTATTCCAGTGTGATTTCTTAATACTGTCTTAATAATACATTTGATCAGTAAATACTTATAAAGTGAATATAGAAGCTATCAACTATGACAATTCCATATAGAAATATTTTGCATAATATGTTCCTTTTTGTAAATTTTAAAACACTTAAATCTCAAAAGCTTTCATTGGATGGAAGTCAGTGTTCAAAAATACAAATATCCTTTTCTTTCTCATAAAGGTTAAATTATCTCTCCATTCTATACCCTACTTTCCATCGTTCCCGTCTCCTGATTAAAAAAACAAAAAAGTAATGGGCTATGAAATATAAAAGAAGCAAAAAGAATATAAAATAAATGTGTTAGAACACCAAACATCCAGTTGGTTTTTACAATTAATTCTACAACTAGCAACTGACCTACTGTCTTTTACTTACAATCCTTTGAGAACACAGCTCTAGCCCTTTCAAAGGTTTCTCTCTTCCTAAAGTTCCTGCAGGTTCTGTCCTTGTCGTGCATAGGGGCCACAGTGCCCCACGCCATCAGCAGAATGGACTCATTAACCTTTCCATTGATTTGAACTGTCGTTTGAATAAATATTTATACCCTTTTCCTCTGATGGCTTAATGAAGTCCTTTATTAATAGCACGAAGAGCTTCTCCCTTTGACCTTTGTCACCGGTTCGTTCAGAAAATTTTTATCAAACTGTTTTGTTTACATTGTTAATCCCTTGCTGCCTTAGGTTTGGCACAGAAACATATTCATTCTGGATTTAGTGGAATTATTTTACACTCTTTTAGCTTCTGCAAAGAAAATAATTTCTGTCTTTGGGTTTCCTGTTTTAACTTTAGGATATAAACATTTCCAATTTCTGAATATTTGTCTTTCTGTTTCTTGTCTGCCTTTGGAGTATTTCTCTTGATATTCTTTGTATGTGATTACTTCAATTTCACTTTTTGATACCAACATCTCCTAAAAGATATAGTTAGAGGAGGTGTTAGCTAACACTATGGAGGTAATCAAACCAATATATGCATGTATCAAACAGACACTTTGAACACCTAAGCTAAATTTACATGTTACATGTCAATTAAATCTCAATAAAGCTGGAGGAAGAAAAGGTAGAGCCAAGAAATGCCTCTGTTTCCTTGTCCCCACGTTCTATCAATGAACACTTCTTTTATGAGGAGAATAAAGGGGGGTTACTATATGCCAAACATTTTGCTTAGTGCATTATGGATGATTCTGTTTTATTCTCAAAGTGCCCTTCAGAAAAAGGCACTGTTCCATTTTGCAGATGAGGAGGCTGAGACTTACAGAATTTATGTAAATTGCTCAGACTCACACATAGTAAGTGGGCTGATTGATCCCAGGATTAATTTCTGCCACTTACTGGATATGTGACTTGGACAAGTTACTTAACCTCTTTGTGCCTCAATTTTCTCATCGGCAAAATGGAGATAATCATAGTTCCTTTCTGTACTATCATCGTGAGGTGGCTGTGGATTAAATAAGTTAACACCTATATATTGAACTCTTGGAATGTTCCCGGTAAATACTAAGTGCTTTTTAGGTGTAAGTAGCACTTAGTTATACTGTCATAATGTTTTTTCTTGGATGGAAAGAGGAAGTACTATAGGAGAGGAAATCCCATAACTCTTCCTCTATGTATGTTTTCCCTCCATTCTCAAACTTGGAGGACCATGTTTCTTCTTTATTTGCTAAATAAGATGAGTATTAATATTCTGTATTGGGTTAAGTGTTTCATTCCTTTAGTACATTTGAAGCCTCCCTGTTTGAGATTCAGTTGCTCACTTCAATACTTATTCTAGCTTTTAGAGGAGTAGAAATATTTGGCCATCACTTTCAGCAAACCATGTACTTCATTTTTATACTAGTGTTTAATAAGTGGTTCTCTTATAAAGGATAGGTAACCTATTTATAGAAACTTCCTTGGGAGAAACCATCTTTCTTCAAAAACTAAGCTGTAGAATGATTTTTTTCTTTTATTTTTGCTGTTTTGAGTTGTATATAAAGTTTGAGAGCTGGGTCCAGGAGAAAAGGCAGATTGCCTAAAAGCCTCAATTAGAGGAATTACAGACTTGTTTTTTTCTCCTTCTCTATGGTATCCTCTCATTGGATGGACCAAAGAAGCCATGGAAACTGAATGAGACCTGATAATGCTTTTTTTTCCCTGTATTCCAAAGATACTGGAGAAAGTATCTTGCTTTCAGTACTGTTTCCAGGCTGAAAAGTACCACTTAGAAAAGCAATTACTACAGGTACCTAATTCAAAGAACTGACTAGAATTCCTTTTGTGGTTACAAAGGGGCTATGAATCTCAAAGTCATAAAGAATATCTACTGGATTGAAAAAATTTCTAGCAATCCTAGATTAAGACCAAAAAATCAAAATCTCAATGACATGTTAGAAAATCTGTATAGTTTAATGACTGGAGGCACAAAAAGATGGTACTTTGAAGCCTGGTTTATCTGATGGTAATTCAATGTCCTTTACACTAGTAGACAGTTAATATTTTTTCTTTATTTATTAAGCAAATATTTTTAATTTGAGTGTCAAGTAGACCTAGGAATACGTTTCCAGGGTGAGGAATAAACATACAGTGGAAGAAGAGTAATGAAGGGCCAGAGAATGGGGGTAAAAGGAGGGAATGAGCAATTCCACTTGGAGGAGAGACGCCCAGATCAGATCTTGATGAATCCTTTGAATTGAATAGAACTAGCTGGGGCTGGTTTGGTCTGGTTGGGCTTAAACTAGGTACTTGGGTTAAGTTCCATACAGTTAGATTTTTTAGAAACCTGAAGTTGATCAATTTTATTTTTAACTAAGTGCTTCTATATTAAAGATATTAAGCGTTTGTCTATCACATTTCTTACAAGTGTTTTTACCTAGTTTACTGTTTAACTTCCATTGTTTTAAAAAATAGTTTAATTTTTATGTGAAATAAAGTAATCTTCTCCACTATACCTTTTGAAAAAAACTTTGAATGTAAGAGATTTCATTAGCATTCACTTCTGTATCTTTTACTTTTCCTCTACATTTAACTTGTTAGTGTATTTGGTATCAACTAAGTATCTAAATTGATTATTTAACAAGGTATCTCATCAGTACTTAGAAATTAATGCAGCCCTTGCACATATTTGATATTACCTTTCCCTGTACTAGGTTAATTACCTGTGATATGTGTGCTTACTTTGCACAAGAGTCACAACAGTACACGTATCTGACATTATACTTTATCTCACAGAGCTAGTCCCTGCTCTAGATCTTACTTTCAGATTTTTATTTTTTATTTATTTTTATTTATTCATTTCTTTTTTAAACATCTTTATTGGAGTATAATTGCTTTACAATGGTGTGTTAGTTTCTGCTTTATAACAAAGTGAATCAGCTATACATATATACATATATCCCCATATCTCCTCTCTCTTGCGTCTCCCTCCCACCCTCCCTATCCCACCCCTCTAGGTGGTCACATACTTGAGGACACAGGGAGTGGGAAGGGGAAGCTGGGACGAAGTGAGAGAGTGGCATGGACATATATACACTACCAAATGTAAAATAGACAGCCAGTGGGAAGCAGCCACATAGCACAGGGAGATCAGATTTTTATTTTTTAGTTTTAGCTATTTTGCTTCCAGACCTACTTTAAAATCAGTTTTGTCACACTGTCTCCAAAATGAAAATGACATACATAGTTCCTGAAAGCTCCCTTACGCTGCCCCTTTGTAGTCAAACCCTCCCTTTCACCTTTAGTCATTGGAAACCACGACTTTGTTTTCCATCCCCGTAGTTTTGCCTTTTGGAGAATGTTATATAAATGTAATCATACAGTGTGAAATCTTCTAAATCTGCCTTCCTTCTCTTAGCCTAAGGATTTAAAGTCCATGCATGCTGTTGAATGATCATTAGTTCACTTCTTGTTATTGCTGTGTAGTATTTCTTTGAATTGTTGTGCCTCATTTTGTTTATTCTTCAGTTGAAAGGCAGATAAGTTTTTTGAAACTAGATATGACAAAGTACCCATTTTTGATGCCAAATCGGTGTCTTTTTTGGGGGGGAGGGGGTTACTATTAATTGGGAGTGGATCCTGGATTTTACCTAACACGTGGAGTAATCACTATCTAATCCTTGACCTGTTGTCTCTTATGTAGCTAAATTTTAAAATACTAAGCTGTTTATTTTCCTGGAAAATTTAAAACTTGACTATGATGGATTCTTTTTTCAATGTACATTTGGTTTATGTTATATTTTGAGTTGGTAATATGTACAAATAGTTACAACATTCAAAAGAACTTCACAGTGAAAAATAGTTTCTCTCCCTTTCCTGCAGTGGTCACCCTAGTTTTCTCCCTAGAAGAACTGGTGTCAACATTTCTTGTGTTTCCAGAGGCTGTTCATGAATACCAAACATTTAGATTTTCACTCCAATGGTAGCAAGTAGACAATCTCTTCTAAACCTTGATATTTTTCACTGAACAAGGTACCTTCAGGTTTATTCTTCACAGTGCAAGGAAAGCTGTTTCACTATTTTTGATGGTTGTATAGTATCCCGTTTTATTGATACACAGTGCTTTTTATAAAAATGTTCGAAGTTCCTTACTTATGAATATCTAGGTTGTTTTTTTAAGTCTTTTCTATTACAAATAGCACAGAAATGAACATTGATATTTGTACATTTTTTTCACATAAATGCAACATATCTACAGGGAAAATATGTAAAGTGGACTTGGTAGGTAAAGTAATACTTTCTTGCTTATTAGATTTTGATAAATTTTGCCAAATTGCTCCTCTCATAGGTTATCCTGAGTCTCACTCACACCGGTCAGTATAAGAAGTTCTTTCTCCTGACACCTCGGCCAGTATAATGGTTATGAATCTTTTTCTTAGCTAATATAACAGGTGATGTTTTACCATATTGTAGTCTTAAGAGTAATAAAAGAAATGTAAATGAAGGTTGAGCATCTTTGCATGTGTTTAGAGCTTTGATATTTCCTCTTTTTGAACTCTCTGTTCATATTGTTTGTCCAGTTTTCAGCTGGCCTTCTTCTTATTCATTTGTAGGTACTTTATTACAGTAAAGAAAACTGGTGTTCGTCAGTCACTTATCTTTTGCCTTCATTAATGTTGGGGTTTTTTTTTTTTCCATTTCAGATTCTTTTAAGATTATACACACACACACAGATATAATGCCCACTCTAAAAATATTAAAATATCATTGTTTTCTCTACTAACGGTATCATTTCATTTTTTAAAGTCTAATTGTGAAATCATCTAGAATTGATTTTAGCATAAGTTGCAAAAAGGGAGAAATGAGCTTTATTTTTCTTTATGTCCTGATAGTCAATTGTTCCAACACCACTTATTGAATGATACATTCCTTCCCACCGAATTCAAATGCTACATTTTTCATCTATTCAATTACCATGTACATTTTTTAATTTCCTTGAAATTTCTATTTTTATTGTTCTGTCAAATCAGGTGTTAACTTACAACTTTAATAACGAGTAATTTCTATGATGTTTTAATACCTGGAAGGGCTATGCCCATCACCACCTTGACAATTTTCTTCTTTTTAATAATATTTCTGATTTTTTTTTGACACTAACTTTAGAATTCATTTCTTACCTGCTCCCCCCCAAAATATATGGTCATTTTATGACTTGTTCATTTGTGAGACAAACCTATTGTTTTCAAGAGGAGACTTTCAACTTTGAAGGCTAGTTACCAAAGGAAAACTATGACATCACCTGGCAGCCATTCCAAATTATAGCCATGTGTTCCAGAATGGTTTCTTGCTGTCCTAGACGGTGTGACATAAATCACTTCCACTCCATAGGCAATGCTAACCATTTTCTGCCTCTTACAACTCACAATTTTAAAGGCAGAAGGTATTACAGTATCTTATAATTCTGCATATTTACAAGTGATTAAGAAACACCAACCATGATGAGATCCTTTTCCATTTTCTTTGACTGTGAACATATTTTTTTTTTTTTTGTGAACATATTTTTACTGAAATGAATAGCTCTCTTCTACACTGATATTGAGAAAAATATTTCTTGCCCAATATTTCAAATAGAGTTAAAAAATCCACTCTGGAAACAGTGGTGGAAGAAAAGCAATATATGAAAGTTAAAACATTGTATCAAAACAAAATATAATTGTGCTGTAAAGGTTAGATCTCATATTTAAAGAATGAAAATGCTTGCATTATACCACTTGTTTCTGAAGCATCTTTTGTAAAGTACAGCAGGCCACTAGGAGGACTCCATTACATAGTTTACCTTAGTGTAGATGGGACTTAACGAATGTATTCTGTGGATTTTGGCTCTGTGACTTTCCAAAGAGCGTGATTCATTCCTGAGTAATCTGTAACCCATACTTCTTGTATAATCATTAGAAAAGCCTGCCTTGATGATTTTTCATTGAATATCAAAGCTCTCAGAAGTATGCCTCTGGGAATGACCCTACACAGATGTAGGAGCTTCTCCAGAATGACCCAGGTGTTACCCCCCCTTTCGTCTCTCTGGTATTGTGATTTACCAAGTGTTTTACAGGAAGAGATTAAGCCTTCTGGAGAATTGCTTAATTTTCAAAAGAACTGCTTTTTTTGTGTGCCTGCCCCATTTTCTTGCTTTTTGAGTCAGTTTTAGGGATTTTGAAGTTGAAAATACTGAGCTATTTTATAGCCTCCACAGTAAAATATTTATACTTTGATATGGAGTGAAATTTCCCCAATTGCATGATCTTTGAAATACAAATTTGATTTACATTTGCTTTTCAAAGCTTTTAATTCTTTTTTGGTGAACATCCCCTGACACTGAGCTCTGCAGACCTTCTGTTTGTTTAACTTTGTCTCCTCCTTTCCAAGTGAGTGTTGGACTTGATGGGAGACAGTCAAGGAAATCAGAGGGAACCCTCACACCAGCCCCTGGTAGAATATGCACCTTATTCCTCTGTAAGGAAATTTACAGAGGAAATTGTGTGTTTGTGAAATTATGTAAGAAATCCTGCTTTCAGAAGGCCTTTTATTTATTCTTTAAAGCCTCTCATACCTAAGTGGGGTGAGTAGGTGAATAACATTAATTTCTTTCGAGAGGGGTGTTATGTAAATGCCACCTGGTAGAATTGCATTTTCATTTCCTACATTGATCTCATCTTAAAGCCTTGAAGTCAACCCTATTTTTTGGGTGTACTGCTGTTTTCACAGAAATTCCATGTTGCAAAATGAAAGTGACTGACCAGAGATGTTGAAATCATGCTTAAAATTCTCTTACCTATCATCTTTGGAGTTTCAGAATGTCATTAAAAAAAAAAATCCAAACAAATAAATGATAAAAGGAACAAATGGTTGTGTACTTTAGCTGACATCATTATTCAAATAGCTTCTCGGTGGTTTCTTTTCTTTTTTTTCTTTTTTCTTTCCTTCTAGAAAATCCATTTTTGGAAGATGGCTTTGAACTAGGCCCAATCTATAAGGAATAGATCTTACTGTTTATCATTAAAGGTGGAGGATTTTCTTACCTTAGAGATACCACAGTTGAGTTCATCATTAAATGGCTAGAACTGCCCTCTAGTCCAAAACTCCATCTACTCAGCTAGGAGAACCAAGACAGAACCTCCTCCTCTTCTAAGATAACCATGGTAGGATCCACTAACAACTTGTTGGTGGATGTCCCAGAAAAGACTCCCATTAACAAAGCAGTGACAGATATGTCAATGCATTTTGCATTTATATGACAATATCTTGGACACATAAATAGGAAACTTGAATTGACACTAACGTGTAATGGTTATTCCTGTACTTAATCATCGCCAATTTATTTTCTCCCTAAAATGACCAGATTCTACTTTTTAATTTAAAGATAATGACACACCTTAGTTTCCAATTTGTTTTAAATCCTATCGTAGTTTATTGAATATATTCAGTTAACTAGAAACATCACTGAGCTCTTTCTTGAGTGACCTAAAGTCTGATGACTTATTAAAGTAAATTTTAGTGTACTAACCAGAATTCAGTGTTGTATCATCATAGCTATCTCTTAACCATATAATGCTATGATTTCTCTTTTGGGCCTCTGCTATTCTCAGTCTAAAAGTAACAGAGGGTTAAAAAGAGGAGAGAAAATGGATTTAGAGCAATATCCAAACCTTGGTTCCCTGCTTCATCCATAATTATCATTCATTTTTCACAGTCTCAATTCCAGTTCTCAAAAAATAGGTACTCAATCCAAATTCCACTTCAGTTTCTAGGACAGGAATTCCCATATGTCTTATTGTTTTTCATATTCCAGCTGAATACCTTCCTTTCAAATATAGGGCCCCTTATGCTTTGGCTCCACACTCTGACACTTACCAAGGTTCCTAGCCTTGTCCTCTACCACCATGGCTGCTCAGAAAAAAAGGGCTGCATGAACTGAACTTGAACCAGAGATCAGAATCCCAGCTCCACCGCCTACTGGTTGTGTGACCAGGGGCAAGTGACTTAACCCCCTCTGTGACTCAGTTTCTTCACCTGTATAATGAGAACAATAATAGCATCTACCTCATAGGATTATTAAGTTAAATGAGGTTATAGACGTAAAGCCCTTAATGCAGAGTCACCTCCCAATAAGTACTCAGTAATAATATTTATCATCATCACCAACACAAATAGAGGTCAATATTATTTATTCACTTTCACCTTGCTTTAGCACATCCTAAACTCTGCCATCAAGAGTTTTGGAGTGGTAGACAGCTTTTCTTGTTAGCAGCCCTAATTACTTTCTGGAGTGGCAGCACAATTCAACAACAAAAACAAAGAACAAGAAGAGAGTATCTAGGGAAATTGCTTCAGTGAAACTGTCTGTCCTGGCATTTATTCCTTTACTCAGCAAGTACTTATTGAATCTCTACCATTAATCAGGCAGAGTGCAAGGCCCTGGGAATATGGTGGCAACCAAAATAGTTATAGGCCCTGAACTCATGAAACTTAATGTTTGGGTGGGAGACAGTTGGTAATCACATAACCCCTAAATGTGTAATGCCTGTAAATTAAAGAACAGGATGCAATGAAAAGAATAAGATATGACCTATTTTAGTTATCAAAAAACGCTTTCTGGAGTTGACTATTTAATTTGAGACCTGAAATAGACATAGGAAGGTAAAGAGTGGGAGAGAGAGAGGGGGCATTACAGGCAGAAGGAACCCATGTGCAAAAACCCTGAGGCAGAAGGAGTGAGGGGTCTGAGCAGTTGCAGGACAATTGATGCCTGTGGAGCCCAGGAAGGAGAGAGCAGGGCTCAGTCCTAGGCCAGGATGGGGGGCTGGTCTGATCCCTCAGGGCCTCAGAGACCTCCTTAAAGGTCAGGACTGGATTCTAAGTACACTGGGAAGTTTTTAAGCAGGGTGGGGTGACATAGTCCAATTTGTATCTTTAAAAGATTGCACTGGTTCATGTGTAGAAATTGGACTATAGAAAAAATTGAGTGGAAACCAGGTGACCATTAGAAACTATTGCTATGCACAGGAAAGAGCTAAAAATGGCCTGGGGGTGGGGGTTGGATACGGTCTTATCCCAAATTGCATTTACTTATTTTTAATTACATTTACAGTTACATTTTGGAGGTAGAAGAGGCAGGCCCTGGGTAAGAGATTGAGTGTTAGTTTGGGGGGAAAGGATGGTTTCCAGGATGAATCCCAGATGACTCTTAGATTAATGATGTAAGTAACATTACTTCACATTACAGATGTAAATAGATGGCGTCATCATCTATGAAGGTAGAAAAGATGAAGAATGCTTTCAAAGTGGCTGAAGAGTCTTGTGTTCATTTCTGATCAGGAGTCAGTATAGATGCCTGCTAAGGATTAAATAAAATAATTCATATAAAGAACCAGTAAAATACCTGCATATAGCAAGTGCTCAGTAAAAACTTAACTATTTACCTATAAGATTTAGGCTGGGAGCTTGCATATTTGACATGGTACATAGAAGGGCCTGTTAGCATCAGAGACTCTCCGGTCCACTGTTTTTGTTTGTTTTGAGGTTTAATGGGGCCCTTTACTGCGATGGCAGAGGTAAATTTGCCTCATCTGTTGGGAGCACAGTTAATACAAGCCACTGTATTTCACAGCTAGTCACATGGCTCTGTTGATTTGCAATACATGTAGATCGGGAAGAGTGAGGGGAAACAGTAGCCTGCAAGTTAATGTTTGAGGACTGACTCTTGTCTTCCCCTTCTCTAGACACATGCAGGCAAGTACTTCTCTCATAGGTCCAGCAGCTGCTCCTCCAAGCCCCTTGACTGTACCAGGCGCTAAGCCCCGGATGCTGTTACCCAGTACTCATTTGAAACGTCTCTCTGACAGTATCCAAGGGAATTTCAGGATATATGCAAAGTTTTCTCTGAGAAAAGCTTCTCTTTCCACATGGAAGGGAAATTAGCCTTTAAATCCCTTAAGGATGCTCTTTTTAAAAAAATGAAAAAATAAATACTTGGAGAAAATATTTTCTCCTTTAAATGATGAGGGAATATATGAGAGGTTTAAAACATCAATTATTTTGATTTACTTTGGTTGAGTGAAGGGTGATGCAAGGGGAAAACACAGGCATCTCAGTCATTTATTGTCACCTCCAGGGATGATGGTAAAGTGCCATGTGAGGAGCAACTCTCTAGAAACCAGTAACACTACCCCAAGCACACATTGGATCGTATGATCCTTAAAGTTATTATCTGTTGTTATATTTTTCTTTAACTTTTTAAACTATTTAACAAATGTTTCAGACAGGTTTTTCTTAAGAAATGCCCTTGATTTACCTATAAGAGCAGCCAACTCTCATTAAGGAAATAATTATGAGTTCCTGTCAACTATTCATAAATGGAGTTGACTTAATGCTAAACTATGTTCCAAGATTAGAAGACCACTGAAGAAACTCTGAACACAGGTGATTAAATGATTCAAATTTTATATAACCCTCTGTCTTCCTCCACCAAATAACCAGTTTCCAAATTGTTAAGCCTTTTACTTTTTTTTCTGACTTATCTGAGTGACATGATACACTTGAGTTTCTCACATTTCAAAATTTGTCTTAAATGCATGATGGATGCTCACACACCTACACTTAATAAATATTCTCTTCAACTTTCTTAACACATCACGACAAACTATGTTAATACTATCCTACTTAATGCCAATGGCTCATCAAAAAAAAATCCTGGAAGGAAAGACTTTTTTCTCCCAGTCAATTTGAAACCTCCTTATTCACTTAAAATATTTTATTGCATTAATTTTTCAAAGCAACAAAACAAACTTCCATCAAGTGAAACTAAGCATGACCCCCCTCAGCTGGGTACATCTGTTGCTTTCCTGCTGTGTCCTTGAATAATTCATGTTAATACATTTAAAGTATATACTTCATTCAAATGAGCAAACAAAAGTAAAAGTTGGTAGAAGGCTGGCCCTGGAATTCTCTGATTCCATTTGCCTCTACAAGGGGGGTGTAGCAGCATCTCCACACCCCTGGGCCCCTTGAGAGCTTTATTTATATCAGCAAATATATGGAAATTGCTAGCCAGGATATTTTGATACCTTTTCCCCCGTAGCCTGCTTTCCTTGTGAATACCTTTAACAATATTTGTAGTCACTGTTTGTCCCTTTTAGTTCTCTCTGCTCACATCACATGATAGATGGCCCAGGTACACTGAATGACATCTAGGAATCGAAGCCAACACAGAGAATACTAATCAGCTTTAACTTCTCGAAAATTAATCAATGGGAGCTCATCTCATGCAGTGCAGTAAAAAATCTTCAGTTGTATTCACTCCCCATTTTTTTTTTTTTTTTTTTTTTGCCTGTGTTGGATCTTCGTTTCTGTGCGAGGGCTTTCTCTAGTTGCGGCGAGCGGGGGCCACTCTTCATCGCGGTGCGCGGGCCTCTCACTATCGCGGCCTCTCTTGTTGCGGAGCACAGGCTCTAGACGCGCAGGCTCAGTCGTTGTGGCTCACGGGCCCAGCTGCTCTGCGGCATGTGGGATCTTCCCAGACCAGGGCTCGAACCCGTGTCCCCTGCATTGGCAGGCGGATTCTCAACCGCTGCACCATCAGGGAAGCCCCACTCCCCATTCTTTGGAACTCTGTTAACTGATGCTCTGAATGGTTTTGGGGGAGGGGATAATATTTTTCACCATTATAGCATTTTGTCCCTCCCCCATTCATCTGGTTATGTGTTAAGCCTAGAAAACTTAGATAAAAAAAGAAAGGGAAGGAAAAAAAACAGTTTAGCAGTTAAAGACCCAGTGTTGGGTCTTCTCTTTCAAGGGACTTGCTTTCTATAATTTTTATTTAAAAAAAAAAAAAACTATCTCCTATAAGTGTAGCAGGTAAAATTTCAGTGATATAGAATACAAAGAATAAAATAATCTGAGATGTTTTCTACATAAGACTTTATCACAATATTTGGCAATCATCACTATTCCTGCTTATTTGAAAAGAGTCTCTATAGCATCAGATCATCAGATCCCAAGGGTTATATATCAGAACTACACTACAAAACATATTTTTATATTAGTAATTAATCATAATAATACAATTTAAATATTCTCTAATATAATTTCTGAGGAGCCAGAAAAATTTGTATGCATTCAATACTGCCCATTTTTTTAATAATGGTAAAGTTAAAGTATATTAAAAAATTGTTTTAATAGTGACTAGTTGACACTTTGTGAAAACTACATGAAGAACATACAGATTCTTCCACATCACAATATTTTGATCTTTTACAGGGTTTGTCAAACATTCCCAGTCCCTGGGACCCTTTTGTTAAGAGAAAAGTGTCCTAGAACTACCTACCTAACATCTCCCTGTTCACCTGCTTACCTGTCCAATCTCTTCCTCCCCTTACCTAACCAGAATAAAGCAATTAATAGGCAGTTATAGTCTTGCTGTTGAAAAATAGTGTAAACTAATAGGTGGGTAATGAAGGATAATAGAAGCCAGTTTTACATTATTTATTTGAAGTCAAATTAAAAACTGAAGCTTTCATGTATCTTACATTAAATGGTAATGGAGGTCAGTGCACAGATCATTTGGAGACCCCACTGTGGTTCATCTGTGTTACAGGTACCACAGGACCTTTGCTCTTAATCTCAATTTCTTGTATTCTTTTTTTAGACTGAAATTTGATGATGACTGTAAAGATGCTTCAGAAAAAACTAAAAACTACTGAATAAATGTAAAACATTGTCTTCAATGGCAGCATAGAGTACCTCCACCCATCCCTCATCGTAGGGTTATATGAATGATATCTATGGAGTGGAAGTTAAGGACAAAGGAGTGCTGAAGATGAAAGCTGCAATTGATAGGAGCATCCATCCACCTTAATGTGGTCTTTATAGTTTGCAAAGTGATTAGCATACAGCCAGAAAGTGAATTTTATCAACATGTTGAGACAATTTCATATATATATATATACATACACATATATATACGTATACACATATAACAATCTCAAGCTACAGAGAAATTGCAAATAAAGAGCAAAGAATATATTTTTAAACTGGGCATAAGGTGTTGTCATGATACATTCTCTATAACTGGTAATTATTGTAATTATTATCAAATGAGTAATTATTATTGAGTAGAGTAACATTTAATATGGCAATATTTGTATACATAGAGTAGACGTTAAGTTCTTTTTTTTTTTTTTTTTCATTTTAGCTCTTTTTATTAGGAAATATTCTCAAAGATAAATGTTGTGACCTAGAATAGAGCCATTTTCTCCCTTAAAAAAATGCAACTTCAATCATGTGTGTTTTTCTTCTAAACTACTTCTGATTTCTTATAAAAGCATATAAGAATCCTTAAGGAACATCTAACTCAAATCCATCATCACAGATAAGGAAATCCCTATCCAGTTAATTCATTTGCCCTGGACCACCAGGTTCCATGTAAATTTCTTTATGCTGGATTTGAGAAAACCTGGTCTTTTTACCACTGCTTTCAAAAAAAAAGCAAGACTGAAATTCTTTATGTGATCTTTCTATTCAGAGAAGTTTGGTTGTATTCATGTTTGATATAAAACTAATTGAGAAGAAAATTCTGACAGAAAAGATACCTATGTAGATATCAGTCTGGAAGCCATTTGTTTCAGATCTGCTTTTGACTTGATTTGAGAAATTAACAGAGGAAAAAAACAAGATCACAAAACAGACCTGAATAATTTATAATTAGCTTCACAATATATAGACATATATTCTATTTGGGTTAATGTTTTTTGAATACATGCCAAGTAATTCAAAGACAACCCAGAGCTTAGTAAAGAAACCTACGTTTTAAGATCCATCACAGAAACTCTCCAAATTAGATAAACCATAGGCCAATAATTAAGAAGCAAGTCTACTATTTTACTACTTTTAAGAAATAGTAAAACTTGTGATACAAAGGCTGCTCTTCTAACACTCTGAACTTGATATGTTTTTTAAAATGCTTCTTTTTTCTTACTGTTTATTTCCAGAAACTAGAGATAATCCATGTTTTTCATAGAAAGCCTCCATTTCTGATTTCTTCCCTGTCAAAAGCCAGTTTGTTCACTTACAGAGCCTGTAATGAAACCTCAATTTACATTATACCTTAAAGAAAGGACAAGATGAATCTGTGATGTTTTTCTCCTCATATATGAATGAAGATGCCAATTGCTTTAACTAGTCTAATTAATAACATACCTTACTACAGTGTATCAGGCTTTCTTGGCAAAGACAAGTGTATGTGTGTGTGTGTGTGTGTGTGTGATGTTTGTGGCAAAATCCTGTTGAAATTTTGAAATTTCCAGGAATACCTCCTGAATCCGTTTAATTCTCTATTCTAAAACCACTAGTAGTGTTAAATCCTTTTGTTTATTATCTGGTCTGTAACTGGATTGTTGGATTTCTAAGTACATTAAAAATGGACAAATAGAGATTTTTGTTCCCTCGTGTATTCAAACTTGGCTAAAAGTCCTCCCCCTGTCACTTTAACTGCCATCTAATATCTGGTTTTAGCACAAAGTTGTCTTCAAAATGTATGAGGAGTAAGAATGACTCTGAGACATAGCCTGTTCTTTTTCATTCTGCAGCATAATAGATTTTTAAAAACTAAAGCTTTGATCCATGAGCCATATTTCTCTTCTCAAACAGAGAATTGAAACCTACAGACACAAAAAAAAGAACCTAGGGAAAGAAATAGCACCATATTTTCAAAAAGCAGAATTTATTTTTTCTACCGCTGGTTTATTTCCTGTCACTTTGATATCACCTTGTCACCGTGCAAGTGTCTCAAACCAGGCGAATGACAGTGTTTCATCCACATGCTCTCCTCCTGATAATCTAAGTCAGTGAGGAAGAAGATAGGCACAGAGAGTCTGTTGGGACAGACAGTCCAAAAGTCACCCAGGAAGTGTGCTGTATGATGTGTGATGTTTTGTGGAAGGGTTATCCTGCAAATCTAGAATTATTTTATACTTTCTATTGACCATACAAGCTGGCAGAGTTTTGGTGGGTAATGAAGGAAGCCAGCCCAATTTTCAGACTTACATGGGTAATTCTCACATCAGGTCGAAGACTTAACACAGAGTTTACAGGTAAACGTGAAATGTCACGGAGAAAGAGAGAGTAGTGAAATCATGGTTGCTTTAGTCCTTCACCACATGAGTTTGTAGAATCCAGCCTAGAATGGCATGGATCTTTAATAATTATTACAAGGTAATGTCAGATTTCTGGACGTCTGTGTATTATCTCTCACTTGATTCAGGTACATCATGAATTCTATTTCTTTCAGCACCTACTGATTATTCTACGTTGAGTCCTGAAGGATCTACATGCTTTTTAAGCTTATTGCTTTTCACAAATTAAGTATTTGCAGTTGCTTTTTCCAAAAGGCTTTGGATTCTTTTGCAGTGCAATTGAAGTGGATTTGTTTTTTGAATTTTATAAATATCTGAGTCATGAACATCTGTATTCACTTTCAAATGTCACAATGAATCAATTTTGACTATCGGCATTATTAAGCTATAAGTTGGGTGTGTGTGAAAATATATGCTTTAATTTGTTAATGGACAATTAAGCAGGAAAACCTTTAGAAGCAGAGAAATAAATGACGTCTTACTTCTTTAAGGGACAGTGTTAAAGAGTGTCTGAAGGAGGGAGTACCTACAATCACCTGTAATGAAATAGTAAGAACATAAAACTGTCAGCATCGATTGCTTTTTCATATCAAACCATGACAAAAATGCCACTGCCTCACTAAGCCACTGCCTTTTTCTGCTCTGCATACATCTAGCCTCTCAGCTTCCCCAAATCCTTTTCAGAGTGAAGCAGGGAGCCTAATACATTAATAAACAAAATTAGGGCCTTCCCCGGTGGTCCAGTGGTTAAGACGCCGCGCTCCCACTGCAGGGGGCACGGGTTCAATCCCTGGTCGGTGAGCTAGGACCCCGCATGCCGTGTGGCACGGCCAAAAATATATAAATAAATAAACAAAATTAAATGAAATAAAATATTTTCTATGATCTCTGCCAGACGTAAAACCTTACTGGAGGGTGATCTTCTACTGTGCATTAAAATATAAAGCATGCATAATCCTACATGGAGCATATATGCATACAGATATTTGTACAAAGATATTCATTGCCGCATTGCTAGTAATATTTTTTTTAAAAAACTGGTATTACAATTCAAACGTCTCTCAACAAGAAAATGATTTTTAAAAATTATTTAGAAAACCTTACAATGTACAATGGAATACTATGCAGACATTAAAAAAAAGATGATGATGTGATGACTTGTAAAGATGTTCCATGGTATATTTTTACATGAAATAAGCAGGTTTTAAGATCACTAGGTGTAGCTCAGTCCCACTGTAAACATAAAATACCATGTGAAGGTGTGTGTGTGTGTGTGTGTGTGTGTAATATCTAAATATATCGCTTTGGGCAATGGGAAAAATAATATTTTCCCATTTTCAAATTCTAATCCTTTTCTTCCTCTCCCCTACAGCTTAACCAAATTTCAGTTTTTGTTTAAGCCAAAGCAAATGCAGTTTTTTCCCAAATTAGTGTCACCAAATTTCGACTCAAAGCATAATACATATCACACTGATTTTATTTTTAAATGTAAGTGGATGAGTTGCTCTCACATTAGTTTATAGTATAGAAGTCCGTGGTTTGTGTCACTTTCCTTTAAAGCACAATTAACAGGTCACCACTCTGTTTTCAGCACAGTTCAGGATCTCGTGCTAGTTGGGAACATTGTTGTTGTTCATCCCTTTTGTTGGCTCTGTCAGCAGATAATATTCATATTTTAATACCTCTGTGGTGAAGCAGCAAAGCCCCACAACTTCTCCAGGGTTTCTCCTTCCTGCCATTGCTCACTGACCTTTTACAAATTTAATTATTTATACTCAATTTGGCTTCTTCTCTTTCCTTCTGCCTGCTGATGTATCGAATGTAGAATTGATATTGTTAACCATGCAATGGAATATGCTCCAGGAAATCTCTCGCCTTCTAAACCCAAGTGACAAATGAAAAGGAAAATGCCAAAGGAGCTTGCAATTTGAAACACAGAGGGTAAAATAAGAATGCATTGCTGAAGTTACAGTGTAACACATCACTTCCCCCCAGGAAAGAATTTTATACAGTACCTAGAGCAGATCTTCTGATCAGCTGTTCAGTAAAGCAGCCAAGTGTACGACTGATCCTCTAATCTCACATCACTATAAGGATGGGTTAAATAAGTTAATGTCTGCTTGACCCCATACCTTATAATAAGACATCACAGGGACTTCCCTGGCGGTCCAGTGGTTAAGATCTTGTGCTTCCACTGCAGTGGGCATGGGTTTGATCCCTGGTCGGGGAACTAAGATCTTGCATGCCGCATGGCACGGCCAACAACAAAAAAAAGACATCACAGTGGGGCTCATTCTACCTGTTCAACTATCACTTAGACCTGTTTGACTCATTTTGAAAAGAATTAAATTATAAAGGAAGAAAAGAATAAGAAAAATGTGAGAAATGGGAAGGATCAGTACATTGGATAACATGCATTAAAAGCATTATGATGATGACAATAGCAATTCTGATATTTTCATGAAGTGAAGAATATTTTAAAAGGTATTTTAAATACCATATGATATGACTTATATGTGGAATCTAAAATATGACACAAATGAACTTATCTATGAAACAGAAACAGACTCACAGACATAGAGAACAGACTTGTGGTTGCCAAGGGGGAGCGGGGATGGGGAAGGGATGGAGTGGAAGTTGGGATTAGTAGATGCAAACTATTGTATAGAAAATGAATAAACAACAAGGTCCTACTATATAGCACAGGGAACTATATTCAATATCCTGTGATAAACCATAATAGAAAAGAAAATGAAAAAGAATATATGTGTGTGTATATATATATATATATATATATATATATATACATATATATGTAAAACTGAATCACTTTGCTGTACAGTAGAAATTAATACAACACTGTAAATAAAATATACTTTAATTAAATAATTTTTTAAAAATTTCCTGCTGAATTCTGCTGAATAAAGAACATTAATTAAATGGTCAGTGAGGAAATATTGATTTTTAATGTGATTTGTTACAGTGACAGAAAAGAACCTAAATGTAGATTCTTCTTATTTGTCCTTAACTATGGGAATGATCTAGTTAGTACTGATTTACTTTTATTTCCTAACAGTCAATGAAGAAGATAAAATAAAACTTAAAGGTCAGAAAATAGTTATTTGCCACTATCTCAGACTTCCAAAGTTGAATAAAATAATATTGAAAGAAAGAAAGAACCAACCAAGTCTTTGTTGTGGACCAATGAAAGAAATGAGGAATTTATCTAAAAATCCTTTTTAAAATTTCAGTTAATGTTCAGAAATTGACTAGCTTTATTTTTTCATAATATTTTTGGGTCATAGGAGGTATAAAATAAACTTATCTTTTTTCACATAATTGATTTTCTTGTTTTCTCCACAAAATAAAAAAATACGTATATGATGATGGTGCTGATATAACAGAAGTATTTAAATTTCCATTTCTACACCCTAACTTTGATGATTTTTCCTCTTATTTCTCCTGAGTTGGAAACAGACAGAGGAATTAGTGTTTAAAAGATATGTAAAATAATATTAAATGTATATTTTTTAAAGTATTAAAGACAATACATACTTAAATTCTTTTGTTTTTTTAAAATATGGGTTTGGTTCTTTAACTTTAGAGAATGTCATTCTTGTTATCCTTCTTATTGTATCAGTAATAAGAACATCTTTTAAAAATACCTAGGGGTTAAATTTGTTTCATTTATCCACATGGACACACTGTGTGTGTGTGTGTTATACCAGCTTACATTTGTATATGCACGTGTGTGCATAGCTTTTTATTCTGGGATAAGACAATAAATTATCAATTTATTACTAGGAATATAGGTCTTTGACTATGTCAATAGTTCTGGCCAGTTTTCACTACTAAAGTTAAAAATTTATCTCATTTGATTGATTAAAGTTTTGCGGATTTTTTATTTTTATTTTTTTTTAAATAGAAGGTAGCAGGGAAGCAGCTCATTTCAGAGCTCACATTTTCTGTTTTTCCCTGAGTGTTCCCGTCTCTCACAGATTTTTGAGGGATTGGGAGAGTGCCCTCTTTCTGGAGAGTCCTCTTTAAGGTTTGTTTACTGTGATGATTAATATAGTGGACTGCTATTTCCTGTGAAGACAGCAATGTTAGGCTGAAATGCTTTCTAGTAAATGAAGAAAAGAACTTTAACCTCAGGAGTTTTGGAGGAAGAAAAAAGTACATCAGTAACATCTGTTTAAAATCAAGATTCCATCACTGCTCTCACTCCCATCTTGGTTCTTTTCTTCCATTGGTTAGACATGTTCAAATTTTGTTTTATTTCATTTTACTGTAGTATTGACATAGTGTTTAAGGAATCTGCTTTTTTTAAATCCAGGAAACTTCATTTTCAATTTCTTTATCAGTATCAGATAAGCCATTGTGTTAGAAATATAAAGAAACAGCATAGTTCCTAGATTGTAGTGTACACTTAGTTAATAGAAGTAATTCTTTTCATCCTGGTGATAATTAGCACAATGTTTCCTTATAAAGATAGTCATCTTGACAAGGTGATTTGGGTGGATAAGAACAAGAGATTTGATGAGTAATGTCTAATTAAAGACAGGTGATCTCTTTAGCGCTAATATTCTCTGGATCTCCAGTTATAATTCTTTTATTTCTAACTTAAAATTAAAACTTTCTGGGCTTCCTTTGTGCTGTCGAGGAAGCATTAGATATTTATGTGTCATAGTAGGTTATTTCTGTTTAAGTGAATGGTTGAAATATACAAACAATCTTGGAGCTCTTTTGCATTTCACAAGTCTCCTTCAGGTGACATTTCAAATATACATACACACACACACAGGTAGGTGTCTATATACACACACACACACACACATATACACACATATGTATGTGTATATATATGTATATACACACATATGTATGTGTGTGTATATATATATATATATATATATATATATATATATATATATATATCACTTTTTATTCTCAGAGAAGACAGTAATAAGGATTCAAGTAAGCAAATTCATATTTCTCGTCTCATTCTTGGAAGTTTTTTTCCCCCCAAATAACAGAGTCATGGTGTACTGAGCCTTATTTTTGGTTCCTTTTGATTTTTATAACATCTTAATTATTTATTTTAGATACCAATAAAAAATATACCTAAGTAGTAAAACAAATTCTCCCCATAGAAACATATTACTTATTTTCTAGTGCATGTATATTTTCCTGAACTCATTTATTTGATCGTGAATATTTTTTCATATATACACACATATGCATATGTATAAATAGTTTCATATACTATATATTGTTGTACTATCTGCTGTCTTCTTGAGGTAGTTTATCATGAACTCCTTTACATATAAATATGTTTCTTAATAGTTTCATGTGCCATAACATTTGACTAATTCCCCTGTTATTGGACCTGAATGCCGTTTCCAGCTTTCATTATTATGAATAATGCTGCAATAAGCATACTTGTGGTTCTCCCTTTCTACAGATCCTCAATTATTTGCTTGGGGAAATTTTATCAGAGTCACTCTTTGAGTTTAATATGTTTTATGGGTCATCATAGATACCTAGTTCAAAATGTGGTAAATCTTTTACAACCAACTGTGGAAAGCTTTATTTATGTTGTTGAAACATAATATTTCCATAAGATTCTTGGCATAACAGCCCAAAAATGGCATGAGTTAGGACATCTTCCTAGAAAGTTCCCTCAGGAGACCATGTTGTGCTATACAGAAATTCAAAATTGATATCTCATTTTCTGTCTTTTGTGGAACAGTTTCCCATAAACCAAAAGAGCTTAGAAATCTCTCATGTTAGTTTAGAAAGCCCTCGTTTATGTGCTCCTCCCTGTAGAAGAGAGAGTTTCAGAATGAGTGTTTCCTTGAAAAATCCAAGTGGCTATTTGGAAAGTAGGTCTGCCTGGTTGCCAGTTTAAAATTAAAGCAAGGGGACTTCCCTGGTGGCGCAGTGGTTAAGAATCTGCCTGCCGATGCAGGGGACACGGGTTCGAGCCCTGGTCCGGGAAGATCCCACATGCTGCAGAGCAACTAGACCCATGCGCCACAACTACTGAGCCTGCGCTCTACAGCCCGTGAGCCACAACTACTGAGCCCGTGTGCCACAACTACTGAAGCCCACACACCTAGAGCCCATGCTCCGCAACAAGAGAAGCCACCACAATAAGAAGCCCATGCACTGCAACGAAGAGTAGCCCCTGCTCGCCACAGCTAGAGAAAGCCCACCCGCAGCAACGAAGACCCAATGCAACCAAAAATAAATAAATAAATACATTTATAAAAAACATAAATAAAATTAAAGTAAGATGAGCTTGGAAATAAGGCCCTAATATTATAATTTTAAAGAATTCTCTTTTATTTACATAATTCTCACTGTAAGAAATTAAAACTTTCGGTCATATATAAAATATATACCCAAATATTTTCTATGCCAAATGAAGCACATAGATTTGAGTTATAAATGGAAAGACATTATAAATATTTTTGGCAGCTTGATTTTTGATTGGTATTGTGTAATACAGATCCGATTCGTTTTTTAAAATAGTTTCATAGTATTCAGTTGCATGCATATACCATAATTTACTTGACCATCTCCCTCTTTTTACTATAATGAAAATAATTTGTATTTTAAAAACTTTATTGAGGGCTTATGTTCTTTATATGTACAGTTGACCCTTGAAGAACACTGGTTTGAACTGTGCAGTTCCATTTATATGCGGATTTTTTCCACTAAATACATGCTGGTGTCCTACACAATCTGAGGTTAGTGGAATCCGTAGATGCGTACCCACGTATACTGAGGGCTGACTGTAAAGTTATACGGGCAGATATTCCATGCTTCCAACCCCTGCATTGTTCAAGGGTCCACTGTATGATCTCATTTAAACCCTAGGAGGAGGAAGCAATACTTCAAAGGACTTCTTTACATACATATGATGATATATATTTTCTATTTGGGGCACTGGGATCACGAGGTAAGTGCATCTAACATGTAGATAGATATGCTGATTTATCCCTCCAATTTATAGAAAATTTAAAACTAGAATATTTAGTTTCAGAGAAATTTTTTCCTTTTACAGACGAACATAGAGATGATTTTTTCAGGGTCTTTTCCATCATTAGAAATTCCTTCTAAAAGAACCCTTTAGCTTTGATGCTTCCCCAATAAAGCAGAATAAAATGACTTCCTGGGAATATTTGCCCTTGAGGGTTTGGTCAGGTATTAATCATAACCCTAAAGGCTCTTTATCTCTTCTTCATTGCAATTACTATCCACATGTTGCCAGAGAATATCTTGTTTAAAAGATTTTAAAAGCATTGGTTGAATCTTTTTGTGAGAATTGATGTTGAGAAAAAGACATGGTGAGAAGTAGTGTAACAATAGCTCTCGTAATGGCAAATGAGATGGTCCAGGCAGGATTGAGTAGACATCCACTCATCCCCATTTCCCATCTTCCAGGCACTTCTCTGGGACCCTGGCATCTCATCTCCAACTGCAGCACAAGCTAATAGATTTAATTGTCACTTTACTTTAGATGCAGGGAAACATCACCCCTGGTCATGTAAGATAATTCCCAGGTTCCTAAGCCGCCTCCCTGCACTGTTTCCCTTATATGTCCCAACCCTGAGACCACCTGCCTCAACTGCCCTGCACAGCTGTTAATTAGAGTCTCCTCTTTCACAAATTTAAACACTGAAACCATGGTTGTATCTCCTTTCTCTTCTTCCTCACATCCACATTTCTTCTTAGGGAACAATACACGGCAATGTTGAACAATACAGGCTTTACACTGACGTGTGGTTAGAAGTTGAAGGCAATTATTTAACTGCTCCAAGTCTCAGTTTGTTCTTTGCTACAAGAGGGTTAACATTCAAATGAAAAACAGGGTGTTGTGAGGATTAAATAAGTGTGTTAGCTATTATTGTAGCTACTATTGGTTCCCTGTCATAACTCAGTAGAAGTTAATCTTTCATTATGTCACGGTGCAGTGTGGTCAGAGTGTAGGGTATGCAGATTCTAACCCATGCCCACATTCAGGCATTCAGGCCTCTGTCATCATATGGCTTGACCATTTTTAGGGCCTTGGAGTCCTCCACTGCGTGCTCTTCTATTCAGAAGCAGGCAAAGGAAGGGAGAAAGCACAGGAGATTGCCTGCGTAGCAAACCCCAAATTCATGTACATTCCTCCCCACGTTTCACTGGACAGAGCCCCGTCCTGTGACTCGACCCCCTAAATGCAGAAGAGCAGGGAGATGTAGTCTGTTTGTATGCCCAGGAGAAAGAGAACACAGATGCTGGTGAACATTTCAGCTAGCCTCTGCTGTGATTATCATTTGGGGATAAAATCAACATATTTCTGTGAATTGGCACAGCCTCTAAGCATTCCTCCGATGGTGACTTGCTTCGTTGAATTTAACCCAGCCCAGCCCTGAAATCAAAGTTTTTTTGCAGTGATTGGAAACAATTTCATACAAAGATATTATTATAAATCTTTGTGATTTACAGGTCTTTTCATTTTTAACAAAAAATGAACCTTTGAAAATAGTCATTTCTACACCCGCAAAACTGTTGTGAGCCATTAAAATTGGCACAGAGTACTTAAGTCATGTTTGGTTTCAAGTGACATCTAAATAGATATATATATATTTTTTATGTAAGTGGAAAATGAAGCATATATCACATATCTCCTATTAGCCATCTTTTTTTATTACTCTCAATTTTTTGAATTAAAATGTGTTGCATTTAAAATTTTTAAGAGACACATTTTGAAAGACACAAATTGAGTTTAGTAATTGTGTGTTCTGTCAAGTTTTCCTTATTTCCGATTGAATCTAAAAATAGAAGTCAGCATGCATTTGGGAAAGAAAACATCAGGAACAAGAAATGTTTTTGGATAACATACTTAGTATAGGAAAGTAGATTTATGAATGCAATGTCATCTTCCATTTTGGAACATGATATCCTAGTGAGAAGTAAGTCTGTGTGGGCCAGTGGGGAACAAGAATAAACCATTTGAAAGATTTTTTTTAAAGTATACCGAATACTAAAAGAAATAGAGTCATTGTAGACGCATTCAGTACTGTTCCCAGAGTCAATATAGTACTGAACCACCCATACAACCAGGGATGTTTGCGGTTACCATTAAGTTCTTGCCTTTATTTTTTTTTCTTTCTTGTTGCTTCTGGCCACATCAGATTTTGATGAAAGTGGATCCTTTGTAATTGTCATCAGGAAATAGAAACTTGAAAACAAGTGATCAGGAATAGACGATGTCTGACTGATTTTCTCCAAACTCAACTGTCACTTGACTCCTAGGGAACATTATTGCCCCATTAGATGTTCCTTTGTGAGTCAGTAATTCAAATTCATATATATGATTGGCCTTTTACCAACTGCACTGGATGATACTCCTTAAGCTTTCTTCTGTGCATTGTGTCAGGCTGGTAGGTGCTTTTCTCTTTTTCACATTTGCTCAGACATACTTCATTTGTCAGGGCGTTTGGTGCCCTTTGCCACTTCCTCAGTCTGAGTGTGTGACGGCAAGTATTTGAGAGTTTTCTTCCTCCCTTCCTTCAGACTAGTGAATGCCTAATTTTAAACAAACTATTTCTGCCAGTTTCCCAGTTTAATCCCTGTTGCCATGATTAAGTCGTCCAAAACATTCTTCAATGACATCTGAGGCTTTGGAATTTAAAAGTAAATTGCTTCTGGGGAAAACAAATCAAACTTGCATTGCAGACCTACAGAAAGTGCATTAAAATATATTACGTTGCACTTTTTTGGTGGAATAAATTGAGAGTCGCAACAATGCTTCTTGTAGCAATGTCAGATTCTGAGACACTTCAATTAATTTTGGCTTTAGATTGAGTTTCTCTCCAACACTCCACTCTCTATGTGATGTGTCTACATTTTTCAGTGTATCCAGTGACAATGTATGCCATAAATTATTGGCTTTGGGGCCCAAAACTCAGAGTAGAAAGGTAAAGCAATATACTGGAGAGGGTACATGAAGGAGATATGGATTTGATTTGATTTTCCATGACTGATTTGCTCTGTGACATTGGGCAAACTGTGTAACCTCCGTGGGCCTTCATTTGTGTCACCATTCCTGCCTATCTGCGAAGGTGTCATGGCTGCCATATTACATCTGAGATATTTTCTGGTGCAAAGTGGTGGGTTTGGTGGTAAGAAATACTCTAAGATCCTCCACTGTCTCAGAGGCACCTTGCATGCCCCACTTGAAAACATTAAGAAGGACAGATTAGTCAAGTGTGGTACCTGGAGGAACCCATTGTGTTTTGTTGATAAATTCAAGAAATTAAACAGCTCACTTTTTCTGGCAATGAAGAGAGGGTGAATATTTACATTTTTTAATTGAATTTTTTATTTTATATTGGAGTATAGTTGATTTATAATGTGCTAGTTTCAGGTGTACAGCGAAGTGATTCAGTTATACATATATCCATTCTTTTCCAGATTCTTTTCCCATATAGGTTATTACAGAGTGTTGAGTAGAGTTCCCTGTGCTATACAGTAGGTCCCCATTGATTATCTATATTTTTTAATTCACACTAAGATTTGTGTTACAGCTTAACTTGAAAAAATTCTTTTTATTAAAGTATAATATATATATGTGAGTATTATAAATAGCTTGATAAATTTCCACAAACTAAACAGCCACACCACTGAGCAAAATGTTACCAGTTCTACAAAGGACTCCTCATATTCCCTCCCACTCACTACCCCTCCACCTACTAAGGATAACCACTGTCCTAACCTTTAACACAATGCATGAGTTTTACCTGTTTTTGTACATTATAGTGGATCTTACAGTCCATATTCTTTTGTGTCTGACATTTTACTCAAATATGTTTGTGAGATTCACCCATCCTGTTCCCTATAGGAGTAGATTATTTTTTATATTTGTTGCATAGTATCCTTTTGTGTGAATATGTCATAATTTATTTATCCATTCTAATGTGGACAGACTTTTAGGTAGCTTCAAACTTTTGTCCATTACTAACAGTGTCACTATGAACCTTCTAGGATTCCACAGTCCAATAGAACTTCCTACAATGATAGAAACATCTTATATCTACAGTGTCCAATATGGCAGCCACTAGCCACATGTGGCTATTGAACTCTTGAAATGTGGCTAGTGTGATTGAGGAAATAAACTTTTAATTTTAGCTAATTTTAATTAATTTAAATTTAAATAGTCACATTTGGCTAGTGGCTACCATATTGGATAGCTCAGTTCTAGAACATGCCTTTAGGTAAACGCATGTACTCATTTCTATTGGGAATTATTTCCATTATATCTAGGAGTAGAATTGCTTAGTCATAGGGTATGCAAATGTTCAGCTTTAGTATTTCTCCACCAGTAGTGTTCAGATGAGCCAATTTGCCTTCCCAGAAATGTATGATACTTCTAGTTTCTCCACATCCTTGATATTTTTTATTACATAAAATTAGCCATTAATAGATTGACTTTTGTAGCTGCCCGCATAGTCTTCCCACTTCCATTCTTGGCTCCTTCCAATCTACTCTTCACAAAAGAGTCAGATCCTTTTAAAAATACAAATCAGTTTACAGTAACTCCTTGCTTTAGGTTCGTTACCCATTTCCCATTGTATTTCCAAGAAAAGCCAGGTTCTTATCAAAATGATGTGATCCTGGTTATTTTCCTAGGATTAAAGCCTCCTACCCTCCCCCAAGCCTATTATACTCTAGCTCCATGGACTCTCTGTGGTTCATTAAATGGACCAATCTCTCTTTTTGCCTTTTAAACTTTGTACTGTGGTCCCTTCTGCCTGGAAAGCTATCCTTCATTCCCCTCCCAGCCTTTCCTGACTCTACTTTGTCTGCCATTCACATTAGCATCAATATCCTTCAAGTCTCAGCTTCAGTGTCACCTTTTTAGTGATGCGTGCCCTGACTATCTATCTATACAGGTCCTCCTCTCACAGGTTCTAACAGTTCATCTGGTTTATTTCTTTCCCAAATATTATCGCTACTTCTTGTCATTCATTGGGTTATTTGTTTACTTTTCTTACTTGTATCTCCCCCTCACCCCACTAGATTATAATTCTATAATGGTAAGGACACGCCTCCTCTGCTAATGACTGTGACAGGCAGAATAATGCTCCCCCACACCCCCCAAAGATGTCCAAATCCTAATCCCCAGAACCTGTGAAGATGTTATGCTATGTGGCAAAGGGGAATAAAGGTTGCAGACAGAATTAAGGGTGCTAATCAGCTGACCTTAGTGAAATTATCCTGGGTTACCTGTTTTGGCCCAGTATAATCATAAGGGTTCCAAAAAGTAGAAGAGGAAGGAAAAAGAGAAGGTCAAAGTGATGTTATGAGAAGGACTTGACCGAATGATGCTGGCTTTGAACATGGAGGACTGGAGACCAGAGCCGAGGAATGTGCGTGACTCTAGAAAGCAAACAAGGCAAGGGAGTGTGGATTCTCTCCTAGAGCCTCCAGAAGAGAATGCAGCCCTGGTGACACCTTAATTTTAGCCCGGTGAGACCCATGTCAGAGTTCTAACCTACGGCAGTATAAGGTAGTAAATTTGTATTGGTTTAAGCCGCCACGTTTATGGACTTATTACACCAACAGAAAACGAATACAAACGCCTAACTAGAATATGTAAAGTTAAAAGGTAATGAGGGAGAGAGCCTAACAGATGGGCTGAACAGAGAAGTTTTCAGGAAAGAGACCTGTTTTATGGGTCATGAGAGATGAGCTATATTTGCTCTTATAGAGAGTGTAGCAAGAACCTTTTAAGCCAGAAATACAGTGTGTGCAGTAATTAGACAGAAGGACCCATGAAGCATTAAGGTGAACAACGGCTGTAGTAGACTCATGGCTTGTGACGGTTAAAGTTGCAGCCAGCATCTTAAACTAATGTTATTACTGCAAATTAAAGTATCTAGCTAAAACTAAAAGTCATCATTCTAGCCATCTAATCACTGAGGTTGACACCATCAATATACACCATGGACAAGCCAGTTGGGGTCTTAATGACCCAATTGACTGATACCAAGATGGAAGAAAAGCCCTTAGCTTTCAAAATTTTCCAAATTTTACATTGGATCTAGAATCATGTAAGTTCATTTCATGTTTTCAAATTTGATCCAAATTTACATCCTCAGAGGCCAATTTAAGATCTCAAGACAAGTTGCTTTAATGGATAAATTAGAAGCAGCTTAGTAAGAGTTTTACATTTTGCAGAAGAAGAAATGGTATCTGGAAGAGTGAAAAGATTTCCCAGGATGCCCACTTACCATCACGCTGTGCTAAATGCCAAGGGTCACTGTGCACAGGCCTGTCTTCAAGATACTTATACTGTGGTTGATCCTGAGAGGACATCCTTTTCAGAACAAGCTAGAGAAATATAGCTCAGATATCAAGTAGAAACAATTTTCCCCTATAAGATTCATTTATTACCCCTATGACAAACTGTAAGAGAACCTAAAAACGTCCTGACTGAAGCCTATTGGTACGCCAACCCAGATCCCTGTTATCAGGCTGTATCATCGCCCCCCAAACCCACCCCACCCCCAGCCTCTGTGGGGGCTGACAGCTTGTACCTGTGCCCTTCTCTTAAGAATTACCTTTGGCAGCAGGCACCTACCTTGACCAGAAATTCCTTGGAGATTATTTTCTTCTCCTAGGAAAAGTCAACAGCCAATGACTGACCTACATAGGATATAAAAGACCAGCCATCTTGCTGCAAGGAAGGACACCTTGATGGTGCCATTCCTGCTCTCCAGCTCCCCCAGGGACCAGGTTGAGGCTAGACTCAAGCCTGAGATAGCATCCTTGCTTAGCTTCTCCCCTGCTCTGCCCTGCAACCCTCATTTCTGTACAGGTTTCACTTGGGGGCATTCACTTGCTCTGCTCCTAGGAAATGTCACATATCTATAGTTTTCCCATATGACTTCCAGATAAAACTTTTTTTTGAGAAGGACCTCGTTTCTTTCACTTGTTCTAGAGAAAGTGTATTGCATTGTTCTAATGTCACTCTTCACGAGACATAGCACACTTCAGAAGAAGACAATACTTTGGGAAAGAGATAAAACCAGAGGAGTTCTAGCAAAAACCATTATGGAAGGCACTGTGGCATCTGGATACCTGAGGACTTTGGAAATTCATGGAGAGAAGCTGGATCAACGGTCTCCTGACCTTTGGTCCAGCCCTTTTCCCTCAGCTTCCTGACTGCCTCTCTATACCTTGTTATTAGGATTTAGTGTGATTCACTGAGTAGTTCTGAGTAAAATTGTTTACATGGTAAGAAAGATTATTGCCAAACTGTTCCCAGGCTTATGGAACAAAGTTACAGGAAACAGAAAACTCTGCCCATGAAACACTGGCCCTAATCAGAGACTGGAATCTTCACAATTAAAATTATGCTGCAGCAACGTGATTTTTTCTTCAAGGAGGTGCATTGGCCAGAGTAAAAGAGAAAAGATCCAGCCTCCTCTCTTGAAAGAATGGACACATGAATAAATGAGTGACTGCATGGCTGGAAAGCTGGCTGGCTGGCTGGATGGATAAACAGATGAATCAGTGGAAGGATGAGTGATTGCATATTCTTGCTGCAATGTCCTTGTGGAGTAAGTTCTTTGCTTTTGTCTGTTCTTCAGTGATAAAAAGGTGTTACTAAAAACCTAACTCAAAACACAGAGGAGAAAGGCAAACTAGTATCTTTTTTCTTTCCCTTCACTCTCTCTTTTCTTTCTTACCCTCTTATGATAACAGAATGTGTGAATTATTGGGGGATATTCATTAAGGAAAATGTTATGCTGGGACTTATTCTCTTCTCAAGATGACAACCGAGATCTAAGGAAGTGATTCACACCAGTTTCTTCAGAGACAAGATTTCTGTTCCTTGAGAAACACATTGTTTTGAAAAGTTAACAAGTTTGAGAAGGAAACTTTTGCAGCTTCCAAGCAATTGGAGAGGTATATTTTATTTAAAAAGTGGTATAACTTATATATGTGTGCTTATAGCCAGAACGATGAAAATATATTTATATATGAGGTTTTAACATTATATTTGAAATCACTGATTAGCATACCTAAGAAACCAATGGTTAAAACAATTTATTACTTTTGAGTGAAGTATTATGAAATGAATGAAAGATTAAACTAAGTAAAAATATATGCATAGAGGAAATTCATGTTGAAACCAAGGTAGCCTTGGGTTTTACAGAACTGTTGCTACCATTATACTTGGAAGACAGAGCTACTTCACAGTTGTTTAATCCTTAAAATTTCCTTGTGCTTTATCATATTGCCTCTGAGATGCCATAGGTCTTACTCTATAATTTTTAAATTACTGACTTCAAGAGCTCAGGGAAAAAGTGAGTGTTAGGACCAAATGACTCTGGTACATCACTAAGGTAAAATGACTTAAAAAGAAAGTAAAATATTTAGATAAAATTTTAGAACATAAAAGAAATGACTTCAATTAAAAGATATGTGTATTACAGCACTTCTATATAAAACACTCCCTCTCTCTATATATATTTATATTTATATGTGTGTATATATATATATACACACACACACACGTCAGAACAAAAATGACAGGGTAAGTGCATAGCATTGTTACACACAATGGGAGAGTTCTCATGAGTTTTAAAAGGCAAGCAAGGTCTGAGGAAACACAGCCAGACCTTCTAGTATGAGTCCTCATGGGGTCCTTCAATTCATTTATGCTTTCATTTTGTTCATTGTCATTAGAATGAGACACCCAGATTTTAATGGCCTACTTCTTCGGCAAATGATACTATAAATGAATAAACTATCTTACTCTGACCTTTCCATTTATCTCTAATTTGAATCACTACTTTAAGATGTTCTACCGATTACATCACTGACAAACAATAAAAAAAAGGATCAGAATGGACAGCCATTCAAAACAAAAATGTTTAAAGAGACTGGACTCATACCTTATTCTCAGAATCCATGTTATAAGAATAGCAGGTGCTGTGGAAATGTATTGATTTGAGAATGAACAGAGTAAGGAAATGGAGAATAATGCAAGTGTGTTTGCTGCACTACCATAATTGAATTTCAGGAAAGACTAAGTGAAAATTAAAAATGTTCTTTGTCAATTTAATCACACATTTTTTGATGTGAATTTTTGGTTTCTTTGTTCATCGGGAATCAGTAGATATATCTGTATAAACAAGTATAGCATCCTCTTCTGTGAACTAGGATGTTTTTATCCTGTTTGGCTTCTGAGCTGAATTTCTTCAGAATTTGTTACATAGGGTTATAATTGCAAACTAATTTCCAAGTTTGCCCATATACAGCCTACACTAACCGTAGATATACTGGTAGCAACTTCAACCAGGGATAGATTATCTGATGCTGAAATTGGTGTGAAGTTACCATGATAAAGAAAGGAATGGGTTGGCCTATTTCTCCTTGGAAGACTTCTGTGTTTCCCATTTGGGAAACTTACTTACTTTGATACTTATCTGAGTGTGCAGTGACTTCTCTTCTTTGAGATTTTTTTTTTTTTTCTGCATTGCAATAGAGACAGTCACAAGGATGAGAAGTTTCTTGGGGAAAAGTGGTAAATGATGACATCTGGTGAAACCACATGTTGTTCTTCTGGAGTACCAAACTGGCTTACCCATCTTTACCAAGTTGAGGATTAGAACCTAGTTCTGCTTTTATGATTGCTAGAGAATCTTCCTTAAAGTCTTGAGTCTCAGAGGTCTCTTGTATTTCCCTCTAAAGATTCTTATAGATGCACTCTCACTTGAAGTACCATCAGTCAAGTTCAGCAGGAACAATTTGTAGTGAAAATCATAGAGTGAATGGGATCTGTGGATTCAGTGGTTCTTTCAAGGCCATGTGACTGTCGGGTTCTTTTCTGAGTCTGTGGTCAGTAGTTTTCTTGTGATAATTATTGTCTTGCTTTCTCTTGGAAATATATTATTTGAATAAATATCCTGGAATCATAGACTCTTTGGGGGGAGCTGCAGGGTTCTGATGTTTTATCCCATCTTTCCCCTTCGTTGTATAAATATGCATGCTGATACCCAAGAAGGCTAACAGATTCTCCTTTGTTTGTGGCTGAGTCAGGGCTGGAACTCTCAATTCTGACTTACATTCAGCGGCTTTCTCTCAATGCCATATTGTGTTACTGAATACTGTGTTAACTTACTGGAGTAGGTTTCTTAGAACCAGAACCATTGGTGATACATTATTTGAATATCGCATTGCATCTTGGGCATAGTTGGAACAAAGTGTATTACCTAAGAAAAACAATGAATGAATCCCAACTCAGCCTGTTCACTGGGTAACCCACAGCTTAGTCAGCAAGTTGGCAGGCTGAAAGATACAGACCAAAAAGATGACAGGGAAAGGCCTATGGAAATGGCATAATTAGATTGTGTCTCTGTTAAATCTTTTGGTGAATACTTTGCCTGCTGGTAACCTCAGAGCATCCAGAAACTATGAGTCATTTATCTCCTTTCCCCTTGCTTTTCAGGAGTAGCTCAGGTCTGAACAGTTCTCAACAGTTCAGCTGCCAACCTAAATCTATTAGCCATACTCTCCTAGAAATCACTTTCCAGCCACATGAAATTCCGCTGTCCTTATACCCTGAGGAGCTCCGACTTGCCACTATTCTGTAGACCCCTCTTTCCCTGTCCCTTTCCAGTTGCGTGCCTTCAACTCAAACTGCTTACTATTATTATTACTGTTGTTTATTTTGTTTTAATATAAACAGATTATTTGACTATATTCGGTGAGACCTTTTGTATATGCTGCTAGATTGATATGCACACATACTCTTCTGAAAGTTGCTTAGTACTAAATGACTTGGAACATAGAAAATAGTGCATCGAGTACATAGTATATTATCATTTCTTCCCAAGCCCTAAGTAATACGAGAGCACAGGATATGTATCTTTCCTTCAACATTGTCTTCCACATAACCTCGTTCCCTAAATAAGATATATGTTTAAAAATTATATAACATTCAAAGAATTAAAGTTATGAATTTTACATAGTGCTAGACAGGGCTTAAAAAGAACAATCCCTGGCAGATCACAGACTAACAAAGGTAACATGTTGGATTGAAACCTGCAGAGTCTAGAGGAGGAAAATTAATTTGTGAAAAAGTAGCTTTTTTTTTTTCTGTGTGTATTTTTAATGGCCTTAGCAAAGCAAAATGGAAATATTTGCATTCTCTGCAATCAGTTTACATGCTTAAGCATTTGTTTTTCTTCCCATCCTAAACATAATTGTCTATTCAGTAATAATCCACGTAGTAGAGAGCAGGATCAAGAGATGCTGTGCCTTTGGCATCAGCCTGCTGTTAGCGCACACGTTTCTTAGGCTACAGTGCTAATTGGAGTTTCTTTTCTCATTTCGTGATACAAACTTGCTGACTATCCTGCTAAGATAAAATAGATATGTTTCCCATCTCGCTGGTGGAATTTCCTCTCCCTTGGCCACTGACTCCAATCTGCCATCTCAGTTCTCCAGAGCTGCTGACACAACAGTCTTCTTTCCATCTTCATTGTATTTTGGAGTACTGTGAAGATAGCCAAGGCAGAGTGAGAGTGGAGATGGCGGGGAATAAAAAGAAATTGTTTAAACCAAGCATTGAGCGTGGTACTTTTTTTTGTTAATTTTTATCATCTGCTTAGAGTTGATGCTGACAAAACCTTGTAGTTTGACAAAGCGGTTCGGTTTAAAGCCATTTACAACAGATTTCATACAAATTCCTATAGCACCCCCTATTCCAGTATCAGACATTAAGATGGAATATGCATCCAAGATTGGTTTCCAAAGGAATCAGAGCAGAGGACAAACTGGAAAGGAAGAGTAAGAGGAAACTGCCTCTGCTCAGAGGGATTTTCTGTTTACATGAATTCTGGTCCCATTTCTCATGCTCAGATCTCTAACATGTCTGATAGAACTTGCAGAATTAATAGAGGGCTTCCTGCCTCTCGGTCTCTCTTCGATACTTTAGTCAAGGGAATTAATTTTTAAAAGTTGCTTTATTTTTGAGCGGCTTGTGAAAGTCTCCTTATTTCAGTTAACTAGAAGTCGATTTTGTTAGCAAGCTGTGCTATTTCTTTGGGCTACATTTATATACGCGTATCCACTAACGACATAGTGCAGATATTTTTAGCAGTTGACAATCTTTTGCTTCACTTGTCACTTCTGTCTTGGGGCATTTTTGAGAAATTTTTCTGGGAGCAACTTGAAAAGGATCGTTTTTCTATATTAAAACTTGTTTAAACAATTTGACTCAATGAAGTTGTGCTCATGAAGCTAAAATCAAAGGTTTCTTTCAAGAAGAGAGCGTTTTAGTTTTTACATAGAAAAACTTTGTTCTCGAGCAGATATCAAGCGGACAACCCACTTAATCCACCTTCAGCCCTTCTTTGACCACATGCTATGCTTTTTAACACTTATCTCACAGATAAAGTCAACAGAGTGCAAGAGATGATAGTGAAGATTCAGGGCAGGCTGTAGCACTGAAAAACAAAAGAAAGAAATTTCAAAACACGAGTACTTTTGATTGTGGTCAATAGATCACTTTGTTCTTAAAGCTTTGACAAAATATAATACATAGAGTGGTTGTGTATGTAATATATGCACAGGTCACAAGAGCCCCCTGGAAAGTTTCCCTTGTTGAGAATTTTAGTATTTAACTTAAAATTATGGCTTTTGGACTCTTTCATTTTTTATTTCTGGTGAACACATCAAATAGAACGCAACTTGTTTAGCTAACACACTGCAGTTCAGACTCTGTCACTTGTGTATTCATTTCCAATAATGTTTGCAATAGCCTTTGTGCTTAAACACCCAGCAGAAAATAAAGGTGCAGGGAGGTAGAAATTAGCTCAATAAGTCTGGACCAGAAAGAATTAAATTGACCTTCAACTTCAGATTTCTCTATCCTTCCTTAAAGTAGGGATATACAGAGGTGCTAAGTTGATTTATGTTAAGTTAAAGCCATTTCAGTAAAGCAATGACCTTGTACCAATAAACGTTTAAGTATCTAGTTCTTCAGGGATCAGTGAAAAAATACCATTCTTAAAATAACACAGATCTTCTGTGAAAGCTTTTGACTGCCAAAGGATTGACTCAAGAGTGTGTTTTAAACAACCTTCCTACATGAAGAAACTAAAACATGGCTGCTATGTGCTTTTACTTTATTTACGGGCTGAAATGGTGCAAAGATGAATGAAAAAAAGAAACACTTGAGAGCAAGATATGTTTCTTTGCTCATAATTTTCACCTCTTATGAAGGCTGGATAGATGTTAAGGGCATGGGTTCCCATCCCACTTTTCTTCTTCTAAAGTTACCTTGGACCCTGCCGCTCCTGGTGGGACCTCTCTATACCTTGGTTTTCTTGGCTACAAAATAAAAGTAGAGGACAAAATGATGTGCAAGGTCTTTTTAAGCTTTAAAAATTCTGGATTTATATCTCAAAAAGGATTTTTAAATGATCCATAATTCAAGATACATGTACAATAAGATCTTTAATACAGGCCATTTAAAACTATAGAAAAGGAATATAAATTAAATAGATGAATAATCTGAGGTTCACATAGTTACTGTAATTAATTATTATAATTCACTCAAAACTTGCTGACATAGAAGGTAAAATAAATATTTCAAAATCCCTCAAATACTTTGACTAAGAAAAGGTAGAAATGTGTAGTAAATCTGTTAGAGGATTATTCTCTTCAAAATTCTATATAAGATCCTCAAGCTTCCCTGGTGGTGCAGTGGTTAAGAATCCACCTGCCAATGCAGGGGACATGGGTTCAAACCCTGGTCCGGGAAGATCCCACATGCCGTGGAGCAACTAAGCCCGCACGCTACAACTACTGAGCCTGCGCTCTAGAGCCCACGAGCCACAACTACTGAGCCCATGTGCCACAACTACTGAAGCCACGCACCTAGAGCCCGAGCTTCGCAACAAGAGAAGCCACCACAATGAAAAGCCTGCGCACCGCAACAAAGAATAAACCCCGCTTGCTGCAACCAGAGAAAGCCCACGTGCAGCAATGAAGACCCAACACAGCCAAAAATAATAAATAAATAAAATTAATTTATTAAAAAAAATTCTATATAAGATCCTGATTTTCCAAAGGCCACTTGACTGATTTTGTTTTTTCCTCTTGTTTCTCTAGGGAGTAAATTGATATTGAGTTTTGTTTTTAATTTTTTTTAATTGAAGTATAGTTGATTTACAGTGCTTCAGGTGTACAGAAAAGTGATTCAGTTATATTTACATATATATACATACATTTATATATGCTCTTTTTCTGATTCTTTTCCATTATATGTTATTGCAAGTTGTTGAATATAGTTCCCTGTGCTATATCCTTGTTGTTTATCTACTTTATATATAGTAGTCTGTATCTGTTAATTCCAAATTCCAATTTATCCCTATCCCCCTTTCCCCTTTGGTTATAACTTATGGTTATAAGTTTGTTTTCTATGTCTGTGAGTTTTGTAAATAAGTTCATTTGTATCATTTTTTTAGATTTTTAAGAGTATTAATGCTTTTTTGATTCACCTTGAGAGTAAACCTTCACCTTAATTAACAAATTAAGGTGGGAGAATTGACACCATAGGATGTAGTCTTTCATAGATGATAAAGGTTATCCTGAATCAGCTATAGTGGGGATGGTAAACCACTAGTTCAGCAGTTAAGATTCTGTTGTTCTAGAATTCGAGGACTGAATATACTGGTGCTGCTTAAAGCCCAATAGGTCAGAAATTCCATATTTTAGACCTAGTGTTGCCTTTATCCTAGAGGACTTCCCTGAGGTCTCATCTTGAAGTCATCGGTACTTGAGGTATAATATTCATTCTCCATGTTGTTTGGCCTCTATTATCTACCATTCCATAAAATTGTGTTCTTCCTTTTTGATCTATCCCTGGATCCACTGTTTCACCATCAGCAAAGACAGTATACCCTCAGCATTCACTCAGAGTTTCTGCTACCACCCTGCCCGCATCAAATCCAGGCTCTTCCCCAAAGAAACTACTTCATCCCAACCTTTCTGAGCTCTGCTTATTCTCACTGGGGTAGTGGTTTTCACGCTCTTTTGTGGCTTCTGGATGATGGTTCCTCTTCCTATTTGTAAACACTCTGCTTTGTTTGAGGCTCACACAAGACCACCCTCTTCACCCATCATCCACGGGACTTCAGATAATGTGCTCTGTCACTGAAGTTTTGGCATCTGGATAAGTTTCCATTTCTAACAAAGTTCCTGCCAATACTCTAAGTGTTGTCCACAGTCATTTGTTATATTGAACCATCCTGCCTAAAAACCTGGCCTCTCGATGTTTTTACCTCATCATCTGCCATAACTTCCTCTTCAATTTCTTCTCAGCCACTCACTCTCAAACTCAAGATCACACAACCTTGGGAAACTGCTCTCTCCAAAATCATGATGTCAACTTCCTACTCTCATCTTGTAACCTTCTATTTTCCAGGGTGGTTGTTCGGTTAATGATCTTTCTCCAGCCTCTTGGGAATGTCTGGTCCACTGGTCCCTCTTTCTTTATCCTGTCCCCTAACTTGGACTTGTCATCCTTTGTGGTTCTTATCTGATTAAATCCCAACCTTAGATGCACTCAACCGGCTGCTTTTTTTGTGTCTCCAGATAAACTGTAAATAAAATAAATCAGAAGAGAAAAACAGATTGCTGCACTATGATCGTCAACCTCAACTGCATCTCTGGAATTCCTCTAAAATCCTCCTACTTTCACTGGTTAACTTAGTCTCCAATTCACAATGGCTATTGCAAACCGTCTTCACCCTTCTGAAATTGCTGCTGCCATGCCTCTCCAGACACTCAGCAAATGACATCCCTTTCCACTTAATTTAGAAGGTAGCAGTTATGTGATGGGAACTCCCTTAACCTGCCACCATCAAACTTACAAATCTATCATCAGAACACAGCTGTGTCCTTTCTTCCTATTGCAATAAAAGAGGTGTCTCTCTTCCTCTCAGAGGCTGTTTTCTTTTTCTTCACGCCTTGGAATCCACCCTTCCCTGTTCTCTATAATTCTCATTAATGAATATCCCTTTGATCACCTGTTACTTTGCTCTTCTCTCTCTATTGGATCTTTCTCAATAGCATCCATATCTATACAGGAACAATTTTCTCCAGTTAAAAATCAGGCAAAGCAAAACAAACATCTCCCTCCATCTCTTTTTCCTCTATTTATTACATCTCTTTTATAGCATAACTTCTTGAAAGTTGTTAAGAAACTCCTATGCACCTCTCAGCCACCTGCCTTCCACCCCCACCAGTTTGCGTGATATCTCTTGTCAATATCATCAATGATCTCATGCACTGAATTCATTGCTCAGTTTTTGTTTTTTATTTTACTTAACCTCTCACTAGCATCCAATCACATTATCCATTTCCTCCTTCTTTTCTAGGTTTCTATAACTCCATACTCTTTTACTGGCTTCTCTACTTCTTCCTATAAATCATGGCATCTGTCCAGGTTAACCCTCAAAACTCTTTTTTTTCTTACCATATACTCTGTTTCTAAACACCTGAATCCATGGTCAGGCTTCAGTGTTGATTTATATGACTCTCCCATTTTTCAGCTCCAGTCCAGCTTTGAGCTCCAAATGTGTATGAGCAACTACTTATTTAATATCTCCTCTTAGACATTTCAGAAGTACCTCAAAGCTTGCATTAAAATAGAAATAATTATCCTCCTCCCTCCCCAGCTTTCTCTCAAGTTGGCCTTACTTTATTTTCCCCACTGGAACCAGGCTAATCTTTAAAAACAAACAAACAAAAACAAATATGATTCTTACTCAAATACTTAAAAATCCTTAAAGACTTTGCAAATATTTAGTTGTAGGACCAACTTTGTTTACCAGAGTCTAAAAGTCCCTATAAAATCTAGTTGCCCTTACTTTGCTGTCTTAACTTACTCCCTCATTTCCCATCATTTAATCAGGTGGATCATTTTCCCTCCCTTTGAACAGTGTATGTTTCTTCCTTCATCATAACTTTTCATGTGCTGAACCATTTGCTTAGAATCTTCTTTCCCTTCTTTCATCCTTTTAATTTCTGCTCAAACTTCAGCAGAAATTTGAGCTCAGCTGAAACTCCCATCCTCCTTAAAGCCTTTCTTGGCCTTTCCATGATCAGATCAGACCGTTTCATTGGCATTTTCGACATATCACAATTTCAACAAAATGATAATTTATGTAATGAATTATTCTATGTCTTTCTTACCTATTAGAATGTAATCTCTACTAGACAAAGGACCATGCCTGCCTTGGTCACCTTTGTATTCCTAACACCTAGCAGATTTTTATTTGTTCCTAATGGATACTCAGCAAATATATTTTTAATGGCATGAGTGCTTTGGTACCTAACCTAAATCTCTAGACTTTATTAACAAGTAGCTTTTTAGTACCAATTTTGTACCAATTTTGCATTGAAGTGCAAAATTTCTTGATGGGAAAAAAAAATCAATTTTTAATTTAAAACTTTAGTGTGTGATCACAAACTTAATAAGACTTAAATGGCTTATTTAATTGTTATATGATCCACTTTTTGTTTTCTATAATATTCCTTTGTGTTTTTCTATCACTTTCTACACCAGGAACAATGCCGTGGAAATTAATACCCTGATCTCTTAGAAATATTTACCAAGGAAGATAGATAGATTTGAAGGAATTATGTTGTCTCTCTATTCAATGCCATGTTAAATACTTAAAATGAATATGTCTTTTTTTCTTATAGACTCATAGGCTGACTATGTGATCTTTGTTTTGTGGAGTAGAACAAGCATTACTAGATTTTAACCCAGTTTAGAATCCTGACTTTTATATTTACCCATAAGTTTAAGTGGGTTACTTAATCTCTCCCATCTTCAGCTTTTACATCTGTGGACTGGCATGAACACCAGTGAGAATAATTAACTGATTGTACTCAAATGTCTTCCATCCCCACCACTCGTCCACTACTTTCTTTTCCTTTATTAATATTCATACTCATAATCCTTGAGACCTCACTTAAAAGTAATTCAATGAATATATTCCTTCAAAATGGTGGAACAGGGACTAATTGAAAAATAGAGGAATATAATGAGAAATTTTTATCTTTGCACATCTTGAAATAATATTAAAATTGAAACTGGTGACTACAGTTAAAGTACTATCTCTTTGGCTTAGATATGAAATCTATTGATACACTTCACTGCAAAGGAATCTAACAGATTGATGACAAGTTCAGGCTCTGGAGACAGATAGACCTGGGTTATAAACCATGACATTGGTCCTACTAAACACAAGACCCCGTGTAACCTCAGTCTCTACAAGTCTCTATTTCCTCAGCTGAACAATAGAGGTAATGGTAAAATATTCCTCATAAGATGCTGGTAAAGACTAAATGCGATAATGCCAATAATGCATTAAACACTGCGCTTGGCGTATAGAAGCCTTCAAGAAATGCTATCAGTAAGTTGAGACAGAGAGAAATATGATTTGTGATATATTTTTGCCTAATGTGAGTTATTTCTTTTACACCAAGTAGATGGTCAGGTGGTAAATTTATTAAACTCTAATGATGAACTTACATATAAGATGAAGATCTAACCTATACTTTCTGATCTCAACAAGTGGCCTCATCTTTGTCCTCCTAATATCTCCAGATAATTGTGACCTTGCCCTTGAGTAGGTGTAGAACCAAGAGAAATGACCTTTCAAATCTTGCCTTTGCCTTGATATCTAATCCTTGAATAGTGCTGTCCTCAAATGATGGTTTTCATTACATTGGAAGATTGGGCCAATCATCATTAGCGCAGACACTTTAGCAATTTTTCATCCCAACGCTGCTATAATGATAGTTTCAGCACAGGTGATTCGTCTCCTTAATCATAGTGATTATGAGTCTATTGAATAGAAGCTGTATCCTAGTGAGCATAGAGTAATATTTTTTTTTTTACTGGTTTTCTGTTGCTGCTTATTGGTATTTCTTAAATCCTTATGGTGGGGTGTGTACTTTTTGTGTCCTTGGTGTTCAGGTTTAATTTCCTTGCTTTTCTTCTTTATACTTTAATTAAAATTTAATTATAAACTATAAATGTATATACCTGGTGTACATTTGGAACATTAAACTCTGATTGCTATTTTATTCACTTAAAACTGTCGAAGTTTCCAAGGTTTTTAGGCCTGTGTCCTTCTTACATATAGATCTGAATCAAAGTTGGATGCAATGCTGTACCACTTGCCCTGGCCTGGTATGAGCTATTCATGCATTTAATTAATGCCACTAATGAATGGTATTTTTGTTCCAAGAAAGTAAGTAAAATTGTTGCAATGGAGATTTCTGCTTACATATTCTATGAAATCAAAATAGAATAGTTATTTCATTCCCTGGTCGTCAAAATTGTCTGTGGACCTTTTGTCAACAAAGCGATGGACATTTAATTTCAAGGAAGTGTGAAATCTAAAGCCATGATGATAGTGACTGAGACACCAAAGGTTAAATTAGCATTTTTGTGATTCCTTCGTTTTGTGGCTCTATGGTCATATATGCTTCTGGGTCTATCTGGTGAGGCATTTTCCACTGAATGACGTCCTCTGTCATTCCTTCATCCTGACAGAGGTCTTCCAAGTCATAGACACAGGACTGTACGATCGTGCTCTGATGAAGGCATCCTCCACAGGCTTCCCTGTGAGGTGCGACAGATGCCAAACTGTCTTTTTCTAAGTTTATGTCACAGAGTAGGTGTTTGATAGTCTCTTCCTTCCTTCTGAATACTTGAATATTGAAACAGGCCACTTTGTAGAAATAAAACTAACACTTTCTAATATAATTTATCTAATATTTATGATTAACACTTTGATTATGGTGATACCACTTGACCCTTAAGTAAATAATATGTTCTTCAATGTTTTATTGATTTTGGCCCCACCTAAATAGGGTATTTCAAACACAAATATTAAAGTGGAAAACCATAAAAGAAGGCTAACTAATAATAGTAAGAAACATATTACATTGTGAATTTCCCACTTACTTTTTCAAAGTGTGTTTTGATTTATTTTGTGCCATGTACTCATATTTTTATCTCAGTCACTTTCATGCAGTTTATCGTTGGAGGGTTTTAAATGCTGGGTATTTGCAGAATCCAGTATAGCCAATTATTTTTTAGTTCAAATTGGCAATTTATTAGTCCTGGTTTTACACAGTAATTAAATCAACTAACCAGAAAGATTTAGTACAAATAAAGGTACCCATTAGTGTCAAGTTTATATTTCTTTTTTAAACATTTAAAAATGTGATAAAATAGTTATCAATATTAGCACAGGAAATTTTTCAATAGAAAATCTTAACTAATATACAGTAACACATGAGATTGCTTCAGATATTTCACCATTTTAATATGTTCTCAAGTGAAATATTTGGGGTTACTTGGAGCTTTATTTCCCCAATTTTATTGAGATATAATTGACATACATCACTGTATATATTTAAGGTATACAACATAGTGGTTTGACATATATTGTGAAATGATTACTGCAGTAAGTTTAGTGAGCATCCATCATCTCAAATAAATACAATAAAAAGAGAAAGCAAAAAAAGAAAAAAATTATTTGTGTTGAGAACTCTTAGGTTTGATTCAAGTTTATATTTCTATTGTCAACTAGAATGTTTTTGTTACATAAAAAACTCTAAAAAACAGGTTCATAAGTTCTGTGAGATTGGGTTTCATGAGGTAGCTCTCCAAATATAGGGTAATCAAAGAGGAGGAGAGTATTTGAAACTGACTAGTTTATGTTTATGAACATCCTTATAAGGCTGCCAGCTACTATTGGAAATATACTTTGTGAGTCCTCCTGATTAATGGCTAAGGTTTTACTAAAGTGAATGATTATCCCTTATTCCAGAACTACAGTGTCAACAGTAGTGAGTAGATTTGTAAATACTTTCTTCCAGGTAGCCCAAGTCCTTCATCTGTAGCCATTAATTTGGTGACAGACAATAATTATTTTAAGTGGCCCCTGATGCTGAAACGCACAGATGGCTTTCTTCCTGTGTGGTGCAGGGAACACTTCTAAATTTCTGAGAGGTTTCTGTCACTACCCAAAGAATTTCCTGTCAGCAGTGACATTTGGCCTAATCATTTATTCTCTGTTATAAGGCCTCCCTGCAGTGGCTCTGAGTCTGGAAAGCTTCTGTTGTCTTAAGAGCCACTGCTGTCAACATCTGCTAACAGTATTTTGCTTGAAGTGTCCCAACTTCTCTTAAAAAATAGGATCCCCATCATTCTTAGGGCCCCCTGCTGGGTCATTTTCCTGGAAATAACGTCAGACTCTTATGAAATTTCATAGGGGCACAATTCTCAAAATTATTAATGAGGAAACATTTTAAGATATAATTGGAATGACACTGAAAAAGTTTATAAAATGTTACCCGAAAAGTAAAAAAATGAACTCATTTTTATTTCATAAATAATTCAATCATAGTAGGAAAACACTCAGATGGAATACACCAACATGATGGCAATGATTGGTCTTAGCAGTGGAGTTACAGATTTCTTCTTTGTGCTCTGCATATTGCAAATATTATAAAACAATTATTTTTGGAAAAAAAATCTTTAAAATACTAAAATAATGATTATATCCATGAATAATAAACATAATGAAAACTATTACAAAAAAGAATATCTTTCAAAGATTTTTACCATATAATGTTAGTGTAATACTAATTTTCTCTATGACATTTACACCACCTACCTATTACTATTCAATATACTTTGAAAATTATATAAGAATACTTTTTACTTCTTCATGACTTCAGTTCTTCTGTGTGTGTGTGTGTGTTTCTTATTTATATCCTTCTCCCTTCCTCTTCCTCCTATATATCTGTATTTTAATATGAAGCTGTAAGAGAATGAATAGAGTGGAGAATTCTACTGGGAAATAGCATATTGACAGAGTTTAATGGTTTTCAAGCCTTTTGGTTTCAGGACTCCTTTACACTCTTCAAAACTATCAAGAATTCCAAAAATTGTATGTTGGTTATACTTATCATAATTTACCATATTGGAAATTATTTAATTTGTTTAGAATAATAATAACACTATTGAAATATTAATCTAAATGATATGTATGAAAATAATCATATTTTCCAAACAAGCAAACAACTAGTAAGAAGGGTGGAATTGTTCTATATCTTTGAAACTATCTTTAATGTTTTATCTAATAGAACATAGCTGAATTTTCATATCTACTTCTGCAGTTGCTATATTACACATCATGTAAGCTGTAAGAAAACTACACTGTACCTGTTGAGAATGAAGCCTAAAAAAAGAGTGAAAAAGTACCAATAGCATCTTAGTATTATGAAATAGTTTTGACCTTGTAAACTCCTTGACAGGTCTCTGAAACACAGACAACAATTTGAAAATTGCTAGCCTAGGATAGACATATTTTATTTTTGTAGCTGTATAGTATTCCATTTTAATGAATGTACCCTATTTATAAAATTGTCTGCAGATGAGTATTTGTATCTCTTTGAGGTTTTATTTTCCTTACAAACAATGCAGCAATGAATATCTTTATAAAGATATATTTGTCCACATGCATGGGTATATGTAAAGGATGGATATTTAAAAATGAATTACTCTGTTAAAAGTTATGCATACTTACTTCACTTAGTATGATCATCTCTAGGTCCATCCATGTTGCTGCAAATGGCATTATTTCATTCTTTTTTATGGCTGAGTAGTATTCCATTGTATATATGTACCACGTCTTCTTTATCCATTCATCTGTCGATGGACATTTAGGTTGTTTCCCTGTCTTTGCTATTGTGAATTGTGCTGCTGTGAACATTGGGGTGTGCATAAGCCGGACAGAGAAAGACAAATATCATATGATATTGCTTACATGTGGAAACTGAAAAAATGATACAAATGAACTTATTTACAAAACAGAAATAGACCCACAGAGAAAACAAACTTTTGGTTTCCAAAGGGGAAAGGGGTGAGGAGAGGGATAAATTTGGAGTTTGGGATTAATATATACACATTACTAAATATAAAATAGATAACCAACAAGGTCCTACTGTATAGCACAGGGAACTATACTCAGTATCTTATAATAATCTATAAGGGAAAAGAATCTGAAAAAGTATATATATATATATATATATATATATATCTGAATCTGAAAAAGCATATATCTATATATATCTATATATAGATATATATAGATATCTCTGAATCACTTTTCTGTACACTGAAACTAACACAACATTGTAAACCAACTACACTTCAATTTTTTAAAAGTTATGAATATTTTAAATTTATGTATTTATTTAATTTTATTTTTGGCTGTGTTGGGTCTTCGTTTCTGTGCGAGGGCTTTCTCTAGTTGCAGCAAGCGGGGGCCACTCTTCATCGTGGTGCGCGGGCCTCTCACTATTGCGGCCTCTCTTGTTGCGGAGCCCAGGCTCCAGACGCGCAGGCTCAGTAGTTGTGGCTCACGGGCCCAGTTACTCTGCGGCATGTGGGATCTTCCCAGACCAGGGCTTGAACCCGTGTCCCCTGCATTGTCAGGCAGACTCTCAACCACTGCGCCACCAGGGAAACCCTATGCATATTTTAAAGTACGATGTGTTGACCCTCTAAGGAAAAGGTTTCATAAATATTTAATTCAAGCAAAACAATGTACACTCTTGTTTCCTAGCTCTTTGAAATACTAAGAAAGAATAAATGTTGTAGGTGTATGTCCCATAAATATTTTTCCCAATCAATACATTCACAATTTTTGATAGACTTTCCTCAGTCTGATGATTTGGAATTTCAGTACTGTCTAAATTTTATAGACGATGTCAGTCGTCCATGGCTTTTAATATTTTGGGAGCTTCTATAGCGATGTTAATCAAACACTCTTTTTCTCCATTTCCATCTACTGGAAATTCCCAATATAATGCATTTAGATATAGAAATCTTTTAAGACTGTGCTGTGGTTTTGATAAACTCATAAGAAAATGATAGTTTCCATAATTGGAATAATGTATCAAAATAGATGAATTCCAGAATTTTAATAATTCCTGAAATTGTCCTGAGGCAAAATCTGTTCTACTTTCATAAGTGTTTCCATTTTCTTGTTAGGAAGAAGAGACACAATCTGAAATCCAGCTCTAATTTTCTCCAAGGCATAAAAGAGAAGACCTTAGTAATTACTTGTCTTTGCATCAGACCACTTACTGTCTTCTTTTCTTGTTTTTGCCAATGAATGCAAAAAAGGAAGATTCCCCTTAAAAAAAATGTTCTTCTCGAACTTCAGTTGTACTTTGCCTTCAACTCATTCTTTGCAATATTACACATCTTTTCACAGTAAAAGAATGTTCCTCAGTTAAAACTTTTTAAAACATATTATTTTGAATTTGCTGTTTTTTCTGTGCACTACCCATGTTATGTCATTATTGAAAGCATCGTGGGACCAAATCTAGTTAAAAATATATTTTTATCACATTTTGAAGAAACTGAATAAGCAAGTTTTTATTCAGTTATGAAATTCAGTTATGAAACTTCTTTCAGAAGTTATGAAACTTCTTTTAAGACTTGTCTTTGAAGCTTTGTTCACAATATGACTTATTTCTCCATACTCACTCTGGACATTCAGAGGCCATAAGCATTTGAATAGGTGACCAGTGTTGCTAATGTGGGCTAACTATTTTAGAGTGTGTCTACCATCTACCAGATCTTATTTGATGTGATTTAATGGCTCAAATAGATATTTGCTGAATGAATGAATAATAATTACTACTACTACTACTAGTGATATTATTATTATTATTACACCAATACTTGAAAATTCTCTACCTCTTTTGCTTTTTCTTTCATTTACTTTCCTCTGAAGTAGGCTGAGTAATAGCACTTCAGAGATATCCATGTCCCATTCTCGAGAACTTATAAACATATTACCTTACCTGGTAAAAGGGACTTTGCAGATGTGATTAGTTAGTATCTTGGGATAGGGAGATTATCCTAGATTGTTCTGATGGGTCCCATGTAACCACAAGGGTCCTTATAAGACAGAGGCAGGAGGATCTGAGGATTAGGAAATGTGACGGAGGGACCACAAGCCAAGGAATACAGACGGCTTCTAGAAGCTGAAAAGACAAGAAAACAGATGTTCCCCAGAAGCCTCGAGAAGGAACCTAGTTCTGCTAATTTTAGAGTTTTGACCTTCAGAACTGTAAGAGAATAAATTTGTATTGTTTAAGCCACTGAGTTCGGGGAAATTTGTTGTAGCAGCAATGGCCATCTAATACACCCCTTTTGCTTCCATGTCTTTCTATATTTCATGCCATTAGATGTTGCCTCCAGAACCAAACATCTGCGGCAGTGCTTAGCACTTAGATTGGTGATATGTGAAGTTCACATTTTAGTTCAACCCTTTTGCCGTAGCAGATATTCTTTGTTTGTATGAGTGAACTATGCCTTCTATCAGCTTAAACGCCTTTCGTGTCTTTGTCACATGAATGTAAACACATTCAAATCAAAGTATACTGCCCACTTTTAGAAGAACAAGTTGTCCTTTAACTTTGCACCTGCAGAACTTAACCTCATATCTTTATTGGAAAATAACATTAAATTATTTAAAGATACAGGGTCATGAAGATAAGCAATGCAGGACTCCAGTGATTTTTATGTTATCAGCATAGGTGTGACCTTAAAACATTGAAATTATTGAAACGATGTTCATAGGTATATATTTAGTTTATGTGTGTTTATTCCAATAGCCACTGAGGTATATTTCATTGTTCACAATCTATAACCAAAATCCTTTTGCTATAATGTAAACATAATTTATCAAACCCATGGACATTAACTAGGGTTTTGTTTTATTTCTTCGTTAATGGAAAATGAATTGTATCTGCTTTTGTTTATCTTATGCATATTGGACTATAAAGAGCCAAATGTTAACAATCGGTCTCAGTTAGTCTGCTCACAAGTATAATTGGTACCTCTGAGGCGTGGGAAAACTAGCGACCAAAACAATTGGAGGCATTCTTCCTTTGGTTCATATTTAAAATATGTCATTTTACATTTTCTGCTCTTCGTAGTCATTATGTCTACATCAGGAGGAATGCAAATAGATGTGGTACAAATTCCCTGGTTATGTAAATATTGTTCTAACTGTAAAATAACTGACCATTTATACTGATGGGCTAAGAAGGCTCTTTGAATTGCTTTGCTTATAATTGGTTCCCATGGGGACCTGCAAAATCCACAATTTCTGATAAAGTGGAAAGCTGTGGGGGAGTTATAAATTATAATGCAGTTATGACTGGGCTAGCCAATACAATCTCACAATCTGTTATTAGAGCGTTGTGTCTCAGGTTTGTTAGGAAACGCTAGAGTCCAGAAATGTCACCATTAACTGATATGTGATTTGGTCACATTTCTTGGTAAGAAAATAAGATTTTAGTTGTCCTTTAATCCAAACTTTCTCTAGGAGGTTATGCAATGTAAGCCAGTATGATTAATATCACCATTGAATAATTTAAAATTACTTCCTCTAAAGAGAAGAATGTCCTCAGTGGAAGGTTCAGACTTTGGGTTCAGATAGCCTGGCATTTCCATCCACTTAACTGATTATATGGTTTTGATGGATTGATTTGTCACTAAGACTTACTTATATAATCCATAAAATGGAGGGAGTCATGTAGTTCATTGAATTGTTTTAGGAATTAAGTGAGATAGTGTATCTGAATTGGTCCAAGTCGGATATAGCATAAAGTGGTAATGAATAAGTTCTCAAATATCAGTGGCTTAACCCCTAAAAAGTGTTATTCCTTATTCACGTTATAAAGTCAGCTGTTGGGGACCCTGCTGCACAGTGACTCAGAAAGCATCGTGAGAGGAGGCTGCACCACCAATAGAACCCCTGGCCTCCAAGGTCATGATGACAGGGGATCAGAGACGGGAGGGGCACACCAGCCCTGGAGGCTGTCTCGGAAGGCACACAGGTGTCATTTGTTGGTACATAGGCCAGAGAGACTTGGAAACATAAGGAAGATTGGGAATATGGATATTTACAGGCATGGTCTTTCCCACAGCATCTGAAATGCTTAGCAAGATGCCTGACACATAATTAGAATAGCTCAATAAATGTTAGTGATTGTCTTTGCTGCCATCATCATCATCATCATCATCACGATTACTTTAGAGGCAGTACGTTTATAGTTAAGAATCCACCACCAACTCTATGACTTCGGGCAAACTTTTAAAACTCTCTGAACCTCCATTTCTTCCATTGTAAAGTTGGTTCACCTCATCAGATTGTTACAGGGACTAACTGAAATAAAGTGCTGCCATGTAGTACTCCCTCCAAAAAGATGGGGGTTTTGTTGTCACTACACATTTTTACCCTTCATTGGATCTACCAGTTGATTCAAACCATTTAAATGCCTATTTGTGTGTGTTTTTAATGCAATGGTGTTAAGATACCTTGATTCATTTTAGCATTTATATGCTAATAAAATATTGATTTTTCCATTTGTGACAGATATATACAATTATTAATGATACACTCAGCAGGTGTTTATTAAGTGTCCACCGAATTCTAGAGGCTAGGGATGAGCAATAAACAAGATAGGCAAGGTCTTTACCTTCATGGAATTTGGATTCTGGAACAGTGACGAGGGAAACAGGGAACAAACAAGCAATGGTAAATGAACTGTGTAATTTCAGATCATGATAATTCCTATGAATGTACAAAACCAGGAAGATTTGGTAAAGACTGGTGAATATTTCATTTTGTAAGATCAGAGATGACTCTGAAGAAGCAACATTTCAGCTGAGATTCGAATGACACAAAGGTATTTGGTAGAAGAGCCTGCCTGGCAGAATTCCAAGTACAAAGCACCTTGACTCATTAAATGTCATTAGAGCAGAGTGAGCGATGGGCAGAGTGGTTAGAAATGAGGTCATAGAGATAAGGAGGGATGTTTGCTATGAAAAAAGTTTGATTTTTATTTTTCTAAATTTGATGGAAAACTATCAGACGTTTTCAAGCAAGAGAAGGACTCAACCTGATTTTTGCTTTATTTCACTGACTACTTCACAAGAAAACCAGTAATAGAGGCTATTGCAGAATCCCAGAAAGAGATAGTGGTACTTTTTCTTTAATTGAAGTATAGTTGATTTACAATGTTGTGTTAATTTCTGCTGTACAGCGAAGTGATTCAGTTATACATATATACACATTCTTTTTTTTATATTCTTTTCCATTATGGTTTATCATAGGATATTGAATATAGCTCTCTCTGCTAGGACCTTGTTGTTTATCCATCCTATGTATAATAGCATACATCTGCTAATCCCTGGTACTTTTGAACAAATTAGATGGGTGGGGAGATGGACAAAAGTGGAAAGATTTGGGATGCATTTTGAAAGTAGAGCTAAAGGTTGGTAAAGATGTGGAGGTAAAGAAAGGAAACCTCTTAGATTTATGAACTTAGAAGTTCATAAATGCCCTCCAAGGAAACATCGGATAGAATTTACAAAGATGACTTACTGAGGGAGGCAAATACATTTTACTTCAGGGTCAGAAACGGGGAAAATTCATTTTCTTTTGAGGATTCATACATGGCCCAAAAGCCAGGAAGAGTAGTTTTTACTCATAACAGGCTTATATAGCTCCCTTATTTAAAAAATAACTAGGTCAGGTTTTTTTCTAATGAAATAAAATATTAGGCTGAAATTTTGAGTTAATTAAGTATGGGTTGCTGTAATCTACTGCCATGCCCATTTGATGTTGTATACAGGAAGAAATGAGAGATACAAGAGGTTTATGGTATGACATACATGATAACAAGGAGCATAGGGTAAATATATTTGTCATTTCAGGGAAGCTCTTACCTGACATAATCTTGGGAAAGCCTGTTTTAGAGAGATAAATGGAGAAGCCATTTAGAATGATGAATTAAACCTGCCTTTTATCTTTTCAATCGTGTCCAAAAAAATAGTTTATATTGAGCAGGAGGTTCTACCTCCCTGATCTAAGATATACTGTTGTACAAGATACACATTGTGTGGATAAATAATCTGACCCACGTTTGCTTCCATGTTAAGTCCTGCAAGTACTGAAATCTCTCTTTGAGCTTACTGGTTTTAACTTTGTATCTCAGGGTCAGAGTTCCAATTTCAGTGCACAAAGCCCTTGCCTTTGGCAGCTGAAGGCCTGTTATTATGGGCAGAGATGAAAATTTCCCTGGGCCAAGATCTATAATTTTCTATATTAAGTCTTGAATCAGTGAAGTGAAGTATCAGTGACTCATTTAAAATTCTTTTTCTCATGAAGCAGATTAGTAATTCTCTTAAGTCCAGTAAAGGGGATAAATCTGGACCACTCTGGTTTTGCATCTTAAATAAAACACTGTGAATCCACAGACTGGGATGTGGCTTTCCCCTCATATTGTGTAGATTGTCGGGACACCTGTTCTCAATACAGAACAGAGCCGACTCTGTTCACCGCTTTCCTTGATGCCTCGCTATGTCTGCAGTGAAGGAACCAAACATAGAGTTTCTCAGTGCTGGTGGCCATTTCAGGAGAGAGAGAAGGGCTGCTCCCAGAAGTCCTACCCTCCAAAGGCAGCTGAGTGAGGTCCTACAGAGCAAGATAGCCAGAGCACATAGACAGACACCAGGAATGCCTTCACAGGCTCTTCCTCCAATATGCCATTGTCACTTTTCTTCATATGTCTATATTTCATAAACTAAGCCACGTAGCAGTGTTCTAGTGTTACCTTACTCTGTTTTAACTCATATTTAATAGCAGCTCAGTGGTTTCTCTTGTGTCTTATGCATATTTTTATGAGGCACTTAGGTTTTCTTCAGGGATAACTATAGGTTCTAGAACAACTATTGTCCAGCAAGGAAATCCAAGGAAAGTCCAAGGACCTAAAAAATAATCTAGGATTTTTATGTAAGAGCCTTCTTATGGTCTGTGAATTGCCTAAAAGTACATCAGCCAAAAAAAGGGCAGGAATGTTAGATAAAGCTGTATTGGTACACAATGAATGAATGTTGAAACTGGGGGAGGGAATGGGTTACGGGGATACTATTTTCTCTCTTCTGTGTATGTTTGAAAGTTTTCGTAAAGAGAGTTATTTATAAATAAATAAATAACAGGCATATAGGGATGACTGAGCATTTTTTAGACAAACTTTTGAGGCGTTTTATGTCATTGATACGTAAGGTTCAAAAATGTAAGGGGACAATCTAAAACTTAAGTGGAAATTAAGGGGAAAAAATGCTACAATTTTAGAACATTTTTCAGTTTCCCGTTGTGAGTGATGGAATTTACTCCTTGGAGTGTAATTGGCATCATTTTATTTGATCAGAAAATCACACAAAATATTTTTGTGATTGTTAGCATATTTGCAGGCTCTTAGAGACCGATATTTCTTTTCTTTGTCATAATACATCATGAATAGATGAAAAATATATTCCGATCTATTCCTTTTTAAAAATATTCTCTTTCACATATATGCACACACGCGCACACACACACAACTCCTAGAATTCCTTCCACCCCTGCCACTAGTGAAATGTGCATGAGTGTGTGTGTGTGTTTCACATTTAAAAGCAGGTCAATTAAAGAGTTGTTTTATCATTATAGCTTTTTTGTTAATCAGGTAATGCTGAAAATTCTCTTTCAAATTTAGATGTTTATATATGTATCTGCTCCATTATCAAAGAAGTTGGGAAGGTCCAATAATATTAAAGAAGCAAAACCAGCAGACACGAAGATCCTGCATACACACACACACACACACACACACACACACACACACACACATATAATTAAACAGAAAGCAATTTATAATGCATTTCCACTTTGTAACTATTGTAATAAGGATGCTAAGTTAGAGAGAATCCCACCTATTTAATAGAAAAATACTTGATTCCATTTAATTTCAGGCAGTAGCAGTTCAGACACTGGAGGGATAGTCAGTAAGCATACCAATTATGGTAGGGAACAAAATTATGAATGCCTGAGTATTTTCAGCCTTTATTCTCCTCTGCTTCCCAAAGAATACTTTATATATCTGTTTTTTTTGTTTGTTGTTTGTTCTTCTGATTAATGGGTAGGCAGAGCCATAGATTTGAAAGGAGCAGACTGGCAATATTTTCTTTTGGAAAAGTACTAGCAAGAAATAAGATTAGATCCTAGATGATAAGGGGAAAGGGTGCAAAGACAGGAGTCTGTGAAGACAGAGGAAGTCCTGGGGCAGATGGGATATTCAGAGAAGGTGAAAAGAAAGAGACGGCGATCTTCTTGCTATTTTTTTAAAGATAGTAGGGTAGATTTGATGCTTTCTGATGTTTCTTAACTGTTTTTCTTTGCACTTGATTCTCTGCTGAGACTGGACCGTGAGGAGACCAGCTTTATTCATGTTATATAACCTTTCACAAATACAGTGTGTGATCTGCTTTCTTGGCTAAGAAAGCAGATCTGCATTCTTGTACCTTCAGTGAAGGTACAAGAATGAATGTCCACAAAGGGAACTATCTTCTCATCTTCCACTTCCATCTTCTCTTCCACTGAAACTCTGGTTCCTTTGAGATTATATCATTCCTACCTTTCTGGACTCCTTTGGACCTAACTGAAGGAAATTTCTATCCTGCTCCCCATCGTCCCTAAGAATTGGGAACCAGATGGAGGAAGGACAAGATTCAAGAATGAGGGACCTTCCATAGCCTCTCCTCCACACTCTCATTTAAATATGAAACATTTATTCCATAATGGGATTTGCTCTCTTTACAAAGAACTAAAACCCAAACCTTCAGGTTTGGCAATGGAAGTATCTCCACATAACTAGGGACAGCTAGACCTGGAAATGGGATTCTTATCTCATGAGATGCATCTTACCCCCTGAGGCTCCTGTGCTATCACCCTGCTAACCTCTTGAGACAGCAAATCCCCTTTTACTTTGACTCAGAAGAGGTCAAGATTGGAACCCTGGTGGCTCTCTGGTCTCCTCTCCCATCGCCTTCCTCTTCCCAACTTGGATCTGTCACTTCATTGTCATTCTTCCAAAGAGCCAAGCATGCACTCCCCTCAGAGCATTTGTACTTCTGTCCTTTTTCCTGGAACACTGTCCTTCCTCATACCTCCAAAACTTTCTCCTTTCTTTCATTTAGGTCTTTGTCTAGATCTTTCCAGATTACTGTATCTAAGATATGACTTTCTTTTCTGTCACTCTCTGCCCCTTACATTGCCTTGACTGTTTTTTTTTTAGTACTTATCACAAATGAAGTAATATTTATAAAAGTGCTTGCTTAATGGCTGTCTCTCTTGGCTACAGTATACTGTCTGTGATAGCAGGGACTTTGTTCACTAGTTTAGTTCTGTAGGTTCTAGAATAATACCTGGCACATAGTAAGTGCTCAATAAATAATTGTTGAATGAATGAATGTTCTTCCCTTACTGTTGAGAAAAGGCTGTAATCAATCAAGATTGTGATAATTGTGATGAGAAGTAAGGAAGAGGGGATAATATGATACAGGAAACAGAGTGAATGATAGAATATCAAAGACGAGATTAAATCTCGGTTCTGACATCTGTTAGCTGCGATACTTGTTCAGTTTGCCTAAACTCACTGACCTTTAGTTTTGTTTTGTTTTGTTTTGTTTTTTTAATCTCAAAATGGTTTTACCTCAAAAACAGGATTCATTTTGAGGACTAAATGTGATAATGCACTAAAGCATGTAGCACAATATCAGACATAAGAAGCTTCATTTCAAAATTGTTAACTATATAATTCATCTTACAAAAGCTCATCTGTTCTTTAGAACCTACAGTTCTGATCAAATCTTAAATTACAATTTACTTTCTTTTCATTTTTATATCTTCCAACAGGAGAATATTCTGATATATCTGTTCTCATTGTATTTTGGTAAAAAGCAAGGGGTTCACCCTCCTGACCATCTAAAACCAGTCTTCTCAGGACCAGCTTCCCATATGAGAAACCAGGGGATTGACTTTAGATACAGACATTCTACTTAGAACCATCTTCCCACATGAACAACCACATGATGGATTCTAGATATGACCCCCTTCAGAAGAACTCCTCTCTACTCCTCGGAAGGCCTCAGGGTATTAGCCAAGTAAGATTGCAATGTGAGATGCCCAAACCAAGACAGGAGCAGTTCACCAGACCTAGTAAGAGGTGTGTTTCATTTCATTCCCATAGAGAGAAGAAGACAGATGGTGGCTTGACATTAGCTAACTTTTTTTAAGAGCATCCAAAATGGAAAAAGTAAAGAATAGTAGTACTTTGTCCTTTATATTGATATTATTTGGCAAGTTGGACAAGGTCTCTCATGGGCTGTATCTACAAGAGTGAAACAAAGCAGAGTGTTTTATAGTACTTCAGCATATTGAGGTCTTTTCCCAAAGTTGACCCTGGTAAAACAGATCATAATCCATATAAAAAGAAAGCTCTCCTTTTTTTTTTTTTTTACCACTTTAAATTTTAGAGTCTAAAACAGAACCTTTGAACTCATCACTTGAAATTCGTCACTGTGATGCCTGCAGTTTGGGGTCTATTTTCAATTGACGATATTATCTATGGTGGGAATAAAAGAGAGAAATGGCTCCAGGGAAATGGCTCTAAAAGTCATATTTTTTACGTGTGCCCCAAAGATATTAATAACACCTAACATTTGTATGCTTCATCGTTCATAAAAAGCTATTTCTCTGCTTGTCTTATGTAATTGTCACACATTTACTCCCAATCTTTCATTCGTTCAACTAATATTTACTCTGAGGTACTATATACCAGATTTAGGGTTAAGTGCTGAAGGTAAAGTCACATGATCCCATGAGTCAGGGAGCAGCCACAATTTAAAAGTAAGTTCCAGAAATCGTAAGCAGCTCATCCAAGGTTTTATAATGAATAAATGGTAAAACTGAGATGTGAAAATAAAATTCATGATCAGCAAAATGACCATACACATCATACCTTCAACTATCCTCAGTTTGTGAGAACTGTGTCAATTGCTTTTTCCTTTCAGGAAAGCTTTTATATATCCCTGGTTGGTGACTGCTGCTACAGGTTTTCTATCTTATCACCATGTCCAGGAAATACATGCTGTGTTCAATACAAAGTGTTTACTTCTTTGATTATGATTATTTTTAAGTTAAAAAAGACCATATTATCAAACCACAGTTGCTTACAGTAGCCAAATTTGCAATAATCTTTAGGAAACCAGGAAAAGGTTTCCATGCCTACTTTAGATAAAAAAGCCTTCCTTGCAGGCTTATTAAACACCAAATGTATTATGAAGAAATTTAGAGACTCTCTTCAGGCAAAAATATTTTAAAAACTTGACAGATATATCCACTGCCCAACCAGACTGAAGAACAGTCTTGGCTTATTCAGCTGAGTGGATGCAGAAGGAATGATCCTCCATGCTTTCTGTTGTCAAGTCATGGGACAGTTTTCTGGGTGTCTTCTGCCCTAAAAATGAAAAATAGGCATGCTTACTAAAATTGTGTGTGTGTGTAATCGACTATGTTCCAGAAGCTACATTATGCTTGGGGAAAACAAAGATGAATAATGCAGGGAGCCTACCCTCAAGAGGTTTTTGATTTGGTAGAGAAAGACATATAAACCTGAGCGAGCAGCAGTGTTTTACACATGCCAAATTAGATGTCTATATGGTAGATGCACACAGGAAGAGATTGGAATCGACTTGCGATTTTTTTATCACTTGTTTAATGTCTATTTTGCTATCAGAAAGAAAATTCTTTAAGGGCTAGAACTGTGTGGGAATAAATGTGTCCATTTTATTCCCTGTTTAAATCTTTCATGGATAGCACAATATCAGGTAGATAGCACTTATGTTTCAAATTGATTTTGAAAGTATTTCAGGAAAGGTTGGATGAATGAATTGAATGAATGTATTAAAACATTAATTAATGGTAAGGTCTCTCTATGGGAACTTGGGGCGGGGGGCGTGGAAAAAGAGGTCAGGAAAGATTCTATGAAAATGATTAAGTGGGAAAAATGGGAAGCCAGTCAGGACAGAAGGATCAGTATAAGCAAATCTAGGAAGGTGTGAAAGGTCTCAACCCTTTCTGAGTAGTCCTGTAAGTGGAAATAGAGATGTGTATATTTAGGTCATGATTTTGGATAGCATTTTGTGCTAAGGAGTTTGGACTTTATCCTATACGTGGACATATGGAAGATTAACATGAAAAAGTTTGCATTATAGGAAGATCTATAGGCAATAGAAATCCATATAAAATACCTTTAATGTCCAGTCCCAATGGAAGAATTGATACCTATCTAAGAAAAATGAATTTAGGATAGTTACTCAATCTTCCTCTGGGGTGGTCTAGCCCTAAACTGTTTTATCCCTCTGCTTCTGTAGCAAGAACAAACGGGTATTCTATTTTAGAGCCATTCGTATGCATTGTTTTTACACTCAACTCCTCCATAGCGAGGACTGATTCCTTGTATGACTCCTTAGATAGATTTATCTATAGACGTTTATGGCACATATGGTCTTTAACACATCTTTGAAGAACACAGTTTCTAGTGTCTCGGTTAAATTTACTTAGTATCGATTAGTAAGTGATTCAGTCTCCATGAAAGCACTCTTCAAATTGTCACAATTTTAGTTCCTTGAATCTTGAGTTAAAAAAAGCTCCGTCCCAAGCCATTGCCCCTGTAAATCCTTCATCCACAGAAGGGATGTTCTCCTCCCAGCTGATGCCTGGAGCCCTGTAAACAGATACCTACCCAGTTATATACAGCTTTCCCTTTGAAACTGGAATATATTTATTTCTACTAACTCAGTTCACTGCATTTTGGGAATTCTTTCAGTCTCTAGCCCAGGTAATATATGCTTAGAAATAGCATACAGGAAACTGACCTATGTTTTCTTGACCTGAGTTTGGGTTCAGTTTGGGGGTGCATATGTGTTTGCTTCCTTGGTGGAGGATTGTAAGTGGATACTGGGAAAAATCCTGATGTTTTTCATTATAAGATTCCTCACTCTGGTTCCCTCTCCGTTTGTTTTTAGGGCAGGTAACATGAGCTCCATGTGAAATTAGAGTTATACCTGGGACTAGGACTTTAAATTCTCTCTTGTTTTTTGATTTTTCAAGCAGGCTGGCTAGTTATATTTAAATATGGAAATTATGGGACTCTGTTCTCTCTTAAAAGAGGAAAAGGTTGTGCTCTCACTCTTAAATCCTTTAGAATTTCATTAATGTAAGGAATCTTAAGAAGTTTTCTTGTCTATCTGTCTGCATGTATTTAATAATTTGATCAGCAGATAATGAATTGTGTGCTTCTCTCAGACAATTTGCTAGGCCACTGGGGTGGATGCTGGGCAAAGGTGAATATGACCCAGCTCCCGACTCCAATCAAATCAAATTCTCCTAATAGTGGAGAAGAACATGGACACGCGTTATGGAAATTTAATGAGATTTAGCTGGTCCCCTATTGATGGACATTGATAAATTATGGTACGTGATAATTATGCTACAATACTGAGCAGCATTTCAAAAGGATGATATGTGCTGACTCTTCATATATGATTAAACAAACAATAAAACCCACATTCTGAGTGTTCCCTTTGGAATTAAAAAAAAAAAAGAACCAGATAACTGGAAGATGGATTAGTAGGTATATATTTATGCATTTTCCTGGAAGGAGTTATAAGAAAGAGGATGGGGGGAGTTGAGAAGGGGTCTTATACTTTTTGTTTTTAACCTTCGTATAATTTGAATTTACTACCAAGAATGTCCTTCTTTTGTTTATGTGTTTATTGATTTTTAATATCAAAGGGATATCTGTACTATAAGATTATTGCTGTGTATTTTTTCTTCTTTGTGCCTCTTTCTTATAAAAAGTGCCATGTTACATAGAGTGTGTAGTAATCTATAAAGATTACATATAGTATGCAAAGAGGTCTATCAGGGGCAAGTACAGCACCATGGAAATATGAGGGAGGGGAAGAGGAAGACAAGACCAGATATGGTCCATCTTGGTCAGTAAATAAGATTCTCCTTGTTTTAAAGACTCTTTATCTTAGAAACATTTTCCTTTGATGTTTTGCCTTCCAGCTACACAAGCTTCCCCAATCTGTTGCTGGACAGGTAAGTCAGCCAGTTGTAGATTAGTCAGTTGGTGCTTCTTGGAAGTACCTGTGCTTTGTGCACTTTCTTGGTGTCTTCACTCAGCACAGATGAGGTTTCAGTCATAAGGAAAAAGTCGTACCTCCAACATGTACATTGTGTCTCATCTACTTGAATCATTAACTTTCTCTCTTATGTTATTCCCCTAAACAAGGTTTGGTTTTTCTTCTAAGAATAAATTTTTCTATATGAAAAGAATTATCAGAGAATTGTTACAAATAAGAAAGAGATGGTGCCTTGCTTGTTTGTTTCCTTTTTTTATATTTTTAAAAAAATTTTTAATTGAAGTACAGTTGATTTACAATGTTGTGTTGATTTCTGCTGTACAGCAAAGTGATTCGGTTATGCATATATATATGTTTTTTTTCCATATTCTTTTCCATGATGGTTTATCACAGGATATTGAATATAGTTCCCTGTGCTATACACTAGGACCTTGTTGTTTATCCATTCTATATATAAAAGGTTACATCTGCTAACCCCAGCCTCCCACTCCATCCCTCCCCCAACTCTCTCCCCATTGGCAACCACCAGTCTGTTTGTTTTAATACTTGAAACAGAGAGGTGAGCTTGAGATAATTACTTAGCCATAATATGATTTATCAAAAAAAAAAAAACCATACTATGTTTTTTCTCTCTTTTTTTTTAGGCAAACAGCTGTTCCGCTTTTGTTGTCACTCTGGAGCATTTTCTTTTTCTGTCAGCCTGCTTCCCATAGTAGAGAATTTTGTTTGCAACTAAATAGAAGCACTAATCCATTTCAGAAAGATAAAATTGGGAGTGTACATGCAAATTACACTTTCTTTAAGTGTTATTAACTTTTTGTTTCCACCATTTTACATTTCTTTGGCCTAAATGATAGGAGTACACATGTGTCTGACATTTGTAAATATTACCCATGTAATTTGTTTATTCTGTTAAAATAAACTGTTATTAGAATGGCAGTACAAATCATCTTAGCAGATCTCATTGAATGCTTGGTTTTCACTTCTAATTCTAACCTGTGCTCAGAGAACCACAGTAATCATATCTTAGTGAATATTCAGTCTTTTTGCTCCATCCCAAAGTTATGACTCAAGCACAAGAACTGCCTAAAACTCATTTCTTTTTACCTCTGATGGGGAAGGTGGAAGGTAAGCAGTTGGAGAGAGTGTTTGATTAGAAATCCAGAATACACGGTTCTGGGTATGATGTTTCTATCAGCTACCACAATTTAGCTGGCAATTCATGGAACTTTTATTTTCCTTATCGGCAAAATAAAGAGTTTAAATTAAATACATTTTAAGATCAAATGACAGACATGGACTATAGGCCTTCCAGGATGGAAGTTTAGTACAACTAAGAACTGTCCAAATAACTATACCTCATTTAGTATACAAAACATAGTTAAATGGTAAACAGGCCGTAGAAGTTGAAAGGAAATGGAACCAAATAGCCCACTTTGCCATATGCAAAAGGCTTTCTAACTCCAAAATATAATAATTCAGTGTTGTAACCTTCAAGTAATGTGTGTCATGTCAGTTGTGGTCTAGATTTGGGACTTGCTGTCTCTACATCTAGGAAGATATGTAGCTATAGATATACACATACATATATGCATGTGAACTTTGTCATTATAAAGCATATGTGGGAGAGAAAATAGCAACTCATTTGCATACAAATCAGAGGAATTCATCTGCAAACTTTCCTGGATATAACAGCAAGTATTTTATTTTATTTTATTTTTCTACTGCAAAGCACTTTATTTATTTTTTAATTAATTTTTATTGGAGTATAGTTGATTTACAGTGTTGTATTAGTTTCTGCTATACAGCAAAGTGAATCAGTTATACATATACATATATCCACTCTTTTTTAGATTCTTTTCCCATACAGGTCATAACAGAGTATTGAGTAGAGTTCCCTGTGCTATACAGTAGGTCCTTATTAGTTGTCTATTTTATATATAGTAGTGGGTATATGTCAATCCCAATCTCTCAATTTACCCCTGTCCCCCCTTCCCCCCTTGGTAACCATAAGTTTGTTTTCTGCATCTAACTGCAAGTATTTTAAAGGTAGTAGTAAAAAAATAAGGACATGGGTTCTAACATAGAGTTAGAACCAGACTTATATCCATAATTTGTACATCATTATTATTTATGCCATGTCAGTACAGGCTACTTCTGTCTGCATATGAAGGAATTAGGGATCCTGATCAGGTAGAAGACAGCAGGAAGCTTAAGGACTATGGAGAATTATAGTAAGGGCTGAAAGTCCAAATACATTGTTGTGTCAACTTAAAGAAAAACACACAACATAGGAGTTGTTAAAGTTTTATTCAGGGACCTTACTGAGGACTGTGGCCTGGGAGACAGCCTCTCAGAAGCTCTGAGGGAATTATTCCAAAAAAGGTAGTGGAGAAACTAGCTTACATATGATTTTTGGTTGGGAATATGTGCAGTCAAGCATACACCTTGATAAAAAATTACTGCTAGTCACAAAGAACAAATATCTTAAGTTAATGATGTTAGTGCTTTTCTATCAATGGGAAGAAGCAAGAATCGGGGCTCATTAAAATTCTCCCTGACCTCTACATCTAACTGTCTAAGGGGCCTGTTTGTCCAAAGCACAGAGTGCTGCATCCTGTTTTTCATCCCAAATTCCCCTGACGGTGCCCTGTTGGTGACAGCAGTGGCTAAGGACCTAGGGCTGGGGGCTGAGCCAGGCTCTTTGTTCTTTGCTCTCAGTTCTAGTGCTGGCAGTTTTCATCTGGAATTCTAAAAGTGTTTCAACTACATCCTGTCATTGCATCCATCTCATTTATTAATATTTTCATTTAGCGAACATTTGATAGAAGCCTGCTTTTAGCCAGACTTGGTATTAGTCCTTCCTGTGCTCAGGTCGTGATCTGGCACTTGGCACAGAGAGAACCATGCACGTGAACGGTGAAGTTTCCAAACTCTGTGGTATTGGGGGTGATTTCTAAGCTAGAGGATGTTCTATGGCTATCATGCTAGAGGCAGACATCCATTCTCTGTTCCCCAAATACCGATCCATATTTCTATTATGACAGCCATTGCCATCCATTTGAGTATTCCTTTTACTTGTCTTTTTGCCTCTAGACTGACCACTCTGTCAGGTACAGAGTCCAGGGTAGTGAAACATACACGTATACTGAATAGCTTTCAGTTTTCTTTTTTTAATGAATGAATGTGTTAAAAGTGTTTCTAAGTTTAACAGCCTTTTATTACTATCGTTTTTGAATTCATTAGTAGGAACAGCTTTTTAATGTACAAGTCACCCTGAATATCACAGGGATAGTTTAATTAAAAACGAATTCATATCCATACCTGAAAAAAAAAGATAGTTTCTAGATTAAAATTTTATCATATTTTATCTTAGTTCTTGAAATTTTTTTTTAATTTGTTTTCATCTCATCCCTCTACTCTAACACAAAGATTTTTTAAGCTCGCCCCCAGTAAACTGCTTCTGTTGTCATTAGCTTACTCTCTCTACCAGCTCCTCCCACTCTACTTTTTTTTTCTGAAGTAAGATTTATAATCTATCTGAGGTGAGAAATTTTTAAATTTAATATTTAAAACATCAGACTTGTAAGTTATGATAATAAAGAGATATTTTTAAAAAAGCATCACCACAAATCCAATATAAATACTAGACGAATTTAAATAAACTGAACGCTAAAAATTAAAAATTGTTCAACTTCTCTAAGGGACAGCAGGAATTCTGCTATTAATACATATTAACTGAAATGTATGTCAATATCTACTTACAAGATACAATGTTAGAAACATTTTTAATGAATCATAAAACTGAAGTTGTGTTAGGTTTAAATAAAAATCAATATATAGTGTTTTACATTAATTTTGCTAAGCAAAATACTTGTCGTCTGTTCATTTGCTTAAAATATCAAATCCTGTAAACCATTAGATTATTTTATCAGTTTATGCATTCGATGTTTTATGTTTAATGCAGAGTTTGGAAGACTAGAAATACTCCACTAAGCAAGCAAATTGTAATTACTTCTTCATAATTACCATGCAACTTTATTGCCATGCATTGTTATAATTATATTTTAAATATTCCCTATTTACATGAGAGACCATAATGTCTTCTAGCACATTACAATCTGTGGCTTATAACTGCATCTCACTTCCACAAAGGCCTTTTCTTCATTTAGCCTCTATTTCAACTACTGTTAAAAGAGACTAAACAAAATCAATTGGCATCATAATACTGCAATAAGGAAATTGTAGACAATATAATATTTCTGTGCTACTGAAATCGTCTCATTATTCAGAGGATTCATGTTTAACATCTAAGGTATATTCCTCCTTCCTTAAGGATTCAGTCATAATCACATCAGTGCTTCTCAAACTTCATTGCATACAGGAATCACCTTGGGATCTGGTGCAAATACAGATTTTAATTTAGTATATCTGGGAAAGAGCCCTCGACTCTGCATTTCTAACAGGCTCCCATGTGCTGATACCACTGCTGCTGGTGCTTGGGCCACACTTTGAATAGCAACACTGTCAAGTGTTATGTATATCTATGTGCAAAATGCTGTTAACAATTTTCACACACACACACACAAACTTCACCCAGAACTCTGCTATAATCACTTTCCACCTTCAAGCCTGGAAATTACTTATTACTGTTAGAAGACTTAACACAAACAGAAAGTGTTACCAAAATCAGCTTCCGCTGTTCACCACTCAAAAGCCAATACTCAAGAGACAAGTGTTGGTTGAAAAGAAAAGATTGCTTTATTCAGGAGACCAGTAACCTGGAGAGAAGGTGGACTCATGTCCAAGAACCAACCCCGAAGTTTCTGCTCAACCATGAAAGTTTTTAGAGGAAGAATCATTTGGGGAGGGGTTCAGAGTCTTTGTTATCTTCCGCTGTGTATAGACCTTCTTCTGATTGGTTGGTGGTGAGGTAGCAGGGTGGTATCCAGGAATTTTGTGCTTGACCTGAAGTTACCATCCTCCACCTGGGTGGGGGCCTTAGTTCCTGCAGAAGAACTCAGAGATATATTGTTCTGTATATTCCTTGAGGAGGAACCAGGACCCTGCGCCAGGGCGGCTGCACTAGTGGTTCTTGCCTGTTCCTCCTTTGTTCCTGCATTCTCTCCTCTCCCTGATTAGCAACTCTTTGAATCTACCCTTTGGAACTCAGGGAAGGTCAAGGAGGCTGAATGAAGCCTATTTCCTACAAAGAAGAAATGGGGGACACGGAAAGGATTTGTACCCAGGAGGGCCCCACAGGGTCCTTCTCGGTTTCAAAACATCATTGAACCTGTGAAAAAAATCTGCCAAGTAAGCATTAGGGAATTTCACTCTGAAGTGACATGGGGTAGTAAGAGACAGCTTCCAGAAGAATGTGACGTTTGAGCTACATTCTGAAGGTTGATTAGTAGTTTGCCAGATGGAGGGTATGGGTCCAGGGGGCAGGGTAGGAGGGAGATGCAAAAGGAATTTCAGGCAGGAGGAAAGGCATTTAGAGGTGAGGGCACTGTAAACCACTGGGGGAGAGGAGGAGACAGATGAAAGGTAAGATTAAGGGCACAAATTCTTATCTTCTAATTGAGGAGTTGAGATTTTATCTTGCAGGTGTTTAGAAATTACATGAGGACTAGAAGATTATATAAATCTAATTAATATAATTTACTAATGTTTTCTCTTCCACTCTGAATAAAATAGTCCCTTGGGAAACTAACAATCAGAATGACATGCCTGCAATTCAAGGGTAATATTATGGATATTCCATCTTATTTTAATGACACATTTGAACATTTGTTTCTGGGGTTTTATTTTTTAATTCATTTAGCGAAACATTGTGGCCCTATCTTCTTTCCCATCATAATCATCTTCAAATTAAGAAAGTAACAGGAGATGTTTCAACTTAGCAATGTCAATAAATACACATAGGTCATTGTCAACATCCATAGCCTAACAGTTTATGAAGATCCTTGAATATCAGGGTGGCTAAGATTTGAAGCCTCTAAGACACTGTAAAACACAATTTGCAAAGATGTCTCAGTTGAAAGCTAAGAAAGTCTCACCCCATGACTTTTTAAATTTCCCCTAGTGTTAAAAACAATTTTTTGAAAGTTCTCTTTTCAATAATGGTAAACTTCAAGATAGGTTTAAAATCCAGAATCTCCTAGTCTATCTATATTTGATCCTTGGCAAGCTAGACTATTGTTATCTGGTAATATTTGTTTCAAGGATGCTTCTGCACAATTTTTTATGCTAGTGGATAAAAGAAATCTTAAGGTTAATCGTTCATTCAGTCTTTTCTTTTCCTGCCAGGGCTGCTCCCCAATTCTATAGCTTCCAAGGTTTCACAAAAAAAAAAAGACTTTTAAATGTATATATACACATACACACACATACACATATGTATAGTAGGAGAGGAAAAATAATTTTCTCTCTACTCTTCTAAGTCTTGACTGAGGCACCCCCTGTAATAAATGACAGATTAACAAGAGAAAAACAAACAGGAGTTTAATAACATGTATACTTCCTATATACATGGCAGGCACTCAGAAAAACTGAGCCCCTCAGTCAGCAGTCATTCATGGCAAAAGACAAGGATACAGGGAAGGGTAAAGAATTAGGACCACATGTGGGAGATCATGAATTGGGCAACATCCCAGCCAGCAGAGAGAATGGAGCTCCCAGGAGCTGTACAAAATAAAAGACTTTTATAGGCAGAAAAGAGTGGGACAAGAAAGGCATACTAGCAAAAAGTGAATTGGTTGTGACAAGGTCCCTTTCCTTTAGGGGATGCAGGGGTCTGTCAGGCAGGTTACCTACCTCTCTAGTGCTGACCAAGGGTTTCCTGATGGACTGGTTTCAGATTCCATTTCTCAGAGGGCTGAAACTATAAGTCTCTGTTTGGTGACATGGGGCTTAGCATAAGTGACTCCATTTAGGGCTTGTTGTCTTGTTTTTAACACCAACATAATCGGAAGGGGTTGATTCTTGTCTCTTTACTTCTAAGGCAAGTTCACATTCTGCTTCAACTGATTATTTTTTCAACAATATTTGTAATATTCTTTTATGGTCTGCCAGTACTTTTTTGAAGCCCAGTTAGTTAGAACAGCCGCCAACAGAGTTGAAACTAAAAGGGGGCCAAATGTCTCTCCAGAAGCAAGAGGACTTCAAAAGATATGCATTACAAAGCACTACTGTGACTCACATAATCACTTATTTTTAAAGGGGATTTGCTAATGTAAAATTGGTTTCTTATCTTCCCAGCCCCTAGTGAGCCTTTACTGTGCAAATTCGCTGATGGAGGACAAAAGAAGCGACAGAATCAAAGTAAATACACCCAGAATGGAAGGCCTTGGCCCAGGGAAGGAGAGGTGAGTCCTGACTGACCTGTGCTCAGAAATGTGGCCGCAGACATCCCTCAGGAGGGTGGCAAGACAGACACACGGGGCTGTGAGAGAACCAGGTCCTGTAGAAAACCAGATGGCAAATGAGCAGGCCTATATTGATTTAATCAGAATAAAATTAGTTCAGGAGGAGTATAGGACTTCCAAATCGACCTCAGTTCTGCACTACAGTAAGTCTTCTGTCTTTAACCAAACTTGAACCCTATAATACTCACTGAAAGACTTAGCCACAAAGAATTGATCCATAATTGTGTCATAGTTATAAAATGAGGGTATGATTACTTAAGAAAATATTTTCAGTGAAAACAGTAGTGAGAGTTAAATGTTTGTGTTTGAAAAAAACAAACAAAAATTTAGACTTATTTCATTCTACTGTTGAGATGTTCCACTTGCACATATATGTGTAGTTATGAAATGCCCATGTGCTCATAAACATGTTGATATGTGTCTTATATATGTAATATCAATATAAAATATGACATTTTCTGTTGGTCAAGGAGAAAGAAAAGCAGACACACACAAGGTTTTGCTTTTCCCAACAAGGAGAAAAGCACTTAACAGTTAATTATCCCTTTACTCTCCTAACACAGAACAGTAGAAAAGCAAGCTTATGGCTCCAGTGCCACTTGGGAATGGATTCCTGTTGGTTATATTTGTTGTGAGAAGACAAGGAAAAGGTGTCTGGGCTTCCAAGAGATCTTTTTATTCTTTGTGAAATAGAATTGAGTTGTTTGAATGCCTTGAATAAATGCCATTTTGTACCAAGGCCATCATTTCAACAGAAGAGCTTTATTTCGTATTTCTATTCAAAGCGTCTACTTCATCCATTTATCATTTAAGAGGCATCCTACTTGATGCAGCATTTTGTACTTTCAACACTGAGATTACAGTTGTAAGGAAAGAAAAGAGGGTGGGATTTTTTTCTCAGCAAAACCTTTAGCCATTTTTCAGTTTCTAAGACTGTAGTCTGTTTTGAGTATTTCCATGCAGATCTCAAAACCCCTTGTAAAGTAGATAGCTATGTTTAAGTACTATATAATCTATAACTCATTACCTTAAGGAAAAAGAGAATCACCATTGAACACTTGAAGCTAATAAAAAAAAACCAAGAGTTTCAATATTTCAATTTTAGAAAGGCAGTCAGAACAGAAGAGAGTAGGGTGTGACCGTGTGTTTTTAGTAGGCAGTTTGTGATCATCAGGTAGCCCACTGCCCCCAGAAGAAAGGTGATTTCACAATGGTCCCACGCCAGTCATCCATGGTCTAGAAAGACTCATTTGATCTTTCAAAATTTTCTTGAGTCAAATGCCCGCTGATTAGAGATTTCTGGATCACAGACCATAACCCCAAAGCCTCAATATTTAACTAGGTAACTGAGCAATGATGACTGAAATTTCAGTTCCTATATTATTACATTCACTGAATAGATACCAATTGCAGCAAGACACCTCACTTGAGTCTACATTTCTTAGAAACCAAACCAATAAACATAAAAGAAATGTAAACTTAAGAGCGGCCACCCTGCTACTGTATACAGAATCCAGGGCTCTGGGTTTAGAGCATGATAAAGACCACGTGTACTATTGCCATGGAAGCATTGTGGAGTCAGATTTAGGACCCAGGCACCTTGTAATTTAAATGTAGGTTTTAAAGTATATTCTTAATCTTTGCTTTCAAAAGTTGCTTTTTAAGAGCTATAGGTTTTCTTGTTGAATATGAAAATCAAGGGACCATCATAAATTTATCTGTGACCAATAAAAACATATCCCAAGTATGCAGATACATTTCAGAGGAAAGACATCAGAAAAAGAAATGGCATGAACTGAAAATACACTTATCAGATATCTTGGTTTTGAGGTGAGCATGTTAATTTTTACTCTGTGATTATGTGATTATGGTCTTAGAAGTAGACACACCAAGAATATTGGATAACTTTGCCCATTATTACATATATTTTTTCTTCTATCTCCCCTTGCATAGTACTTGCTAGACTAAATAAAAGTATGTATATTAGTATGGTGTATAAGGTATGACATCATACAAATTAATCCTATGTAAGCAATATTTAATCATTTCTTATAAACCAGTCAGTTTTAGTTACTGTATTTCATTGTTTCTAAGACACACATTTTTGTTGTTGTTGTTTTTCCACATTTTGACACTGCTGAAATGGACTCTCCTCTTATAATCAATGGCAAGACAGTTTGTATTTTCTCCTGTTAAGTCACCTGGGGGTACTATCTACATTCTCTGCTTTAGGTCTTTGACCGCATAGATCTTATCAATTGAAACTCTAACCAGAGAAGGACTGTGGGTCATCTTCTTAGAGAGAACTTTTTGCTTCCTTCCCTCACCCAGATTGAGACATGCATCTTCCCTTGAAGTCCATTTCTGGTGGGTGGTTTTGTGTTTTATTTACCTTGTAGCCCTTTGGCATTCCAGCTTTATAAGGAGATCATTTGGGTGGTTTGTTTTTGCTTGTTTGTTTTGTTATATAAAATAATGGTAAACCTTTCAATCATCGTTGCCTTAGATAAAATAAAAAATAATCATTTAGATTCTGCTGCTTCACAACCTGAGATCATAGCCCAGAATGAGGCTAATGTTTACTTGTCCTCTCTCTTGAGTCAGGTGAAAAATGATAGTGTGAAAAAGATTTCTGAGGCAATGCTTCAGATACAAAACCAGTGGCTTGCAAGCAACTTTGAAGTACCTTAAACATGAAAATTGATAGGCTAATTAAAATTTTAATTTATTATGTAAAGCTGTTTTATTCTGGGTGGCATTTTGATAACCGTTCTTCTAGCATAGTTTGGTGAAATGCTATTACTGAACACGTTATACACATAAATTAGTGTAAGTTAGCCAGGTTTTGAAATATAAGTATATGCTGGCCGACATACTTTTGCAGAAGTGAAGAACACTGGAATATTTTAAAGTTATTAACTAATCTCTCAAGTGACACCCAAAGCTATCAGCAGAAGGGCCAGGGATTGGGGCTGTGAGCCCTGTCTTTCCAAGGGCTCTAACAGTCTTACCATTTTATTTCTTAATGCAGCCTTCCTCAAATTCTTTGGTCTTTGTTTTCCTTTATACTCTTAAAAATTATTAGTTATTAGTTCATTAAAAAAATAAACCCATCACCTGTTAACAAAAATAGTACTTTTTTATGGAAAGTACTATATTTTTCAAATTAAAGACTTTTTTTTTTTTTTTTTTTAGAAGAAAGACACTGTTTTACATTTTTGCCCATCACTTTAATGTCTGGCTGAGTAGCAGATGACTGGACTTGCATTCAGGCAGACCTCGTTTTACTGCACTTCCCTTTTCTGCACTTGACAGATGTTGTGTCATTTACAAATTGACGTTTGTGGCAACCCTGCATTGAGCAGGTCTATTGGTGCCATTTTTCCAGCAGCATTTCCGTACTTCCTGTCTTTGTGTCACATTTTCATAATTCTCGCACTATTTCAAAATTTTTCATTATTACTATATTTGTTATGGTGATCTGTGATCAGTGATCTTTGATGTGATTATTGTGATTGTTTTGGGGCATCATGAACTGTGTCCATATAAGATGGTGTGTGTGTTCTGACTGCGCCACTCACTGGCCATTCCCCCATCTCTCTCCCTCTTCTCGGGCCTCCCTGTTTTCTGAGGCAATGCTGAAATTAGGCTAATTAATGGTCTCTAAGTGTTCAAGTGAAAGGAAGAGTCCCACGTCCCTCATTTTAAATCAAAAGCTAGAAATAATTAAGCTTAGTGAGGAAGGCATGTTGAAAGCCCAGATAGGCTGAAAGTTGGCCAAGTAGTCACTGCAAAGGAGAAGTTCTTGAAGGAAATTAAAAGCGCTACTCCAGTGAACACATGAATGACAAAAAAGCAGAATAGCCTTATTGCTGACACAGAGACAGTTTTAATAGTCTGGATAGAAGACCAAACCAGCCACAACATTCCCTTAGGCCAAAGCCTGATCCATAGCCAGGCCCTAACTCTCTTCAATTCTAGGAACGGTGAAAGAGGTGAGGAAGCTGCAGAAGAAGAGTCTGAAGCTAGCAGAGGTTTAAGGAGGTTTAAGGAAAGACTCCATCTCCGTAACATCAAAGTGCAAAGTGAAGCAGCAAGTGCTGATGCAAAACCTGCAGCAAGTTCTCCAGAAGGTCTAGATAAGATAATAAAAGTGGCTACACTAAATAACAGATTTTCAATGTAGATGAAACAGCCTTCTTTGGGAGGAATATGTTATCTAGGACTTTCCTAGCTGGAGGGGAGAAGTCAGTGCCCAGCTTCAAAGTTTCAAAGTACAGGCTGAATTTTGTTAGGGGCTAATGCAGCTGGTGACATGAAGTTGAAGCCAAAGTATCCAAGACTGGATACTACAGACATGATGGAAACATAGAGACAGACTCCCTACCCCCTTGGAACCTAAAGTGGCAAAGTAGGAGATTAAAAGTAGAATTTAATACAATTTAGGTTGTAGAAATAAAATCACTGACTGTTACTGGCTTCGTACCTACACAACAGTTAAAGAAAGCCAAAGCCAAAATAACAGCAAAAATAACAACAAAAACAGCAGCCACACGAATATCGGCTCACATTTGTCATGTTACTAACCATTAACTGTTCATTTGATTGATTGGTTGTTTGTTTTTCAGGGTAGGTAGCTGATTTGTCTACATTTAAACCCCCCGACACCCCCAATTCTCCTGAAAGTTGGAAAGCTCTGCTTTGTCACCCATCCCGTAGAGGCATACATGCTCATGGGTGCTGAGTGGCTCTGACAGGATAAAGTTAAGAGAAGTAACTTGAGCTTTGAGTTGTTATTTAATAAATCCTGAGTCCTCTAATGTGCCCAACTGAGAATAATAATTCTTTCTGAACTTTAAGGAATCATGTGTGTCAACGTCTGTGATAGGCTCAGAATTGTTTGCTTTTGATCGTAATTTACCAGGCACTCTACTTGAGTGGCTAACGGGGTCAGACACTGGAGTTTAAGTCACAAATCCACAGCTTTCAAGCTGAATGACAAACTTTGACCCACGTTTTGTTAATGTTTTTATAAGATCATATCCACAATCGTTATTTGCATTCCAAGCATTATTTGGCACTGCACATTACGTGATTTTCAGATTTCTAGCCAATTTTCCCTTGAAGGTCATGTAATCAGAAAAACCAAGAGCTGGCAAGGAGAGGGGGACTTGGATGGAGAAGATGAAAGAAAAAGAAAAAAAAGTAAAAGAAAAACATGAACTCTTGTAGATACCAAGGAAAAGATTGAGCTACTGATGAATTACATGGTTGGTGTTTTTAAAGGGAAAGAAGATGAATTATTAGCCTACCTATTCTGGCAAATAATGATGTTTACAAAAGTGCTTATACATCCTCCCTGGCTATGAAAAGTACTCCTCATGGTCAAGTACTTTCCAGTATCTTTCAAAACTATTATCTTTGACAGAAGAAGCATTCTGATGCCACAACTGGTGACTTTCTGGATTTAACAAAGAATTAGCAAATGAATTTTCTTGCATATTCTACGGACTTCATAGTACTGAATGTAAATAATCTTTAAGCTTCTGCATCCTAATCTAATTCAAGGGTGAAGTTACCAAATTCTTCTGTGTAAGGAATTTTTAGAATCCTTATAAATAGTGCTATTAATTTATAAAATTTCCTTTTGTTTAATGAAAGACTCAGACTCACGAAATAATCAGTTTGAAAAAAGATACGTGGGAACCAGATTTATAAATTTATCCCACTTGCTAAAATTTATTTGGTACCCAGGATCAATACTCATGGTGTTTTTATGGTCATTTGAAGATGTGCAGAGCAGCAAAAAGTTTGAGTCACCAAACACATACCCCCCAGATGAGGTTTAGCGCATGATGCTTTGCCTTCTTGTTTCAGTTCTTACACTATCAACTAATGTCCTTTCTTTGGTTTATTTAGGGTTACAGGTTTTGTTTGTTCGTGCTTTTCACTCTTTAAAATGGCCCTCAAGTGTAGTGCTGAAGTGTTGTCTGGTGTTTCTATGTGAAAGAAATCTATAATGTGCCTTACGGAAAAAATATGGAAAAGTGAAGATAAGCTTTGTTCAGGCATGACTTAGAGCGCTGTTGGTTTTGAGTTCAATGTTAATGAATCAACAATATATATTAAATATGGTGTCTTTAGAGAAAAATAGATATAAAACAAGGTTATCTATTGATCAGTTGGTGAAAATGTTGTGACCAGACTCTTGCAGGAACCTAACCATATATTTCCTCTAGGAGCAGTGATTCAGTATTCCCTAATTCAGTGTTCATGGTGACTTAATAGAATAGAATTACTTCAAATAACAAGAATCAATTTTATCTTGTTTTATGATCACTGCCATTGAATGGGATCCAGTCTCTTGGTTAAGTTTATGTCTCTCCCACTGATGTAAAATATAATGTGCATGGATATCAAAAGTAACTGTTACCAGTGTATGAGCCAACTGTCTTAATTTGAAGAGTTGTGTTACAGTCTATTGTCAGTCTTTATGGATTTAAAGACATTAGTTCTTACTCTACTCAACCAATATGTGTAAAACTTTCTAAGGAATTTGGAAAAAGCTCTGATCCTGTTTTCATTAATTTAATGAGTCCATGAGTGACTAGTAGACTTGGAATTATTTCATAAAATTCTTAAACATTTGACCCAATGTAAAGATTCACGTATCTTCCTTAGCAAGAAAAAGTCATTAGCCTAATACATTGAATTATTTCTACTATCATTTATATCATTCTTATTTACACACCTCTTTGCATCTGAGAAGAAGCCATTTTGGCTCTTTAGGAACCAAACTGGATCACATTGATATGGACATTATTGATGCTGAAGGGCATGTAGATGTCTGTGGAAGTAACAGCAAACAGGCTCCATAAAATCTGGAGAGAAGAAGCTATCACTCCAGTCACAATTCATAGGGAATCCTAGCAACAGAATATTTTGTTGAGTTTCTTGAAAGCATTTGGCTGTCAGTAGTTGTTACCAATGTTACTGTAAAGCACATGCTTTGAGACATTCTTAGCAGTGAGGAAAACAAGGAACAACTCAAACACGTGGCCCCCTGGTCTTCAGTTGGATCTTTTCTGACTAGTGCATCCTGCTTCCAAACTATTTGATCAGTCACCAGTCAATGTCCTTCGTATTAAGTATGAGAAGAACCTGACAACAGGCCCGGGAATTCATCATTTCTGTTAGCTTGGGAGCCATATTGACTACAATTTTATTTTACAATACTGAGCATTAGAAAATTTGTTTCAGAGATACAGAATTGAAGTCCTGCCCCAATGAGCCATTAGAAGTAATACTTTGAGGAGAAACTGAAGCACAGTTTCCTATGAAATTGTATAGCTAAAGAATTATCTGAAAATCTTAGTAATAGTTGCATGTAGATTCAGGTTATCTTCAAACATATTCCATGAAAGTAGAAACATCATCTACATAGTTTGCTACTGTTTCCATTGGATACATCATAATCTTGGCAGTTAGTTGTCCAATTCTTTTCTTTAATGAGACCTTGGGAAAAAGGTTAAAATGTATCTAGCAACATGATCAGGTTCTGCAAATAGTCCTTTGAACTTTGAACTGAAGGAGAATCTTTACATATGTGATCTTGAAAAGAGCAATTGGCTGTTATGATACACGACAGCACTTGCAGTTAAGTGTGTTAGCCAGCCCACCAGATGTAGTGTTTTCATTTCATGTGCTTTGCCTGCAATTTCGAAAGCAGACTCAAGGTGAATGACCCTTCTAATCTCAAAAGAAATCTTCCCATTGGCAAAAGAACTTGAATTCTTAGTAACTCAGCATGAATGCTTTCTTAGTTAAGTGTTCTTATTTTAAAGCTGCTGGGTCTAATATTTACTAACCTATGATCACTAAAGGTAAATCTTGTAAATTCCTGTAATAGTGTAAGTTTGGATAAAATGTGATTGATGACAAGCTCTAGTCCTCTGTCTCCTCTCCATTCCCAAGGAGGAGAATGGGAAAACTTACTTATATTCTTGGGGAGGGGATAGTGTTGGGAGAATTAGGAGGGGCTGAAGGCTGGGAAGATTACCTCAAGCAATTACAAGGAGAAAGGCTGATGGTTGATCTCCATGTCTCCTGTATGCCCTTGACCCAGTCTCCACGGATCAGGGCAGCTAAGTGGGGCATCAACAACCTGGGGGATTTCTGGAGTTGTTGACACTGTCTTGGCAACCCACCTGTCACAAGATGCAGAATCATCCCCATCAATATTTAAGCTGCATCTTATGACCTCAAGGTAACATCAAACTATAGCTGGGACCTGGCAGAATATGGATCAATTAGCTAGATACCTGGGACTTTCAGCTGTCTAGCTGCACAGGCTCGCCCTGGATGCAACCTCAGCATCTGATATTTTTTTACCCTATTTACCCATGTTATGGTGGAGATTAATAGTATATACACTACATCATTGACTCTAAGACATCATCAATTAAAGATAAAGTGTTATATTAAATACCACTAAAAAAGAGGAGAAACTTGCCAAACTCTCAAATGCCATCAAGTATACTGTGAGCCCCAATTTCATGGATATTAAAAAGTGAAACAAAGCTATGTCTTGGATTGCTGTTTGCCTGAAACTAACACAACATTGTTAATCAGCTATACTCCAATATAAAATAAAAATTAAAAAAAAAAACAACAAAACTATGTCTTGGAATCTATGAAGATCAGTCATTTAGATAGAGATAAAAACAAGTACTTACATTAAATATGACAATGTTCTCTTACCTCTTTTATGATTATCAATCAAGGCTTCATTTAACTTTGGTTTTAATGACGAACTTAGACTAGCACTTTTTTTCCCCGAGACTTTGAGACCTTTAGCTACATGGTATAATGCTATGATACCTTTTCTTCTGCTTCCTTCTTTCTTTAAAAAAATTTTATTTATTTATTTATTTTTATTTTTGGCTGTGTTGGGTCTTCATTGCTGCGCGTGGGCTTTCTCTACTTGCAGAGAGCAGGGGCTACTCTTGGTTGTGGTGCCTGGGCTTCTCATTGAGGTGGCTTCTGTCGCGGAGCACGGGCTCTAGGTGCACAGGCTTCAGTGGTTGTGGCTCGCAGGCTCTAGAGTGCAGGCTCAGTAGTCGTGGCGCACGGACTTAGTTGCTCCGTGGCATGTGGGATCTTCCTGGACCAGGGTTCGAACCCGTGTCCCTTGCATTGGCAGGCGGATCTTTAACCACTGCGCTACCAGGGAAGCCCTGCTTCCTTTTTAACAATGCTTTTTTGTGTGTGCCACCATAGACGGCCTCAGCCTTCCAGTCTTAATTCTGTCTGCATCTTTTTATCTTGTCCTTCTCTGTTGTAAGATAAGGGAGAGCATCTCTGTCTGACAAGAATGCTGTAGCGAAAGCCAAAAAAGGAGAAATATCGAGATGACAGAGTTCATAAACAATAGCATAACTCTCCTTGATGTTCTCTTCCCAAACACAAGGAGGGAAGTTATCTCTATTCTCTGCCTGTTTTTACTATTTTTTTTTAAAGTGATAAATCCCCTGCATTTCATTTGCTTGATTCCTGACAAACTCCTGGAGATTTCAAGAGGACTTTTAACGATCTCCTCTTCTCTGCACTTGGGGTCAGATACCTGGGTAAGGAGGGGCCTCGAGTTCCTCCTGGGCTCCCGCTCATGATATGGTTCATGTGCACAGGCTGCCCTGTTACATCGGGAAGGTCTCCCAATGACCCCAACAATCATTTTGCTTCCCCCCATCTCTACTAATCAATCAAGGGCTGAGACCTTGCCCTTAGACGTTTGAGTGAGTTCACTTGAAATTTTTTTAAGGAAATTTTGCTAATAAGGAAAATCTAAAACACTCCAATTCCATTTTTAAATACAAATTTGGGAATTCCCTGACAGTCCAGCGGTTGGGGCTCCACATTTCCACTGCACAAAATTTCCATTCCCCGCAGTGGAAATATATTCATTTACTAATTCATTGAACAAACATTTACTGAGTCTGTTACATTCCAAGCACTGGTTCGGGAAGAAGAGATACCAAGATGGAAACAGCCAGGAGCCTGGTTAAGAGAGGCATACGCATGGCAAAGTGTGGTCATGTTAGCTCCCATCCTGCGTCATGGGGACAGAACTAAGGCAGAGGTTAATGCTTCATGGAGAGAGAAATGGCTTTTAGAGGCTATGACATTTAGCCTGAGGCTGGGAGAAGAGCATTGCAATATTCCCTCAGACAATGATACAGAAAATTTCCAGCCAAAACCTATAGCAGCAAAGGCCCAGAGGTTAACACTATAGGGCAGGGTGAGTGTATGTCTGAGTTTGGTGAAGGGTGGGGTCTGGAATTGCACAGGAAAGTTGTGGAGGTCAGGAGGTACATACACATTTGATCATGAAGGGCTCTGTAAGCCATGTTTTATCTCAAAGGTGATAAGATGCCACCGATGTGGTCAGATCTGCCTATCATAAGAACACATTTCACAGCATGGTGGTATGGCTGGTGGATGGAAAGGAAGGTGCAAGCAAAGGCTGGAGAGGATATTTTTACCAAAGGATAGTAGTAAACACCCAAACAAGAAATGATAACCTAAAAAAAGATACTGATGATACATGAACTTACTAATTTAACTTGGCAATAAGTGTCTGGAACTCAGTATGGATACTTGAGTTTGAGACCAAGATTTGGGCATCACTTGGTAATAAACAATAGTTGGGATCAGAAAGTGAGTGTCATCGCTGTGTAGAAGGAGAGAGAAGGAGGGAAACCCTGGTCCTGAGCATTGGCACCTCAAAGGCAGATCGAGCAAGAAAAAGCCCTCTGAGAGGTCAGAAGAAAACTAGGGGAGAGCCTCACAGAAGCAGAGGGAAAGGAGTTTTGAAAGAAGAAGGGAAAAAAAAAATTCCCTGGTCAAATGATGCAAACTAATCAAATATGATTTGGAATAGCAGTGATTTGGGGGTTCAGAAAATATGAAAGTCAGGGAGTGTACTGTAAGCCAGTTCACAGCTTGGTTGGCATCTTTTGGGACAGTTAGCTAGGATTTCTGTCTTATCTCAGGACCATGCAGTATTGGCTCCCTTTTGTAGGCTTTGGACATTTCCTTGTCTCCCGTCTCATTTGTCCCTCATCCTCTCTTTAGAAGAGGGACTGGCTGCACAAAGCCCAAGGAGCATCCCTCCAGCAGGTGAGAGCAGAGATCTGCCTTACATGGTTGACTGCCTCTCCCAGGAGACACGGACCACTCAGTGGTCATGTATCCATGCCAGAGCCATTCCCGGTAAAACCCTACCACTTGCCTCTTCTGAAGGCCAGGAGTTCAGGCTCTCACATCCTCTTCAGCAAGCACACTCTCTTAACAGGAAAGAGGTTAAAAGCCCTTTCTTTGGCCAAAAGCTTGACGGGGTATTGATCATTTTGTGGTTTTCTGGTGATTTTTATTGATTCCTCTGAATGTCTTGGATATCCACACTTCTGGGATCACATATGAAACCTTCAATTTCTCAGCCAGTTTGGCCTTTGGATTTATAAATTGGTACTAGCTTCCACCACTAGAAACCCTGAATCATTAACCCTGGATTTTCGGTCTTCATTCTTGACCCCCTGCTCATTCTCACCTTGACCCTTCTGGCTGTAACAGTCCCTATCCTTCCCAGCTTTCTGTATTCTACTGACCCAGCAAACCCAAATGTCTCCTGACATTTTCAAGCTTACTTCTGAATCAGGCCTCTGATCTATAGGACTTTTACAAATAGTATACCTTTTTCTACCCTCCTGAATTTATAATTTTAAAACAAATAATAGAAGATATAGTATGTTTCTTTGGTTTTTCCTCCTTTATAAAATATTTCTCATCATATACAACTTAAAAGAGCCAGAAAAAAATATGAAAAAAAAAGCCATTTATAGTTAATACTTATCCCAATATTGAACATTGTTGACAGTAATTTTTCCTTAGTAGTCGAAGATTTTTTTAATTTTTAAAATTTTTATTTGTTCACACATATTGTACACGTAATTTTGTATCATGATTTCTTCACTAAAAAGCATGTTTTCTAAAGAGAAAGGCTGGTAAATAAATATAAACAAAGTTAAATGAGGTTTCATGACAATAGCAGTACCTAAACATTTATAACGCATTATACTTTTAAGCCCTTTTCACATATCATTTTTTAAGTCATCTTATTTCATTTATTGAATGTTTAACCATAACCAGCTAACAGTTATAAAGATTGTTTAATTAGTTGCAAGAATTAAACTCTTTAAAAATAATATCCGGAAAACCAAGTTATCCTTTTCTTCGTTGGCTTCCTGAACTCATCTTGTGCTAATCCAGTATGTGATATTTACTAAAATATGCACTATTTACTACCTATTTATTAAAGTGTTGCCTGAAATCTGATCTTAGAGGATTGGAAATTTTTGTAGTTATTCGTTTGTAACTCATCCAATCATGATGTATTGTATTGTGTGTCAGGGCAGAATTTAGAAAAAGGAGAAACATTAGGCTACAACATCAGTGTTTCCGTTTTCCAGGAATTACAGTGTGTATTTGTCCATGTAATCAAATGTTTTGATTCCCATTCACATTACACTGTACAAACAGTTTCAAAAATGATAGAAACCGTTCTATCAGCTATCTTTTCAGTGGCTTTGTTAGAGTCAATGATACTCTGCTCCTCAGATAAGACCAAGCATTCCAGTCCAGAAGGTCTTCTTGAAGTGGTAATGCCTTCTCTAGCGAGAACATTTTAAGCAATATTTCCATAATTATTACTTCTTCATTTAAAGTTATGGATATCAAATATGTAGCCCCTAAGTCAAAATGATGTGTCTCAATGAATCCTCTGTGTTTATGGGAAATAATTTTGGGTCCCTATGTCGACTGAAAAAAAAAGGCACAACCTAGAAGTTGAGAATTACGTTTTATTTGTTGGACAAAACTGAGAACTTAAGCCTGGGACACAGCATCTCAGATCACTCTGAGAGACTGCTTCCAAAGAGGTAAGGGAGGAACCAGGATATATAGGAGTTTTTGCAACAAAAACCAGGTAGTTGGAACATCAAAAGATTACTGTTAATTAAGGAAAACCAGACATCTCAAGTTAAGGATGCATCTTCCTGTATATGGGAAGATGCAAAAGTCAGGGCTCATTGAAATCATTGCTTTGATATGCACCTCAGCTATCTGGGGCCAGTATCCTGTGCTTTTTCATCCTGATTCTCTCCAGGGTGCACTGTGGGGTGGGCGGTGGCTGCAGTGTCTGATGATTTGACGGTGGGCATCCTGTTTCTATCCTGAGTTCCCTCGGGGCTCACCAGAGTGGCTGTAGTGTGATGGCTTGATGGCTGCAAATCTTTGTTTACTGATATGGCAGGCAACATTTTTTCACTGACACCTAATTACTCCAATAAACCATATTTTAAAGTTTTTATTTAGCTCTTATAGTATAGATTCTATCTGAAAGGACTAGAAATACCCCATTATGGCTGAAATATTAAGCCAAAACTCAGCTGCTGCTGGAAAATGACAAAAATGCCCCCTCTTTGTTTTAAATAAATCATAAATGCCTTTAATCCACAAATAATGTGAATTTAAAAAGTGGAAAATATTTGTGAATTTAATAAACCCCTTTCAAGAGGGAGTGACGGGCTTAAACATCACTTCTCTATTTATGTGGTGTGACATTTTCGTTTTGTTCCAAGTTACTTTACTTTTTGTGTGACTCTGGAGTTTGTAAACATGCCATAAAATTTGTTAATTACATAATGACGATTTCATGGTTCTAGCTCAGTATAAAGGTGGCTAGACAGAGCAGCAAAATCGATTTTCTTTTTTACCTTGTGGAAAGAAACAAAAGGAAATGGAATACGAAATCTGCATTAAGACCATATTAGAATTATAACTCAACAATCTGTTACACATGAAATGAAAACCAGGTGCCTCCCAGTGTTAGTTGTTTTGCTGTGATATTCAGCCAGCGGGTTAAGTTCAAACACCCTTTGTTTAACCCATGCCTTGCTTTGTAAACCACAGTGTCCCAAATGCAGATCTCTGGTTGTCTCCTCTTGCCACAGGTCCTCAGAGGCACGACTGGCCCCAGGCAAAATCATGAAGTAGATGAAACTTGGCTTCATCTTCACCTTAGTTTCTCTCCACCCACCTGTCCCCCAGTGCCTACCCTACTCACCCATCACTCTGGTTCTTCCCTCTGTTTTCCAGGGGGGCTCGTGCTGTTTCTTGTTGCCAAAGCCCTCTTTGACTATATCATTTTCCTCCTTGAAAAATGATCCGTGGCTCCCAAAGAGGAGCCAAGCAATCAAGACCTTCCTTCTTTCCTTCCAAATCTTATTGTCAACTGCTCCCTCCAATGTTCTACTGCAAGTGGATCATCCGCCTTGCCCTTTTTATTCACACGTCTTTTCCATGCTATTATTCCTTCTGCCTAAGCTGGCCTCCGCCTCTCATCTCCATCTGTGGAAATCTCTCACCTGTACCTCCTCCAAGTGCCTTCCCCGACCACCCTGGCATCTCCCCTACACCTCATGCATACCCTCATGGGGCACTTACCACGTGTTGCTTTGTGTTATAATGTTTACGTATGTGTCTTGTCTCCAGGCACTGTGGTGGGCATTTCACAAAAGTAATATCTTTTAAATTTCACAACAATCATCTGAGGTAGGTATTACTATACCACTTGACGATTAAGGAACATGAGGCTCAAATAGATTAAATAACTTGCCTGAGGTCACAGTGCTACAGAACAACAGAGCTAAGACTTGGACCCAGGTCCAAAACATATATTCTTTCCACTAAACCATATCATTATCTATTTAGTTCTTTCCATCTTCTGAAAGATGAGTGGAGGTTTAAGATGGAGGAAGAGGCCAACGTAGGCTTTCTGATTATCAAATACTGTTCAAGAAAGAGAGAGAATTTTTGTGATAATTACCGTATTCCTAGCTAGACCTGATTGGTTAACTATAATCCATGAGGATTGGTTAACTATAATCCATGGTTAAATATAATCCATGAGCTTAACTATAATCCATGAGGAATTCAAATGTGAAAGAAAAAAATCTTTACCTGACATTGCCCGAACAAATACACATGGCATAAAAAGAGAATATTGAAGACCTGTAATTCAAGAAAGGCATTGGTCTCTGAGCACTATTGGAAAATACGTTCAAGGAAAACAGTTAAACGTGGCTTCCTACAAGTCCCCTGGGATTTAAACAATTTGGGGGTGAACAGGGGTCTGAAGATACAATGATCATTTAAATCTCTTATTAAAAATATCTTTATTGAGTACAAAGCCTGTTTTTTTCATCCTGTCTTTGGTGTGACATCTTGGATAAGTTAGGGGAGAGAAGCTTAGGGTTTCTAAGAGGGAAATCTCATCCCAGATGGACAGCTTTTCCAGCTGCCCTCTCCAGGACCCAGAACCATGGAGTCCCGCCTGGACAGGTCCCTCCTGGGGAGTCTTTGGCCTCGGATCAGCCTCCCGTTTGTCACATGGCAGAGACCCCATCCAGGGAAGAATTTAGACTTAGAATCTATGTGCTTTGACATCACTACCTTTGCTTCTCCCATGGGGGGAAGGTAATCTGTCTTCATTTCCACTCTTCTATTCTCATTTTCCAGACCCCAGCTTGTCACATTATCATATCGTATTTCTTTAACATGAGTGATGGGCAGTTATCATTAAGCCTGTGTTCTCAGTGCATCTCCATCTCAGCTTTGTTTGCAAACTTCGTTTCAATTATGTGTGTTCCCTGTATGCCAGTTTCATTTATAGATGGCTCTACAGTTTTGTTCCTCATACCAATCTTAATAATAATTTTTAAATTACTGTTTAGGGAAAACAATGCATGTAAGCTTGAATGTAGCAGGCCATCCTGGACTTCAGGCCCTATCTTAGAAAGCCTGAGAATTTTCATTTCAGTTATGTGTTAAAACTGAGGAATTAAATGAGCTTATCAGGAAAACCACCTTCAATCACACTGGCAAAAAACTCAAACATGAAAGCTCTTTTTTATTGTCTCTGAAGTTTTTATGGTTTTCCTTATCCTCTACAAAAGTCAATTTATTTTTTTCTTATTTTTTTCTTACTAAAGCTAATTTATTTTTTCTTACTTATTATTTTGAAATAATTATATATTCACAGGAGATTGCAAAAGACAGGTACAGGGAGGTCCTATTTACCCTGCACCCCGTCTCTCCCAATGGTTACATCTTATATAATAATAATGCAATATCGAGCCAGGAGGTTGACATTGGACTAATTTATTTTTAAGTTTCAAAAAAGAAAAGAAATCCAACCTAAAGACAACCTAGTCAGCTTTGTTTCATTCTATTTCTGTTTCTGCTCACAAGCAATAACCAGGCTGAAAGTTCTGGAAAACAAAGGGTGGTAGACCCATGCGGCCACAGAGAAATGATCTTCGGGGCTCATTCAAAATCCTAGTCAATGTCATGGCTGGTCTGGGTTGGAATCCGGTTCTGCCTCCACACATGTGACCTTAACCAAGTCACTTGATCCCTCCCAGTTTCCGTGTCTGCATCTATCAAATGGAGGAAATATTTCTCCTGCCTACCTCATAGGGTCCTTGTGAGGATGAAATATGATGATGTGTATGAAAGGAGGTAGGATGTCAGTCAGCGATCATCAAGTTGATATTCTTTTACACAACTGCCAGTTACAGAAATATAGTTTTTCAGTGGTGGTTTTATTCTTAGAAACAAAACTAAACCACCTCCTTATTAGCCACAAGGCCTAGAATTTCCATCACATCCTTCCCTTTCTACACTCTTAGTGGGACAGGTATTAGCAAGTACTGGACAGCACTCTGTGATTCATTGCCTAGACACCCCTGAGGCATGCAATATTTTAAAATAAATGTTTCTTAACATTTTCTTCTAAAAGGTCGAATGCGTTTTAAGTAGCTTTTATTTTTACTCTGACCCCAGCATCTATCATTTCCTTTTTTTCATGCCATGAGATATACAATAGGTATTCTTGAAAATAGTGAGAAATTATAAGGATACCAGATTAGACAGTACATGGCTTATGAATTAGAAATGCAAATCATCCAAACTGCATTGTTCTTTGGTTTGTCTGTATATATAATATAAACTCCCTAACTCACTGGTGGATTCTGGTGTTCAGATAGTAAAAATGCTAGTCTTTGTAGTAAGGGAGGAGAAATATATAGGATAAAGTAAACTTAAATCATAGAAAGTAAAGATAAAAGCATTGTGCGTACTGAATGCTTTGGACGCCACAGTAAAAATGTTAAGATCCATTTTCTCCCCTCTTCCCCCCATATACAGGCTGGCATGGCTCTGACCTATGACCCCACAGCTGCCATACAGAATGGGTAAGTAGACTACATTTTCTCTATTTTAATTGCTAAGTGAATTGAACTCTGAAATCAGTACTGAAGAAAAATATTTGAACTCTGAAATCAGTACTGAAGAAAAATATTCAAATCTGTCTTTTTGTTTTAAACCTTTCTCATCATTGTATTTTTTTCTTCCTGTGAGTGACTCTTATTTCATGGCACCCCCCATGTCACTCATTCTCACAATGCTTCTGCCCACATTCTGTCTCTCCCTTTCTCATCTGAGAAAGAATAAGGAGTAGGACTTGAAGGGGGGTGTATGTAGATAGACTGGTCTGGGAGAAGTGTCCGTGTATCTCTACCGTAAGAGTGTCGCTCCTACTAATAACTCTAGAGTTTAGATTTCGGTAATTTTAGCATGTGCCCAGGTTCATTTTGACATTAGTAATGCTTCCACTTTTGCCTTCTGGCTATCAGGGGAAGGGTAACGGACAGAGTCAAGTTAGTAGCTTGGTGATTGCATTTTCATTCTTCATTGTAATAAGCACCTGGAAACTTGCAGCCTCTTACTTAGAACAAGTCACATAGCCTAAACTTCTCCTCTGAAAAATCAAACTTAAGCTACACGATCTGGCCTCTCTAAAATTCTGTCATTCTGAATATTCTTTGGTTGAAACTTTCTTCTTACTTCGCAATTTCTTTTCTTTACTTTGGCCATCCTGCAATGGACCAACAAACCAAAGAATAAGTATTATTTTTATTTTCACAATCTTTTATCTTAGATTTCTCCATGGCTTTCAGTTTTCTGTCTTTCAGTCTCATTAAAGAATCAATCAGAATGAAGGTCTCATTTAAGATCAACTTAGAGGATAGAAGGAATTAAACTCCATTTTTCTATTTAGTCAGCTGCATCTAATGAACACCTGTGAGATGTAGAAAATGTTTATCTCCCTCTTATTTTTATAGTTATTCATTCAGGGGGTCATTTATTTACTCATTCAGTAAACATCCAATGAGTCTGCCAAGCACAGTACTATGCTCTATAGGTTTAAAACAACAGTGTATGAGACAAGGGCTTTGCCCTCAAGAAACTCATGGTCTATCCTTCCATGAAAGAGTCAACACGGTTGGTAGTCTAGCGTAAGAGTCTAGTCCTTTGTCCTTTGTTGATTAAAACTTCTCTAGGAGTGAAACTTAAGGATATCCTTTCATTTATCCAATAAGCCTTCTCTTATTTCCAACAAGGCACTTTAAACTTGGTGGTCAGAAGAACAAAAGACAAGATGTAAAGACATGAAATAAAGTCCTCTAGAATTGTACTGTATAGTTGGGAAGATAAAATAGTTAACTCAAAAGGCACAGAATAAGGCATTATATGCTCAGCAACAGTGACAGAAAACAGGTATTATAATGTAAGGGAATGACATTTGTTGAACACATACTAAGTACCAAGTATTTTATATCTGTAATTTAATGGCACATGGTTTCAGAGTCTAATACATGTAAAAATACATGTAATTACAATTAGAAATTTATTTGCACACTAGAAAGTAGAAATAATAATTGAATGAATACCTATAAGTTTATTAACTAGATTCAACAAGTGTTCATGTTTCCATACATGTATGTGGGTGTATGAATATATGAATCATCTACCTATTTGTACTATATATCTATCTGTTTATTATAAAGATCTTCTTGACCAAGACTCTAGGTCAAGGATTGGAGATGCCCCAGTGACCTAGGTCTGGACTGGAGTGAGTGAATGCTTTGCTTTAGTTAGTCATCTTTCCAGTGCACAATTTAAAATCTGAATTTGTTTTCCCAAAGACCTAACTTTCCAAGTTTTCATCCTGATCCATTACAAACCTACAGAGAAGAAAATTGAGATTTCAGCCTGCAATCTGAGCAGCCCAAAGTGAACTTTGGGTGATGCCGCATTAGAGGCAGTGAGGACTGCCTAGCACGCAAGGAGCATGTCTCCCTTCCCAGGTCACCGTCTATACTGTATAGAGGTCGACCGCAAGTACGTACCTCTGCCTTCTGTGACGTCTTTGTCTGTACCTTGTAGTAACAGTATAACGTCCTATCCTTTGAACTATTTCAACAGTTGCAAAAGTGGTTCATCCTCTCCACTGTCCACTTAGACATTTACAACAATGAATATTTCCCTCAGGAAACAAATTGTAGTTAAGATGCTGAGAATACCATCTTCTTTATTTTATCTCCTGTCATCTGGTAAAGAACTTTGTGTCATCCAGCAGTCCCTGTCTTCAGTACTGTCTTGTCTACTGAATATTCCTTTCAGCCTGTAAAATACTCGAGCCTCTCCCACCTATAAAGAAGGTAGAAGCAAAACAATCCTTTTCTGCCCATGAGATCACTTCTAGTGACCACACTATTTTAGCTTTCTTTTCACTGGTAAACAACCCCAGTTTTCTATACACACTGTCTTCCCATATTGTCTCTATTAAATTAAGCCTATTAAAGTGTGAATTCTGGTCTCAGACTTGACTGGAATTTTCCCTGCTGGTGTCTCCAGTGATCTCCAAATTTGTCAGTTGTAACTGATGCATTCTTAGTCCTTATACTGTTTGAGATCTTGCATCATTTGACTTTCTGTTGTTGTTGTTGTTATTGTTACCATTTACAGCTTCATGAAAATTTCTTATTTCTTAGATTTCACGACTCCATCCTTTGCTGACCCTCCTTGCTCTCCCCTTGCACTGCTTACTTGGTGTCAGTGGATTCTTCCTCTTCTGCCCACTTTTATTAATCTTTCTCAGGGTTTAGTCTTTTCTCACTCTGTGTTCTCTCCAGTTGATCTCATCCACTCCTCCTGCTTTTAGGAACTGAAGACTCCCAAGTCCATACTTCAAGTTCATAACTAGATGCAAAAAAAATCACCTTTGTGTCTAACTGCATTAGGTGCTGCTCCTGGATAGCTTTGTCCCAAAGTGAGGTCATTATCTTCATCAATCTTTCATCATACAAACCAAATCAAATGAAAAACAATATCAAATGACTTGTTCCTTTTTAAAAAATACACTCTAAAGCCATTTAAGCCATAAATTCCAAGTTCTCTGGGTATTCTCTCCTAAAACATTCTTTATAATAAAATTGGTCCTTAAAACTTACTCCATCTGTCTTTGAACTGTATCTGCCTCCCTGCCACTGGTTGAGTTTATTCAATCACCATTCCCTACCTGTACTAAGCTTTTACTTGCTGCTAACATAACTGACCTCCAAACCATTTTCACATTGCTTTTTGAATAATTTTTTAAAGCAAAAAGCAATCAGTAATCATCTACCTGCCTGGTTTAATGTATTATGTGGACTTTACTAACTGCAGAACAGAACTCAAACTTCCAAGAATGGCACAAAAAGAACTCCATGATTTGGTTCCTGCAACTGAACTGGAACTTCTTTGATTCTCAGAGCATCCCAAGCTACTTTAACCCTGTGTCTTGTTGCTCATGGAATTCTCTCTGCCTGGAGAGAATGGTGATATTCTTCCTTCCTTCCTTCCTTCCTAATTCCTTCCTTCCTCCCTTCTTTCCTCCCTCCCTCCCTCCGTCCCTTTCTTCCTTCCTTCCTTCTTTCTTTCTTTCACTGCTCTCATTTAAAGAACACCATTAGGGACTTCCCTGGTGGCGCAGTGGTTAAGAATCGAGCCCTGGTCTGGGAAAATCCCACACGCTGTGGAACAACTAAGCCCGCGTGCCACAACTACTGAACCTGTGCTCTAGAGCCCATGAGCCACAGCTACTGAGCCCGCATGCCACAACTACTGAAGCCCGTGCACCTAGAGCCCATGCTCTGCAACAAGGGAAGCCACCGCAATGAGAAGCCCGCGCACCACAATGAAAAGTAGCCCCCACTCGACGCGACTAGAGAAAGCCCACGCGCAGCAATGAAAACCCTATGCAGCCAAATAAAATAATAAATAAATAAAGTAAAGAACACCATTAAATCATACCAGGCAGAGCTAATTACACAATTAATCGTAAGAGACACAGTTTAAGCAGTGGTTAGGAGTTCAGACTCCAAAACCAGCCTGCCCAGTTGCACATCCAAATTCTTTCATTTACCAGACATGGGCAAGTTGTTTGTGCTTTAGTTTCCTCCTCTGTGGAGATGATAGTAACAGTACCTTTTCATAAGAGTTTGTAAGGATCAAAGGACCCCTGCATGGCACAATGTGATCTTCATTGTCAATATTGACACTATTGTTACACTACATTTCATGTGACCATGATACACTGACAGTCTTTTTATCATGTAGCTGTTGACATCATATTTATTTCTTTGATGGACTATTAACTCTGAAGTCAGGTTCCATGTCTTATTCATCTTTACAGACTGTTTAACTTAGTACTGTGAATGCCAAATCAGAAGCAGAAAATGTGACTGATGACGTCTGCTTGGCTCCAGCAAGGTGGCATTAAGGAAACCATTCCCCTTCCTGGCATCAAGCCACTCTGTCCCTCTGTAACACCCAAATCTGATCCTCTTTATTATTTTCTTTATTGGAGTATAGTTGCTTTACAATATTGTGTTAGTTTACACAGTACAGCAAATTGAATGAGCTATACGTATACATATATCCCCTCTTTTGTGGATTTCCTTCTCATTTGGGTCACTGCAGAGCATGGAGTAGAGTTCCCTGTGCTATACAGTAGGTTCTCATTAGTTATCTATTTTATACATAGTATCAATAGTGTACATATGTCAATCCCCATCTCCCAATTCATCCCACCACTCCCCCCCCCGCCTTGGTATCCATACGTTTGTTCTCAACGTCTGTATCTCTATTTCTGCTTTGATCCTACTTAAATGCAACCTGCAGTTTCACCCAAAGGAGCCAAACTGCACATGAGTTTCTCATGTCCTGGGTTAAGAATGGAATTTCGGAAGGCTTAGACTATCCATTGTGTTGTTGGTACCAAGAAGGTAGAAACTTTATTTCATGAAATGGAAGAGATCGGAAGATTGTAGCTCACTAACCCTATTCACTTGATATTTCTTCATGTAGATGGTTTTTAAAATGTTTTTTTCATCTTTGGTTTTACTGCCTTATATGGTAACATTTAAATAATGGAGAGTAGAAGAATAGTCATTTCTATGGATGTTAAGATGCCAAAATAACCACAAATGTTTCCTCAACACACTGTTCCTTGAGTTATTGTCAGCATGTACCTCTTTGAAGTGGGGAAGCTGATTTAGAAAATTCACTTAGCATATGAAGGAATGGAACATGAATGTCCAGAGTCAAGTATTTACTCCTAATTACATTGCTGTATTCGATCCAGTAGGCAAACCTAACTCAGAGAGCGGTAACCTAACAGAGAGATAAATATTTATTGCTGTAGAGAAGAAACTGGTCCCATTTTATGTAGAACAAATGTATCCAAAGATACAGTTGCAGCTGACTCCAATCCAGTTAATATTGTTAAAGGTCGCTTAATGCTGACTCAGATCAACAAATTTTATCATTTGAATACTTATCTATTGTACCATTTAAAATCATTCTGGTGATGCAAATTTGAAAAAAAATATTTCCCATCCTGTCAGGAACAATGGGCACACATGCAAATTCTAGATACAATGCAAGTAGTATTGTGACAGAAGCACAAAGTGCTATGAGATTTATGTATGTATTAACTTTTATATGTATAAAATATTTCTGAAAGAATACACAAGACATGGTGACAGTGGTCCTCTGGGGAGAGCCAACAGAGTACCGAGAAGTAGGGGTGAGAGGGAGACTTATTTTTCACTGTTTATATTTTTCTATTCTTTTCACAAAGAAAAATAAAGAAAATTAATGTCATAGGACTACAGAGAAAAGGCAATTACATTCTAATGAGGGATTCGGAAGGCTTCTTGATGGAACAGTGACATGAGCTTGTCCTCTTGGAGATGTGCCATGTCACTGCTAAAGATCATATTTTATCTTTTTGAATCATAGTTTTGTCTGGATATATACCCAGAAGTGGGATTGCTGGATCATATGGCAACCCTATGTAGTTTGGGGTGAGCAGATGAAAACTATTATATACAGAAGGGATAAACAACAAGGTCCCACTGTATAGCACAGGGAACTATATTCAGTACCCTGCAATAAACCATAATGGAAAAGAATATAAAAAAGAATGTGTGCATGTGTGTGTATATATATATATCTATAACTGAATCACTTTGCTGTACAGCAGATATTAACACAACATTGTAAATAAACTCTACTTCTATTAAAAAAAAAAAGAACATATGTTATGATCCTGTGGCATCCCTTAACTGCACTCAGCCATAGGGGTTTCTGAGTATCAAATCCAAATATGTGTCTGGGGGATAGCTGGTAGCTCAACTGTGTCAACAGTTAAATGTTCTGAATTCCATAACCTCAACCTGAATACAGCAACATAAAACAGAAATAAGTACTCCCAAATTAAGCTTGATATTTCTCTAATGAAGAACAAACACTTGTAAACATGGACCATGGTGTATCTGAGCTGTTTGCATGTAGGCAGTAAAATATGTCAGTTGTGTCATCTGCTTGAATCCACCCAAATTATCACTTTAAAAAAATTAATTCAATGTCACTTTTATCTAAGGCTTTGAAGGTTACAGTGAAGAAATTTCTGGATCACAATGGAAAAGTAAAACGCTTGGTACTTTTTACTATAGGCTAACTTAGGAAAATAAAAATGTCCATTCTTCTTTTGGAGCTATCTGGCATAACTCTATAATGTGTTATTACTATTGCCCTATTGCTTTTTTAACAGTCCAATATGAAATTCCATCACTTTCAACTATGAGCATGGGAGATGGGAAATAATTCCTCCCCCATAGTCAAAATCGCATCTTTCCTGTGCTCTTTTCACTAAGGGCTGCTGTGTAAAAGCCTTTTGGATTGTTTTATTTGAAGAAAATGGATTCTTGGGAGAGATGTGAAAAAAAATTGTTTTCTGTAGCCTTGGTTTGCCAGCTGTTTTATATGGGCATTTGATATTAAGTGATACAGAAACCTTATCTTATTACACTAGGAAAGGAATCTAATGTGAAGGATACGTTGGCATTACAATAAAAATGACCAATAACTTATTAATCTTGTGCTATAGTGTTGCCCTGAGGATAGTATTTGTGGTTCTGACTCCAACAAAATTGCCTATGGACATGAAAGACAAGGCAGGGCTGTTTATTTCAGTGGGCAAATAGGATTTTGTGTGGTTTTCTGCATTAAAAAACATCCTACCCTGGGGTTATTGATATATTCATGTTATTTTTATTGTCAGTGAAATAAGATTTCACCATATTACTACTGACTGCCAAATCCCCTGAAGATGACTTTTCTGCAGGCAAAATAATGTCCTATTAGTGACCTAGACTTCCATTTTCTGGACTTCTGGAGCCCACTTGCTTTACATGCCAGAAAACCAAATAACCCTTTTTGCGTTCCTTAAAAATATTACTTTTTTCAGAGGCTGGCTTAGAGTTCTACAGATAGATCATGCTTAATTAACCCGTTTAGCCCCTTTGGCATTTGGAATTTTGTTCATGGGAAACCTCTCCAGAGATGACTAGTTCACATTCCTGCAAAAGTTTCTCAATCTTGACACTAGTGACATTTTGGACCAGATCATTTTTTGGGTGGGAGCTGTACTGAATTTGGCAGCATCCCAGACCTCTACCAAACAGATGCCAGTAGCAGCCCCCTGACCCAGTTGTGACAACCAAAAATATCTCCAGATCCTGCCAAATGTCCCCTGGGGAGCAAAATCCCTTTTAGTTTAGAACAAGGTAGAAAAGGAATACTTGTCATACACTTGGGGATTCACTGTGTACATTTTGGCAAAGAAATACCTTAGGGGAGTAAACTCTTCCCAGAAAAATGGTTAGCTAAAAATTCATTCCCAGTTTTCTATAATAGCATTTGCAAGGCATAATGCATAAATAACCAGATAGGAAAACATAAAGTCACATGTTTAGAATGACCTTAGCTTTGTTATTATGGCCAAAAAGTGCTGTCAATTTCATCTTTCCTGTTCCCCCAAAACAGGACACCTATTCTTGAAGTATTTATTTGGATGTTCTTTCTTTCTTTCTTCTTCTTTTTAAATGTGATGGCCATGTAAGAGTGTTCTTAAACCATGAAGGATACATGGCAGGGATTGAGAAAAAGTGAAGAGATTGGGAAATTCATTCTGCAGTTCTCTCTTTGGAGTCTGGCTAGGTGCATTTGCTTTAGATATGGTGCCTTTAAGCCTCAGATTCAATAATAGCCCCTCCTGTCATGGTTTAAGCAAATTCCTGTGAATTCATCCGGTTTATGTTTGGATTTGGGGAGAGCCTATTTCAGAATACCAGAATTAGGGGATCAAGACAGTGTGCTGAGTCTGATCTTCTCAGTACATTTTCTGTTCTAAATGACTCTCTGATTTGAGGGGCAGTACTGGAACTTGCTGGGAAGTATGAAATATTCTTGTTTGATGGATAGGATTAGAGCAGACAGAATAAAAATGCCTGAAAATTTCCCCCAAGGGTGCCCTTTGTTAGTATCCGTTTACTTGGCTGTTTTCTTTATGTTTCTGCTGTTTTTCCCATAAAATTTCCTGTAAACTTTGCCAGTCCATCCTATCCTTACTGCTTTCATTTTTAATATGACAATTGCTACATTTCGCAAAATAAACCAGCCACTCTAAAATGTGACGCATGATTCGCTCTGTTGGTACAAGAGGCTGAAACTGGGTTTCTAAGAAACTTGCATGGTGAATGAAGAGGGCCGTTTGTGGAGTGGTCATGAGTACCTGCTATGTTATTATGAACCCCAAATAAGTCTTTCTGTTCACTGACTCATAAATAAAATCTGTCAAACATAAGACCTAAAGTGTTTTTTTTTTTAATGCAAACCATGATTTTTGTAGAAAAGGTCTGTTTTCCCTGGTTGTCAGTACCTTTGCATGCTTAGAAAACAGGCATTAGTTTAAGCTTCCACTGAGCATTTACAGATATGTGATGCCAGCCAATTTTCTCTGGGTTCTCACCTCTCAGCTTCCTATTTGAACAGAAGCCATCTTCTGTGCCCCCCACCGATTTGACACTGGCGGCCTCTACTGTAATCACTACTTATCTCTCTAAACTGCTCTGCATTCATTTATTCATTCATTCAACCTACAGGTATTAAGCAAAACATACCTTGGAGATATTGTGGGTTCAGTTCCAGACTACTGCAATAAAGCAGATATCTCAATAAAATGAGTCACACAATTTTTTAAAATTTCCCAGTGCATATAGAAGTTATGTTTGGACTAGACTGTAGTCTGTTAAGTGTGCAAAGCATTATGTCTAAAAAAACAATGTACATACATCAATTAAAAATATTTCATTGCTAAAAAATGCTAAGCATCATCTGACAATGCAGGGTTGCCACAAACCTTCAATTTGTAAAAGTTGCAATATCTGTGAAGTGTAATACAGCAAAGCACAATAAAATGAGGTATGCCTGTATTTACTACATCCCAGGCTCTGTTCTAGACAACAAAGTCAAGGTGTCCTCAACTCTCTTGAAGCTGACATTCTAGAGGGAGAAATAATCAATAAATACATTCCATTAGTCAACTTGACTGCTGTAACAAAATGCCATTGATTGTGTGGCTTTAAACAACAGAAATATATTTTCTCACAGTTCTGGAGGCTGGAAGTCCAAGATCAGGGTCTGGCTGATTTAGTTTGGGATTTAGTTCCTGACTTTTACAAGGCTTCTTTCTCATTAAGTCCTCACATGGCCTTTCCTGCATGTGAGCATGTGGATAGAGAGAGAGCAAGCACTCTAATGCCTCTTCTTATATGGACACTAACCCTATGAGGTTAGGGCCCCACCCTCATGAGCTCATTTAACCTTAGTTTCTTCCTTAGAGGCTCCATCTCCACATACAGCCACTTTGGAAATTAGGACTTAAATATATGAATTTTAAAGGGACACAAACATTCAGTCCATAGCATATATAAAGACATTTTAAAAAATTACTAGTTCAGATAGTGATAAGAACAATGAAAAAAAAATAGAGGAAAGGAATAGAGAACAATTGGGGCAGAGATGGTGGTTGCTACTTTAGCTACAGACCTCTGAAAAGTTCGGAAAGTTGAGTGAGACCAATAATGAGAAAGAGATGATAGTTCTAGGGTGATTTGGGGAAATAACCATTCCAGGCAGAGAGAATTGTAAGCATCGTGGCCCAAGATGAGAGTGAGAATGACAGGCTCATGTGACAGAAGAAGGTCAGTGTGGTTGGATCCTAGTTGGCTCTGGGGAGAGAGGTGGGCAATAGCCTGATTGTGCTCGTCAATATGAGGAATTCAAATTTTGTTCTCATTGCAACGGAAAGCCATTGACCAGCTTTAGGCTGGTTAATGTATAGATAAGATTCAATTTAAATGCTTAAATAGAAAAACTCAAAGGAATGTCCTACCCATCTTTGGTATACATAGTAAATGTTCAATACATTTTTTAAAGTGGAAGGATGGATGTTTTCCTACATAGTAATTGACTTTAAAGTCAGATTTATTAACTGTAATTTATACTGAGTATATATTCACTCTTAAGAATGTACAATTCTATGAGGTCTGACAAGCACACAGTTGTGGAACCACCAAGCAATGAAGATATAGAACAGTAACATCACTTTCCAGAATTCCCTCAGGTGTCTGTGCACTCAGACTCTTCCCCCAATCCCAGCCTTTGGCATCCATTATTTATTTTCGGTCTTTAAAGTTTTGCATTTTCCATAGTATTATATAAATGGATATAAAATATAGAGTCTTTTGAGTTCGACTTCTTTCATTTAGCATAATTTACTTAAGATTCACCATGTTAAATATATCAGTAGTTCTTTCCTTTTAATTGTTTAGTAGCATCCCAGTGTATGGATGGACCACAGTTTATTAATTCAGTTGAAGGATATTTGGCTTGTTTCCAGTTTTTAGCAAGTATTAAATAAAGCTGCTATAAATATTTGCATTCAGGTTTTTGTGTGAACTCAAGTTTTCATTTATCTTCAGTTACTATGTAACAGTGGGATATTTGGGTTATATGCTATGTATATGTTTAACTTTATAAGAAACTGCCAAACTGTTTTTCTAAAAGGGCTGTATCATCCTTTATCTCCACCAACAATGAAAGAGTTCCACTTTCTCTGAATCCTTGACAGCTCTGATTGTCTTTTTTTTTTTTAATTTGGCCATTTTAATGAGTATATAGTCAATATTCTTTTTTTCTAAAATTTTACAGGTATTGTAGGTATAGGTATGGATAGTAAGGAGGATGCAATGTGTAATGGTGTAATTTTTTCAGCTACGTCTTTTTTAACCAAAAGACTATGACCTTATAATCCTTGTTGAGAGCTAGATCAGTTTAAGACTCTAGTTCCCCAATCCTTGCTTGAAGACTTGTATAGGATCTAAGCTTAAAGAATTTACTCTTTGAAACCTGGCAACCTTGAAATCCAGCCCCTCTACACTCAGTGGGGTTCTCATGGAATGCTTCTTTAGAAAGGTGACCCATGAGATCCTCTATTCAAAATATCAATGACCCCTGAGAGATGATGAAGCTTTTGTCTCCAAAACTCCAACCTCATACTATTTTAAAAAAAGAAAGAAAGAAAGAAAGAAAAAGGAAGGAAGGAAGGAAGAAAGAAAGAAAACTAAAAGTAGTAATTGACTTTTGCTAAGAGTATGGCAAAGTGAAGTAATGATTCCGTGATCCCTGAGAGGCATTTTCCCAATCTATCCTGATATCAGTGAAATACTCCATCACAGCCCACCTGGTTTTGTCTGCACGATGTGTGGCTGGTCACTCTAGCCTTTCCCTTACCAGTGAGACATAAAGAAAAAAAACATGATTTAAAATTCTGCTGAAGAATTTGAACATTAGGTAACTTGTGGAGTCCAGGGTATAGTCTGAGCAGAGATGGCCTGTAAGTGTTTTTGATACCCTTTAATAGATCTCTATTAAAGCTGTCCTTTAATAGATCTCCAGAAGGATCATCCCTCCTCTGATTTGTGAAGCTCTGATCTTGCCCAGTATTATTCTATAATTGTTCAATGAAGGACCCTGGAGGACTAGAAAACTCAGTGCTTTTTACAGCATGTACAGAGGTATATCACATAGGTCCAGAATCTTCATCAGTGCCCTGACTGAATCCAGAAAAGATTCCTTTCCTCACCTAGACCTAAATTGTCCACAAATTGTCCTTCTCTTTTCATGGAGAAAGAAAAGAAAGTACTTAGCTTGGTTTCTGCCTGAGGGCATGGATTCATGCCTAGCACAAATTATCCAGAACTCTCTAGAAGCTGATCCTCTTTCTTGAATGAAGGGATAGATGCAATTTCTGTCTGTGTAACACCAGCCACCTTTATAAAGCTTGGTGCTATGGTTTTGCCTTTCTTTCAAGGATCTTTAGAAACAATGCCCATGGCTTTTCTCTGCTATTGGTTAAACATACTATTACACTCACCTGGCCTAAGAGATTTTTGTGCAGCCAATTTTATAAGGGGACTCAAAATTGTCATTTTATTCAGAACAACTTATTTCTTGTGGAATCAAAGACCATCAATCTCCTGCATGATCCTGTTAACAGTTGATGGGCAACATGAGGGTGGAACTCTGTCTTCTCCAGACGTGCGTGGTAGCGTTTGGTTAGCAGCCAGGCGTGCATCAGCTTCATAAATCTATGAATCTTCTTTTTGTTTTTCTGTTTGCAGATTTTATTCTTCACCGTACAGTATTGCAACCAACCGCATGATTCCACAGACACCCATCACGCCATTCATTGCTGCTTCCCCTGTCTCCACATACCAGGTATGTCCGGTTTACCTGCACCTCCCGGGAAATCTTCCTTGCCAGGAACAGACTAGATCAAGGCAAAAGGGACACAGTAGGATTTTTGTTTTAAGTTGTCTTCCCTTTAGTCATATCTTAATGTCATAATACTCAAACTATCCATTGAGCCTACACTTTCAAGGGCTTGTTTGCATCTGTTTCACTGAATGATAAAAATCCACCGAGCTTTCCATTCTTCCTGCTGAGTTTTCATGATTTTGCTACTTTCCAGCCAACATTAGTGCAGCTTTCTTACCACTGAGAGGTTATTTTGTGTGTTGTCTGTTATGTTGGTTGTTGCTCCCTAGGGTATCTTTTCTGAGAACACATTTCTGGCAACTCCCTGCACGCCCTCCAGGATATTATATCATTGTCATCTCATTTTGTCACAATCGTTCTGTGTATCCATGGAAAGCTACATGGATAGATGCAAAATAATTTGCTCCAAGAAATAGGGAAGATTATCAAAGGGGTAAAAGTAATTCCTAACTTCCTCCTCTTACTTCATTCTCAGTTCCAAAGAGGCCAAAAGAGACCTCGGGGGTTCCACATGTTGAAACACAAGAAAATCTGAGACTCAGTGTGTGTCCTAAACCAGATGTTGTAGCCAGTTAGTAATGCTAAGTCCACAGGTGGATTGAAATAGCCATCCTTCTCCCTCAAACAGTGCTCCTTATCTTACTCCTTTGAGTCATCAAAGATATGATATTTCTCCCTGCTTCTCTTTATCTCATGTAGTTCTTCAGAGAATTCTTCTAATTCAAATTAGAAAAAAATGCCTATGAACGCTACCTAGAGTGTCGAGTGTCACTGTTTAAAGCTTTGGAGAGAGAAAGAAAGAGCAAGAGTGCGAGTGTGTGCCTGCGTGTGTTTCCCTATATTGTGCAGATGGTGGGTGGGTGGGGGGTTTACAACAGGGAAAACTGTAATGTTGCTGATTGCTAGGAATTCAGTGAAGTTCCACATTATTCATCCACTACATACGTCATATCAGGAGGTCCCAGCTGTCAGAGCATCATGCTTGAGACTATGCACTTTTTTCCTTAACTGATTCCCCCCAAAGCAGATCATTCTCATTCTGTGTCTGCACTTAGATTCTTGATACCTGTCAGGTGAGCGGAATAGACTTTTGTGTGAATTGCATTAGAGGGTCTCAGAATGGCTGATTTCTTAATTGCCTTTCCTTGGGACCCATGAGGCTAAGTGCAGATGCTGTTCAGTTTTTGTTCTTCCTACAGGCCTGCCTGGTTGTAATGTGTGTTTTTTGGTTTTTTACCCATTTTTTCTAATCTTGGCCTCTGTTTCAGCCAAGACCACCCATTGAGCTCCATTGTAGAGCACTTTGGTGACATGAATAAAATCTCCACAGAACAGTCATTTCTTTTGGGAGGGCTCATAAGTGGAATTTAACTCTGGCTCTCTTTTCTCAAAAAAGGAATTAGAGCAATTTCCTATGTTGTTGATTCTTGCTTTTCACCACTTCTTTTTTTTTTTTTTTTAAATCTAAAGTTCATTGGCAATTTCATTGATGTGAGTATATTGAAAACAAAATCTTCAGGGCTCTCAGTGTCACAATCAGCTCTTAGAAGCTGACTTTCTCATTTGGCTGATGGGCAACATTCAGAACACTTGGCTGGCTCATATAGTCATTTTTATTTGCCATACCAATTACCATGAGAGAGAAAAATCACAGACTTTCTTAACTTGGGTTTAACCCAAAACATTCCCCCAAATTTCTGGTTGATCTCTCTAATTCTTTCCCCAACTTTTACCACTTGGATTTATTTCCAAGATGGGATCACTTGAGAATATGAAGTTAGAACCAATGACAGAAAAAGAGGAAGTCTTAGCAGTCATGCTAAGTAATGCCTCCTTCCTTATTCGCCCGGGTCTTCCTAGAAGTTGACCTACAAACAGGAGATTCCTGAAGCCTCCAAATGTGCTCCATGACCCAGCCTGGCCCATGTGGGCACTACAGCCAGCTCCAGGGAAGTAGGAATTTGCTTTACATTGTACCATGTTTCAGGGACCAAATGAATCAGGTCCAAGAATTTCCTTTGTACCCTTAGTTTTGAGCACTGATTCGCTGTAAGTCAGGTGGACTCCACTTTCTTATGACCTAGTGTGACTCCACTGAACGCAAGAACCGAGTTCTCTCTGTGATTGCTTTCTTCTAATAAATGCTGTTTGATGCATAGGTCCAGAGTACTTCATGGATGCCTCATCCGCCATACGTTATGCAACCAACAGTAAGTGTTCTCAGTCACCTGAGGCTCGATGTTTCTATTATCCGAGTGCAAGCTTTTGTAATGCATAGAAGCTTTGGGGTAAAGCTTTTGTTCTATTCCATGCCTCTTTCTGGCAGCCCTATTTTCCAGATACAAAGCTGTTCCTGAAATTCTATAAAAGTGTGTACAGTAGATAGAGAGAGTGATAGTGATGGAGAGAAACAGAGTTGAGAGAGGAAGAGAGAGAGAGAGAGGAAGAGAACAAACTTGATTGGAGGAAATAGCAATCAAACTCTCATGTTGCTGTCTACCATTTGTTATGAAAGGGGAATGTCTACTTCATGCAGAATTGTGAACTCTGGACAGTTAAATCCATTATAGGAGGAAAGCCTTTCTGTTGTCCTTCTCCTCCTGTTATGCTTTGTTTTCTTCAGATGCAGTTGGGTGTGCTTTGGGAACGATTTTGCGTATCATGGCTAGGTGTTGACTCAAAGCAGTATATTTGAAATAGGAAGATATTTGTCTACTAATAGATGTGGATAGATAATAGATAGCAAGGTTGGTAGATGACTTTTATGTTAACTAACTAGAACCATTCTCTTCTTCTTTTAGTGGAAAATTTCTTCCCAAAATATTCAAACTCTATTTTCTACGAGCTAGCTTTCCCATTTTGTGGTACAATATTACGTTAGTCCCAAGGGGAAAAATATTACCTATTCCATTAGAATCCAGGCTGAAGGCTATTGATTCCATGTATCTTTGTCGAGGTCTTCCATGTTTTTGAGCTCTATGTACTAGCCAGGGAGATTTCAAGAGCACTATACTCATGGGAGTGTGAGATAGGGGAAAGATCCCCAACAGAAAGTTGTGTGACAAGGTCTCTGGTGTACTCTCCTGGGTATGTTCAAATCTGTAACTTTGTTTCCTTTTCTGTCACTATACTTAACATGGCTTTGGGGAGGATCAAAACAGAGAGAATATGTGAAAACAGTGTTTGAAGTATGACATACTATACCTTATTATTATCATTAATCCTTATTATTGAATATATTAGTTGTTCAAAGAAGAAACAGTGCTACATTTTAACCCTTTTCAAAGCTAAATATAAATAAGGTAGCACATATTAAAAACCAGGGAGTTAAATACACAGACATCTATTTCTTGGACTCAAAGGATCACAGCACCTGGCTTTCATATTTGAGCTTTGTCCATTTTCTTAAAAAATAAGGAACACTCCATGTTGCTCCTAGTGTTTTGATAGTTTGCTTTTTATTTAAAGAATAAAATATATATAGCTTACTACAGCAGAACTTTAGACCCTATTCTGCAGATCCCCATATTTACTCTTATTCACATACCTTGGGGGCTTCCTGAGTTCATCTGATCTGTGTTGTGTAAATCAGACCAACACGCAGTGAATCCAGGCTCTTCTTTTCCGTCTAAGTTGTGAGGTAGAATTCAATAGATGGAAACAACTACCTTCTAAAAAAATAATGTGTGTGTTTAAAGAGCATTGAGGCTAGCTTAGTCCTCACGCTGAGGTCAAGCATCATCTCATCGTGGCCTAAAGGAATGCATATCTGGCAAAATCTGAATATTTTTCCAGATACCAAAGTATGTAAGATTCCACAGTACTTCTGGAGCTGTGAGGAGATGGGAAGATATTTGTATGTGTTTTTTTCTGACTGTCACCAGGGCCTTAGCTAAATGTTTTATTAGCTCCTCCTCCTCCCCAGACCAGCTTCACCCATTTTTTGGATGTATTATTTCTTGTATATCTTCCCCTAGCAATAGTTTTGTGTGTGTGTGTGTGTGTGTGTGTGTTCATTTGTCCCCCACCAGGATCTTTCTTGCGATGGCTTCTGCTCCCTAATATCTTTTCACTTCCCTTGACTAGACTCTGCATGATGTTTGAGCTTAGGTCACCCCCCTTAAGATGTAATGCTTGTGGCTGGGACAGATTCCTGGGGAAAGGAGTGGCTGGGCCACCCACCACCTTTTTATCTTTAACATGAAAAAATTGGCTAAACCGCATCGTGGAAACACAATTTGTAGCATCAATTGTTTCCCTTTAACAGTTCTGTTGGTTGTCTTTATTGTATAAAGAACCTTTACCCAACTGGTCTTAGTTTCATCATCAAAGTGGGATTGGTTAAATTAATCACTCTGTGATACTAAAACATAAAAATAGTTAGGCAATGCCGGGTGGAGAAATAAAATACCTAGATCTGAAGGGAAGGAATGAATGACTTGGTGATTAATAGCGTGGATTCTTTTTTTCTTTTTGGCTGCTTTGGGTCTTCATTGCTGCACGTGGGCTTTCTCTAGTTGCAGCGAGTGGGGGCTACTCTTCGTTGTGGTGTGCGGGCTTCTCATTGCAGTGGCTTCTTTTGTTACTGAGCAGGGCTTCAGTAGTTGTAGCACGTGGGCTCAGTAGTTGTGGTGCATGGGCTTAGTTGCTCTGCAGCATGTGGGATCTTCCCAGACAAGGGATCAAACCCATGTCCCCTGCATTGGCAGGTGGATTCTTAACCACTGCACCACCAGGGAAGTCCCAATAGCATGGATTCTTGGTTAGGCTCTTTGAGAGAGGAAACCCTTTCTGTTATAGGACTTTGGGCAATTAAACTTTCTGAGCCACAGTTTTCTCATCTGTAATATGGATATAATCATGACTAAATAATTATGGTTTCGGTTCATGAAATGAAGCAAGGCTTTAAAGCTCTTAAAATAATGCCAGACAAATAGCAAACACTCAGTAAATTACTGTTATCATTATTCAGTTATATTAGTAGATGACTGCACATTGTGCTTGAGATTAACCCAATTATATAAAATGAGTGTTGGTATAGGAAGAAGTTGAGAAAAAGCAATAATCACCCATTTCTACCACATTCATACTGCTTATTTAGCATACTTCCCTAATGAGTTTGGTGGAGATAGCCTCTATGGCTATAAATAAGATAAATTGCTTAGATTGGTGTTTATCTCATTTACTTCCTAAATCTTTCAACACCTATAATAAAAATAATGAAAATAAAAAATAAAGGCCCATTGGGTACCTCTTGTATGTCAGTAACTGGAACCTACTTTACAAATAAACTCAAGGTGTCCATAGCTACACATCTCCAATATATTGCCCATAATAATGATTTGCTTACAACTTTTCTCCTTTCTCACATTTTCTCTTCCACTATTTTGAGAAAATTGCACAGATAAGCTCTCTGTGTATAGGGTGCAAAAGCGTGCTTCCCCCATCACTGTGAATCACACGGACTCCTACACTGCAGCCAGAGCCCTTCAGGTTCTTTTTAGGCTCGACTCGAGGGCCCCAAGGTCTCAACCAGGCTTCTATCTGAAGAGAAAACAGTGCTTCATTCAAATCTTAAAGTAGAGCACAGTGCCTCCAATCTTTCCCTACTAGGGAGGGGTAATGATCTATAAGAGAGACATGAACTGATGGAAAGAAGGGAGGGGAGTAGTAAAAGGACGAGAGAAAAACAGCATAAGCGTAAAGCTGAAGTTAGTTGTTTAGGTTTGCTTCTTTGCAGATTGAAATTTCTGAGTTGTGTGCAATGCACTTTTTTGTAAACTTAGAAGAAAACTCTGAGAGCCTTTTCACTTTTAAGGAAGAGGGGATAAAATTCTCCCTGCCTTGGTCATATCTCTCGTACTAGTGTTTCTGCAAGGAAACCGTTCTCTGTCAATTGTCTGACTCTGGGACTTTATCAGGTCAAACCCCACTGAGGACAGCAAGAGCGTTTCTATTTGCACTTTATTTTTTGTTCACTGAAAGAGAGCACTGTGAGACTAAATCAGGAATTCACTCTTTGCTGATGTTGCCAATGCAATTGGGTACGTGTTGCTGTTTCCCAGTGCAGAGTTCTGTCCTAAACCCTGAAATCTCACCACAACACAGACAGGATTTTTTTTTTTAACATCTTTATTGGAGTATAATTGCTTTACAATGGTGTGTTAGTTTCTGCTTTATAACAAAGTGAATCAGCTATATGTATACATATATCCCCATATCCCCTCCCTCTTGCTTCTCCCTCCCACCCTCCCTATCCCACCCTTCTATGTGGTTACAAAGCACCAAGCTGATCTCGTGTGCTATGTGGCTGCTTCCCACTAGCTATCCGAGAATGGACTTGAGGACATGGGGAGGGGGAAGAGTAAGGTGGGACTGACAGGATTTCAATAGAGGATGGATTGCACTAAATATCTACTCTGTGTGGCAGCTTGTCACACTGGAATCTCATATGAATGCACAATTGAAATCCCCATGTTATGATACGTCAGGTATTTTGTTACATCTGTACTGACAGGGAGAAAAGATGATAGTTCCCAAGAAGAAGTAGAGTTCAATTCTCTTAAATTTTATTTAGGCTCATGTGAATCATAAATCTTCTGTTCTTCATGTGGTTAGCATTAATTATTCTCAAGGAGAAAGGTCAACTTTCATTTTTACTTAATTACAAATAAGTTATCTAACTACAGGATTCTAAGAAATGCAAGATGCTCTCATGGAATCATTGGATGATTTGTTGCTATGCATGGCTAAATTACAACTTATGATGAATAAACCTTACATTTATAGCTAAACAGTCAATATAAACTTTCCCTCTACAACAAAAGAAAAAGTTCAAAAAAGCCCCAGAATACTTGATTTGGTCATTCTTTACCTGCAGGTAGGTAAGACCTAAGGCTTGATTTTAGGGGCCTTGTTCTCCAAAGTTGCAGGCATGTTTTTCCTAAAACACATCACCAAATTTGGAAAGAACATTTAAGTCATTAGAATTCGGTTCAGAAAGCAAAGTTTTCAGATACTATCATTTTATTCCAGCTGCTGAACTGAGCAAAAATTCTTTGTAAGTATCATTGTCAAAGTACCAAACAAAGGCAAAGTGTGTTTGCTATGTAAGGAGTTTACCTGGTGGATATAGATCTACAGGCCAAATCTTTTTTAAGTAACTAGCAAACACAAAACAGTAACTCTAGCCCATTTATACTATTTCTACCAGAAGAGAATTAAAAAAAATATGTGAGAGTAAATTTAGAAGGAACAACTTCATTTGGGTGTCACCTCCCTATAAATATACTCCTGGGGTAAAGTAGATACAAAGAAGACCACTTCCACAGAAAGTCTCTTCCATACCTTAACATTTAAATTCTACTCTCTTAGCAAATTTCAATTATCCAACATGGTGTTATCAACTATAGTCACCATGATTTACATTAGCTTCTCACATCTTATTTATCTTATAGCTGAAAATTTGTACTCCCCACCACACCCCCAGCCCTTAGCAACCACTTTCTTCTCTGTTTCTATGAGTCTGACTATTTTTGTCTTTCCCTAGATTCCACATGTAAGTGGTACCATGTAGTATTTGTCTTTCTCTATCTGGATTATTTCACTTTGCATAATGCTCTCAAGGTCATCCATGTTGTCACAAATGGTAGGAGTCCTTCTTTTTGCAGCTGAATAATATTCCAGTATACACACACACACACATACACACATAACACACACACACACACATATATATGTCACACTTTCTTGTTCCATTCATCCATTGAAGGAGACTTAAATTGTTCCATATCTTGGCTATTGTGAATAATTCTGCAATGAACATGAGAGTGAAGGTATCTTTTTCTCCTTGAAATGGTCACTTGATTAAGTCTTTTCCTGGGCCCTTAGTTATACCAGACGTCGACTCTTCATTTCAAGAAACTGAGAACATTGAGTTCAATGAAAAAAAAAAATCAACAAATAATAAACAAATATTCTTGAGCATTAAATATGCACGGAATATTCTTCTAGGTATTGTTGGAAATAAGAGAGAGTAAGAAAGAAACAGTCTGTCCTCAAGGCACATAATCTCTCTGTGGAGATAATTATTATATGTGTAGAATGATTCAATTAAAAATCTACAGCAGAAAAGGTGTGAAATGCTTAGCATTTATATAACACTGAAAATGACAAGGTATCTATGGACAGCTAAGGACATGGAAGAACCGAGATGAAAGCATGAACTTAAAGGATGGGTGGTGTTGATGGGGATAAAGAAAAAGAAGGAGGGCATTTTCAGTGAAAATAATACACCAAAAGTACTGAGGGGGTCCTCAGATTATTTCAGGGGGCAGCGAGGCAGGTAGCCTGCATTAAGTGAATTGTTTGTGTTAGGGAGAGATTTGGTTGGAAAGGTAAATTGCGGTCTATTGAAATACAACTTTTATTCATCAAATCTGGCACACTTTCCTATACATTTTTTATTAGCTTGGTGGTCCCAATGCTTTTGTCTAGAATTTAGGCTTACTTTGGAAAATATAAAATAGAAAGGCTAAATTATGTCACTGATGTGTGTGAAAAAGTCACAATTTCCGGGGGCGTCATGGATGAATCAGTCATGAATGGACAAAACTTTTCAATTTGGCTGCATTATGAAAATGTCATCATGCACAGCCTCTTTTTTTTTTTTAAATTAATTAATTTATTGATTTATTTTGTCTGTGTTGGGTCTTTGTTGCTGTGCGCGGGCTTTCTCTAGTTGCGGTGAGCGCGGGCTACTCTTCACTGCGGTGCGCAGCCTCTTTTTATATCCATGGAATTATTTTTGGAGGTAACAGTCATCTTTCAAGTAGAGCTTCTGCAAGTTTCTTGGAGAGAACATTTCCCGATGTCTAAGATCCCTGCCTTCTAAGCACAGGAGTGGTGAGAATAAGCGGTGAATGTGGAGTCTTTATAAATCCAAATGTGTGCATATCACCTGCCTTTTGCCATGCAGTTTTATGTTATTTTAATATGGACCTTTAAAGAGAAAGAATAGGTCAAGGAATAGTGTATTACTTTTTAATACTGAAGGTGCGTCATTCTGAACATAAGATTGACAAGGTACTAAGAGATAAAGTTCCAATGGTACATCACCCCCAGTGTGTCCTTAGATAGCACTTAGAATTTCTTTGTCACGGCATCATCAGTAAAGCAGAATTTGCGAGTTCCTTTGTAAAGGTGTTAACAACATTACATCCTTAAGAGCTACTTAGCGTATGAAATATAATTAAATATTTTGTAAACATAGGATACAAATTTATCGAATCTATTAAAGCCCTCTTTTCTATGGATTATCTCTAGAGAAAGCAAGTATGTAGCTAAAATAAAATCCATGTCAGACTTTCTAGAAAACAGCCAGTTACCAGGGCAACACAATCATATTGAGATAGGGTAAATCATTTATTTTATAAATGCTGCCAGGGCAACAGAAACTACTTATGAAATCAGTGAAGGATTGAGGATTAGTGTACAGATAATCTATGGAACTATTTGTTCTTTTGTAGCACACTGGAATAAAATGTTTATTTTATTTATCTTTATATATGACCTTAACAGTTTTGTGAAGTATGTGGATATTCATTAAACAAATGGTAATGAGCAAGTTCAAATATTGAGAGTATTTCTAAATATTAAAAGATATTATTCACTATTTCTTGCCCCTCAGAATGTCATGGGGACACCTTATTTTGCTTTAAAGATTAACCTTTGCTGGGTTAGCCCTGGAGAGCCCAGGTATTTCTACCTAGGTGGTATGTTTACAATTTAGGGTCATGGTTTATTGTGTTGACTAGCTTAGGTTTTATTAAGCCGATAATTAAGATGCACCAGGTTGGGGGAGGGGATGTAATAGATACAGAGACACATATGATCTAATCAAGTATGCTTTGAAAAAAGAGACATCATTTTAGCTTCAGTAACAAATGTAAGAAGTTACATAATTTACAGTAATATTTGTCAAAATACTAATACAAATACTAGTAAAGTGCCTTCAAATCTTTCTCTTCTACTGCCTAAGAGGAATATTTACCAAAGGTAGGACTTGCACTCACATTTTCTCCGTGTTTTAATAGTGTTTGCTTCTCTCTTGTTCAAACTCCCTGTTAGAAAATAAATGCTTATAATATATTCAGCTATGGGTAGCAGGGAAAATGTGTGCAAAGTGTAGAACTGGTAAAGAGGGTGGAGTTATTCATTGTGCCAGGGAGTAAAGGAGTAAGAGCAGGCTTCACAGAGGAGGTAACTCCTGAACTTGGCTTTTGAAAAATAAAGGAGTTTTTCAGGCAGAGTTGTGGATGTCAGGCAGGAAGGGTATTCTAAGCAAACACCAGCTCACAGCCAAGGCTTTGGTTTATATACCACATGTTACAGCTGGTGAGCGACTGAGATGGCAAGGAATTTCCAAAGGCTATCAGGTGCCTCTAATGCTGCATCTGCCATGAACATGGCATCTGTGTGACCTTCAACAGTGATGACACAGAAAGTGTCACTTAATCATGAATTAGGGCTGTCATATCATCCCATTCAACACGGCATCTTCTCCTAGAGATGGGCCCACACCTCCAGACAAAGCCTTACACCAGACCTTTCACAAGCTCTCCACTCAGAGTTGAGTGAAATATGCAGGGCATGTGTTTAATATCACTTGGGTGTCATAAAATAATCACTGTACTTTCTGCATCGGGCTGTCTTAGGTCCAGTCTCTGAGCACCCCAATTGGAAGTGGGATACCCACCCTCCTCAGAGCCCGGAGAGTGCGTAGTGTCTCATCACTTGACTGTCCCAAATCCTTCATTGTTTAGTTATTCAAATGATAAAGTGAGAGGGTTGATGCGCTAAGATAAAATAGCAGGACTTATATGTCTACATGAGGGGTTTTTGTTTGCCTTTTGTTTTGTTTTTCATTTCATTTTTTCTGCAGTGGAATCAATTTGGGAGGCATTCTCTAATGATGTCATCTTAGAACAGAAAATTTTTTAAATTTCCTCTTGAGAATAATTTTCAGAGTAATTTATTAATCACACAAGAAAAACCAGTTAATCAGGTAATATTCACAAAATAGATCGATAGATAGTGATGATAGATTAGATAGATAGATAGATATAGATAGATAGGAAGATACATAGATAGGTAATCGATACTTTATCCAGAGGCATTTGACTAGTTCTTTCTCAATTGGAGTATAATTTTACTATTTGAGAGCTTATCACATATAATTCACAGTATCTCTCCCTTTTCATTTATTTTCTGGCACAGATTAGGTGCTAACTAAATATTTGTTGATGGACTACACTGCATAGGCTATTTCTGCTTTGGCAAATATTGATACATTACAAGAAACCAGCTTCTGTTAGACAAGGATGCTGACAAAGTTTCTGAGGAAAGCAAAAGGGTGTATCCTCTTTGAATCCAAGCCTAACATTTAAGGGAAATTGATGCTGCTATCAAATTTGTCTTTGTATATTTGATTATTAAATCTTGTCATTGACAGTCAACAGGTTTGTTCAAAACAACTTAGGAAAAATACTTCTGTGTTCATAATGTAGAAGTCTGATTGCTTTTCAGTTACAGTTTTGCTTATAAGAGCTTAAGCAAACTGTGTTATTCACCAAGTGTATTTGTTCCCTAATCTCTGCTCTCATCACTTTCTGGGAAATTTGGAAAGGATTTGTAAAATTTCGTTTGTCCATTATGAAGCTCCAGAATGCAGTGTTTGCAATATATTTATGCAGTTGTTGGCCATGAGTGATCATTATAGGCAAAGGCTGTATATAGTGAAGGTGATTCTTGCCAATCTATTCTCCATCTTCTTATCCTTCTTAAAAACCTGAAAAATCAGTAGATCTACTTGTTAGGAAAAGCAGCAACCCTCATTTTCACTATGATATAGGAAAACACTTCTCAGATCAAATAAAAGAACGAATTTGGAAAAATTTGTACAGTTTGATATCTGAGCAAGTTTAGTTCTTCTACTTCCTGTGTGACCTAATTTTCTACTAGCAAATCTCTTTCTTTTGATATTGAGATTCATTTGAATAAAAATGAGATATCCACCCCCTTCCATAACCAAGGAGAATGAGTAATAAGGATTTCTACCTTGCCCACTCTTAGAAAAGAGCTGAGGTTACTTACAATTAAAGACACACTGAAAAAGACAGTTAAGCAAAAAGGAACACATGTCATATAGCAGAGGAAATAAATTTATTAAAACTTTAGGCTGTCTATGGGTAATTTACTATAATGGAGTATTCAAATTTCATCTTGAGTTTTTAGAAGCCAAGGCCAAATGGCTAAAAAGAAAAAAAAAAACAAAAGCTGGTTATACTATTTCTTTCTCTGATAAAAGGAAACATATCATAAGGCCAGGGAGAGAATTTTTTTTTCTTTTTCTGCTACTACTATATTCTAGAAAAAAATTTATAATGGTATAATGTTATCTCCCAACTCAGTGTCTTAGCAGTTTTACATGCTGAGATAATAAATGTGGCCATTTAGTTTATTAACTCTCAATAAAAACCAAGCAAATGTTAACTTTCAATTTTGTGATGAACTGTCTAGAGCAGCTAAATTAAGATTTTTCAGATATATAAGTTTCTCATGACCTAACTTGATACAACCATGCCACTTAGGAAATCTAATTGGTTAGAATTGGGCTTGTTTAGTCTTTCAAATTTCCTTCACCTCAGCCAGGATTTTATGAAAATTATGCCATCTGACAGAGTATCATCCAGATAAAGCTGTTTTTCTTCCTCATTAAAGGGGGCTGCAAGATTATCTGTAGTTTGTGCCATAATTCTCAAGAACATCTTTTAGAATAGCCTGGACATACACTCAATTAAGATCCTGTGGTTCTGTTTCTTTGAGTGTTTTAGAGGCAAATTTCACCTAAAATATTGATGGTATGTGTGAGAACCACTGGCCATCATCACTCAGTGGCTTATGTAGTATTCATGATTTTTAGTAGTACTAGGGCCTGATGTGTTGCCAAGATGAGTGAGGTGTAAAATGTAGTAAACTGAACCAACAGAATTGAATTATTTGGTATGGATTATGAGATTTTTAGAGTATATGCATAGATTGATTTAGCTTCAGCCAAATCAAGCCATTATATTTTAGTCATTCCTCAAGTTTAGCTGACTCTGAAAACTACACTTGAGAAATGACAGCAAAACCAGATTATCAGCAGAGAAGACAAAACGTACCTTCCTTCTGACTTTGACAGGAAGACACACAAATAGTTCAGTTGGCAACACACTGTTTACATAAGACATTTAAAAATATTAGTATGGCGCTTGTTCCTTTTTACACCACTTAACATAAGTATAACTTCATTGTACATAATGGAAGCTAGGAACAAGGTGGGAAGTCTGAAAGCAGATTTCAAGAAAGAGGATTCATCCTTATCCATGTTAAAAAGAATAGTGTGTTCTTGGCTTCTTAATTCTCATTTAGCGCAAAGGAAATCAGATTAATTGTGAAGTTGAGCTCTGAACAGTAATCTTAAAACTTCTATTCAGAAGAGAGACTTTTTATCAAAGAGTTATCCTGAAAGCGTTTTTAATCAATACACATTAGAACCACTTCTGCATAACAATAGTGTATATTAAAAATCAATCCTTACTTTCCTATAAAGCCTTCTATCTCTCAGTCTTGTATCTGGAATATTTTCAATCAATACTAAAAAATCATTATAATGCTAAGTTTCTGTTACATGCTACATGCAGAAATCCTTAGATTCTTGTCACGCTCTAAAATTATTTCTCTAACTTCCTGAGATGCATACACAAAGTTTACTTCAAAGAATAGTTTATATTATACATGGCATGGACTGGTGCATAGATGGGTGAATACCATGAACATATTTCTGTCCACATATGCTGATCTCCACTGTAAATATTATTTCCAAAACACTGACCTATACATATAATGCAAATAGGTAGATGTTTATATGAGCATGTTCAAAGTCACACTTACATGATACAAAAGAAAGACGAAACACTGTTGAAATTCATGGTATAAACTAGAATGAGAGGAGAAAGAATGAAAGGTATGAAGGAGATGAAATAGAAAAATTGAAGAAGAGAAAGAGAATAGATATGGAGGATACACAGGTCAAATCTGACTCTAGCTGATTTCAGCCTAGATGGCTAGGTAGAAGGTGATGTCCTTAAACTGAATTAGTGTATGTAAGAAAAGGATTAAGTTCAAGATCAGGGACACAGAGTTCCTTTTGGGCATGTTGAATTTGTGGAACCAGATAAAGGTTTTCAATATGTAGCTTTTGGCATACAAAAGTAGCAGTGATAGACTTGGGAGTCGCTCATTCCCATTGGAGAGAACAGATGGGATTTCTAGCAATCCATTTACTTTTCACTAATAATTACCTCGCTTGATCTATGCAATAACTCTTAGATGTAGGAATATGAAATAATATACATATGATGACATAGTATCTAGTGTACTAGTCTAATGTGCACTAAATCAAATGCTTGCTTATGCCCCTTGCAAGCAAGAGTATTTAGCAACTTACTTATACTTTTGCTTACAGCTATAATTTTAAGGCTAATTATGTGTTATATCATATATGACTTTTTGTCAACCAAAGTATATGCACCTGATGTTTCCACTTAGGGAACTGACTACAGTGATAAATTGGGAAATAGAGATAGATACTTTCAATTAGAAGAAATCTTAGAGGCTATTTAATCCAACCCCCACTGAAATTTAGGAGTTGATATAATGGTTTGAAAAATCGTCATACAAGACTGTTTTATTCCAATTCCATGTAACAGTTTGGGAAGGTATTTTTCATTAAATCACCTTTCTTCTGTAGCCACCAATCCAGCATGAGGAAAATCGACAAAATTTGAAAAGCACAGAAGCAATCCCCTGCCTGGTACAAACCAAGGAAGCAATCAACCCTTTGCCAAACATTCAAAGGGGCCTCTGTATATTTAGATTTATTTATCTCATTGTTAGTCATTGTGAATGTAGGAAATCTATAAACTCTAAACTACTACCATTGGAGGGTCTTACCACTTTCAGCATAGGATGGTCTTTCTTTATGTTCCTGAAAATGTTTCATTTCTTTTGCTTTATTGACAAGATTAGATTAATTCAGGCTTTTCTGGATTATCCTATCCTTAGCCCTGGGGGTTTTCAACCGTAGTTTTCTCTGACATTATGCTTGATGCTGGTAATAAGAACCACTTTTACTGATCATAAAAGTATGAGCTCAGAGTGACTCAATAATTCCAGCATTCCAAATGGCCAACTTGAAAGGACACAGAAGGGGGTTGTGAGAGCTAAGTTATTGAAGAACATCATATTTTCCTATGGGATTTTTCCATGCCCTGAGGATTTCATACATGCTGTTCCTTGGGCTTTTCTCTCCTCCCTATTTGACATTTTAAAGAGTAGAAAGTTTAAAGTACATTTCTTAAGAATCCCTAGCATATGTCCATATCGCTTGACAGTGTTTACATATCGGATTGTGGCTCAAAGATTTAACTTTCCTTCATGTCTTTTTCTCAAAATAAGGTTCAGTCTGAAATTGGCAAGAGTGATGATTCATTGGCAGCCAATCAGCAGGAGGGTCCTTTAGTGGAATATTATGCGAAATACAGCAAGATTAAATGTTTCACATATAAACCTTTCATCTCTGTACCGTCTAATTACTGACATCGGAACCGGTGTCTAAGATTTTGTCAATTTTTTTTCCTTTTGTAATTCTAATGAGAACAACAATAAAACAAGAGACTCTCAATTTTGCATCTGGAATAAACATCTAATGCAAGAACATGCAGCTTCAGCCTTTTCTCTTGAGATAGATTAGAATGTATCTCCAGTACTTCATGATTCTGGTTTGCCTGGTTCAACAAGGCTGCCCTGTTAGTTGCAATCACCCTTGCTTATGAAGTTATATAGACAGTACCACATAAATCAGAATGGTGCAATCATTTGATCATGTCCATTTCTATTACACATGGCCAGGCATATGATGAGAAGTGTTCTGGCTGACACAATTTCTTCTTACAACTGTCCTAGAAAATGAAATAAATTGTTTCAGCATTGATTTCCTAGCAGAGTCAAAATTATGTAAGAAGGAAAGTCCTGCTTTTACTTACATTCCTTTACTCTCTGATCTTTTTCTCTCCTTCCTTCTCTCTTCATTTACTTTTGATCTGATACAGATTAAATTCATTAGACAATTACTAAATCTCACCACACTTTTGTTTAAGGTATATTTTCTCTTCTTGATTTTATTAAGTTTAATAAACTCCAGTGAGTATCCATTAGAGATCATGTACTTTTTTTCATTTTGAATGATTAAACTTCCTCAAAAATCATGATTTTTGAACCTATCTGAAAGTGGTTGGATATCCCTTGTATTGCTTTCATTTGAAAACTTGTTTATTTATTTATTTATTTATTTATTTTTGAAAACTTGTTTATTGATTGTTCAGGAGAAACACGTTTGTCTTAAAGTAGGCTTTTCATTATCACATGTCTAACTAAAATTGTGATAGAATACTACAAGTGCAAATGAATCAAAAACATGTAGACTATAATTCCATAAAAATATTGTGCATTTGAAAATTAAGGAGATTCCTTAGGGAAAGAACGTGTGTTTTAAATTTTATTAATCTCCTGATATTTAAGAATCCTCCAAAGAAACGTTCAAGGGCTTCAGATTATAATTATTGTGTAATTAATTAACTTCTGGAACAATTCCAGTAGAATCAAGAAAACTTCTGTTGCCTGTATCTTGGAAGAATAACAGCAATGAAAAAGTAGATACTCCTTACCCAGTCTGTCCTTTTGTAACACTAAAGATGCTAGATTTCTTTTAAGGCAGTAAACTTATTGGAAAATCAAACCAGAATCATTTATCCATCCATGTATTCATTCATTCAACAAACATTTATCAGGTGTCTGCTTTGCACTTGGAATGCAGAACTGAACCTAAAAGAGATTTTTTCCCAAATGGAACATACATTCTAGCAGGAAAAAATTAATTAAATAACAAAGAATATGCTAAGCAACGATGTTAAATATTCGAGGCCAGATTTTGATGAAATTATCAAGAAGGTATGATTTGTCTTTGGGAATCTCAGCCATTTATTTTCAACACCCACTCCACCCCCAACCCCACCATGATGCCCTTTCTTCAAGACACTTAGATATTCCAAAAGCTCATTCTTTCTCTCTTTTGCTTTTTTATTTAAATAATATTTATAGAGAACTGACTATGTTCCAGACACTGTTTACTGTTTTTACACTGAACGTGAGTTCATGCCTACAATGCAGGGTGAACAGGTGTGGTCCCCGCCCCCATGAAACTTAAAGTGTGTCTGGGAAGAAAGAGAGAAATCAAATGAGTGTCTTAAGGAACATGAAAATAAGCTGGTTATAAATCCTATTAAAGAAAGATTTATGAGATTCTGGTTGTATCTATCAGTGGGCACTGACTGTGTGTGTGTGTGTGTGTGTGTGTGTGTGTGTATGTGTGTCTGTCTGGTGGAAGCCAAGAGAGGGACGATGGGAAACATAAAACAGCCTTTCAGGCCAACTAAACTAATAGAGTGTATGCTTTCAAAGCCTTTTCCGAAGAATTCAATTTGGTTATTAGCATCTTAGTGTGGATGAGGTTATCAGTAGGCTTGGGTATGTGCATTTTTTTCTATCACTACATAAATGAAAAGTTTAACTCCCTAGAAAATTCCAGGCATCAGCATGCAGGTGCATTGGTCCTTGGATTTAGAATTTCCAATCTCTGAAATAATGCCCTCCCTGTTCAGTTTCCATAGAAGTCCTTTGCTCTGTCTTCTTATGAGGTTTTTTATGATATTACATGTTATCACAAAAGATAAACCTGAATATTATAGAATAATGTTTTTATGGATGAAGAAAGTGAGGCTCAGAGAGGTTAATTGACTTTTCTAATATCACACAAGTTGCTGGCAGAACTGGGACAGGTATATTTCAATCCAGTTAACACCAATTCTATTTCATTACATCTGGCTTGATTCATCATTAAATTTTTATATTTCAGGTTATATAATTTAACCCAGAGTAAATCAAGTTGACAGATTAATAAAAAAAATTGTGATTGGTTCCTTCTCTATATAGAACATGAAATACCAGTAATTATGTCCATTAATGCCAAATAGATTAGCATAAGAAGTAAGAAATTTTTAATCTTTTAGCTGTCCCATCATTACATTTTAAGTGGAAAAGAGTTCATATAATTTAGTTAAAAGTTTTTATTTTGACAGGCACCTTCATCCAAATACATATCATCATCATGTAATTCTTTTTGTCTTAAAACTATATAATACTAGATGATATGTCTGAGGTAAATTTATCTTAATTTTAGTCTGCATAATCATTGGAAATGGCTCATATTAACATAAATATTGTAGATATTTCAGCTTATCAATTTCAAGATACTTTTTGCATTTTAAAAGAGGTAGATTAGATAAAGCACACAATAAATAGAGAAAATATCATGAAAACACAATACCAAAAAATGTGTTATTGCATTTTCTTTAAGCCTATGTTAACTAGAGCACTGTCTGAAACTATGTGCTAAAATTCTTTATAATTTCTCCACACAGAAGATAGCTTATTACTGAAGCACCATAAGTAATTTGAGAATTGTATAATAATTTTGCTTTAATTTTGTTTTGAAGACCAGACTCTTACTTTTTTCAAAATCCCACATATTAATTCAAAAAGATCAAGGAGTTCTGAATTAAACTCAAATCGAATAATTTCTTCTAAAGTAATGATATTTTGTTAAATTACTTATATTAGGTTCTACTTCATAAAGTAAAAACAATAAATCATTAAAAATAAAACCAAAAAAGAAGTTCCTTTTTTTTGTCTTTTCATATAAGCTCACATTTTTTTAAATGAGAAAAGTAATTATTAGTAAACATGGACTATTTCCTACAGTTTTTAGGTTTTTTCCTAATTCATTTTTAAAATGACTTAGGAAGTTTTGCTAAAAATCCTACATTCATGTAATGGCATTGAGAATAATTTGCCAAACACAGAAGTTTTAAAACTACAGAAACAAACTCAGCAAGTTTCATTGACCTCTTTCTGACTCACCAAAGATGAAAGACAAAGATGGGGACCAGCTCACTCCTTTGGGGAGAGAAAGTCAATATTGGATTTGCATGGGGATTGCAAATTCTCTTCCAGGAAGTCAGGGACAGCTAAAGTAAAGGACCAGAGAAAGGCAGAATTTCTCAAAGAAGAAAAAAAAGGAAGGAAGCTTTCATGGAGAGGGGGAGGGGTGGGGAATGCAGCTCTCAAAACTGTAGAACCTCTAATTCAATTCATGCAAACTATCACAGCGCCCTCCTACACAAGTGAGTGTGATGCCTGCAAGCAAGTTTGTGGCATCGATAATTTCTGCAGTTGCTAATTCTACTTAATAACTTTTTCAACTGTCCACCTACCTTTTCATTGTAATTCCCTGTCTCTTCGTCATTATAATCACAATATTCAGGTTTTGGATGCAATTTTATCTTAATACTGTGGGTGCCTCTATGGAGCAGGCTTAGGGGATCCCTCCCAGAACCAGATTCAGGGGCCAGCAATTCTAGAGAGCTTCAGGTATTCTAGAAAGCTCCATGCAGGCCCCGCTGCACAGTGCCAAAGCCATTGCCTGAAACAGCTGTACCGGCTTCTTTTAAACTCTGCGGATTGCCAACTTTTCTGCCACTACATCTGGGAATTTTGTTCTCACATTTTCCGCTCAACGACCTCCCTGCTTCTCCCCACTGCAGATTCTAAGAAAAAGATTGTGGACTAATTTGGTTGATTTGACATGATTTTAGAGTGTTAGCCCTAGCACTCCTCAGAAAGCTTGGTTCTTCCATTACTGACTTATTTTTTTAGCATACCTATATGGAAAATGTCCCACTACCTCTGGGGGTCTGATTCATGAAATTTGATCATTGATAGCAGTAATAAGAAGCAAGATTTTCACTGACCTGCTGAAAATTAGCCACATAGGTTAAAAAAATCAAATCAGATCCAAAAAGGTAAATGAGACCAAAAAAGAAAGGAAGGAAGGAAGGAAGGAAGAAGGAAAGAAGGAAAGTTGGACTGTCCTTTGCTTTTTGCTGATAAGTTTTGGCATTTGAAGTGGACCTTCTTCTCTGTGTCTGAGCAGACTCATTTATACTTTGGCTTTTGAAATTTTATGCCAGGAGTAAATTGACAAATATGATTACTGGTCTTCACAGTTTAGGTGTTAAAAGAATGCCAAATTAAACATTGCATTTTGCTGTTGTTTTCAAAAAGAGTGGTGAATCAAAAACAGTTCTCTCTCCTTTTCTGAAATTTTTGCAGGCTACCTTCTTGCAGACTAGCTTCATCCCAAAAGTACCTTTAAAAGGTCATTTTACCCATCTGAGTCCACAATAGAGCTATAGCACGTAGTATGGGGTGAAATAATCTCTTCTTATCTGGATACATTCTTGGAATATAATTTTTATTTTTAGCTTTGATCATGGATTTCCTGAGTCATAAAGTCCCCAGATGAATGTTTTGTCAGAGGAATCGTTGTTTTAAAAGCCACAGAAACTATTATGAACCAACGATGTTTAATGATTTTTGTTTGAATTTTATACATTGTGTAGAAATAATTTTTTAAAAGGCCTACACCAAGACCACTGGATATTAATATTTGTTAGGCCTATCCTATGAGAAAACCACTGAATTATAATTAGATTTGGGTTTTTGAAAAAATTTTATAAAATGCCCACCATAGTCAGAATAGGTAGGTGTGGGGTAGTCATGCTTGCTATTCCATTACCATGCAAATACTAAAAGCTATCAATTGAATGGTTGTTTCTGGGGTGCAGGCAAAATTCTTAGGAGGAATAACACAATACAGTATTACCAGTCAGTTAACGACGGGCATGAATGAAAGAGCTAAGTGAGCTATGATTGACAATAGAAATGAACACATCTGAAATTACCACCAACTCTTCTTCAGAGATGAGCCATCCATCCCGAGAAACCTCAGCCTTTAAGGGCATTTTTGACCCTGATAACTAAGATAAACATTGAGTTATTTTTAGACACCCTCTACTGTGTGTCTAATCTATAATTCTCTCATTTTTTAGAGCTATTTCCTTCTCACATTCAGCCTGGTGCTTGGTGATCTCAGGATGTTTCCTAAGGGCCCATGGCCTCCTGCTGTAGCAAAACCTCCAGGCTTTCTCAACCTGGGTAACGCCTTAACTTATAGGGGAGACACACATCCTGGGCCTCACCTGTGACCCCAGGACTTGAGTGTTAGCAATCAGTCAGCCAACACTGTAGACAAACTGAAGACAGAAATTGACATGGTATTGCCAATGCTGCTTACCTCTCTGGGAAATTGTAATGTCCTTGATCGCTTTGTCCACATTACATTTTTGAAACTTGGTTTTTCTTACATTTCATTAAAGTTATTTAACTACTAAACACTAAGTTTTTTCAGGGCAAGACATAAGAGTACCTCAGTAAGTATTAGTGAATGAATCGATTAATAAATGTTCTTGTTCCTAAACTCTAAATATCACCAAAATATCTTTCAAAAAGTTATTAAGGCTCTAACACTGCAGACATTTTGGCAATATATACTGTAATTTAAGCAGTCCCCTTAATATCAGGAAGTGATATGATTCTTATATTAAAAGTTTTGCTTTGTCAGTTTCAAGCAAGCCAAGACAGACTTCTTAAAAAGCATAATAATTTTTGTTCCTAAAATATATTCTAATATTGGAGTGTGACTCTGCCACAGAGCAATTCAAGTTAATTGTCTGTCCATTTAAGAAATGATATCGTCTTTTCACAGCATTTCAAAGACTTGGATGAGTTGGGGTGTAAACATTTGCTCATGGGAACTTTATACAATCAAAGAAAAGAAATGAATGACTGATATGTACCTAGGCTAATTGAAGTGGTTCTGAGTCAACCAGATGTTTTCAGCTGAACCATGCCCACAGATGCTATTGCTTCATTATTCCTTAATCTGGGGATTACCCCAATTGGCTAGCCTGGTGACATTTGAGTGTTTCCAATAAGCTTTCCTCTCTTTTGTTACAAACTTTGTAAAGGGCTCTTATCTGGAGCCGGCCTATCTCCTGTCCTGGAAATGTTTTGAAGGAAGTTATCAGGGCTGTTTGTTTTTCCTGCTCTTGGATGTGGTCTTTGGTGAGGTCAGAAGAACGGAATGAGTGTTGCCACAGATGACACTGGGGCTGTTTCCACAGCTGGCTGCAGAGAGGGGGTGGGCAGACCCTCACAGATGAGTTAGCATGTGGAGGTAGATGATAGAAAACATCTGTCGCAACGGGAATGCGCAAAAACAAGGTCCCTTTGAAGATTGCCTTTGAATGATGAGGTGGGGGCTCTGCCTCCGTAGTGGAAATGAAGGATGTAGTTGTTGGCAGGCAGATGGCTTCGGGCCTGCTCTTGCATGAAATAAAGCAAACGTACGTGTTGAAAACCCCTGAGTAGTCAAATTGCCTGATTTTGCCAAACATTTATTTCCCCACCTATCGCACACACAATCTATGAGAAAGAGAAGGCATGCCAAAAGAAAAAGGTGGGAGTAAATCTAGGAGGAAAAACTGGTTATGAATATTTTCTCTTGAATAACTTTAAAACAATAGTATAATTTTAGCTGGTGGTCAAAAAGTCAGAAAGATCCTTTTTGCTATAAGTTTATTTTAATGTATTTGCAGCCCCATGTTATCTTTTACAGAAGTTTTGAAAAGTAATATAAAGATGGTATATCATCAAGGCCCTAAGATGATAACACTTCAAAATTTGAATACCAGTTAGTATATATAAAGACATATCTGTTTTCCTTCAGGGAGCAGTAGGAAATAATAAAACAAAAAACTTGGTGAACTATTTTTAAAAGAATAATACTAGTTTATTTTCTCACCCCAGCTACCTTCAAAAATAAATTAAATACAATGAAATTAGCATGTTTTAATTTCCTAAGTAAAGTTGCTATAGAAAGAAAAATTCTGACAATAGATTAGTCTGATAGCAAATAAATGCTGATGATTAGCAGATAAGAAATTTCTAGATCACTTGTAACGTGACCCAAAGAGGTGCTACTGCCACTATCCCCCAAAACCACATTGCTGCAAACCATGAATTTATGCTGCTTCTGCCCCTGCCTGGATTGCAAAACGGATGCCACAGGCCCTGGCCACTTCTCATTCGTAATCATCTTCAAAATCTAAGTCCTTCACAGGTACTTCTGTCTAACACTAGTCATATATCTACATCTTACAGCGAGGGCGTCTAGGAAATGTAGGGTTTTGTGGGGTTTTTTTCAATTCTATATTGAAAAGGCAGGATTCACTTTGGGGGAAACTAATAATATGCCACGAGAGTATTAAAAAACAAATGTCTTGGGCTTCCCTGGTGGCGCAGTGGTTGAGAGTCTGCCTGCTAATGCAGGGGACACGGGTTCGAGCCCTGGTCTGGGAGGATCCCACATGCTGCGGAGCAACTAAGCCCGTGAGCCACAACTACTGAGCCTGCGCGTCTGGAGCCTGTGCTCTGCAACGAGAGGCCACGATAGTGAGAGGCCCACACACTGCAATGAAGAGTGGCCCCCACTTGCCGCAACTAGAGAAAGCCCTAGCACAGAAACGAAGACCCAACATAGCAATCAATCAATCAATCAATCAATCAATCTTTAAAAAAAAAAAAAAAAATGTCTCCATCCGTGACTGACGAGGCACCACAGGAAGTAGCTGGATTAAGCCAATGAGGGATAACCTAGCTAGTAGCCCTGAACAGAAGAGAGAGGATCTGGAGACATTTATGACGTGGGATTGGCAAGACTTGACTGTGGTATTGTTATGTGTGATGAGGGAAAAGAAGGCAAGGATGGCTTCAAATTTTACGTATTATTCCAAGAATGGAACAGAGGAGAAAGAATATGCTCTGAGGAAAGAAAGAGAAAGAGAATGTTCAAAATGGGACATGGTAGTTTTGAGGTGCCTGAGATTCTAGGTTCAGTGAGCAGCTGGAAATTTGGGTTAAGAGTTCAGAAAAAAGGCCAAGACAACAAAGAACTTTTAAAAAAAACTTTCATTTTTAAACTATCTTTAACACTTTTGACTAATTCCATAAGGATCTAGCAAGTAGTAATATTTTGGAATTTTACTTCTGACACCGAACCCCTTGTATGTAGTTGTGATATGTACATAGATGCTGACTCACTACTTTGCAAGGCATTCAGCATCTCTTCCAACACTTGCCTGCAATAGCCATTTCAGACTCATCAATGGACAAGACATTATTTGGAGAGAAATGGAGGTTTCAGTTTGAGGGTTGCCATGCAAATATGTCATAAGAAAAGAAAGGAAATTGTTTTGGAGAGGAGATTGTATGGATAAAGGCAGAAACCTTACGGAGACTACTGAGGAGATGAACTAAATATTACTGGCTGTTCGTGGTTATAACATATTTGCAGGAGGCATATTAACGTTACAAAGACTATTTGAAGCTGTGTGGCCCTCAAGTAGGAACCGAAAAGGGAATTAACAAAATGAGTAAGAAATACATGAAGAATTTCTTTAGAAGCAATGCAGTAGAATAATTACTCAGCTAGAGCCATGGCAGACATATAAAAAATAGAGCAAAGTTTCTCATACTTGACCTTGAATATGACTCACCTGGAAATCTTATCGAACTGCAGATTCTGATTCAGTGGGGCTGGGGCTGGACCAGAGATTCTACACTAGGCTCCCAGATGACACTATCTGTGCCTGGACCACACTATGAAGAGCAAGGTACTAGAGAGTTTAAGACCATTCTATTAAACAAAGAAAAAGTCACACCCACTGATATAGTAATCCTGTTTAGGAGAAATGGCAATAAAATCTAAGTGTAACTAAATTTCTAGCACAAACTATATAAAAGTAGAATACTGAAGAGTAGAAACATAAAGTTGGCTTTCATCTCATCTACTGGACAACTTTAGGTACATTAACTAACATCTCACATCCCTCAGAATATATCTTGGTTGGATGCTGCTAATATGTAACTTTTTTACCTTAGGATATGGCCATGCCACCAGGACGTAGTTTATATCAGCGTTAGGTTACAAAACATTTCACCAACAGTGTATATACTAAGTTTGAGGCGTGTTAGTGACAGTAGTACTGATAGAAAGCGCACTTTAAAGGGAGTAAATCCCTTTTTGAATAGGGTCATGGCTTCATACCTATATCTTAGGTCTATTCAAGTTGGCAGCTTTAACCAGGCAAATTCCTAAAAATGTCTTAAAGGAGAAGACAGATAGCTCAGAAGTGTCCTCCGAGGGACCACAAAATAAAGTACATTTTGTAGCAAATTGCAGGACAAGGAATAGTGGCTTTCCTAGTAATATCCAGAATCAAGGTGCCTTGTAACATATTTCGGTAATTTGCTCTATAAACAATGGCCACAAGTAGGGTAACAGACAGCCTTTCTTCTTGATCACCCCTGTGATTTAAGAAATGATCTCCCAGGCCCCTTCACCAGTAGGATGCTGCAAGACCTTGAAAATTATGTGCAGCAGGGTTTTTTGGCTTATTTGTCAGCAAGGAGAAGTTTTTAACGAGAAGTTTTATGACAGCTCACAATCCTGAGCGCTAGTTAAAGCGAGACAAACATCTTACCAGACAAAAGACGCTGCCCATAAATATTCAGACCTCTGCTGGAAATCCTGTTTGCCTTATCGTTTGGAAGAAGACTGGCCTGGAATCCTGCTTCTGATGTGCATTTTAAACTTTCTGTACGTTAAAAATCTACTTGGAGGTATACAAAGTGATGGCTGTACAAGTGAATAAAGCATTTCTTCTCCATCACATGGCAAGGTTTGACAAGAATCTTAGGCAGATATATGGCTATTAAAGCAGTGTGTGGCATGTGAAAGACCTCGTAAAAAAAGCTTATACTGTGATATATAAAGGAAATTTTGCAGCATTTGATTGGGTCCATGTAATTCTTGCATAAAATGGAAATCGTGCAGTGGATCAACCTTGGAGTTCCTTGGGTGGTGTGCAGCCCTTAGAATTAGAAGCCCAGAAATTCTCTTGGTAAATGGCAAGACTGTCCAGCAGTGAAAATGGCAGTGGTCGGACATGAGCACTTTTAAAGGAACGCAACTGAATGAATGGATTTTTAAGACCATGCTGTTGTCCAATCAAGAAAGTGCTTTTGTGATTTCAATTGAATCACCTTGTCCAGTTAGAACATAGAGTTGCTGTTATGTTTTTCATCTTTTTAAAGTCATGGCAGCCCTGTCAGATGAGCAAGTGCCCTTCACTCATTTAGAAATTCAGCACCACTACGACCCATTTCATGACAGACACTGTGCTGGGCTCTGAAACCCTTACAAAATAAAGTATCATGAATGGCACAATGAACTTAGAATTCAGGGGAGGAATAAAGTATAATCATGATCAGATATATGCCAAAAGCTAGGAGACAAGAGAGGAGCAAATGACCAACAACCTGGGTCAGACACACGAGCTGTTCCCTAGAATGGAGCATTTGATAAGAATCTTAACACACACATGCAAATCTGCTGGAGATGCCCAGGCAAAGACACCAAGGATGGGAGAGCAAGATGGGTCGGAGACAGTTGAGTAGTTCAGTGTGCTGGAGGAGAGGCTTCATGTGGATGGGATTTAGATTAGAAGGGTAAATTGTAAGCCATGGGATCTTAATGGAACATGTGTACCGTGCTCAAGGGGCCATCTTGGATCTACCTGCAGGGACCTTCTTTGGAGATAAAATGTGGAAATGAGTAGGAAGGCACAACCTCATGGGTGACCCTACTGCTCATTCAATCTAGATGGGACAAGCAGGAATGGAAACTATTTTGATCTTATAATTGATGATCCTATCTACCCTTATACTCAAATATAACTTACAGTAGCCATTGGCTTATCAGTGCCAGTGTCCTAAACATGTGACATTTCCGCTATAAGACAATATTTTTCAAGATGCTAACTCAGTTGTAAGCATGCAATCTAGGCTGTACTTTGGTAGAGAAGATAGTTTAACACAGTTTCCTTTATATCCTGTCTTGGAACAAACATTAAAGAAAATCGGTTTTGCTCATCTTTAAAGTGACAAGTGTATTTTTTTTTTTTAAGGTAGGAAAATGGTCGGGAGCTGTTATCCGTATTGATAGTATAACTTTGTATTATGTAATATATGTGATGAGTAGATATCAGAGGCTTTTTTTGTTCTTAAAAAATAGGGAAGATGGTGAAATATAACGTGACTAACCCATTCATTTGATAAGTGCCACAGCTTAATGGTCCTTAATATTTATTTTTATTTTTCTCAAATCTCTTTTAAAAATTTTTTTCTTATTAGAAAAATTATGGAGCCTTTTACATCATTTCCCTGCTCATGGAACTTCTTTTTTTTTTAATCGAAGTATAGTTGATTTACAATGTTGTGTTAATTTCTGCTGTACAGCAAAGTGATTCAGTTATATGTATATATACATTCTTTTTTCATATTCTTTTCCATTATTGTTTATCATAGGATACTGAATATAGTTCTCTGTGTCATACAGTAGGACCTTGTTGTTTATCCATTCCATATATAATAGCTTACAAATCTCTTTAAACTGATTTTGGAACTGTGCAATGCACCTGGGTGAGGAAGCCGTATACCACAGGGGCCCTGCAAATGGAGACAGAGGACTTAGGTTACACCATTAGTTCTCCCACACAAATAATGTGATTCCTTCACATCGTCTACCTCACACTGCATGGGTTTTTATGGCACATAGGTTTGTGTGTGGTGGATCTCGTGGCCGAGAGCCACACATTGATTACATGGTTGAAATGGGAGGTGATGAACGCAAATCCACCCTTTGTTGATGAAGACATGAGACTCTCTGAGGAGGCCCTGGGATCCTTGTGTGCACACTTAATATTTCCATTGTCTCAGCAATGATAATTTCTTTAAGTAGAAATATGAAAAGAAAAGATTATATAGTAACCCACCTGCATGATGAAATTCCTTTTATAGTTTTAACCAGGTATAGGAGTTTAATGATAAAAGAACTAATTGGTCTACTACACATTCAGTCAACAAAACCATTTGAGCCTTGGACCCCAAGGTCTTCAAAATGTCAACTCTTCCTCAATTCTGTAATATATTTAAAAGCCATTGTACTCGATTAGATTTCTAAAGAAGCTTGTTAAAACATCAAAAGTCACTGCTAAACAAATTTCTTAATTTTAAGCACAAAACTCTAAAGGATTCAATAAAGCATTGTTGAGAATACTATTATCTATGTACCTGCTTTGGTAAAAAATACTTCCATGTGACATATTTACTTAAATTCTCATTCAAAATGACACTCTTGTATAAATAAGCATTTAACCAGTAGTTGAAACCATTATTCACAGTTGAATAAGCATGGTATATAATTAGGATTCTTTTAAAGGGGACTCCATGGTTAAAATGAATTTGGCTTTAGTGACTTTTAATATTACATATTTTTAATAAAGCACTTCCAATTAATGGCAACTGAACCCAAAAGCAACATGAAATTAAGAATGTTTATAAGACTGTAAGAAAAAACCCTCCGTTTTTACAGTTAATAGATATTCTCTCATTAGATAAACTACGTACAAAACTCTTCTAAATTTACCACATAACAATGGAAGATGCCCTGCTTCTAAACATGATACCCCAAACCCACAGGTACCCACCTCTAGGTAGCAGTCCAAATATACCAATCAAATCTAATTTGTCTGAACTTAGAAAAGAGAAACCCAGCTCTAGTTAGCTGTGTTTCCAAAATAAATAGCAATATACATTTGAACTCTAAACTAACCATATAGGCACTATAAAGTTACATAATGTAAAGTCAATAATAGTCTTGCTTCCTTTCGTTGATAAATTATACGAATTGGGCAATTGATTTATATGCCAGGTGTTTAAGAAACTGGTTTATAGCATAAATATAATCTCAGTGTAGAATCTAAGGTCTGCTGTTAGTTGTAGGGAGCAGAGAGTGGATGGCTACTTTGTGCCATTTTCTAAGTACTGCAATTTCAAATCTTTCTCATTTTGTGTAACTGGAGCTTATGAATATATATTTGTGTATACCAGGATTTCTGAACCCTAGCACTAGTGTTTTTGGCTGGATAGTTCTTTGTTGTGGAGAATTGTCCTGTGTGTTGTAGGATATTCAGCAACCATGGCCTCTACACACGAGGTGTCAGTGACACCCCTTCCCCAGTTTGACAACTAAAAATGTCTCCAGACATTGCCAAATCGCCCTTTTAGCCACTGCAGAATCACCCCTTGGTGAGGACCACTGGTGTATGCACATACACAAATACTTTTTATTTTGATAATTTCTATAAATATGCTATGGTGGCATTAGTAGAACTTTTTACATCAGGTGAATTTCAGATCTCATCTCTAAGGGTGTGGTGATTGAATATGTTAATAAATGCACACATACGTGAGCACAACCTTGGTTTTGAAACTGAACTGCCCTTTGTGAGAACAAGATTTTTCAGAATCTTTGGATTGCTTCCTTTTGACTATTAATCTCAAAATAACATTTGTAAGAACCTTTTGATTTGAGTTTTTCTCTTTCATCATTTTCCAACCAATATTTATGAAACATATATTACATGCCTCCTACTGTAGACAACACCATGACACTGTAAATAGACAGTTTGAACAAGCAAACGTGATTTCAGCCCTTCTAGAATGAACAATCGAAATTTTAAAAGTTGGTAAATGTTAGCCATTTTTAATTTTACTGAACAATTTGTGGTGCCGATATATAAAATTAATTCACAAACACTGTTTCAAGTATCTACTGCATGTAATTCATAATTATAGGGATTACAAATATGTGTAAACATTACCCTCGCCCTCTTGGAAGGTATATTGAAAGAAGCAAGTGGAGAATAATAAAGGGAAGGAAGGATAGGGGCTAACATGGGGTCCTCAAGGCAACCTGGCTTCCACACCTGGTTATTCACCATTCTCCCAAGCCTCCAGTGTTTGTTGGAGATCATTCCAAAATGCTTCCAGAATGGAAGTCATATCTTCCAGCTTTGCCACAGCTTTCTGGGTTTCAAATATATATATTTTTTAAGACAGACCATCCTCTGCAAGTTGGACATTGATCAAGGTAGTTGAGGATTAATGAGTGTTTCTGAGGATGGGGAAATCTTTCCCAATCCTTTTTTATCTCTCCCTAGGCAGCCCTATGTAAACCTCACCAAGCACCCCTGCAAACAAAACAAAACCCACGCCAACATCAACAAATGAAAAGGTGAAACATCTCTACATACACAACATGGAGTGTCACACACTCATATAGCAGGGCACTGCATTTGGTTAGCTATTTCCCAAGTTAAGTGAAATAACTTTATGCCATTTATATGATGAAAACATCACTGCTACTGGAAAATCCGTTACACTAACTAGTTTACTTGTAAGGGCGTATCATTCTCTGTACGTCACATGTGCTAAAAATAGCCTGGTGTACACAAACTCCACTAGATATTTATTCTAGAAATATTAAAAACTGAGAAGCAGAAAACACACAGATGAGAAAGACAAATGACCTTAAACCACATTTTTTTAAGTCATGTTGAATGATTACTACTAACAAGTCCCATGGTTTTGCATAAGTGACCATAGCAAAAGAGCACAGTATGGGCTGCAAACATTTTTTTCTTTTTGGAAGAAACATAAAGATTTCTTTTTGTTTTTTTCTTCTTTTTAATTTATTTTTTATTGAAGTATAGTTGAATTACAATGTTGTGTTAATTACTGCTGTACAGCAAAGTGACTCAGTTATACACATATATACATTCTTTTTCATATTCTTTTCCATTATGGTTTGTCACAAGATATTGAATACAGTTCCCTGTGCTATACAGCAGGACCTTGTTGTTTATCCATCCTGTATATACCAGTTTGGGCTGCAAACATTTTGACCTGAGGCATCTAGATTGGACAAGAGGGAAAAAGAGGGTGATATTTCTTTTCCTTTTTTTCACTTACGTTATAATTTTCCTACCTTTTATTAATACTTTTACATTTCTGTGATTTCAGATTCAAGGCTCCCTTAGATTCCAAACAGGAAGGAATTTTAAATGTGCTCCAACACAAGCACACTGATCAAAAAGAAACATGTCAGATCATCAGACTGAGGCCTGAATTACTCAGATAATCACCCCATTTCAGCTCATCAAAAATGCAGGCTTGACCTCTTTGCCTTTTTAAACAAAATGTAATATAATTATTACACAAAGGCTCATACCCTATCACAAGATTGGTTTAAAACAAATAATTGAGAAACAGTATAAATAAAGTAAGACCAAGTATTTGTAACACTGACTTATACAATAGCCGTTTATAGACAGAGCACATGTCTCAAATTTAGGGGGCATCAGAATCATTTGGAGAGTTTATTAAAACACAGATTCCAATGCCCGAAGCCCAGAGAGTCTAATTTAAATTCTTGATCATATTTGGAGTGGCACTGGCCTAGAATATTGACATTCACAGGAACATTCATACAGGTAATTCTCATTGTGGTCCATATCATGGCATTAATGTAGGTTTTAAACCATCTATGTGTGTTCTTGATGGGAGAGAGCCTTGCTGGTGTTTTCCTCAATTTGTCAATGACCCTGTATTTCTGTTAGAAAATTAAAATATCAATGAACTCTCCTAGACTTAACATTTCTTTCAAATATTGGCAGGAGGTTAACAACACAGATGCTTTTGTGGCCTTAGGTCAGATATATTTATTCCACATCAATGATCTTTGGAAACTTTATCCAAAATCCTGTTGAAATTGTTTATTTCAGAATTAGGGCAAACGGCTCCACCCTATGACTCTTGAGTGTGAACAGCTTTGTTTTGCAGAGGCCGTGGCTAAAACAGACCAGACAGTCCCATCAGCTGCCTGGTCATTGTGCTTTTTAGCGGAATTACAGCATGTTACAGTATTTTTCTTTGCAGCTTAAACATTGAGCAAACCCAGATATCCGGAGATGCTAAAATGAAAAATCTGTTTCCTCTTGCTTTGCCATTTGCCAAGCGAACTCCGTCAGACAGCACATTCTATACCTTTTGAGTAAATGAAATTATCCTCTATGTGTTGGCAACATCTGTCACAAAACACTTTTCAGTCTATGGCTTAAATGCATCGGATAGGAAGGGCTTTGACAGTGTATTCAATGAGGCACGATTATAATTTTGCCTTAACAACCATAGATTTTTCTCTTCCTTTTTTGTTACTTTTTCTTTCTTTTTCCTCTCCCCCACACTGTTTCATGTCTTACACAATACAAAAGAGGTTCTGTGGCTGAACTGCAATTGATGAACACAGTGACTGGCAAAGCCCAGTCTCGGTTATAGATAACCAGCACTTCAAACTCCTGAAGTTGTCTGTCCCTGGTAAAGTGCCATCAAGACAATGTGTTTCCCCAAGGGGTTCCTGTCTGCTATTTCCAACTTACTCACTGCTTGTAAGTTTCTTCCATCCCTTGAGATTCTTAAGAAATGTATGATCTCAATCATTTGTGGGAATCCTGTGTTTCTTGAACATTTTTACTAAATTTGAATAAGAATGTATGTCCTGATGTGTCCTCCCCCAAGAAGCCTTATTTCGTTGTTCATTTCATTTGCAATAGCTGGCCTGATTAGGAATGTTTCTCTTACATTGTCTTCCACTCCGTGCCTAGCGCTGCTATTTCCAATGCTAAATGATGACACATCCCTCCCCCCACCACACAATCACACACACACACACACACACACACACACACACACTCTTCCCTTTGATTGTCAGGTTTCTGGTTTATACACAGAAGCAGCGCTCACTCTGTGGCATCTGTAATCAAATGAGTCCCCAAGCACTTTCCATGAAAAGATTCTCTAAAGAGACCAGATGATCCTTCCGAAATTAATTCCAAATGCAGGCATTCAATCCTTCTATACTTATCATGCATAGATTTTGATTTGTCTGTCTGTCACAGGCTCACCTTATCTCATTTACATATTGCCACCCCCAAAAAAGACTTAAGACTACCTATCATACTGCTGGGGAGTGAGGTCACCCCTAGGGCATTGCGAAGAAAGTATCCTGGCCAAACACAATTTGGTCTTTATCTCTGATATATGATGAACAATTCTTTATGTGACTAGGGCAATCCGATTAGAATTGTGGGGTTTCCGAGACTGTCACAAGTTAGCTGTGTGTCAGAACCTCTAGGGGCAAATATTCTAAGAAGATAGCCTAAATCTCAAGTTCAAGAAGAGTATTGAAGTGTTGCACCTGCTAAGGATTAGAATGTTGTGAAAGTGCCACATTTTGGCTAAAAAAAAAATGCTTCAGAACTTCTGTCTTAACTCTGAGATTATTCTGTAGTTTATCCCTAAGTGATTTAAGAAACGTCTCAGTTATTCTCAAAGTATTTACTGCTAGTTTGATATGACAAATACCTAAAATAAAGGCTAGTAATTTTTTTTTTTTAAGGAAAAAGGAAAGATGCTTTTGTTAAATTCAGGCAGCAGGAAGAAAAAGTGTTGTGTCTCTGAATTATAATTAAGTAAAAGCTTATCATGTCTCTCATTCAGAAGCATTCTGATGAATGACAGTTTATGGAAGCATCAAAAAATTCAAGCAATGCAAATGCACAACTATGTCTATTTACAAGTTACAGATTATAAAATAACATACATGTTTTGATTGATTGTAGCTCAAAAGTCCAAATGTCTTTGAGAACAAAGCTAGCTCTGTATATCAGTCATTTACAAATATATGGTTCAGTTTCTATTTTCCTTCCATATTGATGAGGAAGAGCCCACAAGGAAGGCTGAGTGACAGCCTGATCTTTTAACAGGTACAGTCAGGGAGCTGGATTTGGATAATAGCACGAGAAACATTATCCTGAGCTAAGGCATTTTAGGACATATTTGCTTGTGGGTAATTAGTTTGGGTGCTGAGATCCTTCCATCCACATGAATCTGACTTATTTTTTTTTCTTCAAAATGTTTATTTATATGAAAAAAAGTCACATAGAAAAATAATGTTTACAGAAAAAAATAGCATTCAGATTCATAATCATTTTTCTACCACTGGGTATTTAAATGAGCTTCTGCCTTTATTACTATCTTTAAAATAAAACATTGGAATTATACAGTCTCAAAGATTCCATCCAACCCTAGCTTTTCAATTAAAAAAAAAAAAAAAAAGATCTTTCAATTCTCTAAGTTAGTCAATTAAGGTGGAATAGTAAGATAGTGGAAAGGAAAAGGAAGGGAAGGGTAGTATGGCCTGGTTCCAGGCTTCATGGGCCATGTGACACTTTGTATATGGACAGAATTTTTTTTTTTTTTAATTAATTTATTTATTTATTTTAGCTGTGTTGGGTCTTCATTTCTGTGCGAGGGCTTTCTCCAGTTGTGGCAAGTGGGGGCCACTCTTCATCACGGTGCGCGGGCCTCTCACTATCGCGGCCTCTCTTGTTGCGGAGCACAGGCTCCAGACGCGCAGGCTCAGTAGCTGTGGCTCACGGGCCCAGTTGCTCCGCGGCATGTGGGATCTTCCCAGACCAGGGCTCGAACCCGTGTCCCCTGCATTGGCAGGCAGATTCTCAACCACTGCGCCACCAGGGAAGCCCCAGAATTTTTTTTTTTATGTCTATTATTTCTTGCATTTCCAACAGTTATGATAAATCAAAAAGCATATTCTAGAAGTAGGCCTTTCCATGATGAAACACTTGATATTTTTGCATTTAAAAAAATGTCAGTGCTGTTTCATTTGACCAGCAATTAGCAGAGTTCAGTATCCTCTAGGCTTGTGTCAAAAGCACAGGTAGAAAGAAGGTAGGTCAAAAGATTAGGAGGAAAAAATATGGGAAATAGTAGCTTTGATTTTTATAACATTTGTGTTAGATTTTAATATGTCCTTTAAAGGTATCCCGTCAAGAAACCCATCTGGACCAGCATTATCCCCCTGGGGGAAGGTTGTATTGAGGTGATCAAGAATTATCTGTATAAATCCTGGGTAAATGACAAAAACAGAAGTTTTACTCAATATCAAGAACAATTAGAGAATTTCCATAGTATTTATATTTTTCAGTCAGAGAAGTTTGTATGTAGAACAGTGAGAGAGGATATATCTGATGTCTTAGAATACATTCTACATTGAATATTGGAAGTATAAATGACAACGACAGATAAATCACACCAGAGATAAAAGTCGCTAATGTACATATTTAGACAGGCACAAAATGACATGAATGGATGTAAAAATCACACATGGCTCGTTAGCCTTTTTAGTGAGAAGTAAGCACGTATGATGTTGACACAGTTTACTGTGTTTATTTTTTTTAAGTTTCCTTTATTGTGGAACATGTTTTCAGATGGACGTTGTGTGTGCTTATAGGGTGCTGTGATTACGCCAACAATGGACCATCCTATGTCAATGCAGCCAGCAAACATGATGGGCCCCCTGACACAACAGATGAATCACCTTTCGTTGGGCACAACAGGAACGGTGAGTTGAAGAGTTTGTTTCCTTTTATTTTCTTGGACTTCATCAATGTAAGGTGCAATACTCGCTGTTCTTACTGGCATCATCAGCAGAACTGGTTCTGCACCACTGACTAACATGCCTTTTAGGTCCCACTGTGAATAAACTGCCCTCTGCATGCACAGTTCCAGGGCACATTTACTCGCATTGACAAGGCTGAAGGTTCTACCGCATTGCATTTAAATTTGTGTTACTTCTGGTTCCTATGATGCAATGCACCAGGTGTGTCTATTTTAGACCTTGTAAATTAATACACTTGAGCCTAGTTTTTCTTTCCCAGATATTTACCACTTCAGCTCACAGCATCCCCAGGTTATTCACAAGACAGGGGTCCAACCTTGATTATGACTAATATTCAGGGCTTTTTATTTACTTTCAATGTTTAAAGCAACAAAAAGTAATTGAGAACCTCACATAATCAACTTATTCTAATCTTTCTTTTGAATATGTCAACATAGATGATGTTCAAAAAAGGAAAGGAATCTAATGTACCTGATTTTTTTTATAGGTAGGGATGTTTTTGATTAGCCATTATTTTTCCTTAGGGCACAAAAGTATATTCAGAAATGCCCATTGCAGCCTTGCTTTTATATCAACAAGGCAGTTGAAATCATTGGCAAACCTTTGTTTTTTAAAAAATCTTTTCAAAGACAGTTCCCCAAATGGTCAGGAGGGCAAATGTCTAATACAACATGGAATACTGCAACTTTATTAATTATAGAGAACAATGAAAAATGTCAAAACCAATATCCCATGTAACAGTTTTTATTTTTCATAAATGTTAATGTAGATAATTTTGTCATTTTTAAAGATGGAGAGAGGAAAACATGTATCTTCTTCTGAGTGAGACAGCTTTGATACTATAGAAAGCCTGATGGAGCCCTATTGCTTCTGTCTGTCCTTAGGAAGATAACATCTCCTGGTCTCAATGCCCCTCTCCAACCAGTTGAAGTAATGAACATGGAGATCTATGGGACCCCTTCAACCATATGCCTCTATGACTTTATGCCTATATGTCTCATAGTCACCACTACTGTGATTCTTCTCAGTTATGCTGGCAACATCTCCAAACATCTAAGTACACTAGGTACATTAGCTGTATATTGGAGATTTTACCTTAAAGCAATGGTTTGCTTGCTACATAGATGTGTTGACTCACAGGCTTTTGAGGATTTAAGAAGTTTCTGACATGTTCACTGAGGTCTCAGTAATCTGCTCTAAATAGGAGGAAAGTCTATATACCTAATGGAAAGAGTCCCATTGTTTCAATAAAGAAAGTTAGTTTTATGAACATAAACAAAGTACCCAGCTAGAAGGCCTCAGTTGCTGAACCTATAAAAAGCAGTTGGTGATACCTATGTGTCTGAAAGCTTAGACTAGATCAAATGATTCTTTAGGTCTCTGAACTAGACTTTTAAAAGTCATGTGTAAGACTATGTTTAATTTTACAGTGTGGTACAGCTAATTTTCATTAGAATTTGAAGATACTATTTCTATAGCTTTTAGCAATGTGTGAAGATTACCTGTAGTCACTTTTCTCATTTATTAATAAAGCAGATCCCAGGACAATATTGGAAGGCTTGAAGTTTCTCATGTCCCACTACTGATTTCCCTTTATATCTGCTTTCCCCTACTTAAATGATCACAAATTATGAATAAATGAAGTAATGCACTTTTACTGTATTGAATGACAATTTGTAATCTGATAAAGGAGGGAGTTCTAAGGCAAAGCATAAAAAGAAACACTTTATAAATTCTACTCATTTGAATCAAAAGCAAAGCCAGCTGACTTACTGGAATTCAAATTTGGAGGAAACTAGGAAAAATATGACCTAAGTTAATTGAGAATATGACTGAATCCTTTAAGAAATTGAAAAATAAGCTCAATTATATAGAACAGTATCAATAAGAAATACTTATTGATTCAATAATGTCTATTATGACTAGTGTTTGAGCATTTTCAAAAAGGATACATTTATACAAGACCACAAATTTTGCCCAGCTGGTAATAGCCAAATTATTCAATAATGATATATCCCCTTTTCTTTCTCAGAAAGCAAAAGTTTTAAGCATGTGGCTTATATTTAACATCAAATTTCTTCTAGCTTTTTTAAAAATTATTTTCCTCCTTCACATTTGTACTAATGCTTAAAAACATTATAAGCTTTATGTAAATTGATGTTTTGCAAAGGTTTAAAGTTTCATAAGGTTCTGAAAAGGCAGAGAGAAAACAGTATTAATTTGTAGATTTATTCAACAAAATATCACTGACAATGTTGAGTGTCCAGCAGGAAGTTATACTTTTTTCTTAAACTGTCACTCTTACACTTTGATATAATATCATAGATTCATTTTATCTGAATTTTTGATTGGCATTTGGAGTGGCTCTTATTGATTCTTTTGATTCTTTTAATCAGATTTCACCACCTTATTAGATCTTTTCAACACACTTTATCCATTGCTGGGAAGGTGGCCTGGTATCATGGAAAGAACAGTGGGTGTTGAATTTGAGTTTAAAGCCTGGTTCTGCTCCCTTATTAGCTGTGCATGTTTAGGCAGGTTACTTGACCTCTCTGAACTTTTATTTCCTCTTTTGCAAAGTGGGAAAAGTAATGTTTATATCCCAGGGGTGTTGTGAGTGTTAATGGCATGAGATATGGAAACCTTCCAGTTTTTCAAGATAAGCTACTTGGATTTTAATGGGAAATCTCCCTATGTTTGAATATTGGACCCAATTTTCCTAAGAGCTGTCAGTTTGTGACTCCTGCCCAAGGTTTTCCTGGTCCTCCTCTGATCTCTCTGGCCATTGCTTCTTTTCTTTCTTAGGCTGCTAAATAAGTTTTTAAACGTACTTCTCATTCATACATGATTTCCTTAACAAGCTCCTCCACTTCGATGGTTTTGAACTCTGCCTTCTATGCCGAAGACTCTTATATCTGAGTCCTCAGGGCCAACCTTGTCTTAGAATTTTAGACCATTTTAGAATTTTAGTCATTTGTCCAACCACTTGCTAAATATTTCCACGTTGACTCTCCCTCTGACATCTCGAAGTCAACACGACCCAAACTAATCTCATGAGCTTCCCAAGCTTTCTCCCCACTGACCCTTCCTCTTATAGGGTCCTGCTCCTGTTCCCTCTCAAGCTGACCCCATGACCACTCACCCGGGGAGTCCAACACTACACTTAGGACCCAGTGTAGACCCTTTCCTTCTCAATTCCCACCACATACAGTTACTATTCAAGTCCCATAGACATCTGGCAAATACATCCCTTCCTTCATATTCTAGAGTCTCTTCCCTGGGCCTCATTTGATTAACTGTAATAGTCCCCTAACTGTTCTTCCTGTTTCCCACCTCAATTTACTCCAGTCTGTTCCCCGCCATATTGCCACAGCCAGTCTAAAACTCTCAGACCATGTCTCTCTCCTACTATAATTTTCCAGAGGCTTTCAGACATCTGAGCTCACTGAAATTCTGCAAAACAAGGTGTGAACAAGTCAAGATTAAGACAGGAACCTCAAGTCCAGAAATAGTTTCCAAGGGCAGAGCAGAGAGATCCAGGGAATAACCAAAGTAAGCAGGGTTCAGGGCTAATGGGTCCTGGAGCTAGATTAGAATTTTCCATCTTCAGAAGGGGTGCCTTAGGTCATACGCTATGTCCCGCTTTCTTTTCTAAGATCCCTGAGTAAAGGAAGTGTACAGAGCCAAAGCCTCTTTTTCATCTTCATAAAATTAGATGTATTTGGTCCCCCATGACCCCACATTTTGAAAGGGATGCCTTGTAGGTTAATTAACCATTCTTTGCCACCTCAAATGTTTATCGTTCAATTCTTTACCTATTTTTAAGCTGGACAGAATCTGCAGGGCTTAAAAGAAATGAATTTTATGCAAGCAGTATAACGGTTTTATTCCAGGGCTCTGCTGACCTTGAAGAAGTTTCTAGCTTTTCTGCTTTTGTTTATTTTTTGTCACAGGATTCCCTCAAGGACCAAAGCCCTATTATGCATAATTTCTTATCAGTCTATTGTAAGCTTTAGCAGAAACCACTGGGGATTTTACTGTGTTATGAGAACCTCCAAACTGCATGACAATCTGGTTTTACAAGTTTCTTATCTCCTTTTCATTTGTTCAGTTGGTGGTCACCAGTGGCTTACAATGTCACCAGATTCTGTTGAAAGAAATAAAAAGTTTTTGTTCTGCAGGCTCCTTATCTGCAGTTCTGTTTGTGTCTCCAGACCACTGGTGATTTGTGACATCATTGGATTCTGGTGGTGTAACCATAGCCGCTCACAGAGATAATCTTGTAATTGTTCTTGACTTGTTCAACATAGTTCTCTCACAGTTTTCAGTAGCACCATCCCTCCTGTATTGCTTTGAAATTCTGATGGTATCAGGTGAAAATCCTGAATTATTCATTTTGCTTAGAGATTGTCTATTTTCAGCTATTATCCAGGAATATAAGTATTAAGGCAGAGTGATAAAAACCAATACATGATGTTAAATGGACTCATGATTAGGAAACAGTATCATAAATTCATAAGTGGTCATGAGTACATCTCCTGAAATGTTTTTTCAGGAAAAAGTATCAATCAATTAAAAATGGTTAAATACAAGAAACAAAATATAGATGAAAGGGAATAGTTTTTTTAAATTTATTTAGTCTTGTTGTAAGATAAGTGAATTTTTGAAGTTAGTCTTACAATATAAACAATAAACAAGTAGGCATTAAGTGAAAGTCTAGTATTATGAAAGTTTATTTGCAAATAGTAAGCTTTTGCTGTTTAAAAAATAGATTCTGAATTCCAATAAATTAGCAAAAAATACAAAAGTCCCAATGTATAAAATGCCAAAGAACATGAACAGATAGTTGATAAAGGAGGAAATAGAAAGCCAAAAAACATATGAAAAATGATCAACTTAACAGTAAATTAATCTAATACACACACAGACACACACATATAACCCATTAAATAAAGTTATTAAAATAATACACATTGCTGATGAAGGTGTGGGGAGATATACATTCTCAAGCATGGATAGTGTGATGGTAGGAATCCAAATTTGTGAAAGTGTCAACTGGATAGCAGGGTGGACCTGCAAGACATTTAAAAAATAGCTCTATTCCCCGACCAAATAGTTATAGTTTTGAAGACCTATTCTCTGGAAATATTCTAGAATAACAGAAAATATATCTTAAAAATATTCAGCCCAGTATTCTTTATAATGTCTAATAAGGAAGATTAAATAAATCATAATCCATCCATAAACTAGAATGTAATGCAGCATGAAGTTATAAGTGTATAAAATAATTAGGAAGGGATTAACTATCATGTTAAATCAAAAGAGCAGGATGTAAATTTGCATGTGTGGAGTATCGTATCAACTATGAAAAAATATTTATGAAATAAGGCTGTAACAAGTACAAACAAATGTGATGGTTTCTAGATGATGGGATTAGGGATAATTTCTATTTTAATCATGGTACTTTTCTACATTCTCCAAGAATTCAACAATGAGCATGATTTTTTTATAAATTTTAAAATGTTATAAATATATTCTTGGAAAATGACTAGTGTCACGGTCTTGTTTGTTTGTAGTAATAATGTGTGCTTAGTTTTTTAAAAGATAATCAGAATTACTACCAGTATTAATGAAATATTTGGAGACCCCTTGAAAATGATTTTATATATTCTAGATTTGGGGATTATAATCAAGTCACTAGTGCACATACCGGTTGTGAGAAACAGAATAACTTATGCCTAAGGTTTACTTGCATTTGAATCTTTGATCAATGCTTGCTTGGCTGGCCTTGCATTGTTCAAGTTCTAATCTATCTTTTCACACACCATTCACTCATGGGAGAGTGATCAACATTGTCCTTTTGTGGCAAGGAGATGAAATGGAGAAATTTGTGATAGTCCAAATTAAGTTACCAAGTAGGTGGAAGAGTGAAGTTTGAGGTTTTAGTTTTTAAAATGGAATAATGATCATACGAATGGAATGAGGGTCATGCAAAAGCATCCTTTTAACCATGTTTGGGCAGTTTATTTGAATATGAGCAATACCCGGTCCCTTTTACACAGTTTACCCCTCCAAGGGGAGCTGGAACTCGATTAGAACTTCCCATTTTTAGAAGTCGGTCCATGTCCCACTTTCCTTTTTTAGATCCCTGGCTAAAGAAATGATATTAAGCCAAAGCCTCTTTTTCATCTTTAAAAAAGCAGTTATATTTGGTCCCACATCACCCCAACTTTTGAAATGGATGTCATGTTGTTTAATTAACCTCGATCTACAATTTGCCACCTCCGATTTTATGACACTTTGGAAAAAGACAGCAGCCATCTGTTGAATAGATTCTGTTCTATTGATCTGTGTCCTCACGATACCAGCACACGAAGCTCCTTGGCCTCGACCACTGGGGACAGAGCCCGAGATGAGTGGTCAATAACAAAATTCTAGCTTCAAAACATGTCAGCCTCCATAGAATTTGGGAATGTGCAAATTTTTCATTTATCTCTTTTGAAATTGTAGTTATTTCTTTTGTTCTCCAGGACTGGGGTTTCATATTGCACTTTGGTCCCCTTCCTGACGGGCCACTTTGTAGAACTTTTGTGTCAGCCAAAGAGGGTACATATTGCAAGTTGATGACCCAAGGGAGGGACCAAAGTTATGAAAGATGAGGAAGATGACAATACTCTGGGACAGATGATGCTGTCCTTGCGGGTCACACGGGGCCTAACGACACGTCCAGAGTGGTGGTTGTGGGGACCGTTGTGTCAACTGTCAACTGTCAAGGGGTCATAGTGCCTCCTTGAGTGCTTGAAGGCAGGAGCCTTAGGTACCATGTGACATACAGTGGGCACTTCCAAGTTTTAGAGCTAAAATTCTATTTTATTTTCTTTTGTACTTCATTGCATTCTTTCTCATGCTCTTTTCATTCAAAGATTCAGTCCCAAGACAGGATTATGATACTCCACCAGCTGTTGTGTCAGGTAGGAAAATTCTAATTCCTTTAAGACTTGATTGGATGGGAGAGAGGGAGCTTGCCTGGTTTTTCTCCAAAACTCTTTAAAGCAGTGATTCTCAAACAGTGATTCTAAGCAGGCATTTCAATTTCAGTTCCGGGGTGGGGGTTTAGCATATGTGGTTCAAAAAAGGATATTTAATATTCCAATCCAGTTTTGTGTATGGAAAATAAATGTGTTGCTTTTGAAATAAAAAGTAAAAGCTCAAAGACTTTTGGTCTATGAAGGATACACAGAAAATTGAGTCTATGTTCTGTGTATCAGTAATTCTTAGTGTTGGAAGCGTTCATTAGACTTTCTGGGAAATTGGAGAAGAATACTTGTGTTTATCGAAAGAGGGCACAGATGAATAAAAGTAGTTTGAGAAGCACTGCTTTAGAGACCGGAATTCCTCTGAAATCAGAAAATCATCCCATTTTGCTTGCTCTGCACCCACCGTAGTGTCTGACACATAGTAGGTACTCGATATAATTGTTGAATGAATCAAAACTTCAAATTTGTTCCAAAAATGGTGTTTTGGATATTGAAAGAAAATCTGCCAATGTTCCATTTGTACAACAAAGTGGCAGAGGTTGGTTTGAGAATTCGTTAGTGTCTCGAGCATTTTAATTAGCAATATTGAAGTAGTTTCATAAAATCCAGTGGTGCAGTTTGTCACAGAGTATACATATGTGAAGACATGAGTTTTAATTTTGAACAGCACGGATCTTCTTGTGCTTTCGTCTTGATTTTGCATTTTGGTTTCTTGCAAAGAGGAAAATGGGCACAAGTTTTCATTTTTGTTGATTTTAACTAAATAAAATACTGGCAGCATGAAGGGCTTTGAACTCTTTAATCCTTTGATGTGTCAGATGATGAGGACATAAAATCTAAACCAAGAAAGGGCACTGGAGAGAGAGCAAGAGACAAAGGCCAGAAACAGAATGGGAGAGCCCAGAGAGCAGCAGAGTCTGGCAACTGAATGATGGTTTTCAAGCAGAGAACATCGTGTTCTTGGGCCACCTGGTTTGCTTGACCCAGCATCTTCAGGGTAATCCTTTTCTCATGTCTTGTGGACTTGTTTAATTATGCTCATGGCTGAATACTCCTCTTAGAAGTTCAGTTGAGAAGCAATGAGTTAGCTTTCAGCTGTGAAGTTACTTTGGTCCTCCTGGAAATCTCTATAAGTTGTCATTAATGAAAATACCACTTATCTTTCCCCGAAGTGTATTACCTGTCATATCTTCATGTGCCTGTTTTATCTAGGATATGGGACTCCTGGGAAGATGCTTTCTCTAACGTATGTAGCCTTTACTTTGTTTACCATGTGGCATCTTTGTTTAACAAGAGGCATCTATTCTTAATAATTTGCCAATATTGATAATAATGAAAGACACAAAATGGAACTTTCCTTCAACTAGGTTTTCTGATTTCACTTTCAAGAACACAATGGAAAAAGCAATGAAAACATTAAAAGCACTTACTAGATGTGTGTCATGGGTCAGGCTCTACACAAATCAATGGTGGCAGAACATCTGGTGGCAAATCTGGACTCAGAGTTCCCACCTAATTCCTTAGTCAGGCGCCACTGAGAGTCCTTGAGCAGAGAAATGACTTGATCAAAGCAGTGCTTTGAGAAACTTAATCTAGCAGTTTGGTGTGTGCTTGAGGAATAAGACACAGTAATTACGTAGAACATTTAGAAAGCTCAAATATGATATCACTAAACTAAAATAAGTGCTAAGACCCCAGTGGAATACAAAGGGACTAAAATAGAAGTGACAGGAAAAATAACACTTTGGGAGATTTTACAGTTGTTTTCCCCTTACAAGATTGAGTTGGTGGTTTGACATGTTATAAATTTGCACAGACTTCTTTGGTCTCTTTAGTCCATCTCTAAATGAAAATAGACTTGCCTTCCTAAAATGTTTGTGACTTATCTGGTGGGCACAACTTGAATAACATTTGAAAAAATAACATATCCTTTGCCAAACCCTTGATCAGATCAGGAAAGTGAAACAGGCATAAAGTATTGTGATATCCTCTTCTCATGTCTCCCAATATGCCAGTGTTGGACAACTCCAATAGTAATCGATTCTTGGCCATTGTAGGAGCCAACTAAACTGCCATGATGTATCGGAGTTTGAGATATCTCCGTGGTAATCTACAGAAACAAAACCCAACCTAATTCTGTTCGATCAATATATCAAACATTTTTTGACCACCCTCTGAGTGCTGGGCACAACACTGAAGTACTAGAGATACAAAGATGAATAGAAAATGGACCATTGGTTAAAAAATATATATGATGGTCTAAATTAATGTTGTTGTTGTTGATGATGATGATGTTGAAATGTATAAAGTATGGAGGAACTAAAATTTAGAATCTACGATGAAGATTGGGAACCCTCAGGAATAAAGTGAATTCTGAGCTTGATGTGGAAGGATGAATATGAGTTTACCAGTTGGACAAGAGTGGGAAATGTACATGAGGTGAATGGGACAGGAAATGAAATTCTATGGGGTGATTAGATGACAGCAAGTTATTTGGTATTCTTGGGGCAAAACATCACAATGGCAGACACTGAAGGTGATCTCAGGGTAGTCAGGGTAAATCTGATTTTAGGCAAGAACTCTTTCCTCTTTGAGCCACATGCCACCTTGTTCTTTTAGTTATTCAAATAGTATTTATTGGGAGCACACTTTGTGACAATCACTGTGTTGGGTGCCAGGGATACAACTTCCTTCTAAGAACCTAGGGTCCAATTAGGAAGTTAGGCACAAACAAGTGATTACAAGTTTGTAAAATCTTCAATAAGATGCCTGAGTTCAGAATCTACTGTGTCACTCGCTAGTTGTGGAACCTTGGGAAAATTATGTAACTTCTCTGTAGCTTGGATTATTTATCTGAGGAAATATTAATTACCTCGTAAGGTTGTTGTGAGCATAGATGAGTTAAGATATGTAGCCTGCTTAGCACAGGTTCTGGCATCAAATAAGTGCTCAAATGTTATTAGCAACAGCTATGCTAATCATCCTTGTTACAAGGTGCTATTGGGGACACAAAGAGAAAACTGACCCACGGTAGGAGTCAGAGAAAGTGGAAGAAACCTCTGAATGGAGACATAAGGACACGTGGGAATTAGCCAAGTGAAAAGTAAATTGGAGGGGGGAGTTTCAGACTAACAGGGCAGCATGTACAAAGCTGATGGTTAGCAGGATATGGCAAATTCGGGGAACTACAGATGGTTCAATAGGACAGGGATGCATAAAGAGAGATGAGAGTAGAGAAAACAATCCTGGACAAATAAGGTGGAGCAATGTCACCAGCTATGGTAGCTGGGACTCCATCCTGCTGGCAATAGATGTAAACTAAAAAGTTTAAGTTGGAGAGTGACATGATCACTCTGGATATAGGTGGAGAATGCACTGGAGAGAGACAGAACTGGAAAACGGGGACCAGGACTCAGGAGTTCAAGCACAAAATCAAGTTGGCATGTGCCCAAGGTGTGCAAATAAGAATGGAGAGTTGACAAATTTGACAAATTTGAAAGAGGTAGAATACACAGGACTTAGTAACTCACTGGATGTCACAGTAGAAGGAGAGGAAAGAGTTAAAGGTAGCTCTTAAGTTCCTAGCACTCAATGGCCTGAGGTATCATTTGCTGAGCTCTGAACCAGAGGAAAGAGAATCAAATTTGGCAGGAAAGAGTTTGAGTGCAGTGTTGTACACATTGAGTTTGAGATGTCTGTGAGGCATCCAAATAGAGATAATCAATAAATATTTGGATGTCTGTTTCTGGAGCTCATAAGACAGCTCTTAGGTAGAAATGGATTTTGGAGTCATCATCATGGAATTAACTCATGTCACCCAGAAAATGTGCTTCGACTGAAGAGAAGTAGGCCGATCCTTGAAAATAAAGAATGGGCAGAAAAAGGAACCTAAAGTAAAGATTGGAAAAGATAACTATAGACATAAAAGGAAAATCAAGAGTGTGAGGTTTCCAAAGACGCCAAAGCAAGAGAGGGTTTCAAGAGAGGCCAGTCTATTAAGATGAGTTTTGAAAAGAAGCCATTGGATTTCGTGACACAGAGGTCACTAGCCACTCTGATAGGGCAGTTTTAGGGAGAAGAGCAAGACAGTGAATGTCCTATGACAAAGTGGATGTAAAAAGTGTCAGACCTAACAAAATTGGCTTTGAAGAGGAGAGACAATAATAACAGAAAATGAATGGAGAAGGGACCTGATCGATTGACTAATTTTTTTTTTAAGATGGGAAATGTTTGGTCATGATAGGAAGAAGCCAGGAAAGAGTTCTAATGGTTGAAGATGTAATTCATACAGGGGATGACTGATAGAACAAGGTCATTGAGGAAGCCAGACATCTCCTCTAGGAATGCAGGAGGACAGGAGGAAAGGACAGTGCGCCTGCATGTAAATTTGTAAGCATACGAGTAGGAAGTCAAATGTAGGGTTTCCTACATGATAAATACTTTTTTTGTTTGTTTGTTTTAATTTTTTTAATTGAAGTATAGTTGATTTACAATGTTGTGTTAATTTCTGCTGTACAGTATAGTGATTCAGTTATACATATATATATATATACATGTATATATTCATGTATATATACATGTATATCCTGTGATAAAACATCACAGTATATTGAATATAGTTCCCTGTGCTATACAGTAGGACCTTGCTGTTTATCCATCCTATATATAATAGTTTGCCTCTGCTAATCCCAACCTCCCACTCCATCCCTGCCCCCAACCCCCTCTCCCTTGGCAGCTACAAGTCTGTTCTCTATGTCTGTAAGTCTGTTTCTGTTTCATAGATACGTTCATTTGTGTCTTATTTTAGATTCCACATTTAAGTGATATCATATGATATTTGTCTTTCTCTGTCTGACTTACTTCGCTTAGTATGATCATCTCTATGATACTACTTGTTTTTTTGTGTGTGTGTGTGAAGTATTAAGTGCCATCTTCTGAGAGTGAGTGGGAATGGCATGGTAAGGGACTGAAGGAGAACAGAGATTTGGAAAAAGAAAGCCAACTAGCAATACACAGGAAGCTTGAGGGGCAGCCCTGGGGGGCCATTGGAAGCTACAGACTATGGATTTTTGTTATACCAGTCTGTGAGGATGTTTGATTTTTCACTGTAGTGATCAGTAGCCAAGAAGGCAGACAGGTGGATTAATCCAGGGCTAAGGTTTCACTGAGTGGAGTGAGAAAAGGGGCAATGTGTGCTGACATTGGCAAGAGAGTTACTGAGTGACAAACTAGTTTCCAGGATGGATAGAAAAAGAAAAGAAGGCAGTAGAGTGTGGGAGAAAAGGAGAAAGCAAGGAAGATAGAGACTAGAGATCTCAACAAGGTGTACGAAATGGTCAGAAGTACAATACTTAGATTTAAGAATGTGGATAATGAACTAATATTTCTCAGCAAAGTCAAGGTCATGGGAGCAGACGGCCAAAGTGGACTTGAGGTGAAGGTGACGGAGGTTAAGGAAGTTCATCAATATGAGCATAAGAAGGTGCTATTTCAGTGGGGTATTTTTGTACATCTAGATTTTGTTTTGTTGATTTGGTTTTTGACACTAATAAGATGTGGGCTAATCATCAGGAAGAATGTCCCCAATAGAGGGGATCACTGATAGAACATATTTCTGGAACATGTTACAAAGACACTGAAGACTTGACCTCACAGAATGTTTAAGAATCAAGTTTTTTTTCTGGAACGTTTGGAATATACATCTAATTAAAGGCAGGAAAGTATATCAGAGTATTTTTCAGAGTGTGATTTGGGTATCACCATGATACTTGAAGTGATTTTAGAAGTATAGGAACCAAAACCTTTTATTTTGACTTCAGCAGCTGTAGAGTTACTTTAATGTGAATTTGAATTAAGTTCGTCAAATGCATGGCTGAAGATCTCTTTGCTTAGGAAAAGTCTAAGGTGAATAGTTAAACAGTGAATACATTAAAAAAATAATAATGATAATAATTCAGGAAGGATAGAGCTAAGGCCAGAGTGGTGATGTCCAGAGAAAGTGGTTGAGGTTTGGGAGATGGGGGTCTCTGATTTATTTCCTCTCTCCTCTCCAAGTCTCTGCTACACCTTATCCAGCTCATTTCAAGGACAGAAAACAGGAAGTCCGGAACTACCCTCCACATTTTCATGCAAAATCACGAGTCTATTCTCTTTTTAGTGTTTCTTTTCCATACAATGATAACTCTTTAGAAGATCCTCCTATTTGAAAATGAAAAGTAAAACATCATTTTTTTTTCTGTTCATAGTTGGATTTTATGAGAAACATATGAAAACTACAGATAAATGTTGTCAAATGTTTATCTCAGTTGCTTTGAACTTAATTTCCTAGATGGGCATCATGATGAAATCAAGCAAAAGACCACCATGGACAGAGAACGAACTGAAGTAGAACCAAAATTCATTCTCCTTTTCTGAAAACCTTAGAATTCAGAATTTGAATCTGTGTTTGGAAAAAATGAAACAAAGGACCAAAAATACATTGACAGCAACCCATAGAACTTCTGAACATACTTTCATCCTCTGCCATATTCCTTCTACATACTGGCTAAAATAGGTTGAAAAGAGTCAATCTTATCATCAGTACAACTTTAGGACAAGAATGAAGTCTTCACCATGGTACTTGCCCTGATTCAGACAAAATTCACTGTTAAACTTATGCAGTTTTTTCCACATTGTTTTGCTAGTCAATAATACCAGTTTGCGTTGGAAAGCCTCCCTAATTTGGAAATCGGTGATGCTCTACCAAAGATTTGGTTGAAACCCATCTTTGTACTAACCCTTCTTGAGTGGGTATTACTTTATAAAACTCTTCCATAATTTGGCAGGGACGAGGGGTGATGTTTAAGCTACTTCGAAGAGCAAAACCATTTTTCAAACGGGGGGGTGTTTAAGCTACTTCAAACCATTTTTTAAGCTCTAAACATTGGTTTTCGTGGATACCATGAGCTAATTACAAATGATCTCCATCTCTTAATTAAAAATTAGGTCCATTAGTACCTCCAATTAGCTACAATTAGCCATTAAGTTGTATTTACTGTAAAAGACCTGACACAGAGTTATATGTGCTCCCACAAGCCATGCATGAAAATCAGTTTCATTTCTTTGCTCAGATTCTGTGCATCTACTTTGATTACCAAACTGCGTTTGTTTAAATGTACTAATTAATTGATTTTTTTTCTTTTTAATAAGTTCAATAAGGAGACTTTGTTCTACTTATTATTCATTCATTCGACTAATATTCACTGAGCTCCTAGAGTGCTACAAGGAACCAAGGCTAGACGGTATAAAATAGAGATACATCCCTTGCCTTCAAAGAACATAGATTCTAACAGCAAAGGACAGAGTTACAAAGAACTGTCACAAAACACAGCATGTGACAGATATCCTAAGAGCAGTACAGAGAGCGGGACTTTGTACAAGCATTTGACACACAGGCCTGTGCATGCTGTTACTGTCATCCTGCTGGTACATTTGTATTGTTCACTACATTCCAGAAATGAAGTTTTAAAAGACTTTTCCTGTGGGACCACAGTTTTTAGTGCTCTATTCAAGAAACTGTTAACTAAAGAGAACTTATGCAAATAGTCTTTTCTGATATATAAACATCACTGTTACTTAGCCCAGTTTCTTTTTTCTGGGGTGGAGGGGGAGCGGAGCATGGGATAGGAGGATACAAAATCCTATGCCTTACCTTCTAATCCAGCGAGTTTTTTTCTTTCTGTAAAGGTCCAGAAGTAAATATTTTAGGCTTTGCCAGACATTGGCTCATGTCACAACTACTCTTGCCTTTCAGGATGAAAGCAGCCACAGACCATGTGTAAATGGATGAGCATGGCCACATCCCAATAAAACTTTATTTATAAAACAAGGCAGCAACCAAGATTGGCCTGTGGGCTACGGTTTGCCCACCTCTGCTCTCATCAATGCATTTTCCTAAGTATTCCAAATTAAATACTATTCCTGACATTCCTTATAATAAGAGCATGAAGTTCTTTTCCTTTAAAGCTAGCAGTGGTGTGTGTGTTTTTAATTTCATGAAAGGCAGATGAAATGTCAGAAAGGCAGAGGTGGAGAGATGGAAATGAGGACTGAGAGAGACACTTCTTAGCGTTTTACTTTGCACAGCATGATTGATTGTAGTTCCGAAGTATGAAAACACTTTCAGTATATTTATATTTTTCATGTGCTCAGCCTATCTTCGTTTTCTGGGATGTATCTGTATGTGCCAGCAACAGAGGATTATCTACCAGGAAAATCAATAGATATTCTGTTAATATCCCCTTGGCAGCCTTTAGAATTCTGTACTTTTAGCAATTTAGGGAAAAGGTAAAAGATACCTCATCTCAGTAGATTTGTAGTAAAAATGTATTTTGCATCTTTGTTCCTCCACCTGGGCTGGTACTGTTGTTGCTGCTCTGGTTGGTTTGAGTCTACTGAAGTTGTGCTTGATCTGTCGGCGCTAGTGACTGTGTTGCCGGGTGACTGCGTCCTCTGAGCATTGTGTTCTGCTTGGCGCACACATCCAATGGAAAGGCAACATCCACAGTGTCTTCTCCGTGGTGGAATCCTTCAGTGGGTGGCAGCAATGGGCTTAGGGCAGCCACGGCCGCCACACACGTGTCCTGAGTACTTCAGTCATCTGTAAAAGGCAGTACCTACGTAAGGGTGACAGAGAAAGAGAGCATTTTCAAGACAACAGCAGATTTTAAAGGAAGCTAACTGCATGTGCAGGCATCAGCCCATCTGGCGCTAACACCACATTGTTCCCTTTTTAAATCAACTGCACAAAGTGGGCACTTGAGGTTCCTGTCGGAGAATCCAACCATGAGTTGACTACGATGCAGCCCTTGCCAAAGGCATGCTTGAGACCCCTGACACTGGAGAGAGACTGCCTTGCAGACACGCTAACATTTCTCTAGACTCTATGTTAAATTGGTTTATCAGATAGCAAAATACCTGAACCATATAATTGCACATCCCTGTAGAAATGCTTTCTCAGGGTGAATTTTAACATTTTAACCTCTTCTTTCTTAGACAGGTGATATATGACACACACATTTAAGCAACATCTAGCTTTTTTAAGATGCCACAGTGGATGTAATTATCCATTATTTTACCCAGCATCCTTTATAAAGAAACAAATGATGAATCGCTCCTTGAGTTCAGTGCCTCGGCAAGTATCTCTCTCCATATGAGCGGATATACTTCTTTTGAACTGGCAATGTAAAATGCATAACTTAGTCTATTTCCCTTTGGCCTTGGTTGTCAGGACAGTGGGAATCAGATGTACTACATTGCAAACTTTCCTGGTATACCATGTTCTCTCTCTTGCCCTCAACTGTTTGTTGATTTGCTGGTGTTTTTCATTGTACTTTTTAATACAGTGCTTAATTTTATAAATCCCTCACAAATTCCACTTGGAAGCACGAAAGCTCTAATTCCTGTGGTAAAAAATAAAGGAAACAAATGCTAATGGGCTCAGGGAAGTTTGTGTGCTCTAAAGTCTCGGTGGAAAGATAAAATGAAAGATGATCATGATTATGCGTTGATCTGACAGAAAAAATTGCCAGCAGGCACTGTTTTTGTTCATTACACATGCAACTCTGGATAGGAATAAGTATGGTATAATAATTGGAAATGGCTTTTAGAGTCAAGAGTATGTATGTGATTCCTGGTCTAACTAGTTAATAATTATTTAGCAATGACAGCCACTTAAATTTTCTGAAGCTAACTTTTCCTCTCTTTACGTGTAGATAATAATGCATTAGCATCTCTATATGTGTATTAATAGAAGGATTTATTGAGATGACACAGATAAAGTACCTAGTAAGTGCCTGACTCATAATAGATATTAAATTATTATTGAGCCTTCTTTTCCTCTTCCTTTCCTCACATTCAGGGAAGTGTGTTAGGAATTTTGAAGTGTCACTAACCTTACATTTACATGATAGATGGACTGAACCAAAATAGTATTTTAAAATAGACTTTCCAAACTCAGTATCTAAAAATAGAAGAAATATTAAGGGGTTTAAATGTGTATCTTCTCTATTGGCTGAACTATTATAATATTATTAGCTGAATTAATATAATAAATAAATTATAAAGCTTTTTTAACAAGATGAAAAATAATCTTCTTAATGGAAGGTGAAAAAAGGTGACAAAAGTAAATAATCATTAGGATTCTGGGTCCTAAAACATACATATGAACAGAAGCTAGAAGAGAATGCATAAAATGATTATCATAAGTGCTTTTAATTTTTTTTCTAAACTTCTAGACATGTTGCTTTGCAGCTTGTATAATTTACTAGAATTTTAACAGCACAGTCTCTGAATATACATAATTTTAGTCTTTTAATATACATAATTTTATGTATGTATACATACCTAATTTTAACAGCACAGTCTTCAAATATACATAATTTTCTTTCATTTATTTTTTACCATAGGAATTAGAGCTTTTGTGTTTCCAAGTAGAATTTGTGAGGGGTTTATAAAATTAAGCACTGTATTAAAATGCACAATTTATATACCGGGGAAACATGAATATATTACTGTGAAGATGAGGATTATGGTGATTGTGATGATTATATTGGTGGTAGTGGTAGCAGTGGTGACCTCTAAAAATGTCCCCACTTCCATTCATTATATCTCAACCCTATGGCATTTAAGGCAGAATTACAAGAAACATATCTTTCTATAGAGGTGGCATAGAATTTTTGAGCAATTCTGTTGTCTAAAGTCACTGTTTGAATCAACTATACTTCAATAAAAAAAAAAATTAAAAAATAATAAAGACTATTTTTTTGGGGGGGGGATATATATATATTTTTAAACATCTTTATAGGAGTATAATTGCTTTACAATGGTGTGTTAGTTTCTGCTTTGTAACAAAGTGAGTCAGTTATACATATACCTACGTCCCCATATCTCTTCCCTCTCACCCTCCCTATCCCACCCCTCTAGGTGGTCACAAAGCACCGAGCTGATCTCCCTGTGCTATGCGGCTGCTTCCTGCTAGCTATCTATTTTACGTTTGGTAGTGTATATATGTCCTTGCCACTCTCTCACTTTGTCACAGCTTACCCTTCCCCCTCCCTGTATCCTCAAGTCCATTCTCTAGTAGGTCTGCGTCTTTATTCCCATCTTGCCACTAGGTTCTTCATGACCATTTTTTTTTTTTTTTTTAGATTCCATATATATGTGTTAGCATACGGTATTTGTTTTTCTCTTTCTGACTTACTTCACTCTGTATGACAGAGTCTAGGTCCATCCACCTCACTACAAATAACTCAATTTCATTTCTTTCTATGGCTGAGTAATATTCCATTGTATATATATGTGCCACATCTTCTTTATCCATTCATCTGTTGATGGACACTTAGGTTGCTTCCATGTCCTGGCTATTGTAAATAGAGCTGCAATGAACATGTTGGTACATGACTCTTTTTGAATTATGGTTTTCTCAGGGTATATGCCCAGTAGTGGGATGGCTGGGTCGTATGGTAGTTCTAGTTTTAGTTTTTTAAGGAACCTCCATACTGTTCTCCATAGTGGCTGTATCAATTTACATTCCCACCAACAGTGCAAGAGGGTTCCCTTTTCTCCACACCCTCTCCAGCATTTACTGTTTGTAGATTTTTTGATGATGGCCATTCTGACCGGTGTGAGATGATATCTCATTGTAGTTTTGATTTGCATTTCTCTAATGATTAATGATGTTGAGCATTCTTTTATGTGTCTGTTGGCAATCTGTATATCTTCTTTGGAGAAATGTCTATTTAGGTCTTCTGCCCATTTTTGGATTGGGTTGTTTGTTTTTTTGATATTGAGCTGCATGAGCTGCTTGTAAATTTTGGAGACTAAGCCTTTGTCAGTTGCTTCATTTGCAAATATTTTCTCCCATTCTGAGGGTTGTCTTTTCATCTTGTTTATGGTTTCCTTTGCTGTGCAAAAGCTTTTAAGTTTCATTAGGTCCCATTTGTTTGTTTTTATTTCCATTTCTGTAGGAGGTGGGTCAAAACGGATCTTGGTGTGATTTGTGTCATAGAGTGTTCTGCCTATGTTTTCCTCTAAGAGTTTGATGGTGTCTGGACTTACATTTAGGTCTTTAATCCATTTTGAGTTTATTTTTAAGACACTGTTATTTTTATGTGAATTAATTATCCACCTATCAGAAGGTGCATCTCCACAACCAAGTGACTGCCGCCTTTAACATTTTTCTTATTGAAATCACATTTCAAGTGATATATATTCTGTTCCTTGCATATAGCACTTGGAATAACCTAAAATCTTCCCAGTTTTTTTGGTTTTTTTAATAAATTTATTTATTTATTTTTTTGGCTGCGTCAGGTCTTTATTGCTGCACACGGGACTTTCTCTAGTTGTGGCGAGCGGGGGCTACTCTTCGTTGCGGTGCATGGGCTTCTCATTTCTCATTGCAGTGGCTTCTCTTATGGCGGAGCATGGGCTCTAGGCGCATGGGCTTCAATAGTTGTAGCACGCAGCCTCATTAGTTGTGGCTCGTGGGCTTTAGAGCGCAGGCTCCGTAGTTGTGGCCCACAGGCTTATTGCTCCGTGGCATGTGGGATCTTCCTGGACCAGGGCTCGAACCCATGTACCCTGCATTGGCAGGCGGATTCTTAACCACTGCGCCACCAGGGAAGTCCCCTTCCCAGTTTTTTTAAAGTGAGACTTCCATTCTCTTGTGTTTAATGGGATTGATGTCATACATTTGAAATTGGTATCATATATAATATACTTTAATTACGTATGACATTAAGTCTAACTTCCACAAGTTTTATATCTATATATGTATATGTATATATAATTATATGGGTGTATTCATGTGTGTGTGTGTATATATGAAATCTCCTAATATTGGAGATAATTCATTTTCCCAAGCTGTAGATCACAAAATATTTATTCCTACCAAAATTATAATATCATTTCAAAGTCCATTTGCCACCCAAGATATTGCTTATTCTTCTTTCTTTTCTACCACTAACTTTTATTCATTTTGATAATGTGGACTATATTACAAACAGTATATTATTTCTTATCAGGCCAGTCTTTTTTTTCCCCACTTGTCTGAACCATGCACTCTGGTGTCATCACTGTGATTTAGCTTTGATAAAATATTGATTGAAAGGCCATCAGCTACCTGGCCCGAATATGACATATAAAAACTAAAATCACTTCCAATCAAATTTCCTTAAAAATGGAAAACAAAAAGGTGAAAAGACTTCAAACCAATGATGCTCTTTAATTTACATGCAGTGGGCATATTTCTGTTGGCAGCAAAACCATGTTGGATTCAGAGTAATGGATTGTGGGTCCCTATAAGACATAAATTTAATTACTTTATGAGTCCAGCTGTCTGCCCAGGAGAGTCAAATCTGGGAAAGCATAGGACTCCAGATTCAGAGAATGGGAATTGCATTCATAACTGAGCAGTTACTTTAGCAAATTAAATATGCAGAATTAATAAAAAAAAAAGTTATTGAGATTTTTGAGATGCTCGTTTTGGAAGGGTAAAACCTAGTAGCCAAAAAAGACCAAGAACCAACTATAGTCAAGCAAAGTTAGGTTTACTAGCCTGCAGAAACGAGGGAGAAGTTACATCAGGTGAACAATGGAACATCTAAGAAGAGGAAATTTGGAGGGTCTTATTGTAGGATTTGAGCATGCAGTGTGACTTTGGTAAAAGCTTAAGTGATGGTCTTTTCTGCATTGGGTGCTATCAGGAAGTCGTGGGGGGCTTGAAAGATTGGGCGTCTTCTTAAGCATCGTCTAGTAGGTGAGAGGAACGAAGCAGAGCTTCATTGGTAAAGATGCAGCAGTCACGTTAGACTGAAAAGGGAGGTGTTTCATTGTTTTTAGGTTTGTAAAATGTCCTTCCCTCTGTCTTATATCTACCCTACTCACGGTGTGTTCTTGTCTGATAATTGTTGATAATCTTAAAATAGTTTAATTGCGAATACTATGACCTGGCTAATAGCTACCAGCTAATTAAAGATAGTTTGGAAGATTTCCATAAATTATTTCCTTATCTAAAGGGCAATTATCATGTTGCCTGACAAAAATATAACTGAACATTGAGTGGCCTTGATCAAATGTAAACACAAATGGGGGATAGGCCAAATATGGTTTATTAATCACATACATTGAGTGTATATGGAATTTATTGTGAATGCAAAGGTGAATATATGTACTCACAGAACATGCTATGTTCAGGGCACTGAGCTGAGGGCTTCAAGTGGGTCCATTTGATACATACAGTAGTCACAACCACCCAGTAAGGAAGTTTCTATGTCCTCTACAAATTGATTCTTTATAAGCCTAGCTAGACCCTCACTTACATTTATGCTCCTTTGGCTGTTTAAGACATTTTGCTCTTCTCAAATGCCAAAAACAAGCCCTGCTTTTTATTCTCAGAAAATGGCGACCTCCTCCTTGATGAGAAGATGGAAACCATAATTGATCTGATCTCCCACAAAGGTGTTCTCTTTACTTCAAATGTCTGTTTCTTCATTCCTCCTCTCTTCCTATCCTCCTATAGTTTGTCAGGTCATGGCCCTCTCTTTGTCAATGTTAACCCTTCCTCCTATATTCTTGATTTCATCTATTTTTACCTTTTTTTTTTCTTTTGGTTTACAGCATTGATTATTCTCTAACCCACATGCGTCTTCTTCATTATGTACTTATCCATTGGTGACTTTACTCTGCTTAAAAAAAAAGTGTAGATCCTTTCTATCTTGTTTTCGTGTTTCTCAGGGTGCTGGTCTCAGAGAACTTTACTTTTCTCTGTTTTCTCCCTCAGTGAAGCCATCTACTTCCTCAGCTCTAGCTGTCATAGAGATGACCTCCTTATCTATATCGCTCATCCTGCCTCTGTTTTGAGTTCCAGGCCTGTGTTTCCAGCCACCTTGTAGGTGTCCCCACCCTTGGATAGCCCCATGGAAGTTCAAACTTCATATTCACAATTTGTTTCATAATGTTTCCTCCCAATCCAGTTTCTTTTCCAGACCTCCCTAGGGTTCGAGCAAACCTCTATAAATATTATTTCTCTAAGCCAAGATCTTGCAAGGAAAGTGTAGCTATGAGTTTAGGATTGTTATGGTCTTTGACAGTGGCTTGGAGTATAGCTCTTCTTTCTGGGTGAGAGCTATATGATTTAATATTCAACTGAGCTTGGAGTAGAAAGGATAGAAAAATCTCTTATTCATTGACAGGTGATTTTTATTCCAGGCAATTGTGCTCAAAACCTCCGAGACGTTTTGGCTCAGTCTACCCCACACGCAAGCTTCCTTTTTCTTGTAAATTCTACTTCTACAATATACTTCTACTCTGTCCTACCCATTCCATTCCCTTACCTCCATCCAGGTTGCACCCTTGTTACCTTTTAGTTTTATTATTGCAGTGTTTTCCTAGTGTCAACACCTGGCCCTTGCCTTTCTTGTTTAGCCTTCCCCCAAATACATGAATAAAATTTGAGATTAACATTTTTTAAACTTTATTTGCAAGGATATGGTCTTAATATAACAATTGGGAGTACCTTAGTAGGTAACTATTCCTACCATATGATTATTGCCAGAAAGAGGGTACATATTAGATCTCTGAATCTGAAGTCATTTTTTTAATAGCAAGACTCAACCTTTCCTGCCCAGGATATACCAGAACTACTTCACTACTCAAAGCTGTGGATGGCTTAAGTAGATTGTTCTACGAAGATGTCATACTGTAGACCCACAGTGTGATGATGTCTCTGTGTGTATACAGACCTAAAATTTTTCTGAGAAGAATTTAACTTCCAAATAGAGGGGGTTTATTTCATATGGAGTGAGTAGGTTCTCTTAAATTCTTTTTAGCTTCCTTAATTTGACACTATCCATCCAATGCCAAATGTGGCTGATGGTTAAAACATAGGGGTCCATGTGTAACCAGCAGCAAAGAAAGCTACATTCCAAGTCCTTGTCAAGAAGTATAACAATTCCGAAGTCACTGCTATTCCTACCTTTCAGAACCTTGGCTAAGAGAAAATAAAATTTGGGGAGGAGCATTTGGATAATGTGCAGTATATCCATTCTCCTTGGTTCATCTAAATTATATCCCTGGATTAACCTGCGAAAGCCGTCTTACTTGGATGACTGTGTCCCACTGACCCCCTGAAAAATAGCTTTTCCTAAAGTATGCATTGGCATAATGCCATTCACTTACATTTGACGGAATGTATGATAAATAGCCCTTGGAAACTTGCTTGCTTACTTTAAAGCTGTTGTTCATTAAGATTACATAGTATCTTCTCCTTTCAGACTTATGGGAGAAATATCTCTCTTGCCTCCATATTGGGAATTATTTTTCCACGCATCTGGTTTATTTTCTTACCTAATGAACACAGGGAATCATGTAATTTATTGCTAAATAACTCTGATAAATTTTTTTAACATCTTTATTGGAGTATAATTGCTTTACAATGGTGTGTTAGTTTCTGCTTTATAACAAAGTGAATCAGCTATACATATACATATATCTCCATATCTCCCCCATCTTGCGAATCCCTCCCACCCTCCCTACCCCACCCCTCTAGGTGGACACAAAGCACTGAGCTGATCTCCAGGTGCTGTGTGGCTGCTTCCCACTAGCTATCTATTTTACGTTTGGTAGTGTATATATGTCCATGCCACTCTCTCACTTCGTCCCAGCTTACCCTTCCCCCTCCCCATGTCCTCAAGTCCATTCTCTACGTCTACGTCTTTATTCCTGTCCTGCCCCTAGGTTCTTCAGAACCTTTTTTTTTTCCTCTGATAAATTTTAATGGCATTTATTTTATTAGCCTCGCTGTACTTTCTTTCCCTTTGTCTCATTTTTCTCACTTATTGGTACTACAACACTTTATACAAGTTTGGAAGCTGCCTAAAATCCTTTTGGGGAGCAAGGTGAGCTATACTTAAATTCTGCGAAGGGAGACTCCTAATATATTATTTTCCCAGTCAAAAGCCACAACACAAAGACCGCAAAAATTAAAGACTCATCAGCCTGTGTTTGAGTCTGCCGCTGTATAATCCTCAAGCTACTTTAACCAACTGTTATTCCTACTGTCTACCTCCATAACTCTGTTCTTTCACTGGTCATAATTATTTGTAGTATGTGTTTAGCTGTGAGAACTTTCTTTCTTGCCTTGCTCTTGCTGACTTTCAACCTGGAATTTCTTCCCCGTCACACCTGCAGTTTCTGTTGGTCAAATCTTACCTATCAGTAATGGTGTATCTCTTCCACCAATCTCTTTCTGATTTGCACAGCCAGATGTGACCTCACTTTATTTGGAAAACTCTCAAAGCCCTCTGTAGGCTCCTGTTGTATAGGTACTTGTACATTCCTCACCACTCTCTACCCCATTTTTAGATTGTAGGTCCATGGAGGTTGGAGGTCAAGGACTGTGCTATTCCTATCATTTCTGGTGGCACTAAAGCTCAAATTTTTGATGAAAATAAAACAGTATTTTTTAATTGAAGTCTAGTTGATTTACAATGTTGTATTAATCTCTGCTGTACAGCAAAGTGATTCAGTTATACATAGATATACATTCTTTATATTCTTTTCCATTATGGTTTATCACAGGGTATTGAATATAGTTCCCTGTGCTATACAGTAGGACCTTGTTGTTTATCCATTCTCTATACATTAGTTTGCATCTGCTAGTCCCAAACTCCCAATCCTTCCTTCCCCCACTCCCCTTTCCCCTTGGCAACCACAAGTCTGTTCTCTATGTCTGTGAGTCTAAAACAGTCCTTAAATAAAGACTCACCCTCAATTAAAGAATTCAGCATTGGCTTTCACTCCAAATCAACGTGGAAGACAAAATGGGGAGACAATACTAAGCTCGTCAGATGCCTGCATTTTCTCTAAAAGGTCTAAATGTTTGGACATTCTCCCCCAGAAAGTTACTGTAATTAAGGGTCATCCATTGCAGGCTTAGTGCAGCATCCATCTGATGGGTTTTGCAGATCCAAGTCTTCACCCATCCTAATCCATTCTCTCTATAGCCACCAGAGCCATCTTTCTACCACACACATGACCTGCCTCCCATCCTTCCACAGCCTTCCAAACATCAGCCTCAGTCCTTAGCCCGTGTACACAGCCCTTCCTGAGCCTGGTGCCTGCAGCTGCAGACTCACCTCTTACTCCTCCTGTGCTCCAGGCAGAGGGCACTCCTCTCAGCTCCCAGGATGGACCAAGCCACCAGGGTCTTCATATAAGTGAGAGTATGGTAACTATGAGCAGTCCCTCTGGCTAGAATGCTGTTTCCTCCATGCTTCAACTTGATGCTTTCTCAGCAGGGATCTGTAGCTGGTTTTGCAGAGCTTGTCTCGATGTTTCCTTCTCCTTAGAAGTCTCCCTCATCCTTCCATCTTGTCCTAGAGTTGCCCATTTTTCTTATTCCCTCAGATCCCTGGGAATATCTCCATCATAAAATTTAATGCACTAAATCATCATTTTCTGCTAAATTATCTTTCTTTCTCTCTAGAGTCAAGACTGTAAACTCCTTTAGAGCAGGGACTACTTCTATTTACCTTATTTCTCTATGACCCAGTAGTATCAGGGTAGGTGTTTAACAAATATTTGTTTATTGAATAAATAATACCTACTTGTAAGAATGCTGAATGGCAAGAAACACATTGTGTATAATCCTAACCTTAACTTCAAAAGATGAAAATAGCAAGAGGAAAACAGATTCTGAATTCCCAAGAAGTTTGGAAATTTGAATGAATAAGTGTAGAGGGCTTTCTGAATGGGATAGAAAAATCTCATGAACAAGAAAGTAAGAGAAAAAGTGAAAGGATTTGGAGAAAGCAAAATTACTGAGAGGATCTTTATATGAAATAATTTAAAATATTGGTGGAAATCTACAATGTGTCTGTTAGAACTATAACTACCCTTTATCACTGCCACTTATCTGGAAGGTTTCATTTTTGTTAGTTGTTTTCCCTAGATAGTCATCACATTTATTTATCTTACCAACATCATTATAATGGATTCCCCAGTCACCTTCTGAAAGTACTTTTATACCCTTTTCATTGTCCAGGTCTCTCATATGGACACCACTGCAAACATACTGGTCTCAGTGATGTAGCATTTTTGCCTCATTTGTATGTGTGTGTCATCTCTTAAATCAGTTCTTCAGTGGCGTGTGTCATGCCTTTTGCAGATTCTCTGGAAGACATGCATCCAAGTGCCCCACCATCATTGCGAATGGTAATCAGGACAAGTAATGGCCTTTAGCTTTTTTTCATTAATGAAATGGAAAAGCACCATACCCAATCCATTAGTGACGCACTATTATATTGAGAGCTTACTGAAAAAAGGCAGCCAGCCAGTGGACATAAGGCTGTTTTCCCTTAAGTAGGATTTTCAACCAGGATCAAACAAGGCACCCTTTCATCTAGCAGGAAAGTTTGTGCTCTCCTCCCCTTTCTCTTTCTCATTTTGTTTTGGCCCAATTTGTCCTGACAGTCCATAAGGAATTTAACTGTTTTCTAAATGACATTGAAAATTCTTGCAGATTAACAGTTTCATAAAGAAAAAAAATCAATTCGTCTTTTGAAAACCTTTCTGTTTGGTTGTTTCTGTCTGTGGATTTTAGCTTCTTGAATTTCTTACTCTTAAAGAGATGTTTTCCCCTTGATTTTTTTTCATTATAAAACTGGATATAAATGTAAGATATGTAGCCCTTCTGTTTTTTAAAAAAATTATTATTATCATTCTTTTAGCAGTCATGTAGTAAAACCCCCCTGTTATTTTCATTCCTTTAGGAAATTGTTTGATTGATGGCCTTGAACTCAGCTAGTTCAGGCCACACTTGAGGGTTTTTTAATCCCCTAAACTCAATTGAATTATTTTGCCCTTTGCTGATACTTTATAAGGTGTCTGCTTGCTTTAAAGCTTACACCCCTGGCATTCGTACTTATCACCCAAGCCACTTAGACTTCAAGTTTATTTGAAGGGCTAATTCCACACAATGCTAAAGCGCACACGTGTGTATACAGCCCAGTTCCTAAAATACCTTTCCTTAGGAATCTCATGAAGAGTGGAATGCAACCACTCAGCCAAAGCAAAGGACATCAGCCCCACGGGCCTTTTACTACAATCGCTAAGTTATGTGTTACGAAGATGAGTATTGAAGCATGTGATACAACCGATGCATTGAAGCCTGGGGAAGGGCAGTGGGTGACCTTCATCATCTCTTCCGCACCACAATCCACTCCCAGGGACAGAATGAGAAGACGAGAGAACCTTAGAAATACAATTCCCAGGCCCCACACCAGACATACTGAATCCAAAACTGGCCATGGACCCAGCACTGTCGTCTTTAACAGCCCTCCAGGTGGTTCTGAGGCACAATCAAGTTTGAGAAACACAGCTGCCAGCCAAGCAGCCAATCACAGGCATGCGTGTGAATGGGGGAAGGAAAAACCACTTAAGACAATGGAGGATTAAATTTATGATAGAATAAAAGTAGAAATGCTTATTATCCTCTATTATTCCAACTTTTTCCTTCCTTCCAGAATTCTATCATATATTGTTGTTGTCTTGTATGATTTCCTTCCTTCTTCATGATGTGTTTTTAAAGACCAACAGAACTGGACTTAGGTTGGAATCTGAGTAGAATGGGTCCTTGGGGAGAAAGAGATAAATCCCGAATTGAATTTATGCAGTACACTCAAAACTATCAGGGCTCATGGCCCGTAATGATATATTTAGCAACTCCCGGGACAAAGAAACCGTGTGAACTGGCACATGGGTGTAGTGTATGTATTCACTAGGGCACGGTTATTTCCCAGGAGATACTTTTAGGATTATTAAGACCCCAAACCAGAATGGGAGCTCAATCCTCTCTCTTAATCTGGAGGGGAGGGAACCAACACTGTTTACAAACATAACAGCAGTAATTCCTGGGTGTGAAGTGCTTATGGTCTTCTTTTCCCCTTTCTATTATATTCATACTCATACTTCATACTTCAGGGACATCTTACTAATGTCAAGAGTTTTCACTCCATTTTTAAAAGGACCAAGGACACATATATATTATAATAAGAGTCTTGGTCCTTTTTAAAGGACTCATGGCAGCCCATGAGTCCAGGAAAGGACTCATATATTGTCAACAAGCATCTTCTTCCCCAGCACATTCCTTTGAGCCTCTAGTAATTAGGACAGTAACTAAATTGGTCTTTTTTATTTTCCACTGGTATGAAATACAGCTAAGAGGATTACTCCATACTTGGATATTAAAGCTCTTTTTGTAACTGGCAGCATCTAATCCTGATTATTCACTGTTTGTATTTCTAAAATACATAAAACTAGAAACAAAGCTTTCAACTGAGCCCCTAATTTCACACCCAAGTTGACCTTGGTTGTCTACAGACTCACTGTGACTTATGGCTAATGAGGACAGTTGTACTTTTCTCTCCTCCTCTTCACCCTCCCCCCAACCCTTTGCCAGTGCCTGCAGAATCCTGGGTGGAACTGGGAAGAAATTTTTTTTGGCATATATTTACTTACCCCCCACGCCTTTCACAATTGTTTTCAGTTCCTTTGGGGATATATATATTTTTCTGTTTTATTTTCCTTTTCTTAATGCAAGATCCTCCAAGGAAGAATGATAGAAGTTCAGAGTATGCAACATAAATCTATCACTTATACTTAATTAATCTTTTGATCATTTATGTGAATTATAGATTTCCTTGGGGAACATATTTAAGCATAATTTTCCAAACAGCCCCTAGGGTAGCAGATTTAAATTTTGTAGCTTATTGGAATTACCAGGTGAGCATTAAATATTAATGCCCAGGCCACACTCCAGGCCAATTCAATCAGGTTCTCTGTAGATGGGCCCCAGGCATCAGTATTTTCTTCAAATGGCTCAGGTGGTTCCAATGTAAAGCCAAAGTTGAGAACCAGGGTCCTAGAGACTGCGCCTCCATCTCATGAGATGTTACTGTACTTAAAAAATTAAAAGTGCTGAGGTCCAGCACTTCTGGGAAGTATAACAAACTGCATTTGTCTTCTTAGAGACGCTTGTAGGTTCACAATAAATATTTGCAAACTAAAGATGGAGAAATACTGCCGGGGAAAAAACAGTGGATATAAAGAAGGAAGGAGGAAAAAGAGAGAAAGGAAACCTCATTTGCAAGAAAAATGAAAATACCTGCTTAGCTTGGTTTATTCCATCATTTTTCAAATTTTTTGACTCAGAGTAAACAAGACTGTGGAACAGCTGTAAAAAATTCCTTGGAAGAGCCTTCCGTGGAATATTATTTGGAAGATACTGAATAAAAGAAATCCAGTGCAAAGTCTTTTCTTGCAATGCTCACTAAAATCCTGCAGATATCCAGATTTGTTTCACCCTCATGAGGTATTTGTATTTAAAGTAACTTACTGAGTTTAGCATACAAGTTCAGAATTTACACAAGGTGTCTGATAGAAACAGGATACTTGGGTCACAGGCAGTAAACAAGATTTAGTTTAGGAAAGTCAATCTCCCCAAAATCCACAGAACAAACAAGTTCGATGAATGGTACCTGGAGAGATCCCACATGTAGTAAACACTGGAAAAGTTTGGGGAATCCAATCAGGTAAGAAAATGGAGTGATAGGATAGCAGAAATATGCCAGGATACCTGAGATCTAGTACTTGGTGGCCCGTTCAGGGTCAATACAAATAAAGGGATAGTTTGGGACTCTTCCAGATCCCCACACTCCATTTGATATTCTCTTCTCCTAGGCTTTTCTAAAAACCTCAGAACTTTATACCCCTGGGGCCTGTCCCATCAACTCTAATCCTATAGTTTCTTCTTCCCTTCATCAAAACTAGCCTCAGTCTGTTTCTCAGGATTCTCCCAGCTCCTTCTTGAGGGCCAGTTATATGGTAAAATACCAGTTTCTGACTGAGTTAACATTTAATCCCAGGGTGGAATTTTAGGCACTGTGGTAGATTGTTTCCATTTTAGTTGCAGGGCCGTTGCAGAATGATGGTGGGCATTCTCCATATGAGTTTCCTCAGAAATCTCAAAAAATTCTGCTAATTAGTGTCTTCTAATTAGGAAAAGTTCTTGAGATGCTGTAAATAGTAATGAAAAATATTTAAAGTAATTAGGCAAATTGGATTCGGATAAACATTGGAAAGGGAGAGCCAACTCTCAATGTCAGAGAAGGCTCTGTAAGCAGTTGAGTTTTATTGACAGAATGAGAGGACCAAATGCCTAGTAGGCAAGGTAACAGAGGCCTGTGCTACCCCTGACCCGCTGTTCTGGGCAGTTCTATCAGAGCTGAGGAGGTTGTGTATTTTTTAAACTCATTTTCTCATTTGCCTAATTTCCCCTTTCAAATTCATATGACCTCCTCAACTACAGGAATAATTAAACACTCAGCTCAAAAAGATTTAATTTAAAAATAAATGCATTGATTCATGTACCTGAAAAGCCATAGAAAGAACTGGCTCAAATGATGTCTCTGAAGACCTGTTTTCTTTCTACTAAGCTGTGTATCATCTTCACAGCCTCACGTCTGATGAACCCAGCCTACCCGTTCCTCCCCGTCATTGTCAAGGTAGCAATGATGCCCTTACATGCTCACACTTACATGCCAAAGGAAGAGAAAAGGTAATTTCTAGAAGTTTCTACACACACAAAAGAATATTTTCCTCTCCCAGAATTTCTAATAAACATCTTCTCTAGTTTCATTGGTTCTGCGAGGGTTATTTTCATCCATTTCTGGACAAGGGATCAGGGTATACTAACTGTGGAGTCAGTCACATTCTAATTATATGATTGGGGAAGAGGGGGGCGGGCATAAGAATTCCCAAAAGAAATACAGGTTGCATTGGGAAGGGAAAATGGATGTTGAGTGGTTGAAAATAACTGGTCACTGCACCTGCCCTCTTATCATTCTTCCTGCCCTGCTGTCTAGAATCTACACTTACTATAGACTTCGATTTTTCACTTTTGATCTGGGGTCACGGTTTAGTCATTGATCCCTCTTTTTAAGTTTCTTTTCTTGTTTTATAAATATCCTTTAGATAAGAATTAAGCATATTTGTTAGTAAATTAAAACCCATGTATTTTTATTTTCTATAAGAGTGCCTGAAATTCGTCGAGGAGATTGGTTTATATCTGCCACTATAAGACTCATAATACCTTTTTTTTTACATTCCCTTTTTTTTTAAATAAATGTACTTATTTATTTATTTATTTTTGGCTGTGTTGGGCCTTTGCTGCTGCGCACAGGCCCCCTCTAGTTGCGGCGAGCGGGGACCACTCTCGGTTGCGGTGCGCGGGCTTCTCATCGCAGTGGCCTGTCCTGCCCTGGAGTACGGGCTCCAGGTGCGTGGGCTCAGCAGTTGTGCCTCATGGGCCCAGCCACTCCACGGCATGCGGGATGCCCCCGGACCAGGGCCCAAACCCACATACCCCTGCATGGGCAGGCGGACTCCCAACCACTGAGCCACCAGGGAAGCCCCATTCCTTTTTTTTAAATATTCTTTCCCATTACGGTTTATCATAGGATATTGAACATATTGATAGTTCTCTGTGCCACACAGTAGGACTCTGCTAACCCCAACCTCCCACTTCATTCCTCCCCGAACGCCCCCCCTCGCCACCCTTAGCAACCACAAGTCTGTTCTCTATGTCTGTGTGTCTGTTTCTGTTTCATAGATAGGTTCACTTGTGTCATATTTTAGATTCCACATATAAGTGATATCATATGGTATTTGTCTTTCTCTTTCTGACTTACTTCACTTTGTATGCTAATCTCTAGTTGCATCCATGTTACTGCAAATGGCATTATTTCCTTCTTTCCATTGTATATACATACCACATCTTCTTTATCCATTCATCTGTTGATGGACATTTAGGTTGTTTCCATGTCTTGGCTATTGTAAATAGTGCTGCTACAAACATATATGTGCATGTATCTTTTTGAATTATAGTTTTGTGCAGATATATGCCCAGGAGTGGGATTGTTGGATCATATGGCAACTCTATTTTTAGTTTTATGAGGAACTTCCATACTGTTTTCCATAGTGGCTGCACCAACTTACATTCCCACCAACAGTGTAGGAGGGTTCCATTTTCTCCACACCCTCTCCAGCATTTCTTATTTGTACACTTTTTAATGATGTCCATTCTGACTGGTGTGAGGTGGTACCTCATTGTAGTTTTGATTTTCATTTCTCTAACAATTAGCAATGTTGAGCATCTTTTCATGTGCCTAATCTGTATGTCTTCTTTGGAGAAATAAGACTCATAACATCTTAAACATAGTTGGCTTTCATAAATATTTTTTAATGATATGTGGGAAACACAGTGCCTTGGTCATGAGAAAGAAAAACAGGACCTAAACTCTAGAAAAATCTATAGTTAACATTCTAGGAAAGCAGCGTCCACAGTAACCTGTGAGTTTGTGAAGGAGTGTTCCCAGGTCCTAAACAGAAGCTAACGTTTCCTGGGATATAGAAATCAAGGTCAGATGGTAGGACCAGGCCAAGGAAAATATGGAAATGAAATTAAGAATAGTCTGTATCTATACTGATTTTTCTTTCTGTTTGACCTTTACTGCCTAACTTCTTCTATACCACCACCCTAAAAAGTGCACTTCTGGTCTTCCTGTTTATATTTTTTAATAACTGTTGCTTTTATTTCTTTTTGTAACTGCTTCTTAGATGCTTCTCTCAATGATCCAACCCTTTATTTATTTCTCCAGTAGGTAGAAAATACTAAGATTTGGGGCAACTTTTCAGTCTTTTTGAGTCAACTGTATCCAAGTCTATTTTCTCTGTTTAAGAATGTAACCCATATGTCACTGGATCCTGAAATACTATGAAACTAGATAAGATTGTCTGGAACCCCCAATCCCATGCCCTTTAGAAGTCCAAGGCTTTCTGAATTATGTATTTATGTTTTTGAGACCATATAGTCACCTGTGTCTGCTCTGTCTACTCCACACTGATTCAGATGTGAAATTCACCCTCTTTTCAGTTTTCCCACAAAACTCCTACTCAGAATAACATTAGGGAAGGCTTGGGTCATGTTCAGTAATGGACATGTGATGGACATGTAAGCAATTTCAAACTGAATATAAAGATTCATCCCTGTGCTTAAAATGCCCTTCAGCGCCCCCCTGCCCCACCATGGGATTCCACCAGCCCTTCCCCTCCACGTGCTCCTGGCCACCTCTCTCCTCCCACTTTCCTCTAGCTCCTCCAGGCTTCCTCCCTCTCCCTCTTTCTCAGAAACACAAGTTCTCTCCATTTATAACTATCTCTTCATGTACATTAAGTGTCTGTCACCCATGCCTTAGGAGCCTCTGTTGATACGAAGTGTCTTATCAATGTAATTTCCAAGAGAAAGAAATGAACATTTCCTGCCTAAGCTGATTTCTGATCCTGCCAAACTATGAAGATAGTGACATTTCCATCTTGTCATAATAATAATATCAATAAAAATAAAACCAATAGTAATGACTGTTCCTATCTATTAGGTTGTTAGTATATACCCAGCTCTATGCTAAGAGCCTTGTATGCATTATTTGACTAATATTTCTCAAAAAAAAAGCTTTCGCGTATGAATATTTGACTCCATTTTACAACGCACTAAGAAATTTATAGCTACAAATTGAGATTTTTCTTAACCATCATGCTAAACAACTCAAGTAAACCGCGAGCAGGTGGATTGGGGTAAAGCTGAACATAAGTGAGATGGTGCAGTTCACGATGATTCTTAAGACCTCAATGGGAGTGGGTTGAAATTTACCCTAAGATGATGTTCTTTGTCTATCCATTGTTTGACAGCTGTTATCAAACAAGTTTTTCTTCAATTTTTGTGGCAAAAAGTGGAATCTGGACTCTGGTACCAGAAGGTCTCTTTCCTGCTAGTTCTCCTATCCCTTGCCCTTAACTCTTTACTTTGAACACATCCTTGGAGGCAAGAATGGTAATATCTGTAGCTCAGCAGAAACTCCTCTATTATGCTTTTGTGTTGCCAAAGTTATATATGCTCACATGGATAGGGTAATATTGTTCCAATCTGGTTTTTATCCCCCTAAATATCTACAGTTCCTAGAATTACTTTTCTCAAATAGCTTTATGCTCTACTTTTGCAGTTTTCAACTTGTTGTTGCTTTATATATTTTTTCCTCCTTATTTAGAACATTACCCCATCTTCCCTGCTTCTCCCCACTTCCTTCTTACCTTCACTTGTTCCCCACCCGTCTTAGATCAATCTCTAATGTGAATATTCTATCTAGTCGAGTAGGTCAGGTTCCACACCTTAAAGTCTCTTGACTCAAAACCAAACGCACACAAAAAGCATATGTTTGTTGACTCTTGTAGAGACTGAACTTTGTTTTAAAGGACAATTTAAAGGACACCCTCAACATTTCCTCTTGTTGACTTTCATTGTCTACTCTAGTTCACTGGAATGGCTAGAATTTATGAAGAGTGGGTCTGAGATGGTTGAGAGGAAATCTTTTGTGTGGAAATGGAATTTACTGTGTGTGTGTGTCGGCCTGAATGAGTGCTTTTTCAGTTTGTCTAAAGTGTCCTCACCTAGCCCAATTTAATGCTTTAGTCACAGACTTAAGTAGAAAACAACAAAGCTTTGAGGCACATTGAGGACCTGTCTATCTTCTTGACAAAGTCCCTCCATTCTTTCATTTCCAAAACAAAGAAGCAAACTCCGTTTTCCTAGAGGAAAGATCAAGCGAGCCTTGAGAGGCTGAGGGTGTTAGTTGTTAGCCTGTGTGTTCATGTAAGTTTCTGAAAGAGCTATCCAGGTAATAGGTCAGTCAGGTCATTTGTTAAAGTGATTTTTTCTTCTTGAAGCTTGCAGATTTAGAGGCAGATTTAAGTAAATGTTGATTTGACCTCAACAGCCTCTCTCATTTGAAGAGGTCATTACTTTACAGATACTCTTAATTCTTTGCAATTAATAAACCATAATAATAAGCAAAAATAATAGAGAATGTTAAGAAACAAAAAGGATGGTATAAACAGACAGGAAATTTAAATACAAGGGAAGACTAACAAGAAAGTAATAATACAGTAGACCAACTTAATCTGTTCCTGGATACTGGGGTAAATGTAAAATTGGCAATAATGAATAATATATAAAATTAAATAGTTTTATATATGTCAGATAATAAAGGAGAAAGGAACTATCCAGGACATCCAATGGGTTGGTAATGAAATCTGTTTTTTCTGGGCTCTATCAGGTCCTATTGCCTAACCCATGCTTTAAGACTATAGTTTATGCTTACTTAGTATTTGGCACATACTAGGGGCTCAATACAATTTTACTGAATGTTGCTAATTATTGGAATTTTACAATAGAGCACCTTCACCTCTCAGTTTCCTTAATTTCTCACTTCTGGTGATCTTTTCTCTTTATGCCTTCCATTTCTTTTTCTTGTCTTAGTGCATTGCCTAGAATCTCTAAACAATGTTAGAAGAGATGATACTGAACATCTTTATCTTATTCCAAAATTCAAATAGAAAGCATTCAGTGTGTCACCATTAACTGTGAGGTTAGCTGTAAATTTTTTGTTTACAGACTTATATTCCTAGTTTCCATCTACTCCTAGTGTGCCAAGACATTTCCTCATATGCAGACGTTAGATTTTATAAAATATATTTTAAGTCATTACAATGATCATATAATTTTCTTTATTCTGTCAGTATGGTGAATTATGTTGATTGACTTTCAAATGTTAAACCTACCTTGCAATCCTGAAATAAATTCCACTTGAACATTATATATATTATATATATATATCTCACTGAGTTGATAAATTTTACTTAGGAAGTTTTTATAAATATTCATGAGAGACATTGGGCTGTAGTTTTTATAGTTTTTTCTTCTCGTAATGTCCCTTTCAAATTTTGATATAAAGAATATGCTATTTCATAAAATGAGTTGAGAAGTGTTCCTTCTTTAGTACTCTCTGGAAGAATTTATACAAGATTGCTATTATTTACTCCTTAAATGTTTGGAAAATTCACTAGAGAAGCCAGTTGAAGCTGAAGATTTTATTTTGGGAAGGTTTTGGATTCTGAATTTATTTTTTTTTAGTAAATGTAGACTATGCAGATTTTTTACTTCTTTTTGCATCCATTTTACTAAATTGTGCTGTTCAGCAAATTTGTGTATTTTATCTAAGTTGTCAAATATATTGACATAAGTTTACTCATAATATTCTTTTACTATCTTTTCTACTTACCTCCCCTCTCTACTAAGCCCAAGGAGTCTTTCATTCCTGCTACTCCACTGTGAATATGCTTTCATAATTGCCTCCATTCTAGTTCCCAGTTTTACCTGACTTACTTTTCTTTATCTCCTGAGTGGTCTTTGTGGTTCATGGAATCTCTCTTATCTCTCTCTGTATTTCATGTTACCCATCACAGAAAAATTGAGGAGAGGGGAGGAAGGAATTCATGATATCTATATGGAGTTGTTTCAAGTTCAAATTTTAAGACATAGTTTCTTAATAAGCTAAATTTCCATAGCATTATCTTTTTTTTTATTGCTACCACATGATCTGTGCACATGCTCAAACTTAATGGGCTTTGGTTTTTTCCCATACATTCGTGAAAATTGCTTTTTCTGCACAGTTGAAGACCTCCATAGACTGTGATCCCGTGGGAATGACTACTTCTCCCTGTATTGCAGTGGGTGAGGTTTTGTAAATTTCCAATCTAAGAACAACCTCCAAGATTCTTCTTTGTTCCTCTCTTTGCTGTATGGCAGCAACAAATAGGCCTCACCCCAGAATACAATGACGACAATCTGTATTTTTTGTTTAATAGTTTAATGCACACCTCTCTGGGCTGTGTTTAGCACTATTCTGGTGAACTGTATAGGATAACATAGGCTAACATACTCCTAAAAATTCTGGGCTCCCCTTTCTATCAAGCCTACTAACTGGTCTTCTTCCCTCTTCAGGTGCTTTTACTTCTAGTAGGTGAAGTTTATGCTGCTATCTGTATTCACATCTACCTACACTTTAGGGATAATTATTTCATCACTCATAGATGTCTACTTTGTTATTTCTGCATTAGTACCTTAAAAAGTAAATAGGCTATAAATTAACACTAACATAAAACATTATGAAAGCCTACACTATTACTATTATGGGGGTATCCACTTTACTCTCCAACATTTCATTGGCAGGAGTGGAAGAATATAGGAAGAACTGAGCAGTAGTGTTCCAAATAGAAGTCCAGCCCTAGTGCCCTAGTGGGGGCACTCTTTCCTTTCAAGGAGACCCTCTTCAGCTCTATTCTTCGCTATGGATGGTCTCTCATCCACCGAGTGACATGGAGACTTAGAAGGCATTCTTAGAATTATACTCCAGGCAGCTGTTACTACTTAGCCAATGTAAACATGTGAAATGATACTAATTTGCCACCCCAAGTACACCAACCTCTCCCTAGCTCTGAGATGACAGAATTTTGCAAATCCAAGAAATATAATCCTCAAAACCCCAGAATACCTCTACCTAAGGTAACTCTGTGGCCTCCCCCTGAGCCGCTCACCAGATACTGATGAATCATAATTCAGGTTGTTCCCTATACCCACAAGCTTCCTTTATGAAAGGAAACTTTGTATTAGATGGAACTCACAGTAATTCACACTGCACGCTATTAGCAGCATCCAACACAATTTCTGCTTTCTCTGCTCAACTTCCTTTCCTGTATCCTTCTCAGTGACTTTCTGGGTTTGATAGGACCTGGACAACTACTCTTGCTGAGATTTGTTAAGCCGATTTTTGAATGTTATAGCAAGGACTAGACGCACCAATTTAAAACCTACATAGTATAACATAGTATAGTATATATATAGTATAACAATAACTCCAAATGAGCAAGTTTGATCAATTATTTTATTTTATGAAATTCCAAAAATTGAAATGTGGGGATTTCCTTGCCACTCCTTTGCTCTACAGATAAATAAAAGGAAAAGTTTGCTCAAGGGAAATATATAAAATGTTTTTTATTTGTTTTGCTTTGGTGGGGGAAGAGAAAGTAAATCAGGAACTAAAAATTTGGAGTTTTCACTTTCTGTTTCTTCAGAAATAATCAATGAGTCCACAGTAACAGAAACAGTTTGTTCTAAATTAAATAGACAAAAACACAATTCCTCTCCAACTTCACCATTTTTTTTCTCTCTTCATGTAACTGTCTTGGTGATGCAGTGTCTAGACTTCTTGGAAGAAGTGATGGAGTCTGGAATTTATTCTGTGGGTTTGAAAATGGCTATTTGCATCTCCTACATACTTCTATGTGAAAATCCAGTGCTTTCAGAATATGTAAAAATCATTGAACTGTTTACCAAAAAAGAAAACTTATCCATGAATGTCAAAACTTTAAGCTGCCACCAACGGGGAAATATTATACGGATTTATCCATTTTATCTACATCATCTCATTGTAATATGGGTCCCATCAGCCGTTATATCCCCCCAAAATGCAAAATAATGTGTACTCATGAAAGAATTATGGAAGACATTTTCTAGCTTTTGAGAAAAACCAGTAAAATAAATTAGCTTAAAGGATAGACATCCATTCTTGTTTTGGTTTTAATAAGTAATTCACAGAAATTCATCAAGTCAAAGGGCAGATTTTTTTTATATCACAGGTACTTCTTTAGGTTTTTGTCATTTATTAGCTGAATGAAAAGAAAGCAATCTTAGGCACTGAGATCTAAACCATGTTTGTACAGCCTGCATTATTAAGTCTGACTGTAGTTTATCTTTGCTCTTAAGGAAATCATACTGTATGCTTAAAGAAAGTTCAGAGTTATTTGTCACCAATTACCTAAAGCTGAGAGTTGATCTTACACATAGCTGTAGCCATTTCCTGTAAGTTCTTGTGCCTTATTTTACAAGGCTGTCACTTCTTGAGGCTTTACCCTAGAAAATATATGTCTACCACAGAAAAGTTTCATTGCAAACGTTTATCGAGAGAGAATAGCCTTACGGGATATAAAACTCCATAGCATTGATTTGTTTAAAATAAGCCTATCCCTAATTTTAAAACAATGTTCTCCAGCTCTATTAGATTTTCTGTGACACCAAAAAAAGAAAAAAAGAAGAGCAGCCAGAAGGGCGTTTTTTTTTAAATTAAAAATACACATACACAACGCATTGAACTGAGCTGATCTCATTTATACTATAAAATCTCTATTAGTTCTGAAGCGTAGCAAAAAATTAAATTATAAAATAAGTTAAGCACAAGGGTAGCCTTTCTAGAAGAAAATTAGGTATTCTGAGTACATAGTGAAAATTTAAAAATCTATGAAAATGAAATGACAATAAAATGTTAAAGCCAAGGCATTATTATCCTATATTTCTTAATTGCAACTCCAATTATTAAAGTCTATTATTTTTTTTAAAGTTGATATTATTTTGCATGGTAATGATCATAAAAACTCTTAGGGCCTTAGTTATTTTATTTCAAGAGTACTGAAGTAGACTGAAAAGTGGGCTGAATCTTGTGTCAACAGAACTGGAGTTATTCCAGTATATCTCAGTTTCTCAGTCTGTAAAATGGGTGAGCCATCCTGCCTAACTCACAGCATTGTTCTGAAGAGATAACTCTGAATTTATGCTATAAGCAGGTCAGTGTGGGCCACTTTCACAACTTCATTGAATGCCACAAAAGGTATGAAGATTTACTGATTTTACTGAACAGAACACAGATGGGGTTTTGAATAACTCAGAGTCAATTCAAGAAGCTTAGCCAGGAATGACACAAAATGCTTTTCATTAACTACACTGCTTGAGAACTCTAGTTTGGCAAGGGAGGTCTAAAACTGAGGTGGATTCTCATGAGAAGTTGTGAACCGTGCTACGTGTGGCCCCAGCCCACATCCCTAAATCTAGTTCACAGAAAGGTCTCCTTAGCGATGCAGACCGTGGAGCAGGGGTGGGTCGAGCCATGTCCAGTGACATTGTCTTATGTCGAGGACACGCACACTCACTGATGACAATTGCAAAGTTTGGAATTACTAACTCAGGAATAGAAAATACTCAGATCAGTGAGGGAGCATCCTTTTACTGGTGTATTTATTATACATCTTGAAAAGCCATGACCAAAGGGGAGAACGTGAGCCACCAGAGCATTAACTCTGTTGGTGAAAACACATTCCCACTTGCTACAGATCTGCTAGGATTTTTGATATTCAATTAAAGAAACCTTTTTCAAAGTATATTCTTGAGAGTACTAGTTTTAAGCAAAATCAGTAGGTGCTACCAGAAACAGTTTTAGAAACACTGATTTAAAATCTCCTTTAAATAGGCTTCTGTAAAACCTGACTTCTCAGAGTTTTAAAATTCTATCTCTATAGCAAAGAGGATACATTGTGCAGCATTGCTCTGGAACACAGAAAGCTTTTTTTCTCAGTTGAGCTAACATTCTAAAAAAATACATTGTAGGTAATACTAAATTAAGGGGTGTTTAAAACCTATATGACATAAGCAAACCACCTATCTGAAATGGCCAAGAAACGGTTATCTCCAACATACTTTCTGGAGCAATTTTGTTGGCAAAGCAGACACCTGCCATGGGTACTAGATATGAAATAATATTTGCTGAAATGTGACTCCAGAGTTCTGTACTTATTTGAAAAATTGATAGCAGTCGGATACCTGAATAATCATTGTCTGCTTAAGGACACAGAATAATGACGAGCAGAGGGGGCTAAAATATTTGTTTAAAGGTTATACAAACACTTTATAGGGGTGGGGAAATTGATATCTATAGAGAACTCAGAATTATTGACAGCTAAGAGGCATACAAGATTTGTAATTGGAAATGGAAGGCTTTCTTCTTGTGTCCTTTTATTCAGCCATTGAATAATTATTTACTAGGTACCAGGCATTGGGTGGAGTGTTGGAAGATGCAGAGACATGTAACACTTGGTCCATGCCTTTAGAGAGATGAGAGTCTGGACAATTTTAATAGAAGAGTGATGAACACTCTGGGAACACAGAGGATGGGGCACAGAAACCTCTGCTAATTTTCAACTATGAAGCTAAGTTAGTAATATCCCCAATCCCTGCAAACAACTGCCCTTGGTACACATTACAAGGTTGTTTTTGTACACATAGGAATTGCACACAGTTGTTATCAGCAGTAACACGTGGATTACAGGCAGCAGTTTTGTTTGTTTGATTTAGCGTTGTTTCACTAAGGCTGTCTCTGTTTTTAGCAAATAGATGTAGTAAGACAGTGCTTAGTTTAGGATGGAGAAGCACTTATCCCAGAGTTGCTTTATTGCTATATTTCTCTATGAATAGTAAACAACAACAACAACATCTGATGAATCAATCTCCATTCAGATATTTCCCTCGATTCAGAATTATCATGCCTCTTGGATACTGAAAGTACCGATCAATACACAACATTGTAATTTAGGTTTTGTATATTTATGCATGGCCTTAATACATGAACTCAGCAAATTTAGAAGAATAAAGAATCATGGGCTTGTAGTTTTCCATAAAAAGTGTTCCTCTAAAGCTTTGTGTATTGAGAAACCTTGTTTTCATTAGATGGTTCTGGTTCTGGAATTTTGTGATGTTCAAGTTTAGAAACTCAGAAATACAGTTGATTTCATAGAAGATTCCATTCTCAAAGAGTAGAACGTTGACTTTTCCAGGGGTATGTGTATTAGAAATAGGAATATGGGTCATGCTTTTTGCTTATGGAGGTGGGCATATAATTTTTCTGGGGCTTCTGTTTTTCGTTGCCAAAATACATGTTATCTCCAACACATATTTTACTGACTACTACAATGTAGTGAAGAATGATTGGACTGTTGTATTGTTCATCTGGATGAAGAAAATTTGGAGAATTAAAGGAGTGGAAAAGGAAATACAGTGAAATGAACATGGAATGGGGGGAAGGAAGAAAAGCAACTTCAACATTATCTGGAACACTCTATTTCCTTTATATATAAAAAAGCGATCAAATGACAAAAATGATAACATTTACCAATTCTGATTGTTGCTAGATAAGTATTTCGTACATTATTCCTCTCTTTTACTTTAGTTAGAAAAGAAATTATTATTCACAATATAATGATTCATTCATTCAACAAATAATCTGTTGAGAGCCTACTATGTGCTAGCAATAAAATGGAGAAAAAAACAGATGTCATCCCTGCCCTCCTGGCATTTGTGTTTTAGATGTGAAAGTGAAATGTTTGGGAGCTGATATAGAATATTCAAAAGTACAAAGTGAGGGGATGGGGTGAGTGAACTTTTACTGACATCGGGGAGGTGTGCTGCTGTTGGTACTGAATCAGTAAGCGATGACTATTCTATGTTGATAGGAACTGCATTATTTTTGGTCAAAATAAAGTTTAAGTTTCATCGTGCATTGGTGGGGGGCCACACATCGAAAACAGTCTTATGTGATATCACTTTTCTCACTGGTTACACGCCCAAGTTCACCTGCATTTTTCTTTGATTCCCTCTAGTATATGACTGCCGCCGCTCCTATGCAAGGGACCTACATTCCCCAGTACACGCCTGTGCCTCCGACAGCTGTTTCCATTGAAGTAAGTCTGTCTCTTCTTACAGAACAAGGTTAGGGCAGATAAATCTCAGCCACATGCACTGGGGTCCACCATAACCCCCAAAATCCTTATTTGTGATTTTTGTGCTGCTTGAAAATTTGAAGTTGCAAACTCACTCTGTGAACGTATGTACTTTACTTGAACATACCTATGTTTTGCTTTGCATATGACATAAGCAAAATTTGGTATCCAGGTCTGAGAGGAGTGCCATTTTTATGTTTAGAGAAAAGATAAGAGATCAAATAACTACCTTATCAAATGTTAGCCACAAACACTCAGGAAGAGGAAGGCAAACATGTGCAGCTATTTGAATGAGCTAGTTCTCTGATGCCTTGTTTCTCCAGTAGTGGTCCCTGGACCAGCATTATCAGCATCACCTGAGAGCTTGTTAGCAATGCAGACTTTCAGACCCCACCCGGATCTACTGACTCAGAGTCTGCCTTTTAACAAGATCCCTTAAGGATCAAGGTGCACATTAAAAGTTGAGAGGGACTGGATTAGAGAACTGGTTGTCAAACTTTTCTGCATATCAAAATTATTTCAAGAGCTTTAAAAAATAGTGATGCCTAGGTCCTATTGCCAGAGAGTCTGATGGGGTCTAGGGTGTGGACTGGACACCAGGATTTTTAAAAGATGCTAGGTGATTCTAATGTGTACCAAAGATGAAGAACCACTGCTCTCGCCAATGAACCTTGACAGAACTGTGGCATCCTACAGACAAGAGAGAAAAACTTGTACCACTCATATTGCTATGGATACTGTGAAAGATAAAGTCATATTTTCCTTACTGGAAGCTTTGTCCCTTCCTTCTCTCTTTCCATTGGGCTGAATCCATTTCCTCTACACATTATTTTACTGGACAGAGCCAGCAAGATACATAGGAAAGGAGCAGGGCATAGGGCTATGTGGATGGTGGTAAAACACTTAGAGGTGTATACTTCTCTCTGGTTCTAACCGTTATCGTTTCTTGCCCCCCCCTTCCCTTTCTCCTGATGTGCATTTGCCATTATGGTCACAGTGCATTTCTTCCATTAGTTGGGACTCCTCTGGAGTTCACGCCATTGCCATTGCATGAGTTGGCCAACCAACTCATGTTGGTACCACTCATTGTCGGAGACCACCATGACTCTTCCAACCTCTGGAGCCACAGAGATTGGGTGAGATCTTTACAGACCAAATTAGATCTTTTGAAATGTTTGTTTGTTTGCTTGTTTTTAGTGTGTGACAAATATTTGCTCGTACCAAGGTTTGGGAAGCACAGACATTTAAGAGGACAGTGTCCTGTCACTTAGGAAACCAAGGAGATCCAATTTTTAAATCTTTTATGTGTTCCAGACCTATGGTCCCCAAGGAATGTTTCAGTATTAAAGAGGTTTTAATTGGCTTTTCAGAATTTCAAGAATATGTGATTAAAATGTATGTTCTTTGCTATATTTAGCTATCAAAACCCATCTAGGCCATAAGAAAATTATGAATCTAGACATTGTAGGTGACTTTAAGCATAAATCTCTGCCACATATCCGCATTTCTCTATCTCTGGACCAAATGTGTGTGCTTATCTACAGAATCTGAGGTATTTGAGGACTATAAAATAAGGAGACACATTTGACAGTGTTGCTTATTGGGAACAGTCTAATTATAGTTAAATCTGGGATTTAAAAAGAAATATTTCACTAAGAATTATATAAGTATACCCTGATATATTGCCTTGAATTTGTGCTTATAAAGGAAAGCACTGATTCATTTTCTATGTAAAAACACTCATTGAAAATTCACCAGTATCCACACAAATCAATGTGGGTGGGAGGTTCATCAAAATGCATAACACCAAATAGTATATTAGGAAAAAAAAAATTGAATTCATAAAGGGAGAATTTTCAGATTCTGAGGAACAATTTCAGGGAGCTTTTGTTAGGGATAGGGAGTTGACCAAAAACCTATATCCCTGCAGAAGCCCAAGGCTATAATATAAGTAAAACCAGGAGAATGTATTCAGATAGATTCCCTCCTTAGGACTACTAACTACCAAACCTCTCTCAGAACCAAACACATTCTGAATGATGACCAACTCAAGAAATCCATTCTTGTTGGCATCTGTGAGAAACAAAAGCCATTCAAATGGTAAGGGGAGGAGGGAATCAAAATTAAGGATGCTTGTTTCTTTCTTTTTTGAAACTTCTAAATGAATTCCAGTTCACATCAAGGAAAATGAAAATAAATAAATAAAACAAATCAAATTGCTTAAGGGAGACCCTACTTAACAGTATCCTTTTAAAAGAATTCCAAACTTGGAGTTAGATTTTTATGAAGGTCAAAGTCCATTGTTTTGCCAGATCATAGAGACAGGGTAGACTACTTTATTCCCAGGAAAATGCTCAAATAGACATGTTTTTATAGGAATTCTGCATGAATTTTTTGATTAAGGAATCATTATTTAGTGTGGCTCTATGCAACCATGATTTAAAAGTTCTAACTATGGGCAAAATGCTTTCCTCATCATTTGACTGCTACAGGGTCTTCTGATGGCAAGGCTTCTTGGTGACACATTGAGGTAAATTCCTCAGCCCTCATCCAAATGTGCTCTGTGTTTTTTCTTTGGGTTCTTACTGTGGCTTTATATAGCTGAGTGCAGCTCTACTCAAGCCATGTAGAAGATGGGTATGCCCTACAGTCCATCTGCAAGAAGCCCTTTTGCTAAAGCCAATAAGACTTTTGTGTTCTTATTGCCTCCGTAGGGTGTTGTTGCTGATACCTCTCCCCAGACAGTGGCACCTTCATCCCAGGACACAAGTGGTCAGCAGCAGCAGATAGCAGTGGACACATCCAACGAGCATGCATCTGCATATTCTTACCAACAGTCTAAGTAAGTTCAAGCCATACTAAACTCTTTCCCTCCAGGTCAGCCATCTGGACATTACTCTCTTATGTGGCATCTGCTATCTTTTGCTGCAGTACAGACCGTCCCTAACTCAGTGACAAACATATATTTAGTTCATTATTCTGTGGGTTAGAATTTGGGCTGACTTCAGGTGAATGGTTCTTCTGATATTGACTGGACTTGCTTGAGCATCTGGGCATAGCTGCTGGGCATCTTCACAGTTCTGCTTCTGGGCGTTAGTTGTCTGATGGTTGAGTGGTGGACACCAATGAGCCATGTATTGCTGACCCTCTAGCAGGCTTATTCCCGTGGAAGTCTCAGAATTCAGAGAACAGCAAGAGAGGATGCCCAAATGACCAGCATTTTTTCAATTCTGTTTATGACTCATTTGCTATTGTCCCATAGGTCAATCGCAAGTCATGTGTCCAAGCCCAGAGTTAATGTAGGAATTCACTACCAAAATGCTTGGATACAGAGAGGGGCATCATAGACATTGTTACCAAAAAAAATTCTACCACACATATTTTTTGAAAAACTCCAATATTCACACTTGAAACTGGATAGTGTGCCTGCATTTTGGTCTCAGTGACTTCATTCTTAAATGAAGACAGTAACACTCCCCTGGCAAGGGTGCTTCAAACTCACCCAGTAAAACAGTTTATGAAAAAGAGTATTGTTAAATATAAAACAACATGGAGTACGGCCTTATTCAGGAATTAAGTGGCAAAGCAAAAATCAGGGAATAAGAATTACTACTGAAAAATCCTTAAATCACTTAGAGAGCAAAGTTCAGTTAGCTTTGTGTTGAGTAATTATGGAGATTAAAATTTGAAAGGTTTTGATTGAAACCAAAGGAATTAACAAAAGTTCAGTCTATACACAGATGTTTTGTCATGCTAACTATTTTACTTTATAGGTAACAGTCAAAGCCCTGGTGAATAGAAAATTCCCAAAAGACTCTTCCTGTTTGCAGACTGCTGTTCCATTTCTTGATCATCAGTTTTCTTTCATCTCAATACACATTTAGAGATTTGTTTGTCGTTGAAAGATTAATAATGGTAATGCAGTCTTCAGTATGTGCTTTAACTTCTAAAGTCAGTCCTCCAAATTAAATATGCTAGAACATGACTTAACCTTACAAATACAAGGTATTATTATTACTATTATTATTATCATTACTACTACTACTACTATCATTATTACTATTACACAATAACTTTCAGGAAATATCTGTAGTGAATAAGGCATTTTTGGTTTTTGTTTGTAAGTTTTTTAATTTTTATTTTATATTGGAGTGTGGTTGATTAAAAATGTGTTAGTTTCAGGTGTACAGCAAAATGATTCACTTATACATATACATGTATCTATTCTTTTTTCAAATTCTTTTCCATTTAGGTTATTATAGAATATTGAGCAGAGTTCCCTGGTGCTATACAGTAGGTCCTTGTTTGTTCCTATTTTAAATATAATAGTGTGTATATGTCAATCCCAAACCCCCAATTTAACCCTGCCCCCCCACTTTTCCCCTTTGGTAACCATAGGTTTGTTTTCTAAGTCTGTGAGTCTGTTTCTGTTTTGTAAATAAGTTCATTTGTATCATTTGTATCATTTTTTAGATTCCACATATAAGCCATATCATATGATATTTGTCTTTCTCTGTCTTACTTCACTTAGTATGATATTCTCTAGGTCCATCCATGTTGCTGCAATTATTTCATTCTCTTTAATGGCTGAGTAATATTCTGTTGTATATATGTACATCGTCTTCTTAAATCATTCATCTGTTTATGGACATTTAGGTTGCTTCCATGTCTTGGCTATTGGAAATAGTGCTGCAATGAACACTGGGGTGCATGTATCATTTTGAACCATATATCTCCAGATATATGCTCAGGACTGGGATTGCTGGATCGCTATTAGTTTTTTAAGGAACTTCCATATTGCTTTCCATAGTGGCTTTAGCAATTTACATTCCCACCAACAGTGTAGGAGGGTTCCCTTTTTCTCCACACCTTCTCCAGCATTTATTGTTAGTAGACTTTTGATGATGGCCATTCTGACTGGTGTGAGGTGATATCTCATTGTAGTTTTGATTTGCATTTCTCTAATAATTAGTGATGTTGAGCATCTTTTATTCTTTGGAGAAACGTGTATTTAGGTCTTCTGCACATTTTTTGATTGGGTTTTCTTTTTATATTGAGTTGCATGAGCTGTTTTTATATTTTCTAGATAAATCCCTTATCAGTTGCATCATTTGCAAATATTTTCTCCCATTGTGTGGATTATCTTTTCATTTTGTTTATGGTTTCCTTTGCTGTGCAAAAGCTTTTGAGTTTAATTGGGTCCCATTTGCTTACATTTATTTTTATTTCCATTACTCTAGGAGACAGATCAAAAAAGATATTGATGCAATTTATGTCAGAGAGTGTTCTTCCTATGTCTTCCTCTAAGAGTTTTATAGTATACAGTCTTATATTTGGGTCTTTACTCAATTTTGAATTTATTTTTGTATATGGTGTTAAAGAATGTTCTATTTTATTCTTTTACATGTAGCTGTCCAGTTTCCCCAGCACCAGTTACTGAAGAGACTGTCTTTTCTCCATTGTATAGTCTTGCCTCCTTTGTTGTAGATTGACCATAGCTGCCTGGGTTTCTATATTTCTCTTTTTGTGCCAGTACCATACTGTTTTGATGACTTGTAGCTTTGTATTGATAGCATAGTCTGAAGCCAGGGAGGCTGATTCCTCCAGCTTCATTTTTCTTTCTCAAGATTGCTTTGGCTATTCAAAGTCTTTTGTGTCTCATACAAATTTTAAGATTTTTTTGTTCTACTTCTGTAAAAAATGCCATTGGTAGCTTGATAAGGATTTCACTGAATCTGTAGATTGCCTTGGGTAGTATAGTCATTTTGACAATATTGATTCTTCCAGTCCAAGAACATGGTATATCTTTCCATCTGTTTGTGTCATCTTTGATTTCTTTCATCAGCATCTTATAGTCTGAGTACAGGTCTTTTGACTCCTTAGTTAAGTTTATTCCTAGGTATTTTATTCTTTAGGATGTGGTGGTAAATGGAATTGTTTCCTTAATTTCTCTTTCTGATCTTTTATTGTTAATGTATAGGAATGCAACAGATTTCTGTGTATTAATTTTGTAGCCTGCAACTTTACCAAATTCATTGATGAGCTCTAGAAGTTTCCTGTTAACATCGTTGGGATTTTCTATGTATTGGATCATGTCATCTGCAAACAGTGATAGTTTTACTACTTCTTTTCTAATTTAGATTCCTTTTATTTCTTTTACTTCTATGATTTCTGTGGCTAGAACTTGCAAAACTATGTTGAAAAAAAGTGGCAAGAGTGGACATTCTTGTCTTGTTCCTGATCTTAATGGTGAAAAGCTGAAAGTATTTCCTCTGAGTATGATGTTAACTGTAGGTTTGTCATATATGGCATTTATTATGATGATGTATGTTCCCTCTAGCCCCACTTTCTGGAGAGTTTTTATCATAAATGTGTGTTGAATTTTGTCAAAAGTTTTTCTGCATCTATTGAGATGATCATATGGTTTTTACTCTCCAGTTTGTTAATGTGCTGTATCACATTGATTGATTTGCATATACTGAAGAATCCTTGCATCCCTAGGATAAATCCCACTTGATCATGGTGTATGATCCATTTAATGTGTTGTTGGATTCTGTTTTCTAGTATTTTGTTGAGGATTTTTGCATCTATGTTCATCAGTGATATTGGCCTGTAATTTTCTTTTTTTGTGATATTGTTTTTTGGTTTTGGTATCAGGGTGATGGTGGCCTTGTAGAATGAACTTGAGAGTGTTCCTTCCTCTGTCATTTTTGGAATAGTTTCAGAAGGATAGGTATTAAGTCTTCTATATATGTTTAATAGAATTCATTTGTGAAGCTGTCTCGTCCTGGGCTTTTGTTTGTTGGAAGATTTTTAATCACAGTTTCAATTTCAGTACTTGTAATTGACCTGTTCATATTTTCAATTTCTTCCTGATTCTATCTTGGGAGATTTTACCTTTCTAAGAATTTGTCCATTTCTTCTAGGTCGTTCATTTTATTGGCATATAGTTGCTCATAGTTGTCTCTTATGATCCTTTGTATTTCTGTGGTGTCCACTTTAATTTCTCCCTTTTCATTTCTAATATTATTGATTTGAGCCCTCTTCTATTTTTTCTTAATGAGTCTGGCAAAAGGTTTTCAATTTTGTTTATCTTTTCAAAGAACTAGCTTTAAGTTTCATTGATCTTTTCTATTGTTTTCTTCATCTCTATTATTTCATTTATTTCTGCTCTGATCTTTATGATTTCTTTCCTTCTACTAACTTTGGGTTTCATTTGTTCTTTTACTCTAGTTGCTTTAGGTGTAAGGTTAGGTTGTTTATTTGAGATATTTCTTGTTTCTTGAGGTAAGATTGTATTGCTATAAACATCCCTCTTAGAACTGCTTTTGCTCTGTCCCATAGTTTTTGGATCAACATGTTTTCATTGTCACTTGTCTCTAGGTATTTTTTGATTGCCTCTTTGACTTCTTCAGTGATCCATTGGTTGTTTAGTAGCATATTGTTTAGCCTCTACATGTTTGTGTTTTTTTACAGTTTTGACTGTAATTTATTTATAATCTCATAGTGTTGTGGTTGGAAAAGATGCCTGATATGATTTCAATTTTCTTAAATTTACCGAGGTTTGATCTGTGGCCCAAGATGTGATCTATCCTGGAGAATGTTCTATGTGGAGTTGAGAAGAAAGTGTATTCTGCTTCTTTTGGATGGACTGCCTTATAAATATCAATTTAGTCCATCTGGTCTAATGTGTCGTTTAAGGCTTGTGTTTCCTTATTGATTTTCTGTCTGTATGATGTGTCCATTGGTGTAAGTGGGGTGTTAAAATCCCCCACTATTATTGTGTTACTGTTGACTTCCCCTTTTATGGCTGTTAGCATTTGCCTTATACATGAGGTGCTCCTATGTTGGGTGCATATATATTTATAATTGTTATATCTTCTTCTTGGATTGATCCCTTGATCATTATGTAGTGTCCTTCTTTGTCTCTTGTAACAGTCTTTGTATTAAAGTCTATTTTTTCTGATATGAGTATTTCTACTCCAGGTTTCTTTTGATTTCCATTTGCATGGAATATCTTTTTCCATCCCCTCACTTTCAGTCTGTATGTGTCCCTAGTCCAAAGTGGGTCTCCTGTAGACAGCATATATATGTGTCTTGTTTCTGTATTCATTCAGCCAGTCTATGTCTTTTGTTTGGAGCATTTAATCCATTTACATTTAAGGTAATTATCAGTATTTATAGTCCTATTGCCATTGTCCTAACAGTTTTGGATCTGTTTTTGTCAGTCTTCTTCCCTTCCTCTTTTGTTCTCTTGTGATTTGATGACTCTAGTGTTGTGTTTGGGGTACTTTTTCTTTTGTGTGTGTGTATCTATTGTAGTTTTTTGGTTTGCAGCTCCCATGAGGTTTTGATATAGGAGTCTATATATAAACAAGATTATTTTAAGTTGCTGGTCTTTTCATTTCAAATGCAATTCCCATTTCCTACATTTATACTCTTCTCACAGTTGCTGGTTTTGATATCATATTTGTTTGTGGCTGATTTCCTACTGTTACTTTATGTTTGCCTTTACCAGTGAGCTTTCCCATTTGTGATTTTCTTGTTTCTAGCTGTGACCTCTTTTTTTTCCTCCCATGTAGAGAAGTTCCTTTAGCATTTGTTGTAAGGCTGGTTTGGTGGCACTGAATTCTTTTAGCTTTTGCTTGTCTGTAATGCTTTGGATTTCTCCATTGATTCTGAACAAGAGCCTTGCTGGGTAGAATATTCGTGGTTGTAGGTATTTCCCTTTCATAATTGTAAATATATAATGCCACTCCCTTTTGGCCTGCAGAGTTTCTGATGAAAAATCAGCTGATAGCCTTATGAGGATTCCCTTTTATGTTATTTGTTGTTTTCCCTTGTTGCTTTTAAAATTTTTTCTTTGTCTTTAATTTTTGTTAGTTTGATTACTATGTGTCTCAGTGTGTTCCACCTTGGGTTTATCCTGTATCAGACTCTGCACTTCCTGGACTTGGTTGACTGTTTCCTTTCCTGTGTTGGGGAAATTTTCGGCTATAGTATCTTCAAATATTTTCTCAGGCCCTTTCCCTTTTTCTTCTTCTGTGAATGTTGGTGCATTTAACATTGTCCCAGAGGTCTCTCTCTGAGACTTTCAGCATTGCTTTTCATTCTTTTTTCTTTTTTTAAATAAATAAATTTATTTATTTATTTATTTTTGGCTGCATTGGGTCTTCGTTGCTCTGCGCGGGCTTTCTCTAGTTGCAGAGAGTGGGGGCTACTGTTCGTTGCAGTGCATGGGCTTCTCATTGTGGTGCCTTCTCTTGTTGCAGAGCATGGGCTCTAGGCATGCAGGCTCAGTAGTTGTGGCTCACAGGCTCTAGAGCACAGGCTCAGTAGTTGTGGTGCACGGGCTTAGTTGCTCTGTGGCATGTGGGATCTTCCCAGACCAGGGCTCGAACCCATGTTCCCTGAATTGACAGGCAGATTCTTAACCACTACACCATGAGGGAAGTCCCCATTTTTTTTTTCTTTCTTTATTCTGTTCTGTGACATTGATTTCCACCACTCTGTCTTCCAGTTCACTTATCTGTTCTTCTGCCTCAGTTATTCTGCTATTGATTCCTTCTAGCGTATTTTTTCATTTCAGTTATTATGTTGTTCATCTCTGTTTTTTTCTTTATTCTTTAAATCTTCTATCTCTGTTGAAAATTTTTTGTATCTTCTTGGTCTATACCTCCATTCTTCTTCTGAGGTTTTGGATCATTTACTATCATTACTCTGAATACTTTTTTCAGGGAGATTGCCTATCTCCTCTTCATTCAGTTGTTCTTGTGGGTTCTTCTTCTCTTGTTCCTTTGTTTGCAACATATTTCTCTGTCATCTCATTTGTCTAACTGTTTGTGTATGTGGTCTCCTTCCCACAGGCTGCAGGATCACAGTTCCTCTTGCTTCTGGTGTCTGCCCCCCTGGTGGGTGAAGTTGGTCCAGGGGTTTGTGTAGGCATCCTGGTGGGAGGGGACTGCTGCCTGCCCTCAGGTGGGTAGAGCTGGCACTTGTCCCTCTGCTGGGCAGAGCCGTGTCAAGGGCTGTGTTTTGAGGTGGCTGTGAGCTCAGTATGTCTTTAGTCAGCCTGTCTTCTGATGGGTGGGGCTATGTTCCTATCTTGTTGGTTGTTTGGCCTGAGGATTTACAGCACTGGAGCCTGCAGGCTATTGGGTGAAGCCAGGTCTTTGTGGCATAATGGGGACTTCCCAGAGAGCGCACGCTGATCAGTATTACCTGGGACCTCTGCTACTGGTGCTCCCACAGTGAGCTACAGCTGACCTGGCCTCCCCAGAAGACCCTCCTAGACCCCTAGGTAGGTCTATCCCAGGTTCCAATGGAGCTACTGCTTTGTACTGGGTTCCAGTGCATGTGGGATCTTGTATGCCTTCCAGGAGTGGAATTTCTGTTTCCCCCAGCCTTGCAGAACTCCTGCACTCAAGCCCCACTGGGTGCCAAGGCTAAATGCTCTGGGGGTTCTTCCTCCAGACACCAGACGCTCAGACTGTCTTGGAGGGCTATTTTTATGTGGGAATGTCCCTGCGTAGCCTGCAGTGGTTTAATATTTTTTGGTGCAAGAGCTGTTTTTATTATAGATGTCTGCCACCTCCTTTCTCAGTGTATGCTGGTAGTTATCCCCTTGATATAGGAGATGTGATTGGTGTTGTGGTGACCAGAGCCTGCCCTGCATATTTAGTGGGGACTCCCCTTTGCTCTGTGGTTGTCACTGCCCTGTTTGGATCGCGGTCTGCTCCCTAGTTGTTGGAATAGAGGCCCCAGATCTGTTTCTTAGCTGTGTTTCTGATCTGTGGTGTGAGGTAGGCAGGATTGGAGCATTCCCACTGGGAGAGAAGCCACTGAGTATTCCTCCTCTGGAACTGTTCACCTGTGAGTGTGCTCTGTTTTGTCACCTCTCACCCGTTGTGGGAGCCCTCAGATTACACTGTTATTGGCACTGCTGTCAGCTCCACCTTAACCTTAGGTATGCCAGCAGTTGGCCCTGGTGTCTCTCAGGCATTGTTTTCACCAAGCCACCAGCACAGATCCACTGAAGTCAGGTCCCATGATTGCAGTAATCATGGATCTGGACATGCTATGGGCACTATGGAAGCATCTCAGACTCTGGCCTTGCCCAACCCCCGCATGTACCTGCCCACAAAGTCCACAGCTGCTAAAGCTTGACCCATCTTGGCTGTGGGAGCACTCATTGTCGGATCAGATGTTCTGCAGGTTCTGAGTTTACAAAGCCAGTCGCAGGGTGTAAATCCACAGTTTGTGCAGCTGTGAGGAGAGATTTCAGCTCTTCTCCCATCTCTCATGGCCCCTGGGGCTCAACTATGGTTTCAGCCCCACCTCTGTGTGTCGGCCACCCACAGGCATCTGCTCCTGAAGCTTCCCTGGAGCACACAAACCTACCCTGGCAGGAGGGGGTGGAGTAGGCGGCAGCCAGGAGCGTGAGAGCCTACCCCAGCGGGAGCCCTTCCTAGTGCCTGGGGGGGCAGGGGCTGGTGCATGGGGAGAGAGGCTGCATAGGTGGCCTGCCCTTTGCACATCACTCAACAATGGCACTTCGCTTCTGTGGCAATCTGGGCTTTCTCCACGAGCATTCTCCATTGTGGAGCTCCTCACTCCTCCCATCACCTCAGACTGTCTTCTCACAGCCAACAGCAGTCCTTTCCACAGGTCTGCTCTCCAAACCCAACATTCCAGCACCCTGCCCCTGTATGCACCAATGGACACACCTCTCAGGCTTGGGCATGCAGGGCTGTGGCATGGACCATCTGTGTAGGTCTCACTCTGTCCAGCCTGCCACAGACCAGTTGCTGCACTCTCTTTCGAGCCCCCAAAGCTCCCCTCTGTCCCAGCTGATCTCCCCACCGGTAAGGGGGCTTCCCTGGACGTGGGAAATTCTCCTCTCCTTCAGCTCCCCCCAAGGGGCACAGGTCCCATCCCACTTCTCCTCTTCCTTTTCCCTTCTTCTTTCTTTCATCCTACTCTGTTATGTGGGGATCTTTCTGGTCCTCTTAGTTGTCTGAAGTCCTCTGCTAGTGTTCAGCAGGTGCTCTGTGAGAACTGTTCCATTTGTAGATGTATTCTTAATGCATCTGTGGGGAGAGTTGAACTCCACGTCCTCTTACTCCTCCACCATCTTGACTCCCCCTGTAATTTAATTTAAAATACCTTTAGTATAGCTATAAATAGACATTATGATATTAAATGTATGTGTGATGGGTTAAACTACTTTTCAGGGGCACTCAGTGACCCTAATCAGAATTTCACACCCCACAGGAGGTCAGCTCTCATTTAATGAGAAGGCCAGAGGTTTGTACAAGTATTTTAAACTATCCATATTTCAATTAGCATAATGATTGTTAGAAATGAGTTGCCTGATGAAAGCAGTGCCATGTTAATTAGCATAATGAAACTGGAAATGAGCTCCCATTTGTGTAATTTGGAGTATTCAAGATAGCATGAATTGGCTAAAGTATTTTAGAGATACTCTCCACTCTACACAGGAAAGATAGAATAAGACTGTAGGGAAACTTGTAGCCTATAACTTTAGGGATGTTGCTTGTGGCTTATTCTCAAAACAAGACTGTTGTAAAGTAGATTTCTCTATAAGGGAAACGTAGTCCCATCTCTAGAAAATGGTCAGGATACAAACCCCCTTCCTTGCAACTGTCCAGAACCTCCTCTTCTCCCTGCCTGATTAAGTCAGCTTCAGCTGCCTCCACTTGTAAGCCCACGGTGAGATGCTCTCTTCTTTCTCAGGGTTGTCCCCACCTTTCATGGTCACTGTATAATGTGACAGGGATGGGGGTCTCTGCCTGACCCAGAGGGAGCATCTCTGCCTCTGATAGATTCTAGCAAGAGTGTCCCCATCCACCTTTACACCTAGACCCAGTTTCACTTGCAGTACCCAGAATCATGCCAGGATCTATGCTAGGACACATACCCCTGCCCTCAAGGATTTTCAGTCTAATATGGGAAACTGAGGCTGGAGTGTGGTTAACTAGGCGGGAAAGTTGTAGGAGAACAGACCAGCTTTTATAGAGCCTTTGGTCCTTGGATTCTTAGCTTTGTGTAGACTAAGTATTCTCACTTTTATTCTAGGGGAGCTGCAAAACCTTTGGAGGGCTTGAAGAGAAGGAATGATGGGATTTGATTTACCTTAGATGACTCCAGCCTCAGGTTCCCACCTCCAGATTTTTGAGCTTCCTGTTTCCTCTACCTAGAATGCTTTTCCTCTAAGTCTTTCCAAGATTAGCTTATAATTATCTTTCACATCCAGACCTACATGAGAGACCTTCCCTGATACCAAGTCTTAGGTATTTATCCAGCCACTTTCTATCAATCACAGAATATACTTAAATATTCTATTTTGAGATTCTTTTTCTTTTTGATTGCTGATTGATCCATTGATTGTATGTCTACTCCTTGTGGGAAGTAAAATCCAAGAGAGTAGGGGAGGCATCTGCCTCTTTCATTGGTCTTTCCTTAGCATCTGGAATACTGCCTTTCTCATAGTAGGCACTCAAGTCAATAATTGCTGATTGGATGAATAAAGGTGTCACTTTCATTTATCCAGACATCATTAAACTGTTAACAAGGACGGTCTTGAATCACTTATTTCCTCATTATGCTTTGAAACAACCAAAATCAGTTTCACCTACTCACAAAGCCTTGACAGACGCTTCTGGACACACAGTATCTCTCATCTCCTACCAGTGTCTTTCACTGTGTTCCCACATAGCTAATCTCTGTTCCCTTCTCATATATTATTAACTAACAACTCACTGAGCATATTTAAAAAATTCCAATCTGCTTGGAAGAGAGTGCCAGAGACTACCATATGATCATCTGATGGGATTCACATAGGCTTTTAGCTAAATTTAAAAAAACAAAAAACAGAGGAGGTGGAGACAAGATGGTGAAATAGAAGGACGTGAGCTCACTTCTTACAAAAACACCAAAATCATAACTAACTGCTGAACAACCATCAACAAAAAAATGCTGGAACCTACCAGAAAAGTTATCCTACATCCGAAGACAAAGAAGAAGCCACAATGAGATGGTAGGAGGGGTGCAATCGTGACAAAATCGAATCCCATACAGCCAGGTGGGCAAGCCACAAACTGGAAAATAATTATACCACAGAAGTTCTCCCACAGGAGTGAAAGTTCAGAGCCCCACGTCAGGCTCACCACCCTGGGAGTCTGACAATGGGAAGAGGAGCCCCCAGAGAATCATCTGGCTTTGAAGGCCAATGGGGTTTGCAGGAATTCCACAGGACTGGGGGGAAAAGAAAGAAACTCTCCTCTAGGAAGCCACACACAACATCTCATGTTCATTAGGACCCAGGGAAAAAATGCAATGGCTTCATAAGAACCTGGGGCAGACCTACCTGCAGGTATTGGAGGGTCTCCTGCAGAGGCAGGGGATGGCTGTAGCTCACTGTGGGGACAAGACACTGGTGGTGGCAGTTCTGGTGAGTACTCATTGGCGTGAGTCCTCCAGGAGGCTGCCGTTTTCTCACCAAGACCTGGCCCCTCCCAACAGCCCGTAGGTTCCAGTTCTGGGACACCTCAGGCAGAACAACCAAAAGGCCAGGAACACAGCCCCACCCATCAGCAGACAGGCTATTTAAAGTCTTCCTGAGCACACAGCAGCCAGCTAAACACACCCCCAGACAAGGCCCTGCCCACCAGAGGGACAAGATCCAGCTCCATCCACCAGTGGAGATCATAAGAGACTACTACAAGCAACTATATGCCAATAATATGGACAACCTAGAAGAAATGGACAAATTCGTAGAAAGGTACAACCTTCCAAGACTGAAACAGGAAGAAATAGAAAATATGAACAGACCAATCAGAAGCACTGAAAATGAAACTATGATTTAAAAACTCCCAACAAACAAAAGTCCAGGACCAGACAGCTTCACAGGCAAATTCTATCAGAAATTTAGAGAAGCGGTAACAACTATCCTTCTGAAACTCTTCCAAAAATTTCAGAGCAAGGAACACTCCTACACTTATTTTACAAGGCCACAATCACCCTGATACCAAAATCAGACAAGGATACCACAAAAAAGAAAATTACAGGCCAATAGCACTGATGAACATAGATGCAAAAATCTGCAACAAAATACTAGCAGATGAAATCCAGCAACACAGTAAAAGGATCATACACCCTGATCAAGTGGGATTTATCCCAGGGATGCAAGTATTCTTCAGTATATGCAAATCAATCAATGTGATACACCACATTAACAAATTGAAGAATAAAAACCATATGATCATCTCAATAGATGGAGAAAAAGCTTTTAACAAAGTTCAATACACATTTATGATTAAAAACTCTCCAGAAAGTGGTCCTAGAAGGACCCTACCTCAACAAAATAAAGGCCATATATGACAAACCCATAGCTAACATCATGCTTAATGGTGAAAAACTGAAAGCATTTCCTGTAAGATCAGGAACAAGACAAGAATGTCCACTCTCGCCACTTTTATTCAACAGAGTTTTGGAAGTTCTAGCCCCGGCTATCACAGAAGAAAAAGAAATAAAAGGAATCCAAATTGGAAAAGAAGTAGTAAAACTGTCACTGTTTGCAGATAACATGATACTATACATAGAAAATCCTAAACATGTTAACAGAAAACTACTAGAGCTCATCAATGAATTTGGTAAAGTTGCTTGATACAAAATAAATGCACAGAAATCTGTTGCATTCCTATACACTAACAATGAAAGATCAGAAAGAGAAATTAAGGAAACAATTCCACTTACCATCACATGAAAAAAATAAAATATCTAGGAAGAAACCCATCAAAGAAGGCGAAAGACCTCTTCTCAGAAAACTATAAGAGGTTGGGACTTCCCTGGTGGCACAGTGGTTAAGAATCTGCCTGCCAATGCAGGGGACACGATTCAATCCCTGGTCTGGGAAGATCCCACAGGCCATGGAGCAACTACGCCCATGCGCCACAACTATTGAGCCTGTGCTCTAGAGCCTGTGAGCCACAACTACTGAGCCCACGTGCCACAACTACTGAAGCCCGCGCACCTAGAGCCCGTGCTCTGCAACTAGAGAAGCCACCACAATGAGAAGCCCAAGAACTGCCACAAAGAGTAGCCCCTGCTCGCTGCAACTAGAGAAAGCCTGCACACAGCAACAAAGACCCAACACAGCCAAAAATACATAAATAAATAAATAAATTTATAAAAAAGAAAACTATAAGATGTTGATGAAAGAAATCTAAGATAACACAAACAGATGGAAAGATAAACCATATTTTTGGATTGGAAGAATCAATATTGTCAAAATGACTATACTACCCAAAGCAATCTACAGATTCTATGCAATACCTATCAAGTTACCAATGGCATTTTTCACAGAATTAGAACAAAAAAATCTTAAAGTTTGTATGAGACACAAAAGACCCTGAATAGCCAAAGCAATCTTGATAAAGAAAAATGGAGCCAGAGGAACAGGCTCCCTGACTTCAGACTATACTACAAAGCTACAGTTATCAAAACAGTATGGTACTAACACAAAAACAGAAATACAGATCAACAGAACAGGATAAAGAGTGCAGAGATAAACCCACATACCTATGGTCAACTAATCTATGACAAAGGATGCAAGAATATACCGTGGAGAAAAGACAGTCTCTTCAGTAACTGGTGCTGGGAAAACTGGACAGCAACATGTAAGAGAATGAAATTAGAACACTCTCTGACACCATACACACACAAAAAATGTATTAAAGACCTAAATGTAAAGCTGGATGGTATAAAACTCTTAGAGGAAAACATAGGAAGAACACTCTCTGACATAATTTGCAGCAATATCTTTTTTGATCCACCTCCTAGGGTAATGAAAATAAAAACAAAGATAAACAAATGGGACCTAATTAAACTTAACAGCTTTTGCACAGCAAAGGAAACCATAAACAAAATGAAAAGACAGCCCACAGAATGGGAGAAAATATTTGCAAATGAAGCAACTGACAAGGGATTAATCTCCAAAATATACAAATAACTCATACAGCTTAATATCAAAAAAACAAACAACCCAATCAAAAAATGGGCAGAAGATCTAAATAGACATTTCTCCAGAAAAGACATACACATGACCAAAACACACATGAAAAGATGCTCAACATCACTAATGATCAGACAAATGCAAATCAAAACTGCAGTGAGGTATCACCTCCCACCAGTCAGAATGGCCAACATCAAAAAATCTACAAACAATAAATGCTAGAGATGGTATGAAGAAAAGGGAACCCTCCTACACTGTTGGTGGGAATGTAAATTGGTACAGCCACTATGGAAAATAGTATGGAGGTTCCTCAAAAAACTAAAAGTAGAGTTGCCATATTATCCAGCAGTCCCACTCTTGGGCACATATCTTGTGAAAACCATAATTCAAAAAGATACATGCACCCCAATGTTCATCGCTGCACTACTTACAATAGCCAAGACATCAAAGCAACCTAAATGTCCATCAACAGAGGAGTGGATAAAGAAGTGGTACATATATATACAATGGAATATCACTCAGCCATAAAAAAGAACAAAATAATTCCATTTGCAGCAACATGGATGGACCTAGAGATTGTCATACTGAGTGAAGTAAGTCAGACTGAGAAAGACAGCTATCATGATATCTCTTATGTGTGGAATCTAAAAAAATGGTACAAATGAACTTATTTACAAAACAAGAATGAAGTCACAGATGTAGAAAATAAACTTATGGTTACCAGGGGGGAAAGAGGGAGGAGATAAATTGGGAGAACACGATTGGCGCATACACACTACTATATATAAAATAGATAACTAATAAGGACCTACTGTGTAGCACAGGGAACTCTACTCTCTACTCTGTAATGGCCTATATGGGAAAAGAATCTAAAAAAAAGTGGGTATATGTATACGTATAACTGATTCACTTTACACCTGAAACTAACACAACAATATAAATCAACTATACTCCAATAAAAAATAAATAAATCAATAAATTACAGACAACACAACAGAAGGTTATAGGACAAAAGTTAGAGAAATATTTAAAATGTGCATATGAACAGAAAGGTTATATTTGGAATCATGGGTCAGCATAATTTTAATATTCCAAATTACACTTTCCAAGCTAAAAAAACATTACTTCCCATTTTGTATTCATGCTTTTTTTTCCTCCTATTGTTAAAAGAGGCTATTAATGCAAGAGACTCTGATTACTCTTAGCCCAAATGGGGGAAATGATACCTGTGTTTTATTTTGGAAGTTCTTTGGAAATTCCTGTTCCTGCTCAGGTTATTCTCAGTTTTTCTTTGTGCTATTTAGGAGATCTTAAAAATAACTAGGACTTTAAAAGCATGAGTCTTCAAGCAAAGTTACATTCTAATAAGCAAAATCAGAAGTCCTTGGTTCAAATTCCATCTTTGCCACTTACTTGTCCCTCAAGGAGCCTCCCTCACATCTTTAAAGTGAGAGATTAGATCAGTGTTCTCCAGAAAGTATAAATTAGGTCTCCAGTGCTGAGCTAGGATTTACCACCCTGCCCTGGAGTTGGGGTGGGGAGGGTGGTCAAAAGTGGTTTTAAGAAACACTGCTTTAAGCTAAGTGAAATGCTTGCTTAATTGCAGCTCTCTTCAAAGCCGTTAATATGCTAGTGGCCGTGACCTCCTAGAGGGCCAGATAGATAGATACTTACTTCCTGAAAGATTTGAGTGTGTGCTGCCCTCCTCCTTTGGAATGCTAAACAAACAAACAAAAAATTAACAAAGAACTATAACAAAATGTTTATTGTCAGCATGATGATTATTTTGATACTAATTTAAAAGATTACATTTTTTCAGAAACAATGTTTTTTCTACTGATACCTTTCCTTGTTGGTGCCCTAACCGCACGTTTAGTTTCCTATGGGTAATCCAGTAGTGGGAGTATAGTGTGCAGGTTTTCCACACTCTGGATCACAGAATCCCTCTTTTCACATGAAAATTTGTGAAGCTAATCTGTTAGAAATGACTCTGGGGAATATTGCACACTTAGATCATCTTTAAGACTTCTTCTAGCCTAAAAGTCTAGAATTCTAAGATGATGATTTGCTACTTTTTAATATATTCACTCTGCTTTTGGGGGGAGTAGGCACGGGGAGAATGGAGGATGAGAGTATTCAGAATGACTCTGATCTTAAATTCGGTCAAACTCTCGGTCTTCTAACCTTCACGCTGACCTTAGAAGGCCTTTATCTCAACCCCAATATTGCTGGTCTTTTTAATTCTTCAGGTCTTCTCTGTCTAACTGAACTGTCATGACACCAATTGCCTATAAATCGTCAGTACGGTAATGAGCAAATTATATGCCCTTGATTACCATCCTTACATGCCCTTTAAGCTTGTGAATAATAATATTTCTATTTGCACAGTACTTTACAGTTTGCAAATGATTTTCATAATCATGCTCTCATTCACACAAATTTCTCTTTTTACGTTGCAATTCATTTTATTTTTAAAATCATCTCACTGCACAACTTAAAATGTTCTTGTTGCTCCTGATCACAGCCTTGACACTTTGAAAGCCTACTGTTTTTATGAATGCCAGTGCATGACATAAGCATTATGTAAATGTGCACTTTCACACTTCATTAGGACAGAGAAGGTGCACAGGAGTGAATTCAGTTCTATTAAATAGCAACACCTTTTCCCTTCAAACTTCAGCTAGCCATCATGAAAATGTAAAGTACAACCATTTATTTCTCCTCATTTGTTTTCATGTAGCAACGAGACCACTTGAAGGATGAAGCAAGTGATGGTAGGAGGATATTGCAAACATTTGTGTAAGGTTATAAAACTTGAAAGTAGCTCCAGCCTCACTCATAAATAAGGATGCTTAGATACCAGCCCATGTGACACACCTGAGCAGTGAGGGGGTTCTGTGTCCATTGACTGAGACAGCATTCACTGAGCAGCTCTGTTGGAGATTCATACTGTATTAGGCATTTTCTGTTCAAGGCACAATAATACCAGGGTAGAAGATGGGAGTGGGAGCAAAGAATAGACCACAAAAAAACAAACATAAAAACACACACAAAATGTTGTTCCCATAACAAGATAGATTTTTAGAAGTAAATGGAGTAAACCTAAATTTTGCAAAGATGTACAGAGAGATCAAATATATACCATGGTTCCCATGACTACTACTACTAAAATCTCCCTTACTGTTGCTGCTATTATGAAAATTTTGATTGCTTTTGTTCTTAAAAGGAACCCCACTTTCTTGCATAACACAGAAATAATATGTATTTCTAGAGACTTAAACTCTTGGTTAAAAATGGAAATATTCACTCTATCAATGAGTTGCTTTCCTTACATGATTCTAGGAACAAATTACCCAGGTTTCTAACAGCTATAGCTGAGACATATGAGGGCTTTTTGCAAATTAGGAAAAGGAAACCCTCAGGCTAACTGTCAAAACATCCCAGGCTCGTTCAAAACATTGTTGAGGGCTTTTTGTGAATTTGAATAAGGGCCACTTGCTCAGGGCAAATGCAGCCCTGCACCAGAGTACACAGTTTGGGGAATAGACCATGGGCTAAAATTAGTCCCCAGGCACTCCTTCGGCCAAGCATCCTGTGCAGTGAAACACCTGGAAAACTCTACCCAGCAACACGGAGGTTTCTTTACTAAATTAAGCAACTGGGCATCAGAAGAACCCACGGAACACTGAGGGAAGAAGGCTTCATCTAAATAGGACCTACAGATAGTTTGAAGCATCTTCATTTTAAAAGATACCCCTGAAATTCTTGAGCTAAATTCTGATCTGTGGGTGGAAGAGATAAGAGTAAAGATCAACCCACTATTAGCTCAGCCCTGCCATATAGATGGGGCAGAATCAGAAGAGATTATGTGGGCTGGGCTGGCAAAGTGACATATAATAAAAATAGCATTTGTCTTGCTAAACACCTACAATATGCCTACCAGTCTGCCAGACTCCTGGAGAGTAAAAAGTAGAAGTAGAATATAGTCCCTGCTCTCAAGAATTTAAAACCTTGTTGAGATAGAGAAGCAAGGAAGAAGAAAAGAAATTGGAAAGTGAACAAAACTGCATTGCCCTCTTACCTGTCCTATTTACATAAGCCTTCTGCCTATGTGGGTACACTTGGTGAGCTCCGTGAGGTAACAAAGAATCAATTGCTGCAGATGTAAGCTCTTATATATAGGATGGATAAACAACAGGGTCCTACTGTATAGCACAGGGAAGTATATTCAATATCCTGTGATAAAGCACAATGGAAAAGAATATTAAAAAGAAGTATGTGTATATGTATAACTGAATCACTTTGATTTCTGCTGTGCAGAAATCAACACAACATTCTAAATCAACTATACTTCAATTAAAAAAAAAAAACATACAACCCATTGCTATATCCTGGGTACATAGCAGGGAATCACAGAATGTTTGACTGAGTTTGTGATGAATCTCATGGGAGTTCTGAAAGGACAGAATTACTCAAGGAATTTCTGGGGGAGCTAAAACATAAGCCAAGCATTGAAGAACATATTCCATGAACATAGGAAATATTGCTTGTCTAGATATATTTGTATATTTACAACTTTATGATTGAAAGATATTCTTGATCCATTAGCCATGCTATTTAATATAAACAAACTCCAGCTCAAATATATATTTGTGTGAAAGTGGCAGAATTTGACACTCTCCTAAGCCCAATGTGCTTTTACAACTGTTATACTGAAAGAGCTTGGTAGCTTTTAAAGAGCGCTCACTGGAAAAGAGCACAGAAGGTGATTTCAAAGTTGTTCTGGTGTAATGACCCCTCTTATTCCATTGTTTTCACAGACCATAAACAAGACCGAACGAAGAATGTCCGTCTGAAACTCTGCCTTGAATGAAGAAACTTCATTGAACAAGAAGTTGGCTTCCAGTTTTGCACAGGCGTCAATGGAATGCTTTTTTTTTTTTTTTAATTTTCTACTTTACCCAATGAAAACAACATGTTTTTATGTGCTGTGCAAGTGGTTCCTTCATGTGGTCTGACAGTTAATTTTTGCCATCATTCTTTTTAAAGAAATAAAATATCCCAGAAGAGGACAACAAGAAGCAAACAAAGCAAAACATGGAAGGTTGACATTTATCTGGAAGAACATTTGAATTCAGAATTTATCTGAAGGTGTAGATAGATTTTTTTTTTTAAACGGAAAATCTGATGTCAAGAGGTGGGCAAGCAGAAATGGAAACAAATTGTCTTCCTCAGTCATTAAGCTACTCTTTCTTTTTCCCTTCTTGTTTAAATCTAGTGGGTTGGTTTTTTTATTTTTTATTTTTTCTTAGAAATATTTAGGTAAGGTTTATCTTGAATCTTAATTGCCTTAATTTTAAGGACGTCAAAGGCTCTCGAGGCAAGCTCTCAACGTCTTGTTTAAAAAAAGAAAGAATTGAAATATTGTGCCAGCTCTCACTGGTACAGAAGTTTAAGACTATGAGTTTTTAGGGTGAAAAAAAACTGTACAGTTTAAAAGAAAATGTTTTTCTTCATTTGAAGAAAATTTGTTGATAAAAGAAACCATGGCAACTGCAAGAATTGGGAAAATGCTGGGACTTCTCATGAACTTTGTCTTAAGTGTTGAATCATTCTAGAAGGCTAAAACATTTTACAGTAAAGTTATTAACGTTGGTTTCAAAACAACTGCATTAGAAATAATGCGTGTTTGGGGGGCAGAATGCAGATTTTTTTTATTTCTGAAGCGTGATGGCTAGCAAAAGCTTTAGTGCTTTTTATCTGCAGTCTTTTTTATGAGCTTTACAAACTTTTTAGTCAGCTTTGCTTGTCACATTGCAAAACCTAGCTTAAGAGCATTTAAAAAAAAAAAAGTAGATAGGAGCTTATGGTCAAAAAGTGAAAAAAAAAAAAAACCACAAAAAAACAAAAAAAGCAATAGATAGAGAAATTGTTGACAATTTCTGTAGTCTTTCCTAGTTGTGATCAAATTCAGCCTATGGATGGCCTATTTTATACCAAAGATGAAGTGGCACCCTATTGCAGTCCAGAAGATAGAGGTTGTTTTTCTTTTCTTCTCTTTTCTTTTTTAAAATTTTATTTGACCTACATGGCCGGACCAGTTCTTACTTTGTTGTTTGTTTAAACTACCTTCCACTGGTGTTTTACATACTGCAAAAAAAAAAAAAAGTTGTTTTTATTTTAAATGTATTTTTGTTGATAGTAGAAGCTTGTTCCTGTGTGGTCAGCAATTTCAGCACCAAGAGTTCTGGATTCCAACCAATACAGCCAAATGGCTTTAAATTCCATGTGCTTTTCTGGTTCCTTCCTAGCTCTCTTGAATTGTGAAGCCTGTATTGATGGCCACCAATGAGCTAAAACACTTGTTTAACAGGTTGAAACTTCTTCATATGAATTTTGAACTCAAGATACTCCCTGAACTGGTCTGAAAGATCACTTGTCAGAAAAGCTCAGTGATGCTCTGTTGAGTGGTGAGTGGTCTCCTGAAAAGGTCTCACTGTACTTGTAACAATAGTCTTCCTTCTAAATACCCGCACTTCTAGATTTTGTCTTCTCGCCTCAGTCTTTGTCATCATCTACCGTGAATAGCCACCTTGACTCCGCAATTGGGGAGGGGATATCTTTTTTTTTTTTAATCTTTTTTGCCTCTTTTCATTGTATTTTCATATCCTGGTGGTGTCAGAAGAAAGAGAAAACAGACTTTTTAATTTCAGTGTAGCTCCCTGAGGCAAATAGGACCAATAAGATTGAGGATTCTATTAGTGGAATTTAGGTAAGCTTTTAATGCTAGTTGACAATCAAGAAATTGTATGATTTATATGAATAAGAACCCAAATAATTAGATTTGATCAATTATTAAAGCCAAAGGCGATATATTTGCATTGAGAATGATGCAAAACATTGTCTAAAATGAATTAAATTGACTTAACCAAACATCTCTGCACATTTGAGTCATGAAATCCATGTTCAGCCTATACAGTTTTACCTGAAATGAAGGACAGTGGAACTTTGTCAATTGAACCATGTGCTGGAATGGCTTTCTAATGTATCATTAGAATCAATAGGTGAAATTCTTCTCACAAAGTCACAGGAACCTGTCTTAGTCCAGAAGGAAGAGGGTAATGCATACAGTGCACTGTAAAAGAAAACAGGGTAGGTGTTTAAAAACTGAAATATTAAAAAGTAAAGCATATTCCCATTAGGTCAACATGAGTAATGAGTTTGACTCATAAAAAAATAATCAATATTCTACTATTTATGACCTGTAAACAAAGGCCTAGTGTTGAAATAAATCCAATTCTCTTATTTGAAAAACCCCATGAATTGAAAGCTCATTATCTAGAGAGTGATTCCATATCTTTGTGGTCCAATTAGAGGCAAAAATATAGCTAAGGCAATGTAGCATGTGCTACAAAAAAGTTTCAACTGGTCACAGCCATCCTTATGGTTTTCCATACTTTAGAGAGAATCCTAAATTTATACTTTCTTCTGTTCCATTTTTCAGCTTTCTTCTGTTCCATTTTTCAGCTTCTCATGTATTTTAAGGGTGGCACTTAAGTTTTCTCTTTGAGAAATGGGCCCCCAAGTTACTGGGGGATGAACACACCTGTATAGGAACTGTGCTTTTTGTTTCTCTTTTTCAGTCTCTGAACTCTTTGTATAAATAAGGATTATCCTGGGCATAATTCATTTGAATATGAAATCAACATGCTTTCTTTTTCTTCTGTAAAAAAAGAAAACAAAACAAAACAATGTGATACAAAGAAAGTCTCATTTACACAATCAACAATGAGACTAAGAGGTAGCTACCATGTGGCTGATGAATGTGCCTAGGTAACTTCCTGTTTCTATTCAAAACTACTGCTTTATTTATATGTTCAGCAACATTTTTTTCAACTATAAAATTTCAATAATCTCAATTTTTTTAAACCACTTCAGGCAAATTTTATCATTTTGCCTGTGTCATTTTATGTGTCCATGTGTGCTTTGTGTTTGGATTTTTTTATATTAGGCCATTCTATAAAATATTTTAAATCTAAAAGGAAAAAAAAAGAAGGAAAAAGTGGCAAAGTGGCACATGTTCAAATTTACACATCATCTCACCTAAAAATTGTTTTTAAGAATCAAGTCTGGGGAAAAAATAAAAGCATCAACAGGTAAGCATTGTATGAAAAGTAAAACAAACTTTACTTTTCATATTTTACATTGTATGAAAAGTAAAACAAACCAAAACGTGTGTTCAGTACATACAGACATCAGAGTCCTAATTTAATCAGCAATATAGATTATGGTGACTTTAACCCAATTTAGGACTACAATCATTTTTCGTTTCACAATACTTCGAGCATTTATTCAGATGTTTCCATTTTTCCTTTCAATTGTAATTGCCAAGACTTAGCCTAAATGTCAGGAAACAAACTAAAACCACAATCCAAATGGGATAAAAATCATCTCCTCCAAACTCTAGTTCCATGGTCAGTGGAGGAGTAGGTATTCTTAATAACGAGGAGGTATTGTCAGGAAGGAAGTCTGTATAGTGACTGGGAGCTCCTCAGAGCATGGCCATGTCTTCTGAAGACATCACGGAACCTAGGTGAACTAAAGGTAATACTTGCAGGGTGGGCGCCTGTTTGTCCTTCAACACGGGCATGTCTTGAATATTGCAAGTCACATGCTATTCTAAAAATAATCTACCTGACTGCAGTTTGGTCAGGGTTAGTTTGTTTCCTTGGTAGATTTCAATCATTCAGATGTTGTTGCCATGCTTCACTTGAATCAATTCTCCTGTGACCTTAACATCTGCCACATTTGACAGCATATGAGACTCACTTCCATCCCTACTAATGAAAAACTATATGGTGTTAAAAGCGTCTGTATCAGAGATGGAAAGCCCAGGGCAGGAGAAGGCTAGGTGGAGCAGGAGGTTTGCTGTACCTACAGAGTCCATCAACCCCTTGCAAAACTGTTTTATAATCATTTTCAATCCATGTATGAGAAAATAAAAGTACTAAAAGTACTTAGTTTTTTTAACTTTGAATAATTGGGGTGTCTATTATATATATATATATATACACACACACACACACACACACACACACACATACACACACACCCATGCCCACCTATGAGTCTTTCACAGTGGCCTAAAATTCCAATTAATGAAAGTTGAGATGTGATTACGACCTTTGCAGTCTTCTTTAAGCTTGAGGAAACGTTTCAATGGACTGTCTAGACAGATGATAATCTTAGTAGGAGACTGAAAATACATTTGACAATTCAGTCTCATACTTAATCTGAGTGCAGGAACCACTGCAAGATGAGCTGATCAGCCGAGAGAAATTTTTAAGTGGGTTTCAGTGATAAATGTTTTTATATGATATAAAACCAAATGAAAGTATAATATTTATGTAGGTATATAACAACATTCAGCACATTGGAAGAATCACACTTCATAATCAAGTTTAAACATGTCATAGAGCCTTGATCTATATTCTCTTGTCCACAGTAGGGAGTAAGGATGAGATTTTGTTTTTCATGTTATTGTGACTGGCATGCTTCAAACTTCTGAGCTTGCTGGGACTGACCTCCCCTCATTCCAATTTGAGGACTGACGGGCTTGAAACAGGCTCGTTGATTCTGTGTATGATACCCCTTCTGTGACAGAGTAATAATGGGATTTCATTAGTGAATCAATTTGTTTTGCAAATGGCACCTACTGTGGCATTGGAAGACAGCTGAGTCTGACTTCCGTTGAACATTTCTTACAAAATATTCTGAAATTTGAAATTGGTCCCTTAATCCAAATGCTCTTGTTCATGACTCTCCTCTGTGGAGAACATAGAGTTCAGGAAAGTACAAAAGCTAAGAACAAAATCCGTGAGTGCCCCAAATGATCTATGTTGATATAAGGCAGGGTAGCTCAGCCCAGATTGGTGATTTCTTTTATCTCTGGTTTTATACCTCATTACCTATGCTGTCACATAAAAAAGGATGGGTGGCTTCTCCATATTTATTTCTTTATATTTCTGGGAGGGAAAATAAACTTTTTAGAAAAGCATCTTCTACACAGAAGCTCTAAAGTTGAAGCAGGGGTGAGATGGATCTTGGAGTCTGCAGGAAGAACCACTAGGCCACTGGGTCATGCTTTTCTTCCACTGTATTCCCTCCAGTTAGTGACTGCCCTGAAGCCCCAGTCCTGCAGAAATACAATACTCCCAAATTTTGAAGGGCTAATCATCTACTTTGTGCACCTGTTTTGTCTTCTCTTTTCAACTATTAGGACTTGGGCTCTATTTCCTCCTATTAGCATTTCACCCTGAGTATGGAAAAAGAAACATTTCGAAATAATATTCAAATCTGTCTGTTTTGTTCCTTAGGTATTCACTTATTGAAGCAGTTTGAAATCATTGGTAAAATTAATGTCAGTGCATTATATTCTGTGGGATTTTAATATCCATAATGTCCCTTTCCCATCCACCACAAACAGTTGAGAGTTGGCTGTATTCTTGCAGAATATAAAGGAAAAAACTGTAGCAAAGAATTTGGCTTCCCTCAAAAGAAAGGTATTTTGGATTTGTTCACTATTGAAATTTGAACCAGTAGAACAGGTCAACTCAAAATTGAGTTATGGGAATATAGTAACAGCCCTTGGCTAAATATGCACTCTTATCCCTATCTTAAATCTTGGACCAAAAAATTGCATTGTTTATTTTTTGACTTTGCATTACTGTATTAAGGCTTTAATGACCTTGACACTCCGGTGGATTTTTTTTTTTAATAATTATTTCAAGTTTAAATAGTATCCAAAGTGTAATTTTAGGATTATACCGTATATTTTAAACTCTCTGGTCTTACATTATTAAGAAAGATGCTCTGTCCTCCTCCCCAAAATATGTTATTTCCTCATATATAAAAAAGGAGTTATTCCATAGTTTTCAAGAACTATAAAAACTATTTCAAAAGAGACACTTGAAAAAGTTTTCACCATTCTGGGAATTATTGCTTCCATTTATTTAAAAAGAAGAATGTAATTGGAATCTTAATTTTAAAAATATATATATAAAAGTGTACTTGCTATGAAATAGTTTCTAAAAAAGAAAAAGGGACACAGCTTCTTTTAAAACCCTTGTTTCAGGTCATATATGACTTCATACAATTTCCAAAACATCATTCAATTTTGAATTTTATTTAAGAGCATTTTGTACTGCTGTCTCTGTCATGGAAAATTCTGTAATTCTACAGTGTTTCTGGCTTTATTTTTAATTTTTTCATCTGTACCACAGTCAAATTAGCTACCATTTTCCCCATTCCTTGGGCTTTCTGTAGATCAGTGGATGTTAGGTTTAAACTTCTGTTTTCTTTGATGAAGCTTTCAATAAAAAATGAAAATAAAATCAACCAAGTAGGGCCGTTGTGTTTTTCTTCACTCTACCAGAGATGGATTGAGGGAGGGCATAGTGGAAGGAACAGTGTCTGTATTTAATTGACTTCCTACAAAATTTCTCAAAAAAAGAACCATCCCTGATAACAAAACGTGAGAGAGGAGGGACCACTGTATTCATGCAAGGGGGCCTGGAAAAGCCATTGTTTAGGAGCTTTGGGGGTATGGACCACTTAGGTGTCCCTACGACCTCACATACTCTTCCCAATTTTTATGCTTAAGGATTCAGAGATCATCCACCTCCTGTCTAACAAACACGCCCAACATCTACCAATAATGCTGTATTTAAAGGGGTGCTGACAAAGATAACTCTTTTAGCTGCAGTCCAACATTAGTAAAGTGAAAAGTAATATAGCTCAAACTTAATCTCAGAGGGTTTTTATTCTGGATTTTTTATAAAGGAGCGTCATTTACAATAAAGATGAAAAAGTCTCTCAGCTATCAAAAAGGCTGTCTTTTCGTTTAAATCCTTAGAAATGGAGCAGTCTTCTCTCCCAGGTTCTTTCTCCTGCCCTTAGGAAGTTGCAGGTTACTTCTGTTACAAAGTGGTCACCAGGTGGCACTGCTGTATTAGTCTCCAGATGATTCCAAACCCAAATCCCAGGTCTTAAACAGAAGCAGTAGTGTGAGGGATGGCTGTAATAGCAAGAGTCACAACTAACGGAGCTGAGCCTTTGCCAGAAAGTGTGTCAGGTGCCCCCACACTTGAGTTCACACAACCCCCACACACATGCTCTCAGGTGGGTCCTGCCATTGCCCACATTTTCCAGATGAGGCTTGGAAAGTACGGCTACCCACCCATGGACCTACTTCTTAGAAGGGCTAGAGTATGCTTCTCAAAACAGATTCAAAATCTCAACCCCTAGATTCTAAGGTTTTTTCTTCTGCGAGGGCTTTGAGAAATGCCAATGTGGAAGGCACCTTTTTTTTTTTTTCAATATTTTTTTTTCCAAAAGTTCATTTGGCCTGAGATTTTGTGGTTTCTGTAGAAGAGGGCACTGGACAGTCATTCTGATCACTTGGTCACAATTCACATTTTCCATCCCAGAAATAACTTGCTGTTTCCATCACCCCTGTGATTTGTTCTGGAAGGAAAGGACCTATTTACCAAATAAGCATGACTTTTCATTGACTATTTCATTTAACAGTGCCCAGCACATGGACACCCTGTAAACATTCTAATGATAGAAAGATAGACGCTTCTCATTTACAAGGATGTCATATTCTAGTCAGCACTGGTTTATAACATTTTAGCATGAAATAAGATCAGGAGATTTTGTGAGCAATACACTTAACCCTTCCATGGCTTGATGCAAAGTGGATGGAGAGACTACCTGGTCTGAATGCAATCATGTCTTCTCTCATCCACACACAGGGAGGACCTTCAGACCCTTCAATGTCGCCTTTTCCTAATTCAGAACCTTAGCAGAGCAGCCGGATATTTCACTGTCACCCTTTCCCCAAATCATCTGGGACATTTAACTCTATTGACAGCAAGGAGGGTGGGATTGGCCATTCTGAAATTGTTCTAATTCTAGTAGCAGCTGTTAGTAGTCTAAATCCTGTGTTGCCATTTCAGCAATCTTCACAGCATCTTCACAAGGAATAGATTCCATCTCAAGAAACCACTTTCTTCACGCATCATAAGAAGCAACTCCTGAGATGGCAGAGTAGAAGGACGTGACCTCACCTCTTCTTACAAAAACACCAAAATCACAACTAACTGCTGAACAAACATTGACAAAACAAAAACAAAAAACACACCACTGGAACCTACCAAAAAAGATACTCCACATCCAAAAACAAAGACGCCACAATGAGATGGTAGGAGGGGAGTAATCATGATAAAATCAAATCCCATACCTGCCAGGTGGGCAACCCACAAACTGGAAAATAATTATATCACAGAGGTTCTCCCACAGGAGGGACAGTTCTGAGCCCCACATCAGGCTCCCCAGCCTGGGGGCCTGGCAACAAAAGGAGGAGCCCCCAGAGAATCTAGCTTTGAAGGCCCATGGGGTTTGATCCCAGGAACCCCATATGACTGGGGGAAACAGTAACTCCACTCTACCCGTGTGTACCAGGACCCAGGGGAAAAAAGCAATGGCCTCATGAGAGCCTGGGCCAGACCTACCTGCTGGTATTGGAGCATCTCCTGTGGAGGCGGGGGATGGCTGGGGCTCACTGCTGAGCCAAAGACACTGGCAGGAGTAGTTCTGGGGAGTACTCAGGGGCATGTGCCCTTTCGGAGGCCACCATTTTCTCACCAAGACCTGGCCCCTCCCAACAGCCTGTAGGCTCCAGTGCTGGGACACTTCAGGTCAAACAACCAACAGGGTGGGAACACAGCCCCACCCATCAACAAACAGGCAGCTTAAAGTCTTCCTGAGCACACGGCTCCCCACTAAACACACCCCTTGACATGGCCCTGCCCACCAGAGGGACAAGACCCAGCTCCACCCACCAGTGGGCAGGTACCAGTCCCTCCCACCAGGAAGCCTGCACAAGCCTCTTAGACAGTCTCATCGACCAGGGGGAAGACAGCAGAAGCAAGAAGAACTACAACCCTGCAGCCTGTAGAACAGAAACCACAATCACAGAAAGGTAGACAAAATGAGACAGCAGAGGAATATGTCCCTGATGAAGAAACAAGACAAAACCCTAGAAGAACAACTAAATGAAGTGGAGATAGGCAATCCACCTGAAAAAGAATTCAGAGTAATGATAGTAAAGATGATCCATGATCTTAGAAAAAGGATAGAGGCACAGATCAAGAAGACAGAAGAAATGTTTAACAAAGACCTAGAAGAAAAAAGGAACAAACAGAGATGAACAATACAATAACTGAAATGAAAAATACGTTAGATGGAATCAATAGCAGAATAAGTGAGGCAGAAGAACAGATAAGTGAGCTGGAAGACAGAATGGTGGAAATCACTGCTGTGGAACAGAATAAAGAAAAAAGAATGAAAAGAAATGAGGACAGTCTCAGAGACCTCTGGGGCAACATTAAAGGCACCAACATTCACATTATAGGGGTCTCAGAAGGAGAAGAGAGAGAGAAAGGACCTGAGAAAATATTTGAAGAGATAATAGCTGAAAACTTCCTTAACATGGGAAAGGAAACTGTCACCCAAGTCCAGGAAGCACAAAGAGCCTCAGGCAGGATAAACCCAAGGAGGAACACACAGAGACACATAGTACTTAAATTGACAGAAATTAAAGACAAAGAAAAAATATTAAAAACAACAAGGGAAAAGCAACAAATGAGGTACAAGGGAACTCCCATAAGGTTATCAGCTGATTTCTCAGCAGAAACTCTGCAGGCCAGAAGGGAGTTCCACAATATATTTAAAGTGATGAAAGGGAAGAACCTACAACCAAGAACTTTCTACCCAGCAAGGCTCTCATTCAGATTCAACAGAGAAATCAAAAGCTTTACATACAAGCAAAAGCTAAGAGAATTCAGCACCACCAGACCAGCTTTGCAACAAATGCTAAAGGAATTTCTCTAGGCGGAAAGGAAAAGGCCATAATTAGAAACAAGAAAATTATGAATGGAAAAGCTCACCAGTAAAGGCAAACATACAGTAAAGGTAGCAGCAATCATGAGAAGATAGTACAAGTACAGGATATTGGAAATGCATTTGAAAATAAAAGATCAACAACTTAAATCTTTATATATTGACTGCCATATTAAAACCTCATAAGAAGCAACTCCTTATCTGTTAGTTTATCATGAGATTGCAGCAATTCATTCCCATCTTCAGGCTCCATTTCTAATTCTAGTTCTATTTCCACCACATCTGCAGTGACTTCCTCCACTGAAGTATTGAACCCCTCCAAGTCATCCATGAGAGATGGAATCTGTTTCTTCCCAACTCCTGTTAATGATGATATTTTGACCTCTTCCCATGAATCACAAATATTCTTCATGACATCTAGAATGATGAATCCTTTCCAAAATGTTTTCAATTGACTTTGCCCAGATCCATCAGAGGAATCACTATCTATGGCAGCTATAGCCTTACAAAAATATATTTCTTAAATAATAAAACTTGAAAGTCAAAATGGCTCCATCCATGGGCTGCAGAATGGATTTTGTATTACCAGGCATGAAAACATCATTCACATTTTTTGTACATCTCTATCACAGCTCTTGGGTAAGAGGTGCCTTGTCAATGAGCAGTAGTATTTTGTAAGGAATCTTTTTTTTTTTTTTTCCTGAGCAGTAGGTCTCAACAGTGGGCTTAAAATGTTCAGTAAATCATGTTGTCAACAGATGTGCTGTCATTTAGACTTTGTTGTTCCATTTATAGAGCACAGGAAGGGTACATTTAGCATAGCTCTTAAGGGCCCTAGAATTTTCAGATGTTAAATGAGCATTGGATTCAACTTGAAGTCACCAGCTACATTAGTCCCTAACAAGAGAGCCTTTCGTTTGAAGCTTTGAAGCCAGGCATTGACTTCTCCTCTCTAGCTATGGAAGTCCCAGATGGCATCTTCTTCCAATAGAAGGCTGTTTTGTCTACACTGAAAAATCTGTTGTTTAGTGTAGACATCTTCATGAATTATCTTAGCTAGACCTTCTGGAGAACTTGCTGCAGCTTCTACATAAGCACTTGCTGCTTCACCTTGCACTTTGATGTTATGGAGATGGCTTCTTTCCTTAAATCTCATGAACCAATCTTTGCTAGCTTCAAACTTTTCTTCTACATCTTCTTCAGCCCTCTCAGCCTTCACAGAATTGAAGAGAGTTAGGGACTGGCTCTGGATTACATTTTGGCTAAGGGACTATTGTGGCTGGTTTGATCTTCTATCTATCCAAACCATTAAAACTTTCTCCATGTCGTATCAGCAATAAGGCTGTTTGGCTTTCTTATCATTCTTGTGTTCACTGGCTTAGCACTTTTAATTTTCTTCAAGTACTTTTCCTTTGCATTTACAACTTGGCAAACTGTTTGGCCCAAGAGGGCTAGCTTTCAGCCTGTTATGGCTTTTGACCTAGCTTCCTCACTAAGCTTAATCATTTCTAGCTTTTGATTTAAAATGAGAGGCATGCAACTCTTCATTTCACTTGTACACTAGAGGCCTTGTGGGATTATTAATCAGCCTAATATTTTTATTGTTGTGTCTCAGGGAATAGGGAGGCCCAAGGAGAGTTTGAGAGATGGGGGAATAGCTGGCTGGTGGAGTAGTCAGAGCACACACAACATTTAAATTTTGCCATCTTATATGGGCATGGTTTGTGATGCCCAAAACAATTACAATAGAACTGCAAAGATCATGGATCACAGACCACCATAATAAATATAATAATAATGAAAAAAATAGAAATGCAAAAATTACTACCAAAATGTGACACAGAGACACTGCTGGAAAAGTGGAGCTGACAGACTTGCTCTAATCAAAGTTGCCACAAAGCTTCAGTTTGTAAAAATGCAATAAATGTGAAGCACAAAAAAACAAGGTCAACTTCCACACAGCTCAAAGCTTGAGAGGATATCAAAGCTGAAGGTAGAACAGAGTAACTCATGAGGTGGCAATTGGCAGCTAAGAGCATGGGAGTGGATGAGATGGCTCAGGAGAGGATGAGTAACGAACATAAACCTGGGCAAAGAAAGAACAGTGGTCACTCACACAAAGTCCAGACAGAATGAAAGGAGCAAGTAAGGAAGCAGAGAAGAAATTACGTGTGGCTAGATGGAGAAACATGTATTGAGACAATAAGAGAGAAATGAGTTTCAAGAAGAGACAGAACGATGCTAATGAATACTGCTGTGGCGGGGAGTGGGGGAGGGTGGGTGGTGTCCAAGCTGGGTTGCAAGCCAGTTGAGTGGTGAATTTGAGAGGAAACTCTTATTTTTGTCAGAAATTTATCCTTAAGCTAATAATTACATTCATGTATCTCAACCACGAGCAGACCTTAATGGAATATGCAGGCCTTAATGCATACTTAATGAAGATTAGTTTCCTAATTAATGGAGTAGCATGTATAATGGAGATTAGTTTCCTCTATTAGAGTCATTTATAATTTTCTTTAAACAAAATCTTATAGATTACTTTAACACCCTATATATGAAATAAAGTCTGTTTTCAGATCCCCTTACATACCTAATATCTCATTCTTAAAACAGTCATGAACATAGAAGCAGATGAATTGGCCTTCAAGCTCCGACTTCAAATTTGGCATCAAATCCTATCATTCCTTTAGCTACGTTACATCATATTGGTAACAGCTACAAAGCAGAATATCAATTATGTGTGAATGTGTTTCCATGTCTCAGTATCAAATGAGCCCATTTGATCTATGAGAATCACTTCAGATGTTATTGAAGGAAAATAAGAGACTCTTGGCAGTAACTCTCTTTTATGGCGTCTGTTAAGCTGAAGTTTAGGTAATTCAGTATTGACGCATGGCAAAACGTGTTTCCAACTCTGTGTGAAGCTTTCTTATGCTTTGCCTAAATGTTGAAAAATGTGATGTTCTGGCAACATTGGCTCTAATTGAAAATTCTCTAATAAAATTAATCCAGTCAAAAACAATTTGTAAAAGTTGTTGAGAGACCATGGTGTTTGCATTTATAAGTGCCGAAATTCTGACAGAGAGTTTGGAGAGCAAAGAGTAGGAAAGTCCAGAGTAGGAAAAGGAATATTTTCACTTCTTTTTCTAATAACTTTCTGGTTATGACATTATTTTCTGGTCATGACCCACCACTCTATGACAACTAATGCTAAAATACTGGTACATGTTGGTGTATGTCCTTTCCTTTTTTTTTTTTTAGAATATTCATATATAATAAAAAATTTTAATACAGAAAATTTATTTTCTGAGTTACATTTAAGAGAACATTTTCTACTCTATTTAGTGTTTTTACACAAGTGCTTCTCAAATTATCTGCAGCAAAGAACCAAATTTTTGGTTTTTAAAAATTTTTTAGTCTACTGAAAATCAATACTTTAAAAAACACAAGAAAGACTTATTATAAGAAGAAATAAGATTAAAAGGACACACAAAATGCCAATCCTAATTTTAAATTGTTAATTCAACTGATATTAAATTACCCTCAAATTACTACAAAAGTTTTAAAATCTGATTCTCACATTTTGTACTTATGATAAGCCAGTAATAAACAGTTCATCAGCTGGTGCATATCCCTAGACCACACTCTGAGTAGCCTGACTTTACAACATCATGTACGACATTTGATATACCTTATTCCACTGTTCATAGTTATCAAAATTTGTTTCACTTGTCACTTTTGCCTTATTTCCTTCTTATTGGCTCTAGGCAGGGACAAGTTTTGTAAAGACCGGAGTCAAGGGAGCAGTTATCATTGGAGATGGACTCTATTACATTGGAGGTGGGCAAGGTATGAGATTTAGTTAGTAGAAATAAAATAAGTAAAATACAGAAATTTGGACAAAGTGTCAAAATCAATGGGTGCTTTTGGAGAGACAGCCAAAACAAGGAGGAGAAGCTGGCAAAAGAGTATAATGGTTTCCATTCTTCGAACTCAGAAATGAGAAGGGCCAAGAACACAGTCTATGACCAGAGAGAGTTGTCTATTTCATAAAACGTTTTCACCCAATCATTGTTTTCCAAACTGTAGCATGTTTTCCAACATGTAACACTGATAGTAAGCAACATGTTATTTGGTGATACTTAGATAAGTATGTTTTTATTTTTATATGTATGAATATTCATGATATTAGAAAAATCAAACTAAGCATCAAAATTCTGAAATCATGACTAGCATCACTTAAGGCTATGTAGTAAAGAGAGTTGAAAGAAAATAATTAATAACTGCATAGATGCTTTGCAAATATAGCTCTAGGGACACCACTCAATCTGGGAGAACTCTGGATTCAATATAATTTAATTTAATTTCAATATAATTTATTCTCTGTCAAAATTCTGTATATTTTCAGCAATTGTTTTGGAGCATAATATATATCATAGAAGAATGCTGGGCCATGGGAAAATGAGTAGAAACACAAAAGAGACAGGGCTTGGCTTACTATTGTTGTAAAACAAACCACCTTAAAATTAGTGGCCTAGAGCAACCACTTTATTTTGCTCGTGGTCACAGTCACGTGGGTTGGGAATTCAGCAAGCCCAGCAGGAATGGTTTGTCTTGCTCTCTCATTTTCTGGGAACTCGAAGATGTCAAGCACCTGGGCCAAGAGGATTTGAAGACCAGGAACCACCCCAGGAGCTCTTAATAAAATGTACTATCTGTACTTTATTCAGTGGGTCCAGATTAGGGTGTGGGTTGAGGGTGGCCTGAGACTCTGACATCAACACTGCTGGTCCCAGGAGTACACTTTGCAGTGCCAGGACAGGAAGACACAATATATTCATAGGAAGAATTTTTTTAAAAAGTTACTAATTATAATTGGCTTTACATAATGTTTTTCCACACACAAATTTGTTCAGATAACTACTATCAGTCAATTCAAATAAAGTCAATTTATGATCAAGTTAAAACCTTCCAGTCTTTTACTAGAAACACAAAGATTGACAATATTGAGAGAGATTACAAGGAGATGTGGGGTAAGTGAAATTAATGAGAAGTGGCACACTGAGTATAGCGTTTACCAATATTTGATTCTTTCATTTGAATGCATAGTTACGAGTTGGCAAGTCTAAGTTTCCTGATCTATGTCTTCTCCTTACACACTGGCCGGCATGTTCTTAACCTTAGAATCAGAGACAAACTGAACATTCAGAGCAGCCAACCACACAGAAACACACACACACACACACACACACACACACACACACTGAAGTAAATTTACTCTGAGCCAACAGCATCCCCAAACGTGTGTGAAGAAACCGTTGTAGACATTTCTATCAGAGTCCCAGCGCTTTGCTAATTTTCAACCTCTTAGGGGAAAGGAAAAGGCAACAGTATGTAATTAGAGAAATCTATGATTTACACATTAACAAACAAGGCAATGCAACCCACAAAGGAGAGAATAAAATTGTGGACCGCTAATAAGTGTCAGTACTTATTAAGGCTAAAGAAACCACCTATGAAACAAATCTAAGCCTTTCCCAAATGGTGCAGGGCAATTATATCTGGCATAAGTTCCACGGGGAAGATGCAGCTTTAGAAACAAAAAGAACTGAGAAATTAGAGGAAGAGAGTCAGCTGAAGATACAAGGAAAATATTTTTCAGATATATCACAGGCAAAGGAAAAGACAATGGTGAGAAAAAGGAGACACTGGAGGCCATGGGGAAAAGGAGAAAAAAGTGAAATATGCCTTTTTAACCTCAGCCTTCATTCTGGAAGGTAACGAAAAAATTTAAATTTCAAAGTCACCCACAAGAACTTGTAGAATAACCTTGATGGAAAATTTCTAGCAGCACTACAGAGACCTTTAATGCCCAAAATCAAAAGGAACAGATGAAGAGTCCCTTGAAGAATATATTCCTCTCCTGATGGTAACTTTGTTAAACACTGACTCTTTCACTAGAAATGATGAAACAAAGATTATTTCTGCCTTTGAGAAGTTTCCATAGAATGGAAAGTCTACACACACATGAGCACACACTCCAGCAGTTGTGTATACAACTTCAGAAAACCTCTGGGCCTTTTTCTCATCAAGACCTCTGAGTTTTGACTCCAGATGCTCTACTTAGGAGAAAAAAGCATGACCTTTGGCCAGATACTTCACTTCTTTGAACCACTCGTTATTGGCCTTCAAAATGGAAATGATAATATGTATAAGTGAAGGATGTTGGGAGAATTAAATATGAGAATGCCCACCTCATAAATATATAATACTTGTTTTTCTTTCTTTCTACCTGAAATAAGCATGCTGCAGAAGGCCACAGTTAAGGATGATGTCTGAGACATTCAAGGTGGTCCATCTGCTTTGCTAGGTCCCTCCCTCCCTCTTTCCCTTTGCTTGCAACATTATTGAGCAAATCACAATAATGAACATAATTCCTGGGCTTGAAGAGCTCATAGTGGAGAAGAAGAAAAAGAATTGTAAACCATTTCAGTGCAATGTGATAAGTTCTGTGTCAAGGGTAAGTCCAAGTTATTGGAGGAGAATCAATGGTGACTCTTAATTCTGGGCAAGAAAATGCAATGTTAAAGCTAATGGCAATAGAAGTAGTCAAGAAGGGCTCTCTAGAGGCAGGGGCATTCAAGATAAATTTAGGACCTCCAAATGGACCTCATCCTGTTCATTGTCACATCCCCAGTATCTAGCACATTGCCTGGTATGTAGTTCATAGTTAATAAATTTGAGAATAAATGGATACATGAAGGTGGAGGGCAAGGACAGGAGAGGAAATTGAACTCTTGAGAACAACGTTTTCAATCATGGTTGAGCATTAGAATGACCATAGGAGGGACTTCCCTGGTGGTCCAGTGGTCAAGACTCCATGCTTCCAATGCAGGAGGTGTGGGTTTGATCCCTGGTCTGGGAACTCAGATCCCACATGCCACACAGTGTGGCAAAAAAAAAAAAAATAGAATGACCACAGGAGTTTCTGACACCATACTTTGCGGATGGGGTAAGGGACAATTCATTTTTATAAATCTTCACAAACAATTCTGTTATCCATGTTTGAAAGGGGGGATTGTATGTGTTGAGGCCCAGTAACACAAGATGGCTTGTTATCAGCAGATAATTAAGACATAAGTAAGGAGAAGCCAAGATGGCGGAGTAGAAGGATGTGAGCTCATCCCTTCTTACAGAAACACCAAAATCACAACTAACTGCTGAACAACCACCGACAAAAAAAAAAAAAAAAGCAGGAATGTATCAAAAATGAAACGCTACATAGAAAGACAAAGAAGAAGCCACAATGAGATGATAGAAGGGGTGCAACTGCAATAAAATCAAATCCCATACCCGCCAGGTGGGCAAGCTGCAAACTGGAGAGCAATTGTACCACAGAAGTTCTCCCACAGGAGTGAGAGTTCTGAGCCTTACATCAAGATCCAGAGCCTGCGGGTCTGGCAACCGGAGGAGGAGCCCCCAGGGAGTATGGCTTTGAAGGTCAGCAGGGTTTGATTGCAGGAATTCCACAGGCCTGGGGTAAACACAAACTCCACTCTTGGAGGGCACACACAGGGTCTCGTGCATACCAGTACTCAGAGAAAAAAGCGGTGACCTCGTAAGAGATTGGGCCGTACTTACCTGCTGGTGTTGGAGGGTCTCCTGTGGAGGTGGGGGGCAGCTGTGGCTCACTGTGGGGACAAGGACACTGGTGGTGGTAGTTCTGGGGAGTGCTCATTGGCATGAGCCCTCTTGGAGGCTGCCATTTTCTCACCAAGACCTGGCCCCACCCAACAGCCTGTAGGTTCCAGTGTTGGGATGCCTCAGGATAAACAAACAACAGGGTGGGAAAACACCTGTTGTTTGTTTGCTCTCTCATTTGCTGATGCCCCACCCATCAGCAAACAGACTGCTTAAAGTCTGCCTGAGCACACAGCCACTTGTAAATACACTCCTTGACACGGCCCTGCTCACCAGATGGAAATATCCAGCTCCACCCAGCAGTGGTCAGGTACCAGTCCCTCCCACCAGGAAGCCTGCACAAGCCTCTTAGACAGTCTCATCGACCAGGGGGCAGACAGCAGAAGCAAGAAGAACTACAACCCTGTAGCCTGCAGAATGGAAACTGCAATCACAGAAAGGTAGACAAAATGAGATGGCAGAGGAATATGTCCCAGATGAAGGAACAAGATAAAACCCCAGAAGAACAACTAAGTGAAGTGGAGATAGGCAATCTACCTGAAAAATAATTCAGAGTCATGATAGTAAAAATGATCCATGATCTCAGAAAAAGAATGGACACACAAGTCAAGAAGATACAAGAAATGTTTAACAAAGACCTAGAAGATGTAAAGAACAAACAAACAGAGTGAACAATACAATAACAGAAATGAAAAATACACTAGAAGGAAACAATAGCAGAATAAGTGAGGCAGAAGAAAGGACAAGTGAGCTGTAAGACAGAATGGTGGAAATCACTGCCATGGAACAGAATAAAGAAAAAAGAATGAAAAGAAATGAGGACAGTCTAAGAGACCTCTGGGGCAACCTTGGCACCAATGTTTGCATTGCAGGGCTGCAGAAGCAGAAGAGAAAGAGGAAGGACCTGAGAAAATATTTGAAGAGATTATAGCTGAAATTTCCCTAACATGGGAAAGGAAACAGTTACCCAAGTCCAGGAAGCACAGAGAGTCCCAAGCAGGATAAACCCAAGGTGGAGTACGCCAAAACACATAATAATAAAATTGACAAATATTAAAGATAAAGACAAAATTATTAAAAGCAACAAGGGAAAAGCAAAAACTGAGGTACAAGGGAACTCCCATAAAGTTATCAGCTGATTTCTCAGCAGAACCTCTGCAGGCCAGAAGGGAGTAGCACTATATATTTAAAGTAATGAAAGGGAAGAACCTACAACCAATGATATTTTACCCAACAAGGCTCTCATTCAGATTTGACAGAGAAATCAAAAGCTTTACAGACAAGCAAAAGCTAAGAGAATTCAGCACCACCAGACCAACTTTGCAACAAATGCTAAAGGAATTTCTCTAGGTGGAAAAGAAAAGGCCACAACTAGAAGCAAGAAAATTACAAATGGAAAGGCTCACCAGGAAAGGCAAACATACAGTAAAAGTAGGAAATCATCTGCACACAAATATGATATCAAAACCAGCAATTGTGAGAAGAGGAGAGCATAAATGCAGGATATTGGAAATGCATTTGAAATTATGAGACCAGCAACTTAAAACAATCTAGTTTATATATAGACTGCTATATCAAAACCTCATGGTAAGTGCAAACCAAAAATCTACAATAGATACACACACAAAAAAGAAAAAGGAATCCAAACACAACACTAAGTTAATCAACAAATTGCAAGAGAAGAGAACAAAAAAAGGAAGGGAAGAAAAAAGATCTACAAAAACAATAAACAAAATGGCAGTAAGAAAATACATATAGATAATTACCTTAAACATAAATGGATTAAATGCTCCAACTAAAAGACATAGACTGGCTAAATGGATACCAAAAAGAAGAATGGTATATATGCTGTCTACAAGAGACCCACTTCAGACCCAGGGACACATACAGACTGAAAGTGAGGGGATGGAAAAATGTATTCCATGCAAATGGAAATCAAAAAAAGTGGGAGTAGCAATTCTCATCTCAGACAAAATAGACTTCAAAATAAAGTCTGCTACAAGAGACAAGGAAGGACACTACATAATGATAAAGGGATCAATCCAAGAAGAAGATATAACAATTGTAAATATATATGCACCCAACATAGGAGCACCTAAATATATAAGGCAAATACTAACAGCCATAAAAGGGGAAATCGACAGTAACACAACAATAGTGGTGGACTTCTACACCCCACTTGCACTAATGGACAGATCATTGAGACAGAAAATCAATAAGGAAACACAAGCCTTAAATGACACATTAGACCAGACGGACATATTTGATATTAATAGGACTTTCCATCCAAAAGCAGCAGAATACACATTCTTCTGAAGTGCACATGGAACATTCTCCGGGGTCAATCACATGCTGGGCCACAAAGCGAGCCTCAGTAAATTTAAGAAAATTGAACTCAGGTGAAGCATCTTTTCTGACCACTATGCTATGAGATTAGAAACTGACTACAAGGAAAAAACGTGTAAAAAACACAAATACATGGAGACTTAACAATATGCTACTAAACAACCAATGGATCACTAAAAAAATCAAAGGGGAAATCAAAAAATACCTAAAATACCTAAAAATGACAATGAAAACACGACAATCCAAGACTTATGGGATGTAGCAAAAGCAGTTCTAAGAGGGAAGTCTATAGCAATGAATCTTACCTCAGGAAACAAGAAAAATCTCAAATAAACAATCTAACCTTAAACCTAACACAACTAGAGAAAGAAGAACAAACAACCCAGTCAGTAGAAGGAAAGAAATCATAAAGATCAGAGCAGAAATAAATGAATTAGACACAAAGAAAACATTAGAAAAGATCAATGAAACTAAAATCTGGTTCTTTGAAAAGATAAACAAAATTGATAAACCTTTAGCCAGACTCATCAAGAAAAAAAGGGAGAGGGCTCAAATCAATAAGATTAGAAATGAAAAAAGAGAAGTTACAACAGACACCACAGAAATACAAAGGATCATAAGAGTGCACAGCAAGCAAACTATATGCTAATAAAATGGACAACCTAGAAAAAAATGGACAAATTCTTAGAAAGGTACAATCTCCCAAGACTGAACCAGGAAGAAATAGAAAATATGAACAGACCAATCACAAGTACTGAAATTGAAACTGCGATTTAAAAACTTCCATCAAACACAAGTCCAGGACCAGCTGGCTTCAGAGGCTAATGCTATCAAACATTTAAGAAGAGTCAACACCCATCCTTCTGAGACTATGCCAAAAAATCACAGAGGAAGGAATACTATCAAACTCATTCTATGAGGCCCCCATCACCCTGATACCAAAACCAGACAAAGATACCACAAAAAAAGAAAATTACAGGCCAATACACACTGATGAATATAGACGCAAAAATCCTCAACAAAATACCAGCAAACCATATCCAATATTTCCAATCTTGAGTAAGAAAAATGGAGCTGGAGGAATCAGGCTCCCTGACTTCAGACTATACTATAAAGCTACAGTCATCAAAACAGTATGGTACTGGCCCCAAAACAGAAATATAGATCAATGGAACAGGATAGAAAGCCCAGAAATAAACCCACACACCTATGGTCAATTAATCTACAACAAAGGAAGCAAGAGTATACAATGGAAAAAAGACAGTCTCTTAAATAACTGATGGTGGGAAAACTGGACAGATACATGTAAAAAAAAAAAAAGGAATTTGAACATTCTTTAACACCATACACAAAAATAAACTAAAAAGGGCTTAAAGACCTAAATGTAAGACCATATACTATAAAAGTCTTAGAGGAAAATATAGGCAGAACACTCTCTGACATAAATCACAGCAATACCTTTTTCAATTTGTCTCCTAGAGTAATGGCAATAAAAATAAAAATAAACAAATGGGTCTCATTAAACTCAAAAGCTTTTGCACAGCAAAGGAAACCATAATCAAAATGAAAAGACAACCCACAGAATGGGAGAAAATATTTGCAAACAATGCAACCAAGAAGGGATTAATCTCCAAAATTTACAAAGAGCTCATGTGGCTCAATATCAAAAAAGCAACAACCCAATCAAAAAATGGGCAGAAGACCTAAATAGACATTTCTTCAAAAAAGACATACAGATGGCCAAAAACCACATGAAAAGATGCTCAACACCAAAAGATGCTCTAATCATTAGAGAAATGCAAATCAAAACTACAATGAGATATCACCTCACACCAGTCAGAATGGCCATCATCAAAAAGATGATGATTTATTACAAATAATAAATGCTGGAGAGGGTGTGGAGAAAAGGGAACCTTCCTACACTGTTGGTGGGAATGTAAATTGGTGCAGCCACTACGGAGGTTCCTTAAGAAACTAAAAATAGAGCTACCATATGATCCAACAATCCCACTCCTGGGCATATATCCAGAGAAAATCATGGTTCAAAAGGATACATGCCCCCCAATATTCATTGCAATGCTGTTTACAATAGCCAAGATATGGAAGCAACCTAAATGTCCATTGACAGATGAATGGATAAAAAGATGTGGTACATGTTATACAATGGAATATTATTCAGTCATTAAATAGAATGAAATAATGCCATTTGCAGCAATATGGATGGACCTGGAGATTATCATACTAAGTGAAGTAAGTCAGACAGAGAAAGACAATATCATATGATATCGCTTACGTGCAAAATCTTTAAAAAAAAAAAAGATAGAAATGAACTTAATTACAAAATAGAAATAGACTCACAGACTTAGAGAACAAAATAGTTACCAGGGGAGAAGATTTGGGGGGAGAGACAGACTATACACACTGCTATATTTAAAACAGATAACCAACAAGGACCTACTGTATAGCATAGGGAACTCTCCTCAATACTCTGTAATATCCTAAATGGGAAAAGAATTTGAAAGAGAATAGATACATGTATATATATAACTGAATCACTCTACTGTATACCTGAAACTAATACAACATTGTTAATCAACTATACTCTAATATAAAATAAAAATTTTAAGTAAACAATGAATTTTCCATTGCTTTTACCTTATTCAATAAAGAAACTAATAATAATCTTAAAAAAAAAAAAAAAGAATTAAGCAAAAAAAAACCCTAGGGGTTTTCAGCAGAGATACTACCAGAGCAAAGCAAAGGAAGCTCTCCTCCACCATTTAAAAGAAACTAATAATAATCTTTAAAAAAAAAAAAAAAGAATTAAGCAAAAAAAAAAAAAAACCCTAGGGGTTTCAGCAGAGATACCACCGGAGCAAAGCAAAGGACACTCTTCTCCACCATTTAAAAGGAGGGATGGGACTTTCTGATAGATGACTGTTCTAATCTAGGTTGCCTGCCCCCCACACCTAAAACAGAATCTGTAGAAAAGCCTTTTGTGCAGGTAGTTTATTTGGAGTTGATTCCAGGAAGCTATGGACCGGGAAAAGTACAAAAAAGGAAGGAAAGAAAAAGTGTGCAGTTGAGTTGATAACCAGCATGTCAACTCCATCCAACCAGACATTCTGAGGAGCCCCTAAGACAACTTTCATAAATGCCCTCCAGATGACCTCCAAGGAGACGCATTTCTCAGCTCCTGTATGCCAGGGGTTGAAGTTGGCCCTAGGGCATGTTACCTCCTTTCAGACATGCCAAACAGAGAAATCCTGGGGCAGAAAGTGAAATATGTGTTTACATACTTGGGCTGAGCTAGCGGCAGAACCAAGTTTAGTTGAATTTCATATGCAACTGGGGTAAAGGCCACAACTGGAATCAGAGAGAGGCTGAGAGTGGGCATGGAAGGGATGCAGGAGGAAGCTGACACATTCGGCAGCAAGATTCCTTTTAATGAACTATTTAAACTTATTCAACTTATTTGCAGCACACATCGTCACCCTCCTCTCAAAGCAAATCACATATTTCTCTGGTTGGTGCATGTTCCATTTAACCTGTTATTTGCGCTGATGTATAGACTTTAGCATGTTTTCCTTTTTTAAGTAATGGGTTAGGTCGTCTATAATTTTTTGCTTAAAAAATGATTTATCATGATTTTGTTACTCTCTTTTGCCATCAGAAAGCAACAACCAAAAAAATAGACAAATTGGATTTCATGAAATATTTTAAAATATGTGCATCAAAATACACTAGAAATAAAAGAATAAAAAGGCAACTCACAGAATGAAAAAAATGGATAACCAAAATACAATGGAATATTTTTTAGTCTTAAAGAGTTAGGAAATTCTGCTATAACATAAAAGAACCTCATGTGGAGTGAAATAAGCCAGACACAGAAAGACAAATACTGTATGATTCGACTTATATGAGGCATTTATATGAGTAGCCAAAATCATAGAGACAGAAAGTGGAATGGTGGTTTCCAGGGCTGGGAGAGGCTGGGGTGGGGGGCTAGCTTTATATGATGAAAAGAATTATGATGGCTGCACAATGCTATGAATGTATTTAATAACACTGAACTATATTCTTAAAATAGTTAAGAGGGTAAATCTTATCTGTATTTATCACAATATTTTTATTGAGATATGGTTGATTTATGATATTATATAAGTTTCAGATGTACAACATAGTGTTTCACAATCTGGAAAGATTATACTCTGTTTATAGTTATTATAAAATATTGGTTATATTCTCTGTGCTGTACAATATATCCTTGTAGCTAATTTATTTTATACATAGTAGTTTGTACCTCTTAATCCCCCAGCTCTATCTTGCCCCTCCCCCATTCCCTCTTAAAAAAATATTTCTAAAGAATAAAGAAAGGGTTGGGGACAAGGATGAAAGAATAGTGCATAAACATTATTTGTCACAATGACATAGAAAAAACAAACTAAAAGAAGAAAGAAGGGAAAATTTGAATAAATGTCTTGATTGCTAATGGGTAACATGTGGGAGCCAAAGCACATTATTTAAGTTTTGTAAACCAAAGAGTAGATTCTGTACTTCTCCTTTGTTTCAGTAAGAAAATTTATAAACGTGTTTCCTTGTTTCCCTTCACCATCAAGCTTTCCCTGTCACAGCTCTGCCTTCCAGAAGCAGTACTTCTCAAGACTGATACTTTTGATTACATGCACTCTCAAATCCTTTCCAATTGATCTGCCATATATTTGTTGCTTATTTCTATATAACAAATTGCTCAAAACTTAATGGCTTAAAACAACAAACATGTATTATATTACTGTTCCAGTGCGTCAGGGATTCGAGTGGCTTACTTGGGTTATTCTTGCGCAGGGCCTTTCAAAAGGTGGCAGTGGTGTCAGGTAGGGCTGCAGGGGCCTGAAGCCTTGATTGCAGCTCATTATTGTGGCCATTGGCAGGAGGCTTCTGTTCCTCTCCTGGTATTGACTGGAGCCCTCACCTCTTTGCAGAGCTGCTTGAGTATCCTCACAGCATGGCAGCTGGCTTTCTCAGAGTGATCTGAGAGAGAGAGAGAGAGAGACAAGGAAAGGAGGATGTTACCTTGTTCTAAAACCATTGCTTTCCCACTGCATCCTCCTCTTTTCTTTGTAATAACTGCTCCTGAAGTACTTATATGTAAATTGAAAGTTGTAATTTCTTTTAATCTCCTTATGAAGTTATATGATACTATAGGGATGCATTATAATTTTGCTTTTTCTTTTTTCCTTCCTAGATGATCTATATGGATTTTGGAGGTAAAGTAGAACAATTTGTATTCAGGCAGCATTATCCTAAAGGAAACAGGAAATTTCCCAATAAATAATTTTTGAATGTGAGAATGAATGAATAAATTGATATGAAACCAGAGGGCTGATTTATTGAATGAAATGACACTGATCATCCATCATGGAGACTGGATTTTCATGACCATATTGTCAGACTATTTTGTTTCTGGAGAAAATAGGGGCTGGTGTTATAACTGAAGTGTTCTTGGGTAAGAACAGAATGTGTAAAAGTGGAATCAGTTGTAAAACTGGAAAGTTTAGTGGCATACGACCTCCTGTGACCTGTGGTTGGCATGATGGCAGCCTGGCATGGTGGGCTTGTAAGCAAGTAAAACTATAGCTTGTTGAGTGAGTAAGCCAGTGTCCTCAGCCTTCTCTGCATTGTGTTATACAATCTCAAACGCTCATATTAGTTAGAAGTATGATTGTCTTTTCACGCACACACACCAGGAAATAAACAATGGAGATGGAGCACATGTCTGCCGAGATATATATTCACCCTTGCAGAGAGAGGCTTATGCACCTGCTTATTCAAATATGCTCAGCCTGGGGTCTTATTGAGAGGAATACTGGCAAAGTGAGGAGTACTCAAACATCAGTATCACCCCTGGGTGCTGTATCCCACAGTGGGCTCTCTGCAGAGAGACCTTCCCCAAGATCTTTACTTCTCTGAATCTCAAGTTATTTGTCCAGACCCTTATGACAATTCTGAATTTTTCTTTCAACATTTTCTTATTAACACCTTTGTTTTAGGAGGTGACCGTTTTTTGTATTATTGACTTCAAATATTTCCAAGTGTGTTTGGTCAAACTTCCTTATTCTCATAAACTCTCAAAGACATTTGCATTTCTGAGGTCATTCAGGATGTCATATTCTGTTGAATCCTTTCTGATCAGATTGAAAGATTTTAGAAAGTAGACAATTTTCTCTTAAGCTAGGCAGTATAATGGAGTATGTTTTCTTTAATAGTGTTTCAGAGGTGTCATTCTGTAAAGAAAAATGGCTGGTTTGGGGTGAATAAATGAGTATTCTATTTTTCTAAAGCATGTCTTTGCTCCTGAAAATAAAAGTTAGAAAGAAAGAGAGAAAGAGAGTAAGAGAGAAAGACAAGAAAGAAAGAAAGAAAGAAAGAAAGAAAGAAAGAAAGAAAGAAAGAAAGAAAGAAAGAAAGAAAGAAAGAAAGAAAGAAAGAAGGAAGGAAGGAAGGAAGGAAGGAAGGAAGGAAGGAAGGAAGGAAGGAAAGAAAGAAAGAAAGAAAGAAAGAAAGAAAGAAAGAAAGAAAGAAAGAAAGAAAGAAAGAAAGAAAGGGAGAAAGAAGGAAAGGAAGAAAGAAAGGGAGAAAGAAAAAGAAAGTATTATTTATTGATGGACCCCAAACCTACAATTACCGTGAACATGGGAAAACACATTGCAAATCAAGGCTGCAAACACTCATGGGCATGCTTTTGTTGTCACTGTTCTATTTGTTTCCTTGTACACCATCATTTCTTAAGGTTCCATTTAATTAAACATTTCTTTTATTGGTAGTGATTTTAGTTAGCTGGTTAATGTACCAAAAGAAATCATAAGGCTAAATTACCAAAAATCACTTTTCAAACTATGATATTTGAGATTATGGGAATTCTTTTCAATGGAATAAAAAAGGGGGGAGCATCTCAACAATCTTTCTATGACAGAACAATCAATCTGTCTTGAATTCTACACAAATCAACATAGAAAAAGAAAAGTGTATTCAAAAGTAAGGTACTTTCTACATATATACACTAATATGTATAAAACAGATAACTAATGAGAACCTGCTGTATAGCACAGGGAACTCCACTTCACTGTACAGTAGAAACTAACACAACATTGTAAAACAACTATACCCCAATTAAAATTAAAAAAGTAAGGGACTTTCTGGCCATTGGAGAAAAAAAGAAAGGAACCAAAAACCGTTTGCTTTCTACCTCCTGGCAGTCTTTCAAATCATGGGGCAGGCATGTGACCTGAATCTAAACTTTCATGAAAACACACTTGATTTTAAGAACTAGGGATCATGATATTGATTTCTTTCCACCAGAGGGAGCCACAGACTATGACTCAGCAACCGTGCCTGTGCTTCTGGGCACACAAAAACAATAATCTAAAGCAGCTCCTTTTAAGTCAAGATGGTGGAGGAGTAGGAAGATGTGGAGTTCACCTCCCTCCACAAATCCATCAAGAATACATCTACAAGTGGAACAGTTCTCACAGAGCACCTGCTGAACTCTAGCAGAGGATCTTGGACAAGTTAAAGGACAAGAAAAATCCCCTCGCAACTGGGTAGATGAAAGAAAGAAAAAAAAAAAGAAAAAAGGAAGTGGGGTGGGATGTGCACCCCTTGGGGGGAGCCGAAGGAGATGAGAGGTTCTCGCACTCAGGGAAGCCCCCTCACCGGTGGGACAGAAGGGGAGTTTCAGGGGCTCAGAGGAGAGCACAGCAACTGGTCTGTGGCAGGTCGGATAGAGTGAGACCTACACAGATGGTCTGAGCCACAGCCCTGCACGCCCCAGCCTGAGACGTGTGTCTGCTGGTGCAGATGGGGGCTGGGTGCTGGAATGTGGGGTTTGAAGAGCAGATCCGGGGAAGGGACTGCTGTTGGCTATGAGCAATCAGCCTGAGGGGATGGGAGTGAGGAGCTCCACAACCGGGAATGTTTGTAGAACAAGCCTGGGCCACCATAGAAGCAAAGTGCCATTGTTGAGTGACGCATGAGGGGTGGGCCCGCCATTGCAGCCTCTCTCCCCACACTCTGGCCCCTGCATCCGCAGGCACTAGGAGGGGCTCCTACCTGAGCAAGCTCCTGCACCCTGCCCACCACTGCCTCCACTCCTCCCACTTGGGCTGGTGTGTGTGCTCCAGGGCAGCTTCAGGAGCAAACGCCTGTGAGTGGCCCACACATGGAAATGGGGCTGAAACCACAGTTGAGCCCCAGGGACCGTGGACTAAGGAAGAAGAGCTGAAATCTCTCCTCATGGCTGCGGGAACCACGGATTTACACTCCCGCTGCTGGCTTTGTAAACTCAGTGTCTGTGGAATATCTGAACAGATGAGTGCCCCCGCAGCTGGAGTGGGTCTGGCTCCAGCAGCTGTGGGCTTTGTGGGCATGTACACACAGGGACTGGGCTGGGCCAGAATCTGAGCTGCCTCCATAACACCCACGGCAGGTCCAGGTGCGTGACTACTGCAGTCCTGGAACCTGATTTCAGTGGATCTGTGCTGGTGACCTGGTGAAAACAATGCCTGAGAGACACCAGGGCCAACTGCCAGTATACCCACAGTTTAGGCGGTACTGAGAGAAGTTCCAACAACAGTGCACTTTGTGAGCCTGCACAATGGGTGAAAGGGGACACAACTGAGCACATTACCAGGTGAACAACTCCAGAGGAGGAATACTCAGTGGCTTCTCTCCCAGTGGGAATGCTCCAATCCTGCCTACCTCACACCACAGATCCGAAACACAGCTAAGAAACAGATCTGGGGGCCTCTACTCCAACAACTAGGGAGCAGACCCTATACCTGACAGGGCAGTGACAACCATAGAGCAAAGGGGGGGCCCCCTGTTCAATATCCAGGGCAGGCTCTGGTCATCACAACACCAGTTAAACCTCCTATCAAGGTGATAATGGCCACCATACACTGAGGAAAGAGGTGGCAGCCCATGCACCAAGAAAAAAAGAAAATTAAACCCATGCAGGCTACACAGGGAAATTCCCACATAGCACAGCCCTCCAAGATAGTCTGAGGGTCTGGCATCAGAAGGAAGAACCCCCAGAGCATTTAGCTTCGAAGGCCAGTGGGGCTTGAGGGCAGGAGCTCCACAGGATAAGGGAAACAGAGACTTTACTCTTGGAGGGTGCACATATGTTCTCATAAGCACTGGGACCCAAAACATAGCAGTACCTCTATAGAAACCTGGGCTAGACCAACCTAAGGGTCTTGGAGGTTCTTGTGGGGAGGCGAGGGGTCAGCTGTAGCTCACTGTGGGGGCAAAGACACTGGTAGCAGAGGCCCTAGGGATCAGCGTGACCCCTGCTGGAGGTCCCCATTTGGGCACCAAGACCTGGCCCCAACCAACAGCCTACAGGCTCCAGAGCTAGAACACCTCAGGCCAAAAACCAGCCGGACAGGAACACAGCCTCACCCATCAGCAGACAGGCTGCCTAAAGTCATGCTGAGCTCATAGCCACATCAAAACACACCCTTTGACATGGCCTTGTCCACCAGACCCAATGCCACCTACCAGAGGGCAGGAACCAGTCCATTCCACCAGGAAGCCTTACACAAGCCCCTGGACCAAACTCACACACCATGGGGCAGACACCAGAAGCAAGAGGGACTACAGTCCTTCAGCCTGAGGAAAGGAGACCACAAACACAGAAAGTTAGACAAATGAGATGACAGAGTAATATGCTGCAAATGAAGGAACAAGATGAGAACAACTAAGTGAAGAGGAGATAGGCAATCTACCCAAAAAAGAATTCAGAGTAATAAAAGTAAAGATGATGCAAAATCTCAGAAAAAGAATGGAGGCACAGACTGAGAAAATATAAGAAATGTTTAACAAGGAGCTAGAATATTTAGAGAACAAACAACCAGAGAGGGACAATACAATAACTGAAATGAAAAGGACACTCAAAAAAATCAATAGCAGAATAACTGAGGCAGAAGAATGAATAAGTGAGCTGGAAGACAAAGTGAAGGAAATCACTGCCACAGAACAGAATAAAGAAAAAAGAATGAAAAGAAGACAGTCTCAGAGATCTCTAGGACAGCATTAAATGCACCAATATTTGCATTATAGGGGTCCCAGAAGGAGAAAGGAAAGAGAAAGGGGGGGAAACCATGGTGGGGTGAGAATGGTGGTGTGCTGAATTGGGCGATTGGGATTGACATGTATACACTGATGTGTATAAAATTGATGACTGATTAAAAAAGAAAGAGAAAGGGCCTGAGAAAATATTTGAAGAGATTATAGCTGAAAACTTTCCTAAATTTTGTGAAAGGAAACACTCAAGTCCAGGAAGCACAGAGAGTCCCACACAGAATAAACCCAAGGAGGAACACTCAGAGACACATAGTAATCAAACTGATAAAAATTAAAGACAAAGAAAAAATATTAAAAGCAACAAGGGAAAAGCAACAAATAACATACAAGAGAATCCCCATAAGGTTATCAGCTTATTTCTCAGCAGAAACTCTGCAGGCCAGAAGGGAGTGGCAATGATATATTTAAAGTAATGAAAGGGAAAGACCTACAACCAAGAATACTCTAACCAGCAAGGCTTCCATTCAGATTTGACAGAGAAATCAAAAGCTTTACAGACAAGCAAAAGCTAAGAGAATTCAGCACCACCAAATGAGCTTTACAACAAATACTAAAGGAACTTCTCTAGGTGGGAAAGAGACAAGCAACTTAAAACAACCTTGTGTGTTTGTGTGTGTGTGTGTGTGTTTGTGTGTGTATAGACTGCTATATCAAAACCTCATGGGAACTGCAAAACCAAAAAACTACAATAGAAACACACACACAAAAGAAAAAGCAAACCAAACACAATGCTAAGTATAGTCATCAAATCACAAGAGAAGAGAACAAAAAAGGGAAGAAAAAGACCTACAAAAACAAAGTCAAAACAATTAAGAAAATGACAATAAGAATATACATATCAATAATTACCTTAAAAATAAATGGATTAAATGCTCCAACCAAAAGACACAGACTGGCTGAATGGATACAAAAACAAGACCCATATATATTCTGTCTACAAGAGACCTACTTCAGACGTAGGGACACATACAGACTGAAAGTGAGGGGATGGAAAAGTTATTCCATGCAAATGGAAATCAAAAGAAAGCTGGAGTAGCAATTCTCATATCAGACAAAATAGATTTTTTTTTTAATATCTATTTTATTTTTCTATATTTTGGCTGCGTTGGGTCATAGCTGCGGTACGCGGGATCTTCATTGCGGCATGTGGGATCTTTCATTGTGGCATGCAGGCTTCTCTCTAGTTGTGGAGCGCAGGCTTCTTTCTAGTTGTGGCATGTGGGTTTTCTCTTTCTACTTGTGGCACGTGGGCTCCAGAGTGTGTGGGCTCTGTAGTTGGTGGCACGTGGCTCTCTAGTTGAGGCGCACGGGCTCAGTAGTTGTGGCACATGGGCTTAGTGGCCTCGCAGCATGTGAGATCTTAGTTCCCCAACCAGGGATCGAACCCACATCCCCTATATTGGAAGGCGGATTCTTTACCACTGGACCACCGGGGAAGTCCCCAAAATAGACTTTAAAATAAAGACTGTTGCAAGAGACGAGGGATGACACTACATGATGATCAAGGGATCAATCCAAGAAGGAAATATAGCAACTGTAAAAAATATATGCACCAAACATAGGAGCACCTCAATATATAAGGCAAATGCTAACAGCTATAAAAGGGGAAATCAACAGTAACACAATAATAGTGGGGGACTTTAACACCCCACTTAAACCAATGGACAGATCATCCAGACAGAAAATCAGTAAGGAAACACAGGCCTTAAATTATACGTTAGACCAGACGGACTTAATTGATATTTTTAGAGCATTCCATTCAAAAGCAGCAGAATACACATTCTTCTCAAGTGCACATGGAACATTCTCCAGGATAGGTCACATACTGTGCCAAAAATTAAGCCTCAGTAAATTTTTTGAAAATTTATTTATTTTAATTAATTAATTTATTCTTTTTGGCTGCATGGGGTCCTCGTTGCTGCGTGTGGGCTTTCTCTAGTTGCGGCGAGCAGGGGCTACTCTTTGTTGTGGTGCATGGGCTTCTCGTTGCAGTGGCTCCTCTTGTTGTGGAGCATGGACTCTAGGTGCACGGCTTCAGTAGTTGTGGCACACGGGCTCAGTAGCTGTGGCTCGTGGGCTCTAGAGCGCAGGCTCAGTAGTTGTGGTGCACGGGCTTAGGGGCTCCGCGGCATGTGGGTTCTTCCCAGACCAGGGCTTGAACCCGTGTCCCCTGCATTGACAGGCAGATTCTTAACCACTAGCGCCACCATGGAAGCCCACCTCAGTAAATTTCAGAAAATTAAAATTATATCAAACATCTTTTCTGAGCACAATGCTATGAGATTATAAATTACTGAGGAAAAAAAGGCAAAAACCCAATCACTTGGAGACTAAACAGTATGTTACTAAACAATCAATGGATGACTAAAAAATCTCAAATAAACAAATTAACCTTACACTTAAAGCAACTAGAGAAAAGAGAACAAAAAAACCAAAAAGGTAGTAGAAGGAAAGGAATTATAAAGATCAGAACAATAATAAATGAAATAGAGATGAGGAAAACAATAGCAAAGATCAATGAAACTAAAAGCTGGTTCTTTGAAAAGATAAACAAAATTGACAAACCTTTAGCCAGACTCATCAAGAAAAAAAGGGAGAGGACTAAAATCAGTAACATTAGAAATGAAAAAGGAGAAGTTACAATGGACACCACAGAAATACAAAGGATCATAAGAGACAACTACAACCAACTATACACCAATAAAATGGATAACGTAGAAGAAATGGACAAATTCTTAGAAAGGTACAATCTCCCAAGACTGAACCAAAAACAAATAGAAAATATGAGCAGACCAATCACAAGTACTGAAATTGAAACTGTGACTTTAAAACTTGCATCAAACAGAAGTCCAGGACCAGATGGCTTCACAGGCAAATGCTATGAAACATCTAAGAAGAGTCAACACCAATCCTTCTGAAACTATGCCAAAAAATTGCAGAGGAAGGAAAACTCCCAAGCTCATTCTACAAGGCCACCATCACCCTGATACCAAAACCAGACAAAGATACCACAAAAAAAGGAAAATTACAGACCAGTATCACTGATGAATACAGATGCAAAAATCCTCAAAAAAATACTAGCAAACTGAATCCAAAAACACATTAAAGGATCATACATGATGATCAACTGGGATTTACCCAGGGATGCAAGGATTCTTCAATATATGCAAATCAATCAATATGATACACATTAACAAGTTGAAGAATAAAAACTCTATGATCATCTCAATAGATTCAGAAATAGCTTTTGACAAAATTCAACACCCATTTATGATAAAAACTCTCCAAAAAGTGGGCATAGAGGGAACCTACCTCAACATAATAAAGGCCATATATGACGAACCCACAGTAAACATCATTCTCAATGGTATAAAACTGAAAGCATTTCCTCTATGATCAGGAATAAGACAAGGATGTCCACTCTCGCCACTATTATTCAACATAGTTTTGGAAGTCCTAGCCACAGCAATCAGAGAAGAAAAGGAAACAAATGGAATCCAAATTGGAAAAGAAGTAAAATTGTTACTGTTTGCAGATGACATGATACTAGACATAGAAAATTCTAAAGATGCTACCAGAAAACTACTAGAGCTCATGAATGAATTCGGTAAAGTTACAGGACACAAAATTAATACACAGAAATGTCTTGCATCCTTATACACTAACAATAAAAGATCAGAAAGAGTAATTAAGGAAATGATCCCATTTACCATCTCATCCAAAAGAATAAAACACCTAGGAATAAACCTACCTAAGGAGGCAAAAGATCTGTACTCAGAAAACAATAAGATGCTGATAAGAAATCAAAGATGACACAAACAGATGGAAAGATATACCATGTTCTTGGATTGGAAGAATCAATATTGTCAAAATGACTATACTACCCAAAGCAATCTACAGATTCAATGCAATCCCTATCAAATTACCAATGGCATTTAGAAGTAGAACACAAAATTTTTCAATAAAACAATTTGTATTGAAACACAAAAGACCCAGAATAGCCAAAGTAATCTTGAGAAGAAAAAAAAAAAATGAAGCTGGAGGAATTAGACTCCCTGACCTCAGACTATACTACAAAGCTACAGTAATCAAAACAGTATGGTACTGGCACAAAAACAGAAGTATAGATCAGTGGAACAGGATAGAAAGTCCAGAGATAAACCCATGCACATATGGTCAACTAATCTATGGCAACGGAGGCAAGGATATACAATGGAGAAGACTGTTTCTTCAATTAGTGGTGCTGTGAATACTGAACAACCCAATCCAAAAATGGGCAGAAGACCTAAATAGACATTTCTCCAAAGAAGACATACAGATGGCCAAAAAGCACATGAAAAGATGCTCCACATCACTAATTATCAGAGAAATGCAAATCAAAACTGCCATGAGGTATCACCTCACACCAGTCAGAATGACCATCATCTAAAAATTTACAAACAATAAATGCTGGAGAGGGTGTGGAGAAAAGGGAACCCTCCCACACTGTTGGTGGGAATGTAAATTGGTAAACCATTATGGAGAATCATATGGAGGCTCCTTAAAAAATAGAGCTACCGTATGATCCAGCAATCCCACTCCTGGGCATATATTCAGAGAAAACCATAATTTCTAACAATACATGCACCCCAATGTTGATTGCAGCACTATTTACAATTGCCAAGACATGGGAGCAACCTAAATGTCCATCAACAGATGAATGGATATAGCAGATGTGGTACATATATACAATGGAATACTATTCAGCCATAAAAAGTACCAAATAATGCCATTTGTAGCAACATGGATGGACCTAGAGATTATCATACTAAGTGAAGTAAGTCAGATGGAGAAAGACAAATATCATATGATATCACTTATATGTGGAATATAATAAAAATCAACTTGTTTACAAAACAGTAAACGTCTCACAGATCTTGAAATCAAACTTATGGTTACCAAAGGGGAAATGTCGGGGGAAGTGATCAATTAGGAGATTGGCATTAACATATACACACTACTATATACAAGATAGATAATTAATAAGGACCTACTGTATAGCACAGGATGCTCTACTCAGTATTCTGTGATAACCTATATGGGAAGAGAATCTGAAAAAGAATGGAGATATATATATATGTGTGTGTGTGCATGTGTGTGTGTATAACTATACACCTGAAACTAACACAACATCGTAAATCAACTATACTACAAGAAAAAATTTTTTTTTAATTGGAGAAAAAAATAAAGTAGTTCCTTTTAGGTTTCATATTTTATTATCATAGAAAGGTTTTTTTAAGATCAAATAATCACTATTAATTTTCAATAAGGTAGGATTTATGATTTGACTCTATACCCTTCTGACATTTTTACCCTCCAGAATGAAAAAAAAAAAAAAGCAGAGGCTTCATCTTTTATGTACTTCCACAGGTTTATTTACTTAGAAATTGGCTGATGGAAAACTTTTTGCTTCAGGAACCTAAGGATGAAGTCCACCTACATTTTGCCTGTTGGGATTCATCTGGGACAAGTACTTGGAATTTGTGCATCCTGTGGAATTGTCCTAGGTTCTGATTTCCAAGAAAGCTACAAGGATGCAAGGCCCTGGCCTCCAGGTGTTTCTCTAGTTCTTGCAGTTGTGTGCGTCCATTCACTTCCAGCCCAGTAGTGCAATCCCCGCCCTGCTCCACATAGAAGATGCTCCAGCTCTGATTTACCATCTATTGAAAACCCAAGCTTTGTCCTGAGTCTCTGACACTCTCATGCTTGCAAGCTGCCCTCTAGTTGCTTCAAATGCTGGGCCTGTAAAGACAGATTTACTTGTACTCCTTTTGTACTTTGAGGGGCAAATTTTATAAGCTGAAAGCTGACTGGCAGTCTCCTGTGAGTGTTCAATAAGGCAAAGTGCTTGTGAAGTATCACCCCCATGGCTGCGTTCTATCAGCTGATTAGGACTGAAATAGTGCATGTGGAAATGGAGAACCATTGGAAATTCATGGGCTGGCCGAGATCACAGCCCATCATAATTCCTCATGTGAAAATGTGATTTCCCTACCCCTGTTTCCTCTGGTTACTCTGCTGAGAAGCTTTAAATGAGTTTCCCAGCCTGTGACAAGGGACTTCTGCCACAGCATTGCTTGGGGGGCACAATTCAGAGTAACAAAGGCACCAGGTTTCCAGAAACTTAGACTGACAAGGGGATGGCTTTTAGGCTTATGGAATGATGACTCCTAAATGGGGAAAAAGCAGATGTTTCTGAACAGCTTAAGCCACTTCCCGATTTTAGTACAGTTTCCACAATCACTTTGTATCTGACAATTGTACCTGATGGAGATAGCACAGCATGACAGCTGAGCGGGCATTTGAGGCCTAAAGGACATGCCTACCTTCCCAGGACTCTGGATAGTGACTGTAATTGTTTCTATTTTCATATAGGAATTAAGGCATTACTAAACCATTTAAAAACTAAAATTTTTTAAATAAATAATTTCACATAGCATGAATCATTTTGTTAGCAAATGTAACTTTTCTTGTAGCTTCCTTCCCCTACCCCATAATATCATGGTTTCCTTTTTCTAATCCTAGACTATTTTATGTCCCCTGCAAAGCATAAATCGTCCCCCTACAGAATTTAATTAGGAGAATTCATTACAGCCACAGGTTTGAGCAATTTACTGGGAAATGTGGACTTTCAAACTGGGGGCCCCACTTTAACACAGTTTAATATAAATAGTAAGGAGAATGGACAAATTGTAATCAATCGTTTAAAACTCTTGCTAGGGACATTCAGTCTGAGTAAAGCAGTATATTCTTTTTCACCGGAATTACACCAACCCAGTGTGGTTACATGAACCAGAACTTATTTGGCAATTTGGTATTTCTGACTAATAAAAATAGGAAATAAAATGGTTTCTGAATAAAGACATGGAGTTCTCCATCACCCAGTACCCCTGCTCCAATCACTGCCTCCTTTCTCTCCTTCCCTTCAAAGCACTTAAGGAATCCAAAGAGATATTGTTATTCATTCTTCTCATTTCCCATTTCCTCCACAACCCCCAATTATTGTTTCCTGCCTTCAAACCTTTACAGAAACTGCTTGTGTTAAATTTATTGATGTCTTTCTCTTTGCCTAGTCAACAGAAGCTTTAATGCCCTTAAGTGATTCCCCTTTCTGACTTCCTTCTTTACTCACATGGTCTCCTGTCTGATTTAACTCCATCTCTAGCCATTTCCTCTCTGCCTCTATCCTGTTCTTCTGTCTCCCCTTACACACTCTCTCAGTTTTCATTCATCTTCCTTCTTTCTTGGTCTCTACTTCCCCTAAGTCTCCTCATCCTGAATTCAACTACCATTTATACAATGATAATTTTTTAGTCTTTTCTCTGGTTTAGACTTCTAAGATCCAGCCTCTCATTTCTGTCTCCTGAGCTTCCCCACCTGGGTGACTGGCATGGAGACAGTACTACGTGTCCACCCAAACTGTTGCTTTCTTTTTTTGTGTTACCAGCCACATAGTTGCCAGCCTTCTCTGCATTTATGTGGGGCCATGCGATAGGCTTATGGCCAATGGAATATGGGTGAACTTGACACACATCGCTTCCATTTCTGGTCCCTGTGATGCCCTGCATGGTCCTCTAAGCTCTTTCTCTTCCCTGACAATGTTGGAGGATGGTAGGGCATGAGGTCCACCAGCCAAGAACATTCAATCCATGTTTTGCTGAAATGAAGAATACTGTTGTCTTAGACCCCTGAGAATTGGGGTTGTCAGTTACAGCAGTTAGGTTGTCCTGGTTATTATGGTGTAATGAAGGTACACCGGTATCTCCTTGGTACCTCCAAAAGGAAACTCAGCTTGTTCCACAAAACAAATTCCCCATCTCAGTAAATGGGACCCCATCTCACCCAAACCAGGAATTTTAAGTCTCCCAGAAGTTATCCTCCGACCTTATCCCACATCCAGTCTCTCCCCAGGCCTTGTTCACTTGACCTCTTTCACATATCCATGGACTAGACACTCTGGTTCAGCCCCTCGTGGCTCCCAGTGCACACAATTACAACTGTCTCCTAATTGTTCTCTGTTTGTCTCCTCCCATCCTTTCCAGCTGGTTGCCCACACCCTTTGAAGGATGATCTTTTTCATCTTAAAAATGAATGACACCAATTTTCTGCTCATAAATGAATATATATATATTTTTTTAGAAATTTTGGAAAACTCAGAAAAGTATTAAATAGAAAATAAATGTCAATTACAATTTCATTACCCCAATACAAACACTGTTAAACATTTGGTTCACAGGTTTCCTATGTCATTTTTTATGTGTGTGTTTATAATTATTATCCATAGTATTTTAAACTTAATTTTTATCTTTATCAAAGCAGTACATATATGCATTTTAAAGGTTGCTTACTAATACTACATGAAGGGGAGCAGAATATATCAACCCAAAATTTACCTCTTTGGCATAGAATTATTTTAGGCTAATTATTTTTATGCAACAGAAGACACAGGAGAAGCTCTGAGAACCAAGGAGAAGTTGCCCTTTTGTAAGAGACATTTACATTTATAAGGGGAATTATTATAGGGTGGTCTCAGTCAAGAGCCTAGAAGGGTAAAGAGAAAATTGTTTTTCTTCCCGCACATACATATATAGTGAAAAACAGCAGCTCCCTGTCTCCATCCTCTCAATTTCCAACTCCACCCCTCAGAAGAAAATGCTTTCAAATAGTTTAGTGATTTATTCAGGGGTTTTTCTCCATAATTTTAAATGACATTGTTGTACTGCTATTCCTTGATTTCTAAATTATATATGTTATCAACTGACTTTGGTACTATCGAAAATGAAGATTAAGTTTTACATCCACACAAACTTTCTATTTGATAATAAAATTATGCCACCCTTTTGGTTAAACAATAATGGTATTTACATAATTATTACTCTGCAAATATTATTTAAAATTAAACCTCGTATTTCTTTTCCTGTTCAAGTTCCTTTTTTCTGGAGTTTAGTAATTGCCTTTATTTATTGTCTTCTTAGTTTTCTCTATCTATCACAAATATATCTTCATATTCTCAAAAGAATCCAATATGCTTTTTCCTACATAAAAACACATTAGACATTCAGTTAAATACATCTGGGGTCACTTTCCCCATGAAAGCTCTCCACATTCATGTTCCAATCTGGACTATATTTTAGTAACCAAAATATATAAATAATGCTTAAAAGTCAAAAAAATTTTAAAAATGAGAAAAAATGGGGAAAAAAGATGCGAAAAGGCTAGTCACGAATGAGGAAAACAATGGCCATTAAACATGTGAAAAGTGGTTCCATATCATGGGTACTGGCAAAATTAAAATGCTTGATGATTCTAAGTTTATTAAAAAGTTAAAATGGTACCTTTTGGGAAAGTGTGTCATAATCTAATGAAGTTGCAGACATGCGTGACATACAACACAGCAGTTCACTAGAAGTCACATACCCTAAAGTAACTTTTACTCACATACATGAGTGGATGTGTACACTTATGCATTTTGCAGCACTGTTCTTTTTTTTTTTTTTTTTTTTTTTTTTATATTATTTATTTATTTATTTTTGGCCGTGTTGGGTCTTCGTTTCTGTGCGAGGGCTTTCTCCAGCTGCGGCGAGCGGGGGCCACTCTTCATCGCGGTGCGCGGGCCTCCCACTCTCGCGGCCTCTCCTGTTGCGGAGCACAGGCTCCAGACGCGCAGGCTCAGTAATTGTGGTGCACGGGCCCAGCCGCTCCGCGGCATGTGGGATCTTCCCAGACCGGGGCTCGAACCCGTGTCCCCTGCATTGGCAGGCAGACTCTCAACCACTGCGCCACCACGGAAGCCCTGCAGCACTGTTCTTAATAGCTCCTGAGGGCAATAGTTCTGATGTACATCAAGAGGACAATGGATACATGAATTATCATGTATTCATGCAGTGGACTGCAGTACTGCAGTGAGATTATCAAAGTGCTTATCTATATGGATGAATCTCATATAACAGATGCCAGGAAATGATAAAACGTCAATTTCAATATACTAATTATTCCTGGGAGAAAGTGTTGGGGAAGTGATGGGGTAGGAATACACAGAGGACTATCACCGTATTAGCATTTTCTTCTGAAATGAGCATGGTGACTACTTTATACTATTTATTCCTCTTTATCTGAAATGTTTCATAATACATGAAAAAACTGGAGTCAAATAAGTTGTAGGAGAGCATATTTGTTTTGACTTTTGAGTGTGTAGAAAGTGGATGATTCATAAGTTGTAGGGTCCCCGTTGAATGATTTTCCAGAAACAGGATCGTAAAAATAATGTTATTTGACAGAACAGAAAGGAAAGGGCTTGATTTTCTTCCTTCTCTCTAAACTTCTCTTAGAGATTAGAGGTGCTGCGTTTGAGTGGTATTTTGGGACTGCGTCTCCTGGCTAATAGGCAATTTCATTTTGACTCAAGGGAACTTTATGCCTAAAAGTACATGAAACAGCAATTAAATACTTGACTAGAAAAATGAGCTTTGAATATGTTATTCTGTCATTATAACTGGGAAATACCTTCAGAACATTTCAGCCTTCTGTGACAGCAAATCTTGCAGACTTGTATGGAAATGCTGAAAGCTTTTCCAGATTTGCACCCACTTTAATGTTGTAGGAGTTTGACTTGCTAATTAAGCTAAGGTACTCTGCCAGTGATGTTTATTAACATAATTTCTAATTCAGTCCTGATTTTTCTGCGTGTGTTTCATTTTGGATTGAACACATCTCTGCCTTGGACTGTCAATATTTCCACTGTGATGATAGAAGAAGGGCAACAGGCACACAAGATTAAAGGGAGTATGTCAAGCTCCAGATCTCATCACAATGCTAGGGGTTCCTGTGTGTTACTCTGTCCACCATTAAAAGGGATTCTATGCAGTTCTGCAGTGAAAGCAATGCGCTGAAATTAGAGGTCTTGAATTCACTCCAGGTTTTACTAACTCACTGTCTTGTGGTAAGTAACTCCGAATCTCTTGGCTTTACATACTAAACTGCTAAAAGATTTACAGCACTCACAAAGTAGAGTAAGTCTTACTAGATGTTTAGAAATTTCTACTAATAAGCTGCCCTTCTTCCAAAGCATTCCAGATTCTAAAACTAATTAGGTGCTGTCTGCTTATTAAGTGTTAGATGATGAATGTTTTTACTGAGTTTTGAAATTCTGGGGAAGGAATTGTGAGGCATAATCATTGTTGGCAGTGAACTGTACACACGATGAATAGCATGATAAAACCTTCAAGTCATTACTGTAGCAGATTTTTAGCTATTTCACTGGTGGGACTGGAAACAGGTACTATCTACAACCCACATAAAGAAACATTGATACATCTGAAGTTTCAGGATGGATCCCCAGGATGTCATGTGAGTTGTGACTAAGGAGAATGATAAGTTTCTTTATTAGCTAATTTGTATCTAGAAAAGACAATTTCCAGAACCATAGTTAGTCTGCCCTAGAAATATTCTAGTGACTCAGGAAGATGTATAAAATCTGCCCTTTGGTAAAGAAAAGAATGGTTAAGGACTTGGAAAAGAATGAAACACTGCACCCAGATTTCAAAGCATCACTCCCCAACATCTTTAGAGCTATTACCTAAAGTCTGTAGACAGTGCCAGGGCACTGAGGCAACAGTCCTGGGGGCCTCCCTAACCCTGATCATGCTGGTACCCACCGCCCACCCCCCCCAAAACTATGACTTTGTTTTAGAGCATTTTTCTCTTTCTTATGTCTAGATGAGTTAACTACAGCCTGCCTTACCAATTATAGGAAGCAACTTAAGAGCACTAGAAAAAATAATGCATTTCAGTGATTGACTATAGCTGCTAGGTAAACCAGAAAATGCTTACCCTTTACACTTAGAAATGTTTTCATACTCTGCTGATTCCAAAGTCAGAGACCAAAGACCCATTTTTTACAGCAGTTTTTCCAGATAAAGGTATATTTGTGTTTTTTTTTTTCAAAGTGACTTCTGTATGCTAAGAACCATCTAGGGCTCTCCAAGTCTTAGGTTCATCTTTTAAAACATTAAGGAGTGGAAAATCTAGAAAATTTGAAGAAGTCTTGTTTGAGACCTGTATTATTTTGATTCCAATGAATGAAAGTCAATTTTATATGGCTTAAGTGCAAAGGGAGGGATATAGTTGGGTTAAAATCAAGCTGCAGGCAGGGAAAAGATGTAACTGAGCTCAGAAACATCTGAAACTAGGAACTTGAAAGCCAACAGGTCTTTCACTCTGCCTCTCATTTTAGCTTTTCTTTGAGTTCCAATTTCATTTTCTCTCCTTTTAGGCCACACTGCTACACTGCTGACTTATGTCTAATTCCTAATTTAAAAAAAAAAAAAAACACCTAATAGATCCAGGAGAGGGGCTTTGATATGGTTAGGGTGAGAAGGAAGATGGGAAGAGTAAGAAAACCCAGCACTCCCATGAGAATCAGATAGTTACTGTACAGAGACTGAGTGCTGTTCTCAGAAGAAATAGGGTTTGGAGCAGACAAAACAAAAGGTGTCCACAGTGAAATCTCATTGAATCCTTTAACATTTGCAATATGTAGGTGATAAAACAGATTTAGAGCAGGGCAGTGATTTGTTCAAGGTCATGCAACTCCTAAGTGGAGGAACTATGACTTGAATCTGGACTTTATCTCCCAACCCCTTCTCTTCTCTAATATATATGATTTAATCTACTGGTTGGAAGCATATGTATGTTGGTGTTTGTCAGATGACACTGTGATATCCATAAGATTTGGGAGCGGGACACAGGGAGGTTCTCTGTGCTCTCAGTTTTGGAATTTGCCTCAAGGAGCCTATGAGCAATGCCGGTGAGTCATTCCTTCTCTAAGATGTGGGCTGTGTTAGGCTTTTGAATTACAGAAAGGAGAAAAAGAAATGGTATGACTAATTAACCAATAATTATAAAACATTAAATGTGCAAAAAGGAAACCTACCTGATGAGGCCATGAGAGAATTGTATAATAGAGGGTTGTGTTTGTTTTAATGAATGGGGATATGTACTTCCGGAAGTTTTCCTTGTGGAAGATTCTAAGGTTATTTAAGTCAGAAATTGGTTAATTCTGAGAGTCAGTTCCTAAATGTGTGTACATGCTCTTGGTTTTCTTTCTGGGAGTCATCTAATTTTGGGACTCATACTCTGAACTGTGAGAAACTTGAATTAATTTCAGAGGAAGTACGTTCATTAAAGGCCAATGAATGTCAGTTCACTGTACCAGCTAGCTACTGCTGTGTGACAAATCAATTCAATGATTTAAAGTAGCATGTGCATCCTGATTGGTGGGGTTTTGCTGATTTGCAATGCCCTTGATTGTATAGGGGTATTTCAAGCAAAGGATGCAGCTGGGCTTGGCTTCTTACTGCCACTTGGCTCAGACAGCTTTATGTGTATTCATCTTGGGGCCCAAGCTGAGGAGACAGCAGCCACAGAAGGGAACCTCTGCTCATGACACAGGTGGAGATGTGAGAGAACATGCCCAATCATGTAAGCAAGTTTTAATCTTTTGTGTCATGTTTGCTGGCATCCATTAGCAGAAAAATGGCCAAGCCCAAAATCAAAGTGTGAAGAAGAATGTCCCTCTCATGGAGATGGTGTGGGGTGGAGTGAATGAATAGTTCTAGACAATAATCCAATCCACCATTGAGTCCAGAGCTAAAAGTTTATTTTTAGAAAGTATATTTTAAAAGTGCATTCCCAGGGCTTCCCTGGTGGCCCCGTGGGTAGGAATCCGCCTGCCAATGCAGGGGACACGGGTTTGATCCCTGGCCCAGGAAGATCCCACGTGCAACGGAGCAACTAAGCCCTGCATCACAACTACTGAGCCTGCACTTGAGAGCCCGCGAGCCACAACTACTGAAGCCCGTGCGCCTAGAGCCGGTGCTCCGCAACAAGAGAAGCCACCGCAATTAGAAGCCCGTGCACTGCAACGAAGAGTAGCCCCTGCTCGCCGCAACTAGAGAAAGACTGCACACAGCAACGAAGACCCAAGGCAGCCAAAAAAAAAAAAAGTGCGTTCCCAGGTGATTCTAAAGGAGAAGCACCAAATATTGTGAAAAGTTTTAAGAGTGGTGAGCAGACCGGCCGGAGCAGGTCCGGGGTCAGGCGGCGGTGCCCCTGGGCCAGGCCATGGTGCAGGCCTGGTACACGGACAAGTCGGGCGACAACCCGCAGCGGCCCCACCGCGGGGAGCCCGGGCGCCCGGTCGCCCTGCAGCAGCTGCACGGGCTTGGGGTCCTTTACTGGAAGCTGGATGCTGACAAGTACGAGAATGATCCAGAATTAGAAAAGATCCGAAAAGAGAGAAACTAGTCCTGGATGGACATAATAACCATATGCCACGACAAACTACCAAATTACGAAGAAAAGATTAAGATGTTTTATGAGGAGTATTTACACCTGGATGACGAGATTCGCTACATCCTGGACGGCAGTGGGTACTTCGATGTGAGGGATAAAGAGGACAGTTACAATCAAGACTTTGAATTTTAACAGAAAAACTTGTACATTGTTTTTTTTAGTTAACAATTCTGAGATTCAATTATACCTAATTCGTTATAATCATAGAAAAACCCTAAAATAACCTCATATTTGAAGGGCAGTTTACTTTATTTCTTTTTTTAAACTGGATTAAAAATCTTTGTGTCAAAAAAAAAAAAAAAAAAAGTGGAGAGTATATATTTTTGCCACCAGAGGAAATCAATGGTTTTCTTTCTTTCTTAAAGTTAACTTTTCTATATATTGAACTTCTACTCAATCTACTATTATTAATTTCATGTCAGCCAAGTATACAAGTCAGGGTTTTCCAGAGATAGAACCAATAGACCATATATAGATATATAGAAGGAGAGTCATTACAAGGGATTGGCTCACACAATTATGGAGGATGAGAAGTCCCACAGTTGGCTGTCTACAAGCTGGAGGTCCAGGAAACCAAGTGGTGTACATCCAGTCCAAACCAAAAGGCCTGAGGACCTGGGAGAGCCAATGGTAGAACGAGTCAGAGTCCAAAGGCCCAAGGACCAGGAGCCCCAAAGTCCAAGGACAGGAAAAGATGGTGTCCCAGCTCAAGCAGAGAGCAAATTTGCCCTTCCTTTGCCTTTTTGTTCTATCCAGGCCCTCAGTGGATTGGATGATGCCCACCTGCATTGGTGAGGGTGATCTTCCTTAGTCTATGAAATCAAACGCTAATGTCTTCCAAAACACAGACACACCCACAATGTTTTTCCAGCTATATGGGCATCCCTTAGCCCACTCAAGTTAACACCTAAAATGAAGCATCACACCAAGTGATCATCTGATTTTACTGTGTCTTCATTGTATCCACTGTAATTTTTTATGTGTGTGTTGGGGGGGGTGGTTAAGATGGCTGGAATGTGATTTGGCCCACTTTTTTCCTTTTTCAAACCTTGGGTTCAGAGTTGAGTTAGTGATTATCCTCAGTTTGGGCCACATATTTATCATGAGTCCATGTAAGTCCCTTTTTTTCGTATTTTTTAAAAAATTTTTTCTCTTTAATCCTCATAACCTAGTCTGCTTCTGTTCCCCTTCTCTACCTTTGGCAGTAATTCTGAATCTTTAAATGTGTAGTTGTCCTTTGGTATCTGCAGGTTCCAGGAGCCCCCTTCAGATACTAAATTCTGAGGATGCTCAAGTCCCTTATATAAAATGGCACAGTATTTATATATAACCTAGGCACATCCTCCTGAATACTTTAAATCATCTCTAGATTTCCTATAATAGCTAATACAGTGTAAATGCTATGTAAGTAGTTGCCAGTGAATGGCAAATTCAAGTTTTGCTTTTTGGAGCTTTCTGAATTTTTTTTTTCCTGAATATTTTTGATTGTCGGTTGAACACTTGGATGTGGAACCCCTGGATACAGAGGGGCAACCGTGTATCTTTCTGTTTGTATGTGTTCTTTCAAAGTGTGTATTGATAGTTTTGTGCTATTGTATTTTTAAATTATGTAAGTAGTACTGTGTTATAGATCTCATTTTATTCCTTATTTTTGCACTCATTAATTCTCTAATTACACTCATTCATGTTACCGTGCATACCTATTATCCATTGCTTCTCATTGCTATATAGTACTTAGAGGTTTGTATCCACCATTGGGTTTGTTTCCTTTCTCCCAAGGATGGAGGCTCAGATTGCTTCCAGTTCTCCATGACGACCAATAATCCTAAAAAGAAAATCTTTATACATACCCCCTTATGTGCCAAATCTTATGCTACCATCCTAGGCAGTCTGTTACCTCAATTTGTCATTAATATGCTATTTAAGGGCTTAAAGCAGGGAAAAGACTTGACCACATTTTGGTTTAGAAAAGTGACTAGATATCATGTGTAAATGATGTTGAGTTTGGATGAAAACACTGAAAGCAAGGTTGTCAGTTAGGGTTCTGTTGATCATTCAGGCAAAGGCTGAGACAGAACCAGACAAAGTGAGAGAGAAGGAAGAGAGCAGGATGGGAGGAACTGAGGGCAGTTCAGGGACTAAAATGATGGATGTGACATCTTCTCTTGGATAGAGAAGGAAGTGAGAGCTTGGAATCTAGAACAATTCCTACATTCCTGGGTTGTATGATTGGGTAAAATGGTTGCATTCCAGGATGGTTTCCCTCCAAGATGAGGAATGCTGGAAAAGAGGCGGGTTAGGGGAGATGGTAAAGAAAACAAGCACACCCATCAAGGACTTAATGTCAAATGAAAGCTCCCAAATGAGCTGTGTGTGTGTGTGTGCGTGTGTGCATGTGTGTTTTAATTCCTTTTCTCCAAAAGCAGTGTACATTTTCCCTAATATATTAGATCTGAGCAACTATTTTATTTTGTACTTGACACCTAATATATGTACGTATATTTGTATTAAATTCTAAATATATCCAGAGGGCTTGCTTATTAATTGAATTTCCTGAGGCATAACTCATTCCCATGAGGTGCTAATAATCTGATAATTCCAGGTCTTTAATGCTAGAAATATTGACGAGAGCAGTTAAATAACTTCTTAAAGACTCTATTAGTCATATGTCTTTTAACTTGGCTAGAATATGTGTTTCTTTCATTATCTCTGTCACACACACACACACACACACATCTTCCTGTTTTAGGAAACCTTCAACCATGACCATTTGATGTGTTATCCTTCAAAAGGCAAACTTATCAGATCTAAAAGTATCACCTCAATCACCTTGCTTCTAGTAGGAAGACACTTGCCCCTGGCTTTTGAGAGAAGGTTAAATGAAGCCAGAAGCCTCTTGTGTTCTATCTCATTGACCTCCCCCCAAGGCTGTTCTCTGTGTCTTCCCACTGGGTTGAATCAGTGACCCCCATTATGCAAGCGCTCAGATGTGAAAGAAACAGCAGCCTCTTGCAAGCAGAGGAGCAGGCAGTGTGAAGTCACCATCCAGCATCACGGGGAGCAGACTGCCTGGGAAGCAGTGGTGAGGCTGAGCCTGCTGGGCCCCTGGTACCCAAGGCAGAGCATCACTCCCCAGAAGAAGAGAGGATGTCGAGGAAAACGGTGATAGGGTCAGCATGACAGAAGAGTGACAGCAACTTAAAGAGGGGTGACGGAATGAAGCCACAGAAGAAGCTCTTCTGAGTGCAGTTCTGAGAATTAAAAGCTCTGACAAAAATTCAAGCAGTGCAGCTCTTAGATTTCTGCAACATCTGGGAAAATTTGAACATGGTTTGGTTTGTTTGATTTGAAAATTGGTTAAATGCTATAAGGATGGAAAACCTCCAGCATTTGTATTAATCATGTAATTGTCACAGATCCATTCCAATGGAGTTTTGTGTTATTGTTGCTATTTATAGCATTTATGCTTTCTGGGTGACTTTGCGTGCATCTGATGTTCTAAAACCAACTTGGAAATCTACCACTACATGAAAATTCTGATGAGAATGATCGTTTCCACTTACAGGGAGTTATTACATGTCAGATTCTAATTAATTCACCTAAGAATACTGTAAGTTATGTATGGTTACAACAGTTTTGAAAATTAGAAAATGGAGCTGCTAGAGGATGAGGAAGTTGTCCAAGTGTTCTGTTTCTATCATACAATAAAATACTGGAGCTGGGACTTATTGTCTGGCTACAATTGTTCTTTGATTTGTCTTCCTGATTCTTACATTTCTAAAAAAAACAAGTTTGGGTGATTTTAACCTTTGTAGTGAGCATAAAACACCTGGGAACATCAAAGTCAAGCCACGCTTAGAACTTCTTCCTGGGATGCTGAGAACCTGCATGAAAGTTTTCAGATATAACATCACACCTTTAACAGCATAGCTTAATCAACTTGGGAAACAAATTCATCTTGGGGTCGGAAATGTATGTCAAGGTTTATATATGAAAGCCAGGGTTTTTTTTTTTTGAAAGCCAAGATTTTTCAAGCCTGTAAATAGATAGATCCAAATAGCGTGGCAACTTGAAAAATCATATGATTAATTCTTTAGCTAGCCACTGAAAAGTCCAAGTGAATATAAACATGGAAGAGGAGAGGTATTTAATCAGCCCTGGAATCTAGAAAAGTGATCTCAGCCACAGAATAGAAACTTCAAGGAATTTCTACAACACAGAACACAGATCAAGGGCAGACCTGGGCACATGATAACCATGGACAGGCTGGTAATTTGGTGCCCCTTCAAATGCATGTTCTCTACCTTCTGGTAAGCATTTATTCATACATGACATGAAGGATTGCCTGAGCTGGGGGCAGGGGGGGCTAATCAGTGCCCATGCAGGGTCTTAATGTTCCCTAACTTGTGCTTCCCACTCAGCAATTAATAGGAGCCTCCCCCCAAAGCCTTCCCCTCCCCAAAGCTCTTCAATGATAATCTCTTGTTACACAAGCAGGTTTCTCATGGGTTTAACCCCACTTCAAGCCAAGTATTCCTTCTCACCACATAGAGTTGGTCTTTCCTGCTGTATCCTTCTATCTCTGAGTAGTTAGATTAGTACTGTTTACTACATTTCTGGTGAGCAGTACTGTCTCCCCAAAGGAGCGTGGGTAAATACAGTTTTCTTCTTTTTCATGTTTCCAGTAATATTTTTCTTCCACAGTGATGCACCCCCAGCTCTTTTCTGAGCTTGGTGATTCCCTCAATCCACCTCTGATCCAAAGGACACTAATTTGAAAGAAAATACCATCTGTGCCCCATCTCGCTGCTTGCCAACAGCAAGCAATTGGAAAATTACTCATCTAAAAGCTCTTGTCTTTCCTAATTTGAGGCAAACATGCGTGGAAGTGAGGCGGAGCATGAAGGGGAGGACAGTGAGGCGCCTTTCAATCGCACCAGGTCCTGGGGACATATTACAGGTGCCTTAGGGCTGGAGGAAGTTGGGACCTGGTGTGTCACACACTGTGCATTTGCATATGGCACCATAGGAGCTGCCTAGACAGCCTCCAGGAAAGGACAGCATGCAGGCGAAAGGGGTTGCCCTGCCTACCTACCTCAAGGCTGCCAACACACAATGGAAAAGTCTTTTACAGACACAAAAAAATTTCCTACGACCAAACCAAAACAATTCAAGCAAACAAAAACAAAATACCTCTCTTATCCTTTCCTCTGCTTTCTGGCTGCTGAACCAAATCAAAAAGTCCAGTAAAAATAAACTTTCTCTTCTTCCTCCACATTTAGGCAATGATTGAACAAATGGCCCCCATCATTTATCACCTTTCCTAGAATCCATCTCTAATCCCAGTGCTGAAAAAAATCTCTCTCAGTAAAAATGAACAAATAGAAGGAAAGGTCAGACATTTAAAAACTATGCTTAAATTAATAAATACTTTAATTAATGATAATTAATTAAGATAATGAATCAAAGCAAATTTATTACTATCATTAAGAAGTACTGAAGAAGATATAGAGAACAGACTTGTGGTTGCCAAGGGGGAGGGGGTGGGGAAGGGATGGGTTGGGAGTTTGGGATTAGCAGATGCAAACTATTATACATAGGATGGATAAACAACAAGGTCCTACTGTATAGCACAGGGAAGTATATTCAATATCCTATAATAAACCATAATGGAAAAGAATATGTAAAAGGATATATATGTATAACTGAGTTACTTTGCTATACAGCAGAAATAAACACAACATTGTAAATCAACTATAGTTCAATAAAATTTTTTAAAAAGTACTGTAAGAAAAATGAGACAAATTTGAGAAAAATCTCTAATAAGTATTCATAGATATTATATCTATGAAATTTGAACACAAAAAGGGAAAAAAAAGGAGTTAAAAATGTTCATGGTGATAACTGCTACATGAATATGACTGACAAATTAAAAACTATGATGGAGGCAAAGGAAAACATATTGGAATATTTAGAAATTTGAATCAGTGAAGAAGAAAAAAAGCACAACACCTCTTCTCTAAGTCATAAGGAGAAAGGGAGCCTATAGCAGTCATTAGTGCTCTTTTCTAAATATTTAATTCTTTGCTCCAATGGTGCTCGGGTTCCAAGATAAAATCAAGAACAGCCAGTTAAACTTGAATTACAGTTAAATGATGAACTTTTAAAAATATAAATATGTCTGAAATATCGCATGGGGGCATATTTATATTAAAGTTTATCTACTTATATGAAATTCATATTTAACTGGGCATTCTGTTGGTTTATTTGTTAATTTCTGGCAACCCTACTCTGTCTTTGGGGTATGATAGGATTGTGGTTCCCTACCTACTGAAGAAGCTGGGTGTGACCATGCTGCCTGCTTTGGCTAAGAAAATGACAGTGGCAGGGATCTGAGTCACTTCCAGTGGGAAAGTGCTAAGAGCCAGTGAACAATCTGACAGAGTAGAAACCCCAATGAACCCGCCTAAAACAATTAGTATGAGGAGGAAATAAACTTTTGTGGATTTAAACCACTAAAATCTGGGGATTATTTGTTACTGCAGCATAATCTAGTCTAGCATACCAGATAGATTATGACTGAATACATAAGTAATGATACAGTTGGGAAAATAGACAGACATATAATTAACATTGCAAACACACTTCCACCCACAATTTATTAAGCAGACCTAGTCACAGGCCCCACTCAGGAGTAACAGGAGGTACAATCCTACTATGCCCCTGAAAGTGGGGAGAACCAGTAAGGAGGTGAAAAATACTAATATACCTACACAGAGATAAAAGGATGCAGAGGAAAAGAAAATAAATGTCTAAATGAAAAGGTTTATAAATTTGATAGCAATAGTAAAAGTTAAAAAAGTAGAAGCCTAATTATTAATAAATATATTTTAATAAAACTATAAATAACATTTATAAAAGATAAAAGCTAATTATCTTCAATATGTAAAAACATTTTGAAATTATGGCCATTACTGATGGCCATCCTGTATCAATTGTTCTTCCTTATAAGAAACTTGGTTTTCTTTATTTGTTTATTTTGGGGGTCCTGGGAAATGTGTACATCTAGTTTTATTTCCCAGCCCCTTTTTCAGGCAAAAGTTGCCATGTGACATAGTTCTGACCAATAGGAAGTGACTGGAAGTCACTGGGGGGGGGGCCTCAGGAGAATGGCACAAACTCCAGCAGACACAAGCTTTTTGCTTTTTGTCCTTTCCCTTCCTCTTACCTGGAGCATATCTATGATGCTGGAGATGGCACAGCCATTTGTGACAATAGGGAAATAAGCAAGAGGCTAAAAGCTGTGAGTTAAGGATGAATGGGTGGAAAGACAGAAGGAGCCTAGATGTGGACTTCTTTTTAGGTGATTAAAATAAAATCTCTCATTACTAAAGGTGCTGTATGATAAATAGTCTTTCAAAAGAAGCCAAGTTATAACTGTCAAAGGTGTTTCTCTGGTCCTTAAAGGAGCTTAAACTAGAAGTTTATATGAGGACCCCACTATTTATCCTTTATAAGTCATTTCCTATAGTTATGTTTACATAAATTTTGGAGTAAATTATTCCTAGTTCTTATTACAGAATGTTGTGCTATTCATTTTCAACCAATCTTTCTTAATATCTCTATAATGTCTACTTTTGAAAGAATTCTTGTAGATGTTGTAAGTATAATTTCACCCCAAATTAAATAAAATATCAAGTGTGTGTTTGTAATGCTAAAAAAATAAAAATAAAAGAAGCCAAATATAATTCTTAACAGATACACACGTCAGAAAGAAAGAAATTTAAAACACTAAGCTAAAGTGGGTGAAGTGTATCAGTAGACACATTTGTCTTCATAAAGACAAATTCAAATTTATAATAAAATGAGAAAATAGCCTGTATTGATGTATTGATAGTTGGGGTGTGTCTTGGAGAATTATAGCCATGCCTGTGTTGGGAATATAATTTGGTTTAATGTTGGTGAAAATTGTTTTGGGGAGTACATGGAAGCTTTTTATAATCTGCATAAGTTTCTGACAAGCAATTTCACTTCTAGAAATTTATTCTATGAAAATACTTGGGATAAGTGTGAAGAGAATGTCCTGAAGGTCTTTATTATAATAATGAAAATCTTAAGATAAATTTGGCAAAAATCGAGGTCTGTTAAATCAATCAGAATCATTTTATCAATTTAAATTTATTCTAGAATCTTACATATAAATAATTAAATTAGGAAAAGTTACAACTACTGTGTTTGCATTAACATACAAAAGTCCAGGCTGTAAGTGGCATATATCACCAATAACACACACACTTAGGCATGTATGTAATTTTTAGAGTACAATCATACTATATGTAAATTGTTTTTTAAAATTAAATAGGATACTCTGTCATTTAGTACATTTACATTTACCACATTCTTTCCTAATAGAATTCCTTACAGTTTTTCCTAGAATTCCTTACAGTTTTTCATGAAGAGAAGTTTTACAGTTGTTTATCTTATTTAATCTGCTTTTTAAATTAATTTTTTATTGGAGTATAGTTGATTTACAATGTTGTGTTAATTTCTGCTGTACAGCAAAGTGAAAGCCATACGTATACATTAATCTGTTTTTCTGTGCTTATTTCTATTGCTTTTAATTTTACTTCCCCCTCCCCATCCTGAGGTTAGATACACAACTGTATTTTATTCCTTTTAAAACAGTTTCATTTTTGACCCCTAATCCTTTCATACTTCTAGAATGTAGAGCATGGTGCAAGGTAAAAATTAAGATTTAAAAAATTAATTTATCAGCCAACTGTCCTTACTCAATTTTCTGAATGAAATATTTTTTGTACATGTCTTTGTATGGACATATATTAAATTGGCCATACATTTGGAAATCAGAAATCCAAGTAGAGTAATATAACCTTCCAGTGTTTCTCCTAAGGGACTTTAGGCAGGTATATCACTGCTCAGGATCCTCCATTCCACATTTGTAAGATTAAAAACATCCCTTGCTTTTTTATCTGTCAAGGTTACATGAAATAGAACACTAGCTGCATTTGACTAGAACTGTCAAAACAAGATAATGGATGGCTTATTTGGACAGATCAAACTGTGGTAAGATTTCCTGTCTCCCCATTAACTACCTTTCTTTCCTCCATTCTAAAGCCCAAGGGATGCATTAGATTGGTGGATGGGAAATAATCAAGGAAGAAAAATTGAGGGAAGGTAGGCTGAGGGGAAAAATTAAGACATATTCCCAAGGATGCCTTTGATGTTTGAGAAGCTTAAGTGTCCTCTGGATCAGAGAGCTGGAGGGCAAGGCTTCAGAAACAAAGCCCAGACAAACCAGCTGCCACTGGTGTGGGACCAGGTGGACCACTCCAGGTATACTCAGAGCTGCCTCTCCTTGTTAGTCAGAAAATGTTCTCTAAAAAGCGGTGGAATTCTCATTTTCATTTTTCTGTTCATGTCCAGCCTTATGACTCTTAACTTTTGATTCTTGTGTGGCTACAATTCTCCCTCTGGTCACAGAGGTCACCCACATAAGTCTGAGGTGACCTGATGAGACACCATTTGGAAGTCATCCTTCTAACTGAGAGCCCTGCCATAGTCCCAGTAAGTCCTGACATCACAGGGTATGAGGGAGGAGGTGCTCTTGAAGTAGCTGAAAGGTTATTTCTTCCTACACAAGGCTTTCTGAAATTATAGCCTGGGAGGAAAATGGCTTCTCACCAATCCTAATACACGTTGAGACTCAAGGTGCAGCCTCAGAGGGCCAGAAGATAGAAAGAAAAAAAAAGTACTTTTGATGACTGTTCTTCTTTTTCCTTTTTTCCTTATTATTTTATTCTATTTAGGAAATGATTTCTTACAACTAACCACAGAGGAAATGGTGAATATATAGTGTTACCATTTATTTGTGTTTATGGATTTTGCTACTTCAAGTTTCAATGATTAAATTTTAGACAACCGAAGAAATAATTAGAATAATTACATTTGTAGTATATAGGCAGTGCTTTTAAAGGTACTAAATTTTCGTTAGATTGGTCTTTTTTTTTTTTTTTTTTTTTTTGAGTACTAACATATGGCCAAATACTATACCTGGAGGAAAGAAGGATAAATGAGACACGGTTCCTGTCCTCTCAAATATTTCAGTCTGGTAGTTAAGGGAAGAATGTTAAATTGAGTATCTTATATGTTAGTTAAATATGAATGTTCCATATATACACTACCAAATGTAAAATAGATAGCTAGTGGGAAGCAGCCTCATAGCACAGGGAGATCAGCTTGGTGCTTTGTGACCACCTAGAGGGGTGGGACAGGAAGGGTGGGAGGGAGACGCAAGAGGGAGGAGATATGGGGATATATGTATATGTATAGCTGATTCACTTTGTTATAAAGCAGAAACTAACACACCATTGTAAAGCAATTATACTCCAATAAAGATGTTAAAAAATAAATAAATAAAATAAAATTTAAAAAAAATATATGAATGTTCCTGTTGTTTCAGAGTATCAGCTAAGAGCCCCCAAAGTAAGAGTCATAGGAGCTAAGCAACCCATTATAAAGTAACTTACAAGACCATCTCTGCCAGTGTTTGGAAAATTAGCCATTTCTTTGAAAGTTAAACATACACTTACCCTATGATCCAGAAATTCCTCTCCTAGTTATTTATCCAAAAGAAATGAAAACATATGCCCATATAAAGACTTGTGCCCGAATGTTCATAGCAGGTTTATTCATAATAGCCTGAAAAAATGAAAACAACTCAAATATCCACCACATGTGGATGGATAAACAAATGATAGTATATCCATACATGGAGCACTACTCAGTAATAAAGATGAACAAACCACTGAAAAATGCAACAAAGTATATATGATTTTGTTAAGGTAATGAAGACAGACTCGAAAGAATATATATCCTTGATTCCACATACATAAAATTTTCTAGAATGGGTACCTTCAAATGGGCACATTCTATGGTATGTAAAATATACCTTAATAAAGTTGTATTTTTAAAGATCCAGTTATGCCAAATTAGTTCTCCCAATTATGTAAGAAAAAGACTAAGAATTCAGAGAGACAAACATATTTCTCAGAAGCCCCCATGATGACCACTGCTCAGCTCTCATCCTGAGATCACCCTATAATTGCAAGTAGAAGTGGGAAAGTGAATATCTGGCTTTTTTTTAAAACACAGGTCATAGGCATTGGGTACAGTAGAAAAGGTTGGAAATGGCTGTTGGATTAGCCATACAACAAGGTCTTACCCAGAAGATATTCCCATAGCCTCAGAGGGAGATGATTAAGGCTTGAAATGGGGTTGTGGAAACTGAGCAAGAGAGTAGGAAATATGATAAAGATATATTTGGATGGTAAAATCTGCCAGATTTCATGATTGGAAGACATAGGTGGGCTAGAAGAAAAAGCCAATGATGTTTTTCAAGTTGGGCGATTGTTAGATGATGATGACATAAAATGAATTTAGAAATAGAAGAGTTAAAACATTTTGGAACCATGGGAAATCGGAGGTAAGTTCAAAGTTGAACATGGCAATTTTGTCATGATAGAGGCAGAAACAAGCAGACAGCATGGAATTGTGAACTATCTATTATTTTATTATTATTTTTATCATTCATAGTAAAATATATTTGCATGGATTTTTAAGTTTCTGGGAAAAAAAAAAACTAGTAGTTACAATACAGTTTAAGGAAATTTTGTGGATTAAATTTCCAGAAAATATAGGAGGGGGTGAGATCAAAAGTTCTGATGGTGAAAGTAGCATTGAACAAGAGGAAAGACAGCGCCCCTTAAACCACAGCTAAAACCAGTAAAACCCCCAGACTGTACGGTTATATGAGTCAATAGTTTTCCTTGTTTACTTAAACCATGTTTTTTTAATATTTATTTTATTTATTTATTTTAATTTTTTTTTTATGGTTGCATCAGGTCTTAGTTGTGGTACTCGGGATTTTTGTTGAGGCATGTGGGATGTTTTGTTGCAGTGCGTGGGCTCCTCGTTGCAGTGCACGGGCTTCTCTCTAGTTGTGGCATGAGGTTTTTCTCTTCTCTAGTTGTGGCACATGGGCTCCAGAGAGCATGGGCTCTGTAGTTGTGACACACGGACTCCCTATCTGAGGCCCACGAGCTCAGTAGTTGCGGCACATGGGATTAGTTGCCCTGCGGCATGTGGGATCTTAGTTCCCTGACCAGGGACTGAACCTGAGTCCCCTGCATTGGAAGGCGGATTCTTTACCACTGGACCACCAGGGAAGTCCCAAGCCATATGTTTTCATGGTGATAAAAGATTGCCCCCAAAACATGTGCCCTGGTTTCAGAGAGAACACAAAAATGTTGGCACTGCCAGTTAAGAGGTAAGTGATCCAGAAGTCATTTAAGTTCTCAGAACTACTGTTTCCTCATCTGTGTCACGGTGGTGCTAGTACTTAACTCAGAGAGTTTATGTCCAATTACATGAGATCATAACATCCAACCAGAAGTATGCTCAGTGAAGCTTAATTATCTTTGTTGCTACTCTCTGTCTTCACTCATAATTAGACCTGAAATATTAAATAGAACTCAGTACCTCTCAGTTGCCCTATGTAGAGAAGCTTCATAGTTCCGATCACATAGCTTGACAATGACTGAAGAAAGTAATATGTGAAAAGCTCTCAGAAAAATGCCTGAAATGTTAAGTACGAGGTAGTCACTATTATTGTTTTCCTAAACTCCTCTCTCCTCTTCTGAAGTCCTGTCCTTCACTCCAGACTTTTAAAGACATATGGAATGAAGCCATTGTCACTACTTAAAATCTTCAATAACTTCTCACTGTATTAGGAGGAATACCTAAAGCCTTAATGTGGCCTAAAGAGGTCTGTAAGGATTCAGAGAAGCAAGTGCAGGAGGAAGCAGGCTGCAATCTTATCTCTGGGACTTGCTGACTCTCTGGGCTCCTGCCTGTTCAATCCCATGAACAGACCTGTTTTCTCTCGCCCTAGTTCCTTTCTTTGTATGTGCTGTTCCAGCGGGGGTTGTGGTGTAGACTAGAGAAGGCCTAGTTATCCTAAGTTATCAAAACTTAGAGATTTGTGAAAGGGGTTGGCGTTTCTGGGCAGATGAGTGGTTTGTTCCTAACAGAAGGCATCGCTTTCAGAGCATGTATTCAAACTGGAATGAAGGACTACAGGAACCAAAGCTGAATATTGAGGGGTTTTCCTGAAATCAGATCTAATAATAGAATGAGCAGGGGAGAATTTTGTTATCAGTTTGTTTTATTTTTATCTTTCTCTCATGTATTTCTTCCCCCTAAACATTTCTTGGTATTTCAGTTCTAAGTGTGAGTATCTAGGTGAAATTTTTCTGGTGGGACCAGAGCCATCTGTTTCTTGATGTGTATGCTTTAGAAGACCACTCTTTTTACCTGTTATCCCTTGATTTAAGCAGATATTATTTCACTTGTGCCAGGTCATGGCTTCTGTTACTGGGTTGACCCACTTTTGTGCCAGCTGCCAGAGATGTTTCTCTTTATCTTCTTTCTTTTTCTTTGTTTTTCCTGTAGCAGTGCAGCAATAATCTTAATGTGCTACTGTGTTTTAATAGTCACTTTAGACTGACTATTAAAATAAATTAGTGTACTATAAAATTGCGGCATAGATGAGCAACCTCCCAAGGATAGATCCCAAGGAAAGTGTGTTATTTTCAAGCGACAGCAGAGGGCACAGAGTGTGATAGAGGGTAGTCTGTCCATCCTGGGTTGTGGCCCTAAAATTCACTCTTTTATTTACCTTTCATGCTGGTTTCTGTTTGTTTGCTGGGATACCTGATTCAAGTGTCAAAGAAAAATCACAGACTCTTGTTAAAGCAGTAAGTAAGACTTTGTCCAAAACTATTGTGATAAGAGTATTGCATTAGAGGAGAGAAACCGAGTTCAACTCTGAATACAACAAAGACAGATGGGTGTTTATAGCCGAGAAGAAGGGTGAGGGGATCAGTGGATGGAAAATTACTAAGAAGAGATGTAAGTGTTGGTGGTGGTGGTGGTGGGGGGTCCCTGTTAAACTGACCTCACAGGATTCTGACCTTGTCCTGACAGGTCAAGGACATAGACATCTAATGAGGGAGATCCCATAGCACAGAGGTCCACAACACCCCGGGCCGCGGACCTGTGCTGGTCCTGGCCTGTTAGGAACCGGGCTGCACAGCAGGATGTGAGTGGTGGGCAAGGGAGCTAAGCTTCATCTGCCGCTACCCATCGCTTGTGTTACCGCCTGAACTGTCCCATCCCCCACACCCCTACTCCCCGGTCCGTGGAAAAATTGTCTTCCATGAAGCCAGTCCCTGGTGCCAAAAAAGTTGGGGACAACTGCCATAGAAGAAGAACTTGATCCAGTGACAAGGGTGGGGAAGACTTAGGGGACTCTTTGCAAAGACTGTGCTGGACAGACCAAAGGCAGGACAGAGGCAAGGTCGGGCCAAGTTGAAAAGAGGGCCCAGAACCTGACTGAAGTTTGATCAAGGAGAGCCTTTGTCACCAGGCGGCCTCTAAACAAGACACCACTAAATGAGGCAATGTAAGCCTGTTATCTGGTATGGAGTCGTCTGTATCCCAGCTCAGTCCTGCCCAGAAAGGACTGGAGAAACAATTCCATAGGGAATCTCCAAGGTTTGTATGCCCTTAGGCAGAACACTAGAACTGCCTTAATGTTAATTTAGACCTAGGAGACCCAGCGGTATCCTTCCCTTGCTGGTTCTAATTAACAACCCAAGTAAGAAGGGACCTTAAGCAAAATTTGAGTAGAGTATGTTTTCAACACCTCTAACCAATTTTTGCATTCCACTTTCACCTAAACCCTGACCAAGTCCCCTTTTGACCTCACGCTGCTTCCTGACTGCTTCCCAAATTTTAGATTTCTCTCTACTTCTCTTTTCAAAAATTTTTAAAGAATTTTTCCACAGTCCCTCATGCCTCCCAAGTGACAATTTGCATATAAGAACTCCCTGGGTGTAATGCTTGGACCACAAGATATGTCCAATGGAGTAGTTTGGTAATATTGTCAGGGAAACAGCTTTGGTCCTGGGAAGAGGGAGGGCTTTGGTCTCCTATAAATCATATCATATAGGTTGTGAATTTACAAAATTGATCTGGACCCTCGACTCCTGAAGTCTTTATATCAGAGAAGATTGGACAGTTGGGAACCTTCAGAAAAGATCATTTTATACCTTCATCCACGCTCTTTTTCTCTAAAATCCTGGCTCAGGCAATACCGTATCAAGAGTTAATAAAAATAGACAGGAATCGGGGAAGTTCTAGACAAGTTCACACTTGTCAAATCTGAAATTAACTGGCAAGAGGCTTTTTTATTAGAATATTTTTCTGAGTTGTAATCCAGTCTATCAATTCTAAATTTCATCAAGATGCAAGACTTTGCATTGAGTAAATCTATAAGCCAGACTTTACAAGAAATCTGATAGAGCTTGTATGTGACCCTATGTTGATTTCTATACAGCCGTGTTTATTTATGCTCAATGAGGAAATGCTAACTACAAATCTTAAAATAGGTCCTCAGAGAGGAGCAGCTTTGGACGTGTTCACAGTCTTCGTCTTAAGAAAATGCCCTTCTTTTAGAGATAAGACATGATCTGATTTCATATGCCTGCCCCTCTCTGTACAAGTCTGTTTTCTCAACCCACTTTCTATGAATAGTTCTCAGTCTGCTATAGTCCCTTTGAGAGAAGAGAACATGAAAGTTCAACATAAAGTGAGGAGAAGCTGAAAATGTCAGTGCTAGAGTGAGAGGGAAGAAGAAAACTTAAAAGAGACCCAAGAGGTTTCCACTAGCTAATGGTGATACCTCCAGTGCCCCTAATGGGCTGTGGATAATTCCTATTGTCTACACAAGGCGTGTTGGTGCTTCTCCAACAGACCACAAATGAGTAAGGGTCGACTCCATATGGAGAGACTTTAAATGCTGACATCCTAATGAGATTTGTAAACTGCAGAGACAGGATATGGCTTCTCCTATGCAAAGTACTAGCCATGCTCTCATGAGAGATTTAGCAGTTAGCAGTTGCCAAATAGGATGCTTTTGGACTGTGCTTTGTTTCCTTTAATCTTAATAAGATGGAAATTGTGGGAAAACAAAGAGCAGAGAGCAGTCTTTCCCATGGCTTTTAGTTCCTATTAAATGCAGTGAAAAGCAATATCCATATATTAGTTGTTCTGCCTGCAGCACTTGGCTTCAAGGGGGTCGCTTCAACTCTCTATGTGACCTAAAGCCCAGGGCTGGCACTTCCCATTCTGTGATCAGGAACAGAAATCATGAGACTGTGCCCAAAGCAGACTATGGAACCCCATAGAGTCATCCTTTCCAGCAAAGGGACAGCCTGTTTCTAGCAGAAATTATAGGAACTACAGTAAAGTAGAATTACAACTTCCTTTTCTCTATTGAAATATTCGCCCCTAATTTATCAGGAAGTTCAAGCAAATAGGAGTACTATGCAAACAGGTGCTTCCTGGATCTGGGTGTCTGTTGCTTTTCCCAGGTTAGAAATGTTTTCAGCTATTGTATTCAAATATGTTCTCGACCTTTTTCTCTCTTCTCCTTCTGGGACCCATATAATATGAATATTAATGTTCTTAATATTGTCCTAGAGCTTCTTAAACTAGCCTCATTTTTTTTTTAACTTTTTTAATAGCTGCACAGTATTTTTTTTTAATAGTAATCTTTTATATATTTATTTATATTTATTTTTGGCTGTGTTGGGTCTTCGTTTCTGTGCGAGGGCTTCCTCTAGTTGCGGCAAGTGGGGGCCACTCTTCATCGCGGTGCGCGGGCCTCTTCACTATCGCGGCCTCTCTTGTTGCGGAGCACAGGCTCCAGACGCGCAGGCTCAGTAGTTGTGGCGCACGGGCCTAGTTGCTCCGTGGCATGTGGGATCTTCCCAGACCAGGGCTCGAACCCGTGTCCCCTGCATTAGCAGGCAGACTCTAAACCACTGCGCCATCAGGGAAGCCCTAGCCTCATTTTTAAAATTCATTTAAAAAATTTTTTGTTCTGCTTGGGTAATTTCTACTAATTTTTACTCCAGTTTGCTGATCTGTTCCTCGGAATCATCTAATCTACTGTTGATTCCTTCTAGTGTATTTTTTGTTCCAGCTCTGTTTAGTTCTTCTTTATATTTTCCAGCTCCTTGTGAAACTTCTGACTGTGTTCATCCATTATTCTCCCAAGTTCATTGAGCTACTGGTTATGATTCGATTTTGATTTATGATTATGATTTTGAACTCTTTATTGGATAGATGGCTTATCTCCACTTCACTTAGCTTTTCTGGGGTTTTGTTTGTTCCTTCATTTGGAAAATAGTCCTCTGTTACTTTGTGCCTAATTCTCTTGTTTATTTCTATGTATTGGGGAGGTCAGTTACATTTCTCAACCTCAGAGAAGGGGCCTTATGGAGGAGATGTTCTGTGGAATTCAGCAGCATGCTTTCCTCTTGTCACCACAGCTACATGCCTTAGGGGAGCCCTCCATGTAGTCTGTGTGGGCCTTTGTGTTGTGATGAGGCCAACTCCTGTGGGTGTTCTGGTGGGAGGGGCCAGCCCCTGGCCTGGTTAGCTGCCAGCCTGCTGGTGCGTAGGGCCAGGTCCTGGTGCAACTGGCTGTAAGTCCAGGGGAGCTTGAGTTTGTGTTGGCTGGTGAGCCCCTCTTGCTAATAGCCTGGAGAAAGGAATGCAAAGTAATGCTTGCCTGCACCAGTGTTCTTGTGGCAGAAAGCTTCCCCAAATGGCTACTGCCAGTGTCTGTGTCCCAGTTGCCTCCTGCCTCTCTGGGAGTCTCTCCAAGATCAGTAAGTGGGTCTGACCCAGGGTTCTTTCAAAGTACTGCCTGCTATGCTGGAACTTGAAATGTGTGAGATTTTGTGTGAGCCCTTTAAGAACAGATACTCTGTGTCCTACAGTTCTCCAGCTCTTCTGTACACAAGCCGTGCTGGTGTTCAAAACCAGATATTCTGGGGGCTTATCTTCCCAGTGCTGGACCCCCAGGCTGGGGATCCTGATGTGGGGCTTGGACCATTTGCTTCTTGGGGAGAACCTCTGCCATTGTGATTATCCTCTCATTTGTGGGTCACCTTCCCAGGGGTGTGGGTCTTGAATCTACTGTGTTGCTGCCTTTCCACCCAACTCGTGTGGTTCCTTCTTTATATATTTAGTTTTGGAAACTCTTCTCTGCTGGTCTTCAGATAGTTCTCATTGATAATTCCTCTGTAGACAGTTGTAATTTTGGTGTGCCCATGGGTGGAGATGAGCTCAGAGTCTTCCTACTCTGCCATCTTGGTTACTGCATTTGCTTTATTTTCCTTCCTGTATTTCACTGTCAATGCCAAACCAGCTCAAAGCTCTCTTCATTGATTCCAACCTAATTTGGCATCATTCTAGATCAAGCTTACTAGATTCTTTTGCTATTCAATCAAGGTAATAGTGGCAAAGCATTTAGTAAATTTTAAAGTGCTATAGAAGCATAAGAAATTATTATTTTCTCTGGGCTAGACTCCTAAGGTTTTTATTTCAATCTTGGTGCTACTGTGAGACAATCATGTACCATGATCACACAATTCTAAACTGGAAGGCACTTCCTTTTCCTGAGAATTAGGAGATAAATAGAATTGAGCACACATATAAGATTTAAAATCATCATAACTGAAGTGACTTTTCCTCAGAGCTAATAAAATAATTAAAATTTCTCAAAGACACATGTATATCTTTTCTTAGTAATTCCATAGAGAATCAAGTGCATTATTGACTGTCTCCAACTTGTAGTGAATCTTAAACTCTGTCTCAAATTATTTCCAAGAGATTTGGCCCATAATTCTGGTCTGGAGTTTTAAAAGTCTGCTCATGTCCCTACTGCCAAGTTTTAATTACTTCCTGCAGGGGGTCCTTCTCCTCTTAGTCTCTGAGATTATTCAGAAGAGAGACATCTGCTCGCTGCTAAACCAAAATGAACTTGCAGCCACAAAGATTTTTTTCTCTCTCATTTTATTTTTTCCCTCCAACCAGTGAAGAATAAGGTCTGTTTTCTTTCTAGGGGGAAAAAATTACACTTGCTTTGCCTCTGAAACAATAAAAGCCCCTTACCTATCTTCAAAAACCCCCAAGAGAACTTTTCTTGATATAATCTTAGAAAAGTGGGAGGTTTAATCTGCATATAATGGCTGAGTTTTATTAAATAAAACTTCATGGCCAGATTTCCCTGGAAAGCTGAGAAAATGATATCTTTTGCAACCTGGATCATCAGTTAAAGAAGTAAAGTGATGGACTCTATTGCAACAGAAGAGCTAATTAAACTGGAAATACACTACTTGCACCCCAACATTGTTTGCAGACATGACAAAGTACTAAATAGTTCTGCACAGGCAATTAAGAGACAGGACACTCCATAATGTGTTAATTCTTTCAAAAATATAATCTTTACAAGAAAATTCGTGAAGGCGGGGTGGGCATGGGATAGAGTCATAAAGCTAGAATTCATTGAGCATTGGGCAAGGGAACTGTAAGTGTCAGAAATGACTTTGCCCCTTTCCTGGCTGGGTGACTATGGGCAAGTCATTTAAAACTCTGTGGCTCAGTCTCCTTATTTCTAGATAGGGATGGTATAGTGACCACTTTCAGGTTTATCACAAAAATAAGATATACACAGCTTTTGATAGTACTTTGAAAACTGTCTAGCATGTAGGAGATTTGAGTTCTGGTTTGTTTATAGTTCTCCATCTCTGTTTGCTTTGGATTCTTTATTCTCTGTCAAAGACTTTATTCAAATGGTTGATTGTCATTTCTATTTCAGACCCAGACACCCAAAAGCTGTCTGGAAACACTGTGTGCAAAGCTGGCTTCAGAACAAGGTGATAGCTTTGGACCATCTTTTGGCCGAGAGACGCTCAAAGGTACTGCCTGAAAGCACTGTGTGCAAAGCTGGCTTCAGAACAAGGTGATAGCTTTGGACCATCTTTTGGCTGAGAGACGCTCAAAGGTCCTGCCTGAATCAGAGTGGGAGGTGGCAGATGCCTAGCAGCTAGTAATGTGGGCTCAGGAGACTTAATCCTCATGTTTTTCATCTTAGGTTCCATGTCCATCCTCCATTTTTCCATATTTCTCAACTTCAGGGCATCTGCTCCAGAGAACAAATTTGGGGTCTCTTTTGGGGGAAAAGAAGAGTGATAATCTGGCTAACTGGGGTCAGAAATGTACCCAAGTTTATAAATAATTTATATAAAGTCTTAGCTAATGATTTGGTCCAATTTTGATTCAGGCATTCAACTAGCTTGCTTTCACACGTGGGAAATGCTATAATTATTATTTTCCTCATATTTACTATTTTAAGAAAATTCTGGTCTAGATTCTCATAATTGCATATAATTTTTATAATTTTGGTATGGGGGAGGTGAGAGGAAGCATGATTTCCAGTATCTATGGAAAAATAAAAAGAATTAGAGATTAGCTCAAAAACATGTGTAGAAATTTGGAAAGTGTTTTTACTTTAGGCCAGGATCTAAGTAGATGCACTCTCAAAATCCATTATTATTATGTTTTTTCATGAAGAGACCTCTTTTTTTTTTATAAATTTATTTATTTATTTAATTTTGGCTGCGTTGGGTCTTCGTTGCTGCACGCGGGCTTTCTCTAGTCACGGTGAGCGGGGCCTACTCTTCATTGTGGTGCACGGGCTTCTCATTGAGGTGGCTTCCCTTGTTGTGGAGCATGGGCTCTAGGCATGCAGGCTTCAGTAGTTGTGGTGCGAGGGCTCAGTAGTTGTGGCACGAGGGCTTAGTTGCTCTGCGGCATGTGGGATCTTCCCGGACCAGGGCTCGAACCCGTGTCCCCTGCATTGGCAGACGGATTCTTAACCACTGGGCCACCAGGGAAGTCAGAGACCTCTTTATGGTGGTCCTTTACTTGGGTGAATTTTGTGTTATGGTGGTTTTATTTGTTTGTGAAGTCTTTGACACTCATCCCATTGAGAGGTGGTATATAATTATCCTCCCCTTGAATATAGATTGACATTTCTGACATGCTTCTAACAAATGTAAGATGGAAGAAATGACACACGGTGACTTCAGAGGCTGGGTTATAAAAGGTGATTCTTGGTCTGCCTGACTCACTTTCTCACTGGGACATGCACATTTGGAGTGTGGAACTATCGTGTAAGAAGTCTGGCTACCCTGAAGAAGCCATGTGTAACAGATCACAAGGGAAGACAAAATAGAGATAAAGAGAGATTCTGAAGGAGCCCCAGCTACTGGGGCTCCATCTCTTTATGACTTCTCAGCTCAGGCACTATGTATGTGTGTACCTCTCTGGTGATATCCAAGTGAGGAAGCCTTCAAGATTACTCCAGCACCAGCAGCTGTGTGGCAAACACAAGACTTTAAGTAGATCCTCCTATCTGAGCCAAAGCAACCTCCAGAAACCTGAGAAATAATACTAATAATTGAGGCTGTTTTGCGGCACTAAGTTGGGGGTGGTTTGTTACGTAATAGTAGGTAACTAGAACACTTACAGTGTTGGTCCAAGTACTCAACCTGTGAAGACATAGCCATGGAAATTAGTTCTCTGTAAGGAGGTCTTGGCTCTGCCCCCATTAACTTCTCAATCTTAGGGAAGATACTTTAACAAATTCTTCAAATCTCAGATTTCCCATTTGTAAAATGTGAATGACGATACCCTGTAAGCAGGGCTTTCCTGTTAAGTGAGAAAAAATCTGGGGGAGCTCTAGGTACTGCAAAACACAACATAAAGTTGTGAGTTGTTAGTGAAATTTTCATGATGAGTAGCATTTCCCATGAGTGAGTTTGCTGAGGGGTTTTCAAAAACTTGGCCGAGGCTATCTCTGTTGGGTAGTTGAGGTTTGCGGGAAGGGCAGATACTTCTGTCCATGTAATCAAATTAATATCTTAATATTTTATTGTATTTAAGTGTTTTTTTCTAAATAAATGCAATGGCGTGTAAAATCACAATCTCCATACTAAGGAAAATGTCAGTAACATGTAGGAGTGGAAAGATAGGGGCATGTAACTTCATTTGTATTGGGAGCCCAGCAAAGATTCGTGATTGAAGATTGGATGTGTTTTTCATGGAATATCAGCATGTCACAATGATATTCATTCTTAATGATCAGATCACTTGCCATCACATTCATACATTGCTTTTATTTTTTATTTTTTTTAAGTAGAAGAAGGGATAAGCAACAATTTAAGAACAATTTACAGGGCTCAGCAGCCTTAGTGACCAATAAATAGGAGTTAAAAATATAGTGTGGCAGGTTTAATCTCAATCTACAAAATTAGATGTGCAAGAAGCAGTCTTTTCTTTTTCTCTCACTCAATTTAATTTTTATTTTGAGCCCTCATTCTACCCTGCATGTGATGGTGGAAAGTTAATCACAGTCAGTTTGTGCTTTCCCCCCATTCAGGATTGCATCTAATTTCTGTATTACTTCTGTCATCTTAAAATACTGGGAGAGTAATGTGTTCCTTTATGTCATCTGTGGTTGATAGACCTTGTATCTCACTTTTGGAAAGTGACTTTACTGCCTAAAATGCAGTGATTCTTAAACTTTAGTGGGCATCAGAATCACCTGGAAGCTTGTTAAGACACAGATCCTTGGGGCCCACCCCCAGAATTTCTGATTCAATAGATCTGCATGGCCTGAGGATTTGCCTTTCTAATAAGTTTCCAGAGGATGCTGATGCTAGTGATTCTGGACTACACTTTGATGTCCACTGACCTTAAGATGAAAAAGTCAGATCTGCCTACTTTACTGAGAGCCTAACTTATCTTAGGAAAGCCTTCTCTACAAGAAACCCCATTGCTCTGTATCACACACCAACCAAATGCGAAAGGTGATTCCAGAAGGATTTCAGAGAGAGGGGTAAGTGCATTTCAGGATTTTAGCTTTAATAAACCTTGTCATTTATTCTTTCATTCTTTCAATCATTTGCTATATATTAGTTTCAGAAGCTATCAAACAAAAAATTAAAATGTGACCTGGATAGACAAAGAGAAACAAAGCTTTTCTCTCTATCTCCCTACTCACAGGATGGATCACATGTCCCATCCCATTAAGAAAAAATATAGGTTTTTCCAATGATTTGAATAAATGAAATCCATCTCATTACCCTTTCCTGAATCTGAAACAACCACCACCAAATGTGTCATCTCATTTTGCTTTGTATATGCAACTGCTGGAGAAATCTTGAACAGTCTAGGAACAAAATCATTTTTAATTACATATACTTTTGGAACTTTGCTTCTTTCAAGGTGGGGAATACTGGCCACCCCATTTGGCTATGAGTGCTCTCTCGCTCTCCCTGTCTGTCTCTCTCATTCTCTGCAGTCTACAGGCTGCATATTTTATAATTCCTTTCTTCACATCCAACCCTTTTATTTGGTGAGATTTCTATGGAATCTGTTAGGTGTGTGTCATGTAGTTTACTGGCTTGAAATAAACTCACTTTTAAGGTATTCTGTTTGGGAGACAAATAAAAGAAAGAGGAACCAATACCATACCTGCTTGATAATGAAAATCGACATAGGGTCTTTCTGAAATAAAGAGTTAGACTCCCCTTAGACCATCACGCACACATGCACAAGCACGTGCGCACGTGCACACACACAAACACACACACACACACACACACACACACACATCAGAGTTCCTCAGTGCTGACTCCCAGGTCCTCTTTTCACTTTACTTGGTCTTATTGTTAAGCTTGGTGGCTGACAATGTATCATATGACTTGATTTCAAAAAAGATCCCAGAATGTCTGGCATCCATGTGTTCAAGAAGCAAATGTATTAAGGGAGGAGAGTGCTGGCTATGGAGTCACACACTTGGGTTAAAATTCTGGCTATGCCACACTCACTATGTGAGCTTGGTCAAGTCACATAGTTTAGATACGTGACTTAACTTCTCTTTGCTTCAGTAAAATGGGGATGATGGGAATGATAATTCCTGCCTCCCAGGTGTGGGGATTGGCAATGCATGTGAAGCACTTAGCACAGTATCTGCACACTCAACAATTCATAGTTGTTACTCCATGTGTTCTGTTGCCCTTTCTTTCCTGCCATTTTCTGTCTCTGTAGAGATGAAAATCTTCTTTTCTTGGCCACTAGGTGGAGAAAGCAAGCTTTCTACAGTATTTGAATTAAACACAAGGCCAAATCATCCTGACCAAAATACTGCAGACATTTAAGGGAAAGTTTTTGTTTTTCCTTCCTCTTCTTTAGAACTTCAGACAGCATGAACAGGGTATCTGGAGAGATGTCTGGAGAATTCTTGAGCAGTTCACAATGAAATGTTTGAGTTTTGAGTGTGGTCCTGCCTCGAGGCACTAGATTTTACCCAGGGATGGTCCAAGGCCTTAATCTCTTCTCACTTGCATTTCAAGCAGGCACCTGCTCAGTATTTTTTTTTTTCTTCTGAGGTATTATATAGCTACTGATTCCCATGGACATTTGCATTTTGACACGAACTCCCTTGATACGTTACCTTTCTTCAGTCTAATATAGTAGTAATGGGAACCCATTGGACTTACTTCACAAAACTGTTGGGAGGATCATTTAGTTAATACATGTGCAATCATGTGTGAACTCTAAGTTCTCTACAAGTAAGTTCTTTTTATATTGAGGATATAAATTTCTGCCTTTAAATAAATAAGTTGAGAAGTCCAAAAGATTCTTGAGAAAGAATCAGGTTTGCAAGGGGATGAGGTTATCTTTCTAGGTGAAGGCACTGTGGTGCCCTGCACATAGGCCAGGTATTACTCCAACCTCCATATTTCCTGCCTTACACTCCTCATCTCTCCTCACCTTGTTTCCAAAGTCTCTTTTCATTTGCTTTCATACCTATTTTTACCTTCCCAGCACTGACCCTTCAGATGAACAACTATTTGCAATGTTAATCCATGCTACTGATTGGTATCTTCCTAAGAATTATCTCATTGGCTCCAAAAATTGCAGCTACACCTATATCCCTAACCCAACATTCAATAACCCATACTATTCCAACAAGTACCTCATGATCTCTGTGTATATAAGGATATTCTGGAAAGAATCATCCAAAGAGTTTTCATTTTTACACACACTTTCACTTACAGTGCAAATTTTATTCTTTCCGTGATGGAAAATAACCAAGTTCCATACCAAATTTTTAACCTGTAATTCATGTAATTGTATTGTAAAAAAAAAAAAAAATTATCTCATACTTTTAAAAAGTAGTCCCATTTGCCTTTCCACTAGTGTTCCTTGCAGGCATTTTTGTTGCTGTTTTTGTTTTCCTATGTTATTTAAGGAGGGAAAAAGCCAGGAAAAATTTTAGTTTATGTTCAGTAAATTTCCGCTCTAGGACTTGAGGTTTCTATAGGCATCCAAGAGCATAGCTGGATCCCTGAAATGTTATTCCATTTAAATGTGGTTTGAAATAGCACACTTATTTCCACTAAATTTACTTTAAGTGCATCTCACAGAGTGATCATTTTTGCATAATACACACACACACACACAGGCATCTAGGGCCTAAATGTAAGTGTAAATTCCATACTTTTCCCTTATAAAATTTTCTGATTCTCAATTTATAGTGTCAATTTGCAATCACTACATTCCATAAGCATAAGACATTCATATATATTAAATGTCTTATAAGGGGCTTTCCCCCCAAACAGACTCTGAGACGAAGATTTGAGTGCAAGCACCTTCTCGGGAAGTACAGGTAACATGGGTAGGTGAGGGGCAAAGAAATACAGTGAAGATAAGCAGACAATAAAGTGTATATTATAAAGTAGGCTCCCATATAGACTGGAGCTTAGTCCTGTGCGATCTTAATTCTTAATTCTCAGCCCTTCCCATAAGCCTTGCATGTGAAGCCCTCCAACAAAGATGCAAGTTCTGGCCATTTCTTCTGCCAAGCACAGAAATGGTAAGAAGACCCAAAATGAAAGGGGTGGAGGACTGATCTGCCTGTTATGCCCACCTATTAGCAAAAAATTGCTACTCATATATCACAATCCATGTTCATGCCTACATTTATATCAAGTCCCCAAACTAAAATTCAATAGTCAGTTATAGCTCAATAAAGCTGGAAAAAATTAATTCATAACCCCCTGAAAAATAAGTCTCCAGGTCAGTTGTTTTCACTGGAGAATTCTAGAACACATTTAAAGAAGTACTAAAAACAATTTTACACGATGTCCTCCAGAAAACAGATGAGGAGGAAACATTTCCCAGTGTTTTTTATGAGGCATAATTGCTAATATCACAAAAAATAATCATTCCATATACTAACGATGAAATGCAGGAGTTGAAATTAAAACACAATTATCATTACAATTATTTTAATACTTAGATATACACTCTAAAAAGTGTATACCTTAAAAAAAGTCCAGGTTTTGTATGTTGAACATTACAAAATGCTGTTAAGTCAAAGAAGAGAACATAACTGTTCATGGATAGAAAGACCCAACGTATCAAAGATGTTAATTCTCCAAGGTGATCTGTAGATTAAGTACAATTCCTCTCAACATCCTAGCGAAATTTTTTTCTAGAGATAGTCAACGTTATTGTACAATTTATACAGAAAGGCACAGGTCTTAGAGTAGCTGAAACAATCTTGACAAAGAAGAATACAGTGGAAGGAATCCCTTTCCCTGATGTTAAGGCTTACTGTACAGCTAAAGTAACCAAGAGTGTGTGGTATTGGTGGAGGAACAGGCATATAGACGTATAGAACCAAAGAGAGAACCCAGAAATAGACCCAAACAAAAATGCCCAGTTGATTTTATACCAAAGTGAAAGAGAAATTAAGTGAAGAAAGAATACCCTTTTCAACAAATGATGCAGGAACAATCAAACATCCATAGGCAAAAAAAAAAAAAAAAAAGATCATGAACTTAAAGGCAAAATGTAAACATATCAGTCCTTGGGAAAAGCAAAATTATTCTTCTATTTTATGTTGTGTAATGTACGTCACTTCCCTGTCTCTTGACAACAGTTTATTTGATTTCATTTCTTTTGAGAAGCAGGATAGAGTCTGAATGGGAATAATAATAACAGCCCCCAACTCAAACGGAAGTTAGAAGGATTAAGTCAATCAACATGGGAGCCTGAGGAACAGTTCCTAATACCTGGTAAGAAGTCTAAACGTACTAGGGGTTTTCTAATATTTAATTCTGAATATTCTCTTACAATTATCATTAGGAAGATGTTTCCCAAATCCACATGTTAAAGGTCTATCGATTAAGAGAAATCAGAACCCGGAATTTCGATCACTTTTATACACAGGGAAGTGATGCAATATAGTTGGATGCTTTTTGTATTTTTTTCCAAGGGAAGCTTGTTTCCAATCTTATTTTGCCCATGAAATACCATTTTTGGCTTATTAGAACGATGTAATAGACACCTATCTGAGATCTCAGCTTGGTACAAAAAGTAGAATTGGTTTGCAATAGAAATCAGAGTGGAGATATAAAGTTAGTAAAAGATTAAATATAGATACTATTATGAGCTAGGATGAGAACAATACCAACAACAATGGTGCCTCAAAATATGGATTTTCCCACTCATATTGGAATTCCTAAAGTTTATAATGCAAGACATGTAGCCCCCAAATTAAATATTTCCCTCCTGGTTCTGAGAAGTTTTGTTTTTAAATTCGGGATTTGTTTCCCCAAAATAAGTTGTTCTTTTCAGTATCCATCAAAAACTATGAAAAAATGTAGTTTATTCTCATCACATGGTTCAGTCAATGAATTTAAAGATTTTATTTTATATTTTCTTTGGCATCTGTCCAGTCAAATGTATGCCCTGATTTCATGCATATTTTGAAAATTAAAGGTAAATTTCTACTTGTATTTTACATAATGAACCTCATGCCTAATCCTTGGTGGTCTTTTTGGTTTTAACATGGCATTTCTTTTTCTAAAATGCTGATCAATTTCAAAATTATCTGTGAATTTTCCCAACTTATAAACTTTATATCCTACTCATCTATACTGCTATCATTGCTAGGTAAGAACACATTTTAGAATTGGCATGATGTTAACAACAATTAACCATTTTGTAGATTCTTGCTCCAATTAGAATTCCAAGACTAAACTAGATTATCTATTGTCAATTTGGTACTATCACCACTACACTCTAAGGGTAGGAAATATATTTCCTGGAATCCTCTTCAACATACGGTTCCAGGCTGGCATTTGCCAATGAAAGGAACTCATGTCTGATTTGAAAGGTAGAAGCAAAGCAGAAGGCATTGCCTTCTCTGCCTCTGGAGGCTGGTACGGCCAGATGTGCAGAGAGATGAGAGTTTACAGCAGCTTCCTGCTGACTCCAGAACATGACCCACTTTTCAGATAAAGCAAATGGTGGGAGCTTCTCAGTGATTCTCAAAAGTTATAACAGCCTCCAGGAAAATGTTGAAAAATCACCAAATTCGGTCTTTCATGCTGAAATCTTCAGCATCAATTCCTCTGACTTCTGTTAGTAGCTCCCCTGTCCTTCTATAGCAGCTTTGCTGTCACTCTTCTAACTGCCACATAAATCCCTCATTCTGTATTAAATCTGCTATGCCTGGAATACATAGAGTCATTCTGTTTTCTTGACTGAACCCTAACTGATACAAAGACTTTCAACACCTTGAAAATAGTATCCCAAATATATCCACAAGTCCTCATCAAGTACTCCAACTGAATTCACTGAAAAATATTCTCTGCCACATGGCACCTGCCATGTTGCTCTTCTCTTAAGATTACTCCATCACGTCCAAGATTGCCAGTGCCCATGAGTATGTCCCTGGACCCCAATGATGCCCATGCAAAGTTGACCATCTCCAGATAGCTCTAAACTGCTGAGAATGACATCCTGAAAATCTAAGGAATGCCCAAGTTAAATCACAATTTGGGTAGAAGTGGGAGAATGCCACGGTTCCCCCATTTAGGGTCAAACTTCAACACAAACATCCAATTCAACATCAAACATCAACTCCTAAACCCTGCCTATGTCCAGTGTTTCTTAGAGTCACTCATGATAATATCAACTTCGACTTCTGTCTGCTGTTCATCACTTTTGTGGGCTCAACATGTATGGAAACCCAACACTGTATTCTCGACCCTCTCTCTTGAGCAGATCTCCCCCCACGCGATTCCTCTACTCTTGGAAGCTACCATGCATGGTGACTGTACTCAGAGGATCTGCATCAGTTGCACTGTGTGGTTAGACACGTCCATCCCACCCTTGGGCAGAACTTAAGCTAAAGTGGTGATTCCACTAAGTGAATGTAGATTATTATTTTGACTTAGTGTTCAGAAAAGTCAGGGGAAATAGTGAAAAGAAACCTTTCTGGAACCTGCCTCTCAGGAATAGCATAATGGTTAAGTCTGGAAACTTCAGAGCAGACTGCCAAGGCTTAAATGTTACCTAAAGCACTTACTCATTGTATGTCTTTGCTAAGTTACTTAACCTCTCTGTCTGTAGAAAGCATAGAATAATAGTATGCACATAGTAGGGTTGTTATGAGGACATCTTAATTATGATGATAGTTTTTTGTGTGTTCCCACTAAGTAACTTTGGCAAAATCCCTTTGCATTGACTGTGTTTCCAAATCCCCCAAATGGAAGTTCTATTAACCATTTTAGCTCTACTGTTCTATGGATCTACATGTATTTTCTTCATCAGCATGACTTTAATCCAGTTGGAAAAACAGCAACAATAAGAAACCACACTGATTTTCTCCATGGCCAGGGCAAGTTGCATTGAAACCGCTAACCCTTTCACTGAACTGCATGCTGGGCAGTAAATTCTGAGAGTAAATCTTAAATAGTGAAAGAAAAACAAGAATTCTCTCAGTTGAGAATGTCCTCTGACATTAAGCGGTATGTAAAACTGTTATTTTTCTAACTTCTGATGCCCTCTATCCCCACTTCCAACTATGAAAATTGCTAAGTGTTGACCTTATATTCCACTTAGACCAGTGCAGCCCTCTTGATAACTGTGGTCAGAATCTGATTTGTTCTAACTGCGGACATACATCATTCCTTGCATTTTAGCTACTTAGAAGACAGCTAGATTATTAGCTCTGTGGGTCAAAAAAAAAAAAAAATAGGGACTTATATGTATTTTTTCCTCTTCAGTATAGTTTACTTATGAATCAGAAACCCAACAAGAAGTTATAAACTGCTGAGTTTAAGTGGTATCCTATAGCTTTGGTCATGTCAGGCTTCAATTACACAAAGCACAAGCCTCTGTAGATATGTTAAGCAGAAAGAAATTTAATACAGAGAATTACGTTGAATCAGAAATTAGTAGAAGGACTTGGATCTTGGGCTGTGCCATTAATCTCTCTCAGAAAAACATTGTGGAATTAGTTCATTAGGGCAGCTGTAACTTCTACCAGGAAGGCACTCATGGGAGTGTGAGCTCCAAAAGCAAATCCCCTGCCATGTCCCTAGAGCCATGTCATGCCTACTAGATATCTACTGGGAAAATAATGGATGCCACCTGGCCTCTTGGCATGCATAACAATGGTGAATTTCAATGCTGTTACAGGAAAAAATACCTCATTCCAGCTACATCTCAGCCTCACTTTTTGTGTTCCAAATCTCATGGAAGTGAGTCTGATTCATTGAAACTAAAGATTTGGAACTCTAGCTATAAAGGAGCAGAGAAATGTAATTATTGGCTAGTCAGGCTCTGTAGTACACTGGGGCATTCTAGAAGGAGGATAAGATTCTTGTTGAAAGCTAATCCACCATAGCCATCACAAGCATTTATGGAGGACATTTTTTTCCTGATTGCAAAAGTAATACGGTCTTATTTAACAATGATAAACTGAGAAAAGTATAAAGAAGAAAAAATAAATCTCTACTTATACTGAGAACATGTTAATATATATTTTTTCATGTAGAATTTTTCTAAAACTTTGTCATTAAAGGCTCTTATATTTATTTGTTGTTTTTAAGGCCTTTGCCTTTTGGGGATTTCTGTTACGGAGGGAAAAATGATTTTAGTGCCTATTTCCAATCAATCCACATTGTATTTCAAAATGTCACTTAGAAAAAAAACTTCAATTTTCAATTCACCTGGAGTCTCTGATGTAAGTCAGAGCAACTATACCCAAATGGTCATCAACTACTTTTATTTCCACAGTGGATTAGATTCATAACCTAACACTTTAAATTTGCTTTGCAAAGTGCTACAAAATACAGAAAAATATTAAATGATCTATATAGTATTGTATATTTTGATTAACATATATAATGAACAGTGTGTGACATATTGAAAAAAATAATAAAAGTCTGTTGCCTAAAGGAGAGGTGATTAAAATAAACTGTAAAAAGTAGAATTCAAGAATTTCATCATAACCAAACCCAACCTCCTAAACTTTTGATTGATATTCCAAACTTGCTGCAAATATTTGTGAAAACAAATAAATGTTCCTATTTCACCAGTATGAACTGCAAGAGAAAGAATATTTGTAAAGAACCTAGCATGAGGTAATACCTCTGGATAATCAAGTCTCACAGTGATTCTGCCATAATCAATGAGAAAAATCTGATCTATAATTAAAATGCATTGACACAATGAAACATTCATTAGCTGGCTGTACCACAGGGGCAGAGGGGTAGGGTGGAGGCGGTGGGGTGGGCTGAGAAAGCCGAGCCTGTGATACCAGCTCTCTCAAACTCTCTCAGGATAGGTGTTTTTTGTTTTTTGTTTTTTCCAGGAATGGAACTGCTTGTCACCAGAATCCCCAAACAATACTTGGTTTTTCAGGGTAGGGGAGTGTTAGGGACTGAAACTTGTGCCCCTACACCCTCCAAATTTGTATGTTGAAATTCTAAACCCCAGGACCTTAGAATGTGACTATATTTGGAGATGGGGCCTTTAAAGATGTAATTAAGTTGAAATGAGGTTGTTAGGCTGGGCCCTAATCCAATATGACTGCTGCCCTTATAAGAAGAGATTAGGAAGATGCAAGAGGGAAGAGATATGGGAACATATGTATATGTATAACTGATTCACTTTGTTATAAAGCAGAAACTAACACACCATTGTAAAGCAATTAAACTCCAATAAAGATGTTAAAAATAAATAAATAAAAATAAAAAATGAAAAAAAAAAGAAGAGATTAGGAAGCAGAGTCAGCCTCCAGGGAGGCTTATGTACAGAGAAGGCCAAGTGAGAACACAGTGGGAATGACACCATCTGCAAACCAAGGAGAGAGCTTTCAGGAGAATCCAAGCCTGCCAACACTGTGATCTTAGATTTGGCCTCCAGAAGTATGAGAAATAAATAAGTAGTTGTTTAAACCACCCCTTCTGTGGTATTTTGTTATGGCAGCCCGAGCAAACTAATACAGGGAGAAAAAAGTGAAATGTGTAATTTAAACAAATAAGTTTGATGCTCCTCTTGGTATAGAAAAGTTGTTCTCAAACAGGAAATTCTTCGCCCCCTAAGGGACATTGGGCAATGTCTGGGGACATTTTGATTGTCACATGGGGGGGTGGGGGCAGGGTCTACTGACATATAGTGAATAGAGGCTATGGATACTGTGAGACATCCTACAGTGCACAGAACGGTCCCCCTCCTCCAGAACAGAGAATGATCTAGCCCAAGAACTGAGGTTGAGAAATTCTACTGACCGTAATGGCATGAATTTGCCTCACAGTTTTGTGATTTGGGAATGAGGAGATGTAACTTTTTTTTTTTTTTCTGGTTGGGCCTACAAAGTCATTTCTGCAACAGCTAATTTTCTTGTACCAGCTACTCTGAACAGTTAGCTAGAGGATGTTTCACTAATGATCCCATCAGGCCGGTTGGCCCTACCTGTGATGAACATACTAGACCAGGGAACTTTCCACTTTACTATTAGCAGAATGGAAACATTTCTGCTATTCTGTTCTCACAAAATGCAGAAGGCAGAAACTAATTCCATATGTCAAATGTTTCTTCCTTTAAAGATAAAGGACAAATAAGCCCATTCTTTTTGCCCACAAATGTACTGGACATGAATTTATTAAACCAATTAATTATTGAAGTGAATTTTTAAATGCCTTATTTAGTGATAAGGAATATTAAAACTGAGTTAGGTCAGGTTTTTTTTTTAAGACGATGCGTCACTTGAAGCTTAACTTCTATCATTTATATCCACTGACATTGTTTTCTTTTTCTCCTTCTCCTTTACCCTCATCTGTATCTAGTCACCAAGAAACAGCAAGAAAGGCAATGATGTTCAAACCTGAGAAGATGGATTAAC